>NC_142709.1:12502500-13127500 GCF_055471065.1 Atractosteus spatula | reverse complement strand
TTTTGTAAGAAGCACAATGACAGATGCTAGATTACATTGCCTGGGCAAAGTCTGACACAAGCAGCGTACCTAGAAGCACCTGAATATGCAGACGCATTTGGCTGTGGATTATTAATGAATCTGTGGATTGCTGGTTAGTGCATTAGCATTTAATGCCTTGAGGGAACAATTCTGTTGAAAGGCTCTGGACCATAGTTTGCACTGATGCCTGCAGAGGCTCCAGCTTATGAAGGTATTCGAATGATTTCCTCATCTCTCAAACCCATTCTTAAATTATGTCAGCTTTACTTAACCGATCACACTGTGTGAAAAGGGTAAGTGGTACTAAAACGTATCGCTATGAAAACGTCAATAACGGATAACTCACTGCACTCAAGTGTTAATACCCAAGGCGATCACGAAAAGCCCAGGCTCTGGAAAACACTAGTTCTATAATACATAGCTCCCATGCTTTCCCCAGTGCATTAGTGAGCGCATGGACGACAAGATGTACTCTCCTTGAATTTCCGCTGTTAATTATAGAACAGATGCGAACTTGTTTTAGGTGGATTGGGTCGTTTTAGTACAGAATCAGAAAATAGCTTTTATCTGCCACGACCCAGGTCCCTCGGGCTGCAGGGTGGCAGTGTGTGGTCGGCACTGTCCTCTTACGAGTGTTGGATCACTGGCCCATGGCGCCAGGCATCCAAAGCTGTGGCCACAGCGCCCTCTGCTGGGGGCAGTCTGGATTGCTAGGTAGAATTTTCTATCCGCATAGTTTTGAGTTGCAGCTGCTTTTTTTTTCATGGTTACTCAGTAACCATAATCATAGGAGTTACTTGGCTATGGAAATATAATTAACGCATTCTTCTAACTCTTATAATGTTGATGTTAAGTTGCATTATTTTTTATTAAGCGTATGAATCATAAAAAGGACGAGACTATGGGAGGTTGAAACCGTGAAAAAAGGACAGTAGCTGCTCATGTCATTAGCTCATCACCCCAGGCGCAGCTGGACAGTCCTCCCAGCATTCCCTGCAGCTCGGTGTTCATTGATTCACTCCAGGAATAAAATAAAAAAAAAAGATTCACTCCAGGAATGAGGTTAGTTTCTACTTTGCATGGTCTAAGTCGGGGACCCATTTTGAGCTAATTTCGTGCGTGTGGAAAAGAAATCATTTGAAATAAAGGAAATAGCCGACATAAACCATCCCCTTGAACAAACGTCCGAGATTGCACTACATAGCACTTCTCACCTCTAGCAACTAGAAACTTGGTTTAATTGAATGGGTGTCAATGAACCAGTTTCTTGTGGATCTAAGCTCTTAGCTCTCCTCACAGCAGAGAAAACAGCTTAATATTCAGGGGTCACCCGCAGAGCTAATGAGGGCTGCCAGCGGAAACAGTGCTAAACAGACTCACTGAGCTCTCTCGTTCACAGCAGGGGGGTTGTTTTCTTTAAGCTTTGCTGATTTAAACGAACTGAACAATGAGCTGAAATTTATAGAATTTAAAAGAGGCATCAAAAGATTGGTGGGCGATAGAAATTGAAAGAGCTCGTGAAATGTGGTCTGAAACCACTTTAAAATGTAATATGTTTAAATATTTCCCGTCGGTCAGTTAACCATGCCGGAGTTTTAAGCACGGAAGCTGTGACAGTGCTGTACTGGCTGGATGTCGGTGCCTCTGCAGAAAATATTCCCTGTCGAGAGGATTAATAGCAACAGGGTGTCAAAAAAGGCAGAGCAGAGGCAATCCGGTGTCCTTTTAAAGCACCACAGTTTATTGGTTACAAGCTCAGCAGTCAGCACATTGAACTAAACAGGCCTATTGTAAACTATTGTAAAGTAGGTTTGGTTATCCTAATAACGCCGCGCTGGGGACTGCTGCTCTTTGATAAACAACCAGCTAGGGAAAGGACACTGTGATATTCGGGAAGCAAGTTGTTTACACGCTGCAAATCCCCAGATGCTGTCTGATTGAAAAGATTCAGAATACCCTTGTACCATTATGTTTGTCTTTTCTGAATTACATCCAGGCTTCGTATAACGCAGTTGATACTCTGCGTTTTCGCTATGGCAAGTGGAAATTCTGGTATGTAAACACATTGTCTAGCTGAATAGTGATCGTCTCATTCAGTGCTCATTACCCTGAAAACACTCCTCAAATAGTGTTCTGCTAATTGCAATATTGAGGGTCCAGAAATTACCTCTGTTGAGAAAGAAAATAGGAAATTAGGTCCATATAGTTTCCTTGGTGTATTCCTCAATATTTGCCAGTTAGATTATATTAAAAACCTGTAATTAAAATTGCTTGTTATGAGAAGCCAGAGTTGACTGTGACATGATCGACCGACAGTGTTTGCTTTCCTCCATTAGGTGGCGCCAAAGTATTACATTCGGAGCCAAGGAGACTTGTTTACTGCATAGTGAAATTCAACAGAATATGTTGACGAAGAGCGTGATATAAATAGGCTATTCTTTAGTGTCTACTACACGTAATATTTGAGCTCTGTAATTTTTTTTTCAGGCACCAAGCCACAGAAAAGATTACATTTTGTATCTGGTGTGTTCAGGATGAGTTATATACCCCTTTCTAGTACTGAAATACAAACCAGCTGATAGCCTCACTTTCATATCGGCAGCGAGTGTGTGCGTGTGCGCGCACAAAACAGAGGTGAAGTAAAAGAGTGGGCTGTTGACTGTTCTGCCTGCTGGCCTGGCCGGCCTGTGGTTCGAGAAGCACTGGCAAAGGACTCTTCACGTGTTATTCTTGGCTGCCCTGCTCAAGTGAACAGACAAGGCCGTTGCCTTATATAACAGTCTGAGGAGGCCTGGCAGGGATATGGTTTATGCACTGAAATAGAACTTTCTACGGCTTCAGCCAAGTTAAAGTGAGTCGTTCCCAGCCCAGACGGAGGGGCTGTGCCAGCACTCTTAGGCTGCGTGGAAGGGAGGAAGCCCCCCTGGCTGATCTGCTGGCACTGAGGATGGTGGAAGTCCCATCATCCAGGAAACCTGCAGTTCAGTCCAATCATTTTTTTTAAAGTTCAGAAACAGACTTTTCTATTTTATACATTCCACCACCCCACCCCCCTTCACTACACTACTGCAGTACAGTCTTCCCAGACCAAGCCCAGCCTTTGACTAACATGGTGAAACCGAATTTATACACCAAGCCACCACTGATTAACCCCATGTGAGAATGTGGGTACTAACCCTTCCAAATAGTGATTGACCAGTCACCCCATGGTGAGCCTGTAAAGAAGGTGTTAGCTAGATCGTCTTGAATCTCGAACATATGTGACAGGAACGGCTTTGAAATGGTTAGCCTTATTTACCACTCCTGGGACAATTTGCTGCCATTAATAATTTTAAATCCAAAATTGTTCCACTCTCATCAGGTGTCCCCCAAGACTCTCTCCTAGGACCTATTCCGGTTTTAATATATTTACTCCAGTCTTATTGGCAGAAAGAGTGCCTGCTTTATTTTTTACACTGAAACATTCGGCCTCCCATCCCTATCTCATCTGATCCTCCATGTAGTGTCTCAATTCTGTCAAACTATAGGAGCAAAATTCAGGCCAGGTTGAGCTGATCCCAGGTAAAACACCTCTCATTTATGAAATTCCCTTCAACTTTGGAACTGTAGCCTCAAATCATGCCCTACTATGAAAAATCTGAGCATCTTGTTTGATTCTGAGCTCTTTTTTGATTTGCAAATAAAAGCATCAAAATGTAAATCTGTACACGTCAAATCCCTACTTACTTATGAGCAAATACTTAGCATCTCTCATGATTCCCTGTGTACCAAGCAGAGCCTAACACTCTGCTGAGGTAAACCTTTTAGTAGTACCTTCTTATAGGTACAAGAGTCAAGAGGTGAGCGCTTTTAGCCATCTTACTTCACACCTCTGGAACTTGCTCCCTGCTGATTGGAGAAATGTCAACTCTTTTACGGTTTTTAAATCTAGACTAAAGACTAGTTTGCCTTTTCCCTTTCTCCCTTTTTCCATTTTTTAAAAATTATTTCTTTATTTCCGTTCAATCGTTATTTTGATTACTTTTTCTTTTTCCTTTTGTTTTACCCTGTAAGGAGGTTTTACCCCAAATGCCGTAGGTGTACATGGGCACTGAAATAAATCCTTGTCGTTATCTTTGTTGACATTCTCTGGTGGCAAGTTAGCATCCATTACCTTAAAACACCGCCTGCCTTGTATTTCAGTCTTGTCAGTGAAGGGTAGAAAATATTACACATATGGCACTAGAACATAGGTTATATATCACTTATAAGATGTGTTAGGCTCTTAATTGTGCATTGCGTGTTACTATTTCTGTTTTATATTTTGAGGACGCGTCTAGTGCAGATACTGGAGAAGCACATTATTCCATTGATTTGGTTTGGCCGTCTCTCGGAAAGGTGTACATCTCATGGAAAGCGATGTGAAATAGCTGGTCTCTGTTGGCAGGCTTTGCACTGGCTCAGCGTATCAGTTCAGTGCCCGTTACTGAGAAAGACCCTTCCTTTCAGTCACAGGGGCATCACATGTAGTGTGAAAGGGTAACAGTAGTATGTGTTGGGGCATCTACTTAGTGTCCATAACCGACACCCAGTTCAGCAACTCAAATCAGAGGTTGAAGAAAAGGGGAGGTCTGTGAAAGAGCAGGCTTGAATGTGGCACTGGGAGTCCTCCCCTGTAAGTGCTGCTGTGGTAGTAAACCAGCAGGTGTGGTTTCAGACGTGTGCTGCTCACTGTGACAGTATGGCCTTCTCTTTTCCTGCAGATCACCGGAGCGATTCTCCTAGCTGTAGGAGTGTGGGGAAAGCTCACCTTAGGCACATACATCTCCCTCATCGCCGAGAACTCCACCAACGCCCCCTATGTCCTCATCGGCACGGGAACCACCATCATCGTCTTCGGCCTCTTCGGGTGCTTCGCCACGTGCCGCGGAAGCCCATGGATGCTGAAACTGGTGAGAGAGAGAGAGAGAAAAAAACTAATCGCACAGACAGCTCCCCGGATTCTCTTTGTATTGTCTGATATAACAGAACCTGGATGTTCCTGTTCCTCTCGGAAGCTATTTGCTTAAAGATCACAGGAGGAAAGGGTGCGTCTCTGCTAAACACTCGGAGGTCTGAGGCAGTGTCAGTCGCTGAGTTTACAGAGTGTCAGGGGTCGTCGTCATGGTTTCCCCTTTCTCTTTTGTGTGATTTTTTAAAATGATATATAATCTCTATATATTGCCTGTAAGGCTCTACATGGCCTGGCATCTCAGTACCTGTCTGACTTACTGTCTTCCTACTCCCCATCTCGCAACCTTTGTTCACCTAATTCTGGTCTCTTGTCTGTCCCCCAAACCCATCTACACTCTATGGGTGACGCGGCCTTCTCCTGCTGCGCTCCAGAGCTCTGGAATTCTATCAAAAAGGATATCAGAGATTCACTTTCCCTGAGCACTTTTTTAAAAGCCTCTACTTTAGAAAGGGCTTTTATTTAATTGGTCCTGTCTAATTGTAACTACGTAATTTTGCTGTCACCTCTCATTGCGTGCTTTCTTTCTTACTGTAAAGTGCTTTACGAAAGCCAATTTTAAAAACACTATCTAAAATAAAAGGCCTGACAGCCCCCTGGCCAGCGAATCCCACCCTTCCCACCATGGTGCTCAGCCTGTTGTTCGCAACCCCCTTGAGAAATGTGGGTCACGGTTCACTCAGGAGCCCCTCAGCTTTATTGTTGTGAAATTGCAGTGTGTGATAGACGTTGTGTTGTCAAAGTGTCGACTGCCCAACCATTGCAGGTGGTTTCCTCTCATACTGCCCTCTGGTGGAGAGTTTGTCATTTTAGAGGTTCTGTCCTCATACACAGACAGGTATTCTGCCTTTCCTGGATGGAAGATCATTTTTAAAAAAAAACTCCCACTTTTAAATATAAAAGCAAACTCAATTTTTATCCATATTTGCAGTTGTCTTAAATTGACTGTAGAAATATAGGATCCATCTGCATCCATCAGAAGTGCTGTTATATTAAGTTCACATTGTAAGAATGCTGATTTTACATGCTTATAAGGAAAAGTTCTCCCAGACCCCTGAAAATGAAAAACTCCTAATTTAATTGGCATAAGATGAAGCCATATGACCTCATTAACACCATTAAACTGTATGACACCTGGGTTTGTCCTTATTATGATTACCGGGATACTCAGCCTCCATGATTATCCCGTGGGTGACTTCGTACGAGTGGAGTCGTAGCGCTGAGCAGTAAGAGGCCAGCATATGAATTCAGCGGTGCCAGCACGGTCTCCTGGCCCGCACTTGCAAACAGACAAAAAGAAGTGTGCTCATTTTTCCCCAGCTGATTAGCATCTAAGTCAATAGACGCGCACCAGAGCCAGGCAGAAGTGTGAAGCTGCCAGCAGCTGTCATATGTGAGCAATGCAAGTTGTTGTTTTTTGTCAGGGGTGCTATTAACATGTCACAAGCACTTACTCCGCAGCCGGCGTTCCCATTATCCAGCATTGTCAAGACGCTGAAGGAACAGTAACTGTGCTTCATGCAACTGCAGGGGAATTAAATATTGTTTGACACTAACAAACCCAGAGCTGTTACTGAGTCTCGAGGATCGTCAGCACGGTTGCCCCTTTCTCTTTTTTTCCCCCCTTAAATTGGAGGCTTCTGGCATTTTAATGCGGCAGTGTGATATCTGCAGGAAAGAAGCCGTCACCTGTGCCCGACAGATAACAGTGGTTGGCCTTTTATTCTACCTGCTGTAGTCAGGTACATTTTCCTCCACCTCCGTGTGCTCGGAGGTCTGGCTGCTCCCGTCGTCAGCTGTCACACCGTCATGCGGGCTGCGAAGATAAACGATCAAGCTTCAAGCTCGGTCTTGTGAAGTGTACCTTCTGAAAAAAACATCAAAAGAAATTGCACTTCAGGAAATTGTGAAGCAGAGGCAAAAGCTCCGCTCTATGTGTTTATGAGCTTGCCACTTTTAGCTGTTCAGCTGATGAAGAGTCCTCTTAAAGGTTTCTTTCATAGCCTAAGTGCATCAGCAGAGGACTGTCCTTGCAAACTCAGCTCGGGCTCAGATATCGATCTGTAGAGCAGTGTCTCTCAATCCTTGTCCTAGAGTTACTCCCGTGTCTTCTGGCTTCCATTCAGCTTGAGCTCTTAATTAGTGAAAAATTATTGAGCCCTTAATTGGACTAATTCATTGATCTTTAACAGTTTTCTACACTCAGGAGTCAGACATCCCCCAGTGTTTGTATGATTTCTGAGAACTGTAGTAAACGGAACTCGTTTTCAACTTAAAATTTTTGTTCCCCTGTAACTCTATAAAACTCCCTTTTCATTTAGCCAATTGGGATGTTTAAACTCGGGTGGGAATGTCACAGACACGTTAGTGGTTTTAGTGTTGCACAGGCGCCTTGGTTAAATCCAACCAAGTCACTGAAGCAATAAACCGATCACAGAGTCACAGATCAGAAAACCACCATCACGCTTTGTGATGTCTGATCTCTTCATGCTGCTTTAAGAACTGAAAGTGATTTTAAAAATCAAAGCAAACTGTTTGATGAGCCAAATGAAGTCAAAGAGGACACAGTGGAACTTCAGGAGCAGGATTGGAAAGCACTGCTGTGAAAGCAGCTGAAAAGAAATGAATGTGATTAGCGGCAAAGAGGTGCTTCTGAACCCCTGGGGGCGCTCGTCACACCAAGGAGGCTTGCTTTTAAGGGACCAGAAAAAGAGACAGAACTGTCCCTGGCAGGTGGTTTTTAATATTGCATTGGCAGCTGTTCTTTGAAATCTAATTTTATTCATTTAGAATAAAAGCTATCCACACACTTCTCACTGTGCTGAGACAGAAGCTGCTATGACTGTGATGTGCTGTAGAGCTGAACCCTGTTCAGCACAATGCCCTCTCTTTTTTCTAACCTGTCTACATCGTGTTGCTGCTTGTCTTTCTCTTGGCAGTATGCCATGTTCCTGTCTCTGGTGTTCCTGGCAGAGCTGGTCGCAGGCATCTCTGGATTTGTGTTCCGGCACGAAGTAGGTATCTCGGCCTGCAATCCCACAGTGCTTCAGCTGAAAACGGGACTGGTGGAACAGGACTGGTCCGGTTAACGTACAGGATTACCTCTCAGCCTTCTCCTTTGCTCCGAGTTAACAGGACACACGCTTGAACAAACATTTGTTTTGATACACTGTTTAACCTTGTCGTGTTCAGATTAATTTTTCCCATAAGTCATCTTGTGACGACTGTGTCTTTGTCAAAATAAATGATGAAGTCCATCACCAAAGAGAAATGCCTCCGAAGGCTGGAGATTCCGCTGAAGCTGTTCGGTTTAACAAGCCGTGAGAAATTAGCAGAAGCAATTGCCGACAAGCGACGCACTGTGTCCTTTGCCCATTTTCCAGTGGCGAGAGATAAGAAGGTGGAAATGCGAATGACTGGCAGGGTGCCGGCTATAGTTTAAGCATGGGTGAGGGGGCTTCCAATGAGTTCCGGGAGATGAGACGATTGTGCCTTTGATTTCTTCCTCAGATCAAAGGCACGTTTCTGAGGACGTACAATGACGCAGTGCGAAACTACAATTCGAAGGATGACCGCAGCCACGCAGTAGACGATGTGCAGCACAGTGTAAGTCTGGGGGTGGGCTGGGGTCCCTCATTTAGGCCCTGATGCCTGATTATGATACAAGAGATCTTTTTTTTACGTGCAGATTTTCTGTGCCCATTTAGTGATTATAAAACATTTATCATACTCCAATCTTACTGCATTTTTTTATATTGTTCTCCAAATATTTGTATATTTAAAATATGACTGTATTGTATATATCCAAGCATACATAGTATTATTTGGGTATCCTGTTTTATTTAGTGGGATTTGGGCCTGTGAAGGGGGCCTCTGCTGGAGTAAGCAGAGCGAAGCTGGGGTGTCCGCAGTCCTCCAGTCTTGGCCCTGTGTGAGACAGAGGTTTTGTCTTCTCCCCAGCTGCGCTGCTGCGGCGTGCAGAACTACACCAGCTGGTTCACCAGCAGCTACTTCCCTGAGAACGGCATCCCGCCCAGCTGCTGTGCCAACGCCTCTGACTGCAGCCCCCAGGACCTGCGCAACACCACCATCGTCCCCAGCAAGGTCTACCAACAGGTCAGCCCCCAACCTCCCCCCACCGCCCACCCCGCGCTGCTTGCCAAAGACGGGGTCCCTCCTTGAGCAGCTGTGTCAGGAAATTGAACGTGCTCATTACTAGTCCTTCCACTGGCTGAAAAAGGACCTACAGTATGTCCTTGCTGCTGCTTTTAGCTGACTCCCCAAGTGGCTCAGAAGGTAAAATTCCGTCACTCATGTGGCGCAGGTATCTCATGTTTGAGCCTGGGGCCTGACACTAGTCAACTGTGAGCACAGCGCCCCTAGTGGCAGGGTGGGACAGGGTTGGATTAGTCAGCCACAAGCTCTCTCAGCTCCCAGCAACCCCTGTGAACCCCTGGGGGTGGGCAGTACTGTCAGTGGGAGATGCGCCTCTGCTCCAGTCAGCGCTGAACCTTCTGCACGGGGCTGTGTTCCTCATTATCCCCCGTGTGCGGCTGCAGGGGTCATAGCTGTGAGCCAGGACTTCATAAACATGCAACCAGCACAAACAACAAATAATTGGCTGTTCTTAAATCTAAAAAAAGACCAGGCTTTTCCTTTTCGGCTTTTAAGGTGTTGTACTATTTTGATATATGCTAAAAACTAAAAAATCTTACTCTCTTGCTGAAGTACTGTACTTAATCTATGTCTTCACTGGGGAAAGGAAAAAAAGGCTTAGAGAATGGGATTCTGCATGGAGTACTCTTAAGCAGTGGTCTTTACTGCAGGTCTTCAAATATCTCTTCACAGCTGAGAAACTACTTCATTAGAGCCAGTAATCAGCTTTAAACGACATTATAAAATCCAGGTCCCATCCCGCTCTTAAAGCTTGGAAACTACCTTAACGTTACCTGTAACACTAAGTCCTCTGGTATTTCTCCCATCCTTAATCCTCACTAAAACAGAGAGCTAAACTGAAACCTAACTCTACTGCTGTCCATAACCTTACACCTGTATGTGCCAAGAGTACTCTTCCTAAATTTTTTCCCCACCTTGCACATTCCTCTAACATTATATATCAACACTTCAATCCATAACAAAAACCCTGCAGCCATGCTCAACCTTAGCTCCAACCCAAAACCTGGAATCTGCAGCTGCAGAGCCTGACTCTTAACACTGAATGCACCTAAACGTTGCCTTGGCCTCCACTCTAACCTTACCAGTAGCACACACCCTCAGGACACTCCTGGCTCATGGGTTGCCTCTATCCCTTATATCAAACCACACCAGCCTGCTAGAAGCCTGATCCTTAATGCCCTCATCTCTCAGTGAACAGACACCAGTGGTTTTATCATACAAAGGACTTTCTGTTTTCAGGGCTGCTATGAGCTGGTAACCAGCTTTATGGAGACCAACATGGGCATCATTGCAGGGGTCGCCTTTGGGATTGCGTTTTCACAGGTGAGCTGATCCAACCTTTGCATTCTCACGGTGATTTCTGCTGAGTTGGACTGTTTCTCCAAGGAGAAACTTGTCTAGAGTTCCACATTGAATGTGAAAGCTTTCAGACACAGACCATGTGGCTCATCTTGTTAAATTGGTTCCAGGAAGCTGAATATTCCAAGATCCTCATCCAGCTGCCTTGCGAGGGATCCTAACAAACCAGCTTCGACAGCTTGGTTAGGTCATTTGTTCCAATATCCCACATCTGTTTCTATGAAGAATTACCTCCTGTGTGCCGTCCTAAATAAATTGCACTTGACTTTCATTTGTACCCTCAGGCCACAACTGCCTTACTGAGCTCGAAGTAGCTGTTTGGGTTCACTGTGTCAATTCAGTTCAGGTTACTGAAAACACAAGTCAGATCTCTGCAGATTCTTTTCCAGGCTTTGGAAAGAGCAGAATAAAAAGACTTAAATGTCCACACACCAAGGGTTTAACATTTTAGTCTTTGTATTCTGCTCTTTCCAATACGCCAGTGTGTTTTTCAAATTGTACAGTTCTAACCACAAATGAGCACTTTGTTTTTAATGTTGTTGTATGAACAACAACAGACTGGAGCCGTAGTGAACAGTGATGGAAGACAGGAGCTCCAATGATTTGTGAAAGATCCAGGTTATTTGCCAGCATGTTGGTCACATGAGCAATGAATCGACTGTCTCAGGCTGTCAGGGAGTATGCCTGCCTAATGAAGAATGGGTGCTTCGTTAAGCTCTGGACTGATTGGAGTGATAATAAGAGACGTTCTGTGTTTATTTCAACCTTTGGTACATGGTTGTAATTTCCCGTCCTTTTCTTCACGCTTGCCTTTATGTGGGTAACTCCACATTGGCCTTCGCCACCCTTAAAAGCCCATACATAATTTTCCCATTTTTGGAGTTTACAAAAAAATGCTAATTTAATTTGCTGCCTGCCCAACACACCTCCTGGTCAGCCTGTAAGACGGGCTGTCTGTTAGACAGAAGCCTGACGAGAACCCGTCTTAAAAACCTCCTTCTTCACTGCACTCACTCTGCGCGGTTGTAGCAAAATAGTAGCTGACTGTTCAAAACTGATGAACTGAGTAAAGCCCATTTTAAAACAAGAAAAGTAACCAGGGATTGTTTACTCATGTTGATTCTGAAGAGACCAGCAGCCATCGAATGACCTAAGGCTTGAGTGCTGATGTCTATCTGGACTGCTGTGTTGTGTTAAGACATGATTGCACTACACTGCAGTGATTTTTTCCCCTGTCTTGTTGTGATCTGCCCCTCATGCCTAAAGGAAATGCAACTTATTTTCCTCCAAGCAAGGAGGGTCCAAAAATACTTGTCTTCTTTGAGACAAAAGCCCAATTTGAGATGTAACATGCCATGCAATTTGTATTCAACAGACACTCATGGTCACATTCACGAAAAGAAAACCAGTCTTTATTGTTCTTTCTTGTACTCCTGATCCTGGTTGAGGAGAACAGAAATTTTAAAGGTGGAAAAAAACAACAACAGACACTTCCTGTATATTTAGTAACATTGCTTAAAAGGAGAACATTCCCAGTTGTTCAAAAGCCTAGCAACCTGACACTTCAGATATATCAATCACTTACAATCATGTCAGTTTTTTTATTTTAGACTATGTGATGAACTGACAACCTAGCCACAATTCACAGAAAAAAACTCCAGAACTTTACACAAAACTGTTTGTTTGAAAAGAAAATGAGATAAAACTACCAGCTCAAAACACATCATCCCTCCACCAGTCTCATCTCTTCCTTCCTTTAATCAGCTGCCTTAAACCAACACCAATATAAAATGAAAGTGGTCGCTAACCTCCTGCTCAGTTAAACATGCCCAATTAAGCTCCACAGTCCTCAGCCTTCTTATTGCAGCTAATGGGAATGCCAAGCAGTTAACCGTCATGTGACCCACGCGCAGGCCAGCGTTTTCACTCCATGGACTATTAATTGAACTGTAAATGTTATCGGGAATAAAAGGCAGGGGAAATCAATGGCACCTATTAAAGCCAGCTCCATCCTAATGTGCTTAATCCCTCTGTGCGCTCTGACAGGCTCATCCTCGGCTGTGATTTCAGCGCAGGAAGACTCGCGCTTCTCTCAGAGCTGCTTCGCTTCAGATTTCCGTTCTTTCTCTTTTAATTAAAAAGGATGCATATCTCTTAGAAAATAAACATCTCTGCTCGCTGTGCGTCTCTGCTGCTGCAGTGCAATTAACCAGTTCCTGAAAAGGAAGGAGACGGAAAATAACAAAGGGAGGAATTTAAGTGGTGAGAGAGAGGGAAAAAAATCAAAAGATTGGGATGCTTATTAGCACAATTGCTTTGTAAATATTAGAGGTCTATCTCTAGTGATGGATCTGTCATTTTTGAAGATGAAACTGTTGGTAATTAACAATACCACATGTTTTTATCAGCATATGTGGGTTTTTCTGTTTGGAACTTGTGTGATTCATGAACGGCCTTAAAATCTGTGATATGCAGCGTCATTGTCTGGCTCTCTGGGGTTTCAATGAAAAAGGACAGTTTTCAAAGAGCCCTGAAAAATTCAACCGTGTGATGTCAGCAGGAGTATCGCCGGCGAGCTGTTTGTTTTAATTTGCTTGTGTGTGTGTGTGTGTGTGTCTCTTTTTTTCTCCTCTCCTTGCAGTTGATTGGCATGATGCTGGCCTGCTGCCTGTCGCGATTCATCACTGCCAATCAGTACGAGATGGTGTAGCGGTGAGAGCGCGTGGTGAGTTCGCACTGTCGCTGTCATTCCCTCACCGTCTGAACACTGGCCTGTCACCCGCCGCCCCTGTCAGTCTGCCGCGGTCCGACCCTCCCCCGCCGGAGAGCCCCGCGCTCCCTCTTCCCCCTCTCCGTCTCTCACCTTATGTGGGCTCCGAAACAATCAGGATATTTCAATTATGCATGTGTCTGCCAGCTTCACGCGCGTGCCGCACAACAGAGGGAGCAGGAGTGGGGAAAGTGAGAAGGGGGGTTAAAATAGGTGCTTTTCTCCTCCTAAATTAAGGGGGGGGGTCCCCAATAGTTCTGGTTTCATGTAATGCTTGAGAACTGTTTTTAGGAGGCACACTATCACAACATGAGACAATATTCTCTTCCTTGGAATTGTTTGCGCTGGGGAAAGCTTGGGCTTGTCAGTTCCTGGATGGCTTGAGCAAGGGTTTTTTGATCTTGGCGGGTTGGGGACAAGGGATCGTGGGAGTGATTCCTGGTGGAGGAGAAACAGTCCCATCCGCACAGCCCCTCTGGGATGGGTGAATTGAGTCTGGGCTGCGACGTGTGAAAGAGGGACACATCGTTCGGCTTCAGATACCGAATTGAAGGCGCACGGCTGGTGCGTCTGAGCCGCGGCGCTCTGGGTGTTCTGGGCGGCTGGCAGAGGTGGCAGGCTGGCGCTGCGGGCGGGGAGCAGATGGGGAGAGCGCAGCCTGCACTGCGGGGGGAGGGGTAAGGGGCCCCCACAGCGCTCAGGGGGGCTGTTCAGCACCAGCCCACTGCCCACTGCCAGCAGCAGCTGCGCTTAACACCAAGCTGCAGAATTCCTACTAGCCGGTTTAATTGCTGAGCCCCGACGGCACTGTTCTGGATTTGAAACAATGCTGTTATTGCTTCTCAATTAACTCTCAGATTTATTACGTTTACCGCGTCCCTGTTTGTGCTGGATGCCGGGCATGCTAATGCCTTAAAGAGGCAGAGGCTCCTTGACTCCGCTGCCCAACAATAGTCCGGCACCCCTTGTGCAAGGGAGCAAAATATTCTGATTTCCCTAAAAGCAGCAGCAGGTCGGAGCAGGGGGGATCAGCAGGGACAGCTGTGAGCACCGAGGCCTTCGTAGCGCGGGCCCAGCAGGGAGAGTGAGGTCTGAGGAGGAGTGCGCTGTCTGGGCCTTGTCTTTCCTGTGGTCTCCTGGGTCCACTGCAGTATATCAAAGACATCTGCAGACGTGCAAGGCCAGAGGAGTAAATAATAATAATCCTTACACTTACTGTATATATTACTGACACTAATGGGGACTCCCCTCCACCACCACCAATGTACAGCATCCACCTGGATGATGCGACGGCAGTCATAGTGCGCCAGTACACTCACCACACACCAGCTATTAGTGGGGAGGAGAAAGGAGTGATGAAGCCAGTTCATAGATGGGGGTTATAAGTAGGCCTTGATTGGTAAAGGCCAGGGGGAAATTTGGCCAGGACACAGGGGTAACACCCCTACTCTTTTCGAGAAACACCCTGGGACAGAGAGTCAGGACATCTCATCCAAAGGATGGCGCCCTTTTCCAGTATAGTGTCCCCGTCTCCCAGCCAGGTACTGACTAGGCTCACACCTGCTGAGCTTCAGTGGGGCTGCCAGGTCTGAGCTGCAGGGAGCTGCTGGCGAGTAAGTAAGTCTCGACGATGCTCTCACAATGAGGAGTTCACAGCCACATATCAGTTACATTCTTTTCCTCCAAGCTTCTCTGTTTGCATCGCAGAAACGAATGCAGCCTTAGTGAAACTGCAGCCGCTTCTCATATCTCAGATCTCAGAATCTGACAGGCGCTCGTCGGTGGCTGTGCTGCTGCCGTTCAGCAGGGCAGCCGGGGAGATGACACGCTCCTGCTGCAGAGGCCCACAGCCGCACTGTAGAGCAGGAAGCAGCTCCCCTCGCTGCGCCGGGCCCGCAGTGTGAAGATCGAGCGCGATAGCACCGACGCGGCGGCCTGGGCCGCGGAGAGGCGAGAGCAGATGCGCTTCGGCTGGGTGGCCATGGAAACGCCTCGCGCTGCCGGTTGTTAACCACGCGTCTGGGCTGTGGTGAACCGCGGCCCCCCTCCTCCTTGCAGCCAGGAAAGCGTGGCCAGGGGCGCTGCTAGTGCAGGTGTCACGAGGGGAGCGTGAGGGGCCGCTATCAGCTCATTACTTTTGTTGAACTGGAAAGGCGCCGAAAGGCCAAAAATAACTGGAGGGTCCTTATTGCATAAGATGTGTTCAGACGTGCAGCTTTGAGCCCCCAGCTGCACCTGTTTTTTATTAACTTTTCCATCCGCGTGAGTAAACTAGGAAAGTCTTTCAAATGTGATGAATCCGCGAACTTTGTGTTTAAAGATTGAAATTCTGTTGCATATGGTTCTGTTTCACGTTTGTGCACCAAATTATGTAGGTAAAAGCTTGTAGGTGCGAGTTTGTGCACTCGTTTTGTAGGTAAAGGCTAAATTCTGTGTATATTTCATTAGTATTTTAGTCAGGGGTCTGCTGTCTGTCGGTAGCTCTGTTGGAGTCAAGGGATTGTGGATGGATGGAACAATTTACACTGTGTTGTTGCCACCAGCTGCATTCCACGGCTTAGCTGCAGAGCAATTGAAAGCCATGAATGCGTGTGCCTTTTACAGGCTGTTGGCTTCAACAAGGCAGGGTGGCATGTTCCATGCTTCTGCAACCCTTTGTGTAAAGATATACTTCCTGTTCTTGGATTTAATTGCACTTTGACACATTTTCTACTTGTAACCTCTGGCTCGTGTTTCACTGTTCATTCATTTGTCACTTGCGCAGCGGATTTAGAATACTTGTATCGGGTGCCCTCATAGACTTTCATTTCCTTCAGCATGTCAGAGTAGGACCTTTTGCAGAGTAGGATATTTGTCTACATTAAATGTCATCTGTCAGGTGTTTGCCTGGTTGTGATCCCTGTTCCAGAGAGTATTACCATGTCTGACTGGTTCTTATTTTTGCCTTTCAGGGAGAAGAAGAGAAAGCTTTTGTCATTATGGAAGAAGGAGGGACTCCTAGACTGCTAGCACACTCCATTCTTATTTCCTCTATTCTTGTCTATCATAGTGCATCATTCCTTAATGTAAAGTCGTGCCATTTAAACAAGCTTACTTTCAAGACTTCCACCTTAACTATGTCTATACCTGTGGGATCCGTGTCTCAACATTGATAACCACAACAGATCTAGTTCCCAATTACAGCACCAGTGTGGATGCGTGTGCAGTATATCAACAGCATAGCTGCCATTTACAATTCGTAAGCATTAACTGCTTTTCTATTTAAAAATAAAAATATGAACTAAGTTCATATTTAGTTTTCCACCTGCTATCTTTTCTTCAGCCAAAAATAGGAGAAAAAAAAATCAGAAAACAGAAAGTATACTTGAAAACAAAAGAGAGAAACTCAATTTTAAAGTTGTACTGTAGTTCTTGAAGGGAGTAATTCTCCCAGATGTTAGACTACAGCCTTTTATTCTTACTGATACATAATGCTTCAGCTTTTTGCTGCTATATGGAGTAAATTTCAGCATCTGATCCTGTGTAAAGTTAATATTACTAAAATTTGTGCAGTTGCTTTTATGGATATGTTTGTGTTGCTTTTTTTTAAAAAAAAATTGATTTGACTTAGTTTGGTTTAGTACTGTACATCAGTGATCTCTGCTACATTGCTTCCAGTGCCCTAGGAGATGTAGTCTGGGTTTTTATAAAACTCACTTATGGTCAAGAAACTTATTTGTTTTAGCTACACAGTCTTATTTAGTGGCATTAATTACTGCTGTTCTTAACATACTCAGTGCCCACATAACACACACCCATACTCTCCAGCCGTTGTCATAGCTACAGTTCACAGGCATGGCTGGCTACCACAAGTGTCACTTCCTGCTGCCACTTCCTTGTCTACCACACTGTTCAGAGTCTTTCTGCTACACTATGTGGCACAGCTGTGTGTTCCTCTCGGTACTGTGTTCCACTCCTTCTGTGAGTGGAAGCCTTGAATTTCTTGCCCATTAAACTGACCTGATAGTTAAGTTATTTTCTAGAAGGTAACTGAACTCGTAAAGTCAGCTTAAAGCCCGATTTAGGTCGCATAAGCATCTGATGATCCTCCCTTCAGCTCCTTTAGACATTCCTGTGTACAACAGACCTGCTCCTTGACCATGGATCTCCAGGACAGGCCTAAGCTTAGAGGAGAGGATGGAAATATCCTCTCACACACTGCCTTTGGGATTCCTTCAGGGCAGGGTTGAGTCTTATTGAGCAAACTAGCCCTATGCCACACCCGTCTAAATGCAAAGATTTTCAATATTTCTTTGGGCATCTTATATAAAAAGTACTTATAAATCTTAGTGCAGAGCACATGACTAATGTTTCATCAACCAAAACAGAAAACAAAAACTGCAAAAATATATTTTTACAGTTAAGCTTAGTGTACTGTTGGAGGTGCCAGTCAAGGAGGGGATATTAAGTCTAGCTAGCAGTATTCTAATATTTTTTTAAACACTCCTTTCACCCAAAGTGCTGTAGAATAGCACACATGTAATATATTTATTAATGTGGCCATTTGCATATCTAAAAAGAAAAAGAGTGTGAGTTTGGCCTGACTTCAAGAATGATTTAGAACAGGGGCGTCCAATCCTGGTCCTGGAGAGTCAGTGTGTCTGCTGGTTAGCGGTCTAACACAGCTCTTAATTAGCTAAACCACCTCGTTAACCAGTTCAACAACAGCTTCTCCCAGATCTTCAGATGCTGTTGCTTTCAAGAGCTCTAGAAAACCTTCAGGCACACAGACTCTCCAGGACCAGGACTGGACATTGTCCATTGAGAACACAAAATGGGGCAGTCAAACATTTTGAATGCTCAAGTTTTAGAATGGTTGAAAGACTAGAGCACTCCTTAATAGGGAGCCTGAAACGGGCAAATAATTTTTTTTTACAATTAAGCAATTCTTTTGTTAAAAACGTTTTAATTTTACCCACTGCATCTGTCTCTGAACAGGTTAACAGAACGGTTTGCCTTGATCACGCCCAGCGAGGGGATGTAGATTGTAGCACAAAGGGAGGTTGAGAATCCAAGTCCTTTCTTAATACCAGGCAGGCAAGAGGTCATTCTTACTGATGGCCGCATGGGAGTGAGGGAGGAGGAGAAAGCAGTGGTTTTAGTGATGTAATTAATGCCACTTTTTCTGAGAAGTTGAGGGGGATAAATAAAAATCTATTTTTCCGTGATGATAAAACATATTGCGATAATGGTTATAAAATTGATGACACCTCGACTCAGGACCCAGGACACACTGCTCTGAGCTCTTGATCTTCCTGGTAGCTGCCTTTTCCTGCGTGGATGAAATGACGCAGGTTGGCAAATGCGCTTGCCAGTGGTTTGGAATGGTGTGGCTGGTGAAGTGCTGCATCACTGTGGTGCTTTGGAACGTGGGACAGAGGCTCCAGCAGGAGCAAGCTGTAGTGAGGTTTTGGGAGTTGAGAGGGATGACTGATGTCGCACTGCTGCCAGCCTCTCTTTTCTCCTGGGCATTTAAGCTCTGCAGGGCTGTGTTACACCACTTGCTCAGTAGCAACATCCTTGCTGCTTGAAGGGCACTGTGTGACCACTTTTGTATTTCCTGCAGATGCGAAATGATTTACAGGTGTCACATTAGGGTGCGATCTGGGTTTTTTTTTTTCCACATGAGCAGTAATAGCAGTAGGTGATCGCTTCGGATCACCACAAGGAGCTAGTGCGCAGAAGGGTCAATGCACGGTACAAGTTTCAACAGGTGTACAAATCCTGATAAGCTCTGTGGTTGGAGGGCATAACTATTGGGTTCATGGGCTCAAGAGCAGCTTCACGGTAAATCCTGAGGGAGGCTCGCTGTGTATAATCTGGCGCAAAACACTGGAGATGGCACTTGAACTACTGAAATGAAAACAAATTGGAGCCGGAATCTGCTTGGAGAGCTCTGTGCGTCACTCTGTTCCGCGGGCTGTGAAGGGCCGCTTCTCCCGTTCAGAGACGTGGAGACTCCAGGGGGCTGTGGGCAATGCGTGAGAGAACACTGAAGTTGATGACTGTATAACTTATTTAATAAAGCTGTGATGTGAGTAACTCAGGCTGGAGGATTAAAGAAGCAGCCTTTTGTATTTCCGTGTACGTGTTTTCTTGCCTTGTTTCCGAAGTTGTCACGGCAGCCGCTGCCAGCCTCGTATGTGTAGGTGGATCGGTGTTAATGTAAATCAAGTCTAGAAAATATTGTAGAAGATGCTTTGAAGTTGGATGAACAGAATAATAACTTTGTATAAAGACAAACATTTTTAAACTGTTATCACCAGCTAGCATGCCAACAACGTTGATATTGTATGCAATTGTGATCTTGGTATTAATAAACGGTCATGACAACTTAGCCGTTGGTTTGTCTGATTTCAGTGCCGTTTTCGAGTGCCGTTTTATGAGAGCCTTCCAAGGAAAAGAAGGATTTAGAACATTAATACATTAATACTTGAGGTACAAAAATGTAAAAAGCACAATTCAATGGCCAGTGTTCAGCCAGCTCTGTTGAACTGTCTGGGGGTGCCGTTTAAGAGGTCGCGTTGTCCTTGGTCCAATTCCTATATCGACCAATGTTCGTGACCGATGCGATGTCCCAAAGACAGTGATAAATCAACCCGTGAAAAGCGGTGGAAATCCTAATGCAGTCCTAGTTGAGATTTTGCACAAAAGGGTTCAGATTACAGAAGAGTCAAGCAAATATGCCTCTGTGCTGGATTGTCCACCTCGCTACTGCTGACTGGTGTCCCGGCTTTAAATCTGGCATCTCTTAGGAAGGTATCCAAAGGAAGCCGGCTTAAAAAGAATGGAATTCCTGTTTGCTCCAGCGACTGCAGTGTTGACACAGGTGTTCAGCGCCCGTCTGTCAAATATAACTACAGCGGCAGCATTTGCTAAAATAAACACTTCGGAGAGGAGGGTGCTCAAAGCTTCTTCCTCCCTTGAAAAATTGGCTTGACCTTTACCAAGTACAAAGAGCTCGTCTCCAAGCGAAAGGGGAAAGGAGAAAGGGGGTCGTTTCCTTTCGCTGCCCAGTTTTTGTCACTGGTTTTATAGTGAATAATCTGCTTTTACTTCCAAAGAGAAAACGCAACAAATCGTGTGAGTGCATGCTCCTTCAGAAAAGAAAGATTGGCTTCTATTTTCTGCTATGTTTTAAATACATGTGTTCAACGGTATGCATTTGTTTATTATTATTATTATTATTATTATTATTATTATTATTATTATTATTATTCCGGTTAGGCATTTGTAAAGGAACTCTCTGGTTGTGCCTGGCACGGGAGTAATTAATTCAGCTGCCTCTGTGTTCTGTCTCCAGAGAATCCAGTGATCAATGGTCTTGTTCAACAGACTGCCTCGCAATGACACATGACGCTTGGGTTTATTTATGACTTTTCAAAATAAAGTCACACAAACGCGTCGTAAAAGAACGGTATTTCATGCTGCCATGGCAAAGGGAAAGGTTCCGGGTTTTTTTTGTTCTCCTCCAGCATACGAAACTTTGCACAAAATGCGATCAGATGATATTATGAGAATGTTGTCCTTTTTTGAACCATTTCAAGAAGCATAAGAACGTTTTCAGAGAATGGAGGCCTGCTGAGAACCTCGTCCAGTGGTAGCGGTTTCCTGCAGCATTGGCGTCGGCTTCAACAACATGGCTGGGTGGCTTGTTCCACGAACTGCAAAGAAATGCCTCTTGTTCTCAGTTTGAAAAAAATGCAGTGACTTTCTTTACACTTCTCCGCGTTTCACCGCTGACTTTGTCAGTGTCTTAAGGGAATTTCAATACTTGTATATGTCCTCTTGTGGTCTTTCCGTTCAAGATAAAAAGGTTTAAATCTTTTTATTACAGATCATATTCCTTTAAGTCTGAAACCTTCCTGGCTTCTTTTCTTCGGACTCTAGTTTACAAAAAGGCATTTTTTTTGCATCATGGTGACCAAATGTATACAGAATATTACAAAGAGGGTCTTAGTCTTTGTATTGTACCATTTTAACAAAACACCCCTTGCTTTAAATTATGTGCCTTTAACTTTGCATCCTAACATTGTTTTTTTTTCTTGTTATTACTCAGATTAACTCCCATTTTATATTTGTAGTTTGTTTTTTTTAACCTGCAAGTAACACGCTGTGGTTTTCCTACATGAAGTCACTTCATGCTTTCCCATTTTATAATTTAAATTATATGTATATTTTGTGCATTTCCTGCATCTTCAGTAGTCTTTAATAATCCTCCTGGTTTGGTATAATCTGCAAATTCTACTTGTTTACCAACTATACCAGATCATAAACATAAATTAAGACTAAGAGTGGGGAAAAAAACAGTATGATCTATTTCTATCTTCTTCTTAACTGTACTGAACTTCATCAAAAGTCTTTGCAAAAACTATATACACCATATTACATGCTCCTTATGTATAAATTACCTCTGTTGCTTGCTCAAAGAGCATTGAGCTAGTTAAGGAAGATTTACCATTTCATGATTTTCTAGTTTTCTTCAAGTTCAGTTCCAATTATTGTTTCTGTAGCCTCATCTTTACACATTATGTTCCAGATTTCACCATTTAAGATTTGATTTAATGTCTAATTGTAGCTTACCCCTAAAACTATTTCTTTTGAATGTTTTTCATGAGTGCTGTGCCATCTCTCTCCATGAGGAAAAAAAACTTTCTGTGATTCCTTTTACGTGCAGCTTCTGTTTCTTCAGTTGCATTACTAATGCTGCTGCATTTAATCATAAATGAATGGCAATTTTGCAGGAAAGGCAGGGCTACTCTGAGATTATTCTAACCAAAATGAAGACCTCATTTTCGACATGGTTAACAGAAATGCTTTAAGCACGTTGAGAAATGTTAATATTTTAAGTGACTTAAACGTTTGCTTGCCAAGTAGTCATAGTGAGGTGATTAAGACCACATGCTCCCTAGACCAATCAAGACGGGTACCTGAAGTATATACGGACTTGGAGTGTGCGCTTGCACTATATGCCTGTGTTTGGAGAGAAAATGAAAACGCGAACTAGCCGCGAAGCAGGAGGTTGTGAAAGAAACACGCTTTCCACGGCGAAGACGCTGCCTAGTTCCGCTGAGACTCAGCGGGTGAGCACATTTTCCTGTAGGGGTTTTATAGAATATTACTCAGATTACAGATTCTCTGGTGTTTAAGAAGACCCCTGCAGTTCTGTAGTAAATTGGCCACATTGACGTACGAAAAAAAGATTGAAATGCACAAATTCAGAACAGCGGGGTTTTTGAATGGTAGGGCTTGCAGGCAGCCGCAGCCGGGGAATGACAGCTTCAGGACTGTAGTATTGATTGGATAATTATATGGAAATATGATGGCCGATGTCTGCGAGTATGACTTGTTGTTAGAAAGCTGACACGGCGCACAGACGCGAAGAGGGGTGAGTTTTTCAAGCAGACCTTGCAGCTTTCAGAGCTTCACACGTCACCTTTGAACTACTGTATGGTGAAATAACCAAGGTACAATAGCAGTTCTTCATCGTCGTGCTGGAATTTGCCAGTCACTGGAAATGTAATTTATGAATAAATTTTAGCATTTTGGTAACACCAGAATAGGGTCTGCAATTTAGGAACCCTTATAATCCCTCATACGCGAAGAGAATGTTAATACAGTGTGAATAATGCGGTAGTAAATTACCTTTAGTAGCGATTAATTGCATGGTTTTTAACTTGCGTCAGATATTTGTCGATTCTAAATGCTTTATTAATGGCAACTTCATCGATGCAACTGTTTCTTAGGCACGTATATAATGTGATTTACACTCCCTATAAAGTGTTCCCATTTTTGTGAGAGTTTAAGTAGTGTTTTAATTTTTAATGGGAAATTAATCATGGGGAGTTTTGTACCTCTTTAACTTTTAAAAATTAAGTTAAATTTCTAGTTGTGTATTAAAGAGGCGAATTCTCCTTTTTGAGAGCAGGGGATATATGTACTTCAATGTGCTGTTTTGATCAGAATTTGACTACTATATTTGTGGAAATAGTAGCCTGCAATATGTTTATCTGAATAGCCAATAACTGATAACGTTTTAAGGTCGTTGCCAATTATTTTCTTAAGGAGAACAGTGACTTTTTGACTTGTTGGAATGCCAGTCTTCATATTATTATGATACACATGATCGACATATCTCTTTTGTGTAAACGTTTAATGAGACGCAAGTCCGTTTTGCCCCCTGCTTTAATTATAAAGTTAAAAGCAATTTTCAAAAAAGCTGCCGCTGCCTTTGTCGCTCGATCCGAGTATTCAATCTTACTGCAGCGAATATCTCTTTTGAACACCAGATGGCGATGTAACATCGTCAAATAGTCGCTGCACCGGCGAAATGGACTTGACACAGGTCGACGTCTCTACCTGCGGATCTTAGCGCCGGGCAGGGCTTGTGTGTTGCTCAGACTTTTTAAAATTCGTTCCTTCGTCGTTGTTTAGTGTGTGCGTGTCCCTATTTCTTAAGTTGAATTTAAGTTTCTTTGAAAGTACGTTTAAATGGTAGAACTGAACTTCATTGCCACTATAATCCCACATTTGTTTTTCTAATTTTGTCTCCTCTTCCTTGAAGATTCCAGCGAGGTGACTTATTAACAAAAGGAAAACAATAGTGTATTCACTGTTGAATGATTTCTAAATTTTTTTAATGATGTAATAAATCAGTATGGGAAAGTACACTTGCCAACGCACTGATAGGCAGCAATGTGGTATGGTGTGTAGTACAATTTAACCCCAAGCAGAAAGAGCCTGAGCTCCACACCTCACCTGGCCCTGAGTGGAAGTTCTCTGGCACCTCTGTTCCCTGTGGCCAGTTCAGGGGTTGGGGTGGCATAGATGAAGAGCATTTCTACCACATTGCTCAGTCCGAGGAAAAAAACACTGCAGGAAACATGCTTTAGCCCTGTGATATTCGTTCTTGGCCCCGGAGGGCTGCCTTCTAAACGTCTTCTGGTTTTATAAGTCGCTTATAAATCACAATGTGTAAAAACCTGGAACCAGTGGTAACGCAGGAAAAATTCATTTAACGATTGATTGAACTGCAAGTCATTAAGTCTCGGATGGAATTAGACCCTGAGGACACGGCGACCCACGAGACCCGGAATGATCTACAGTAAGCCACTGGACCGCAGGATGTCGTCAAGGTCGTGAATCTGCTGTTTTCCATCCTTCCTGCCAATATCGTACAGTAAAGCTCGCAATGGGCTCGCTTCTTTGTGTTCTGCAATGCAGATCGCAAGAGAAGGTGTGACGAAATAACTCTGCGCATTTGGCATTCTAATAGGAAAGTGAGATGTTATGACTTTGTCATTCTTCCGTCTAGAGGATGGCGTGAGCGGGACCCATCCGCGGGTGGACAGGGCAGCGCTCTGGTGTGCGCTGGGCCGCTGAGCTGGAGAGGCCCGTGACAGGCCTCATCAGCTGGCTCTTCGCTCTGTGTGCACTGAGAGAAGCCAGACAGGCAGCTCCCCCCCAAGGACACCTCCCGCGCGCTGCCTTCGACACGAGCGCGAGCTGCCGGATTGCTAATCAGGAGCTGGCCTGGACTCCAGCGCGGGGGCGGCAGCGCGCCCGCATTCCGACAGCCTGGAGCTCGGGGGGCTCAGGAAGCACCTTCAGTCTCCACCGCCGTCGTGGCCTGCTCTTTTCAGCCGGCTCTCAGCCAGGCCGCTGCGCTGGCAGAGACGCTTCGTGTCCTCTGAGGTTAGAAACCAGATGGGGAGCGCTACTGTAGCCGGCGGCTGTATCGCCCTGCAGCTCTCAGCTAAGCTCCGCAGGTGTGAGTCTGGTCAGTACCTGGATGGGAGACTCCTGGGAAAGCTAAGGCTGCTGCTGGAAGAGGTGTTAGTGGGACCAGTAGGGGGTGCTCACCCTGTGGTCCGTGTGGGTCCTAATGCCCCAGTATAGTGACAGGGACACTGTACAGTAAAAAGGCGCCATCCCTTGGATGAGATGTGAACCTAAGGTCCTGACTCACTGTGGTCATTAAAAATCCCATGGTGTTTCTTGAAAAGTGTAGGGGTGTTACCCCGGTGTCCTGGCCAAATTTCCCCCTGGCCTTTACCAATCATGGCCTCCTAATAATCCCCATCTATGAATTGGCTTCATCACTCTGTTCTCCTCACCACTGAGAGCTGATGTGTGGGGAGCATACTGGCACACTCTGGCTGCCGTCACATCATCCAGGTGGGGCTGCACATTGGTGGAAGGGAGTCCCCATTATCTGGAAAACGCTTTGAGTGGAGGGTCCAGAAAGGTGCCATATAAGTGTAATGATTATTATTACTTGACAACAGGCATTGGTTCTTTCTGATTTGCTTTCACTAAATATCTCTCTTCTTCTGTCAGAAGTATTGCATGAAGGTGTTCAGTAGTAAGGGTTAGTGAGTCTGGGTGCTACTCCCGACACACACACATCCTCTTTCTTTTGGTATCGCACTTGAAAAGCGTGTGTGGCACATATGCAGCATGGGTTGGAATCCATCCATCCATTTTCTGACCACTTTATCCAGTACAGCAGTATTGGATACTGCTGGAGCTGGAGCCTGTCCTGGCAAGCAACAAGCAGAAGGCATGGTGCACATGCACACTCACACCAGAGCCAGTTTTCCCAGAAGCCCATGAAGCTACCAGTAGGTCTCCCTGTGGGAGAAAACTATCACGATCGTCATCCCTCCTCTTAAGGGCGCTCCGACCCTTTCGTATTTTAGTTGATTATGGTCACCTGCCCTGTGTTTAGTCTGCCACTATTTAAGCCTGGCGCTCCTGCTATTCTTGGCTCGGCATTGGGAGATGGATACCCGGAAGCCCACCTACCAGCGGTTCCAGGAGAGACCCGATGACATCGGCTTCCTCACAGTGTCCTGACTGTCCGAGTCCTGGACTCGGAGCGCCTGGCCTCGTTACTTTGGTTTTACTCCTTGTTCCGGATCCCATTCCGGATTTTAACTTTGTCTGTCTCGGATGGATCCCCCGGTTCCTGGACTTTGGACTGTCTGGATTGTTTGTCCTTGCCACGCCCCCCGCGCACCGGCTCACCGCCGTCACACCCCCCTGTCTGTCAACCTGTCCTAATCCTGCTGTACCTTCCCTGATGTCCTTCTCCACTTACTTCCGGATTATACCGTCTGCACAGGGTCCTGAACTACGCTTCGCGGGAGCCTGGACTAGCTAGCGTTACAAAAACCAGAGGAATCCCACGTGAACACGGGGAGAACATACAAACTGCACACAGTGCTAACCACTGCAACACAGTGCTGCACTGCGCCCTGGAACGTCTGTCCCAATTCAGAATAAAACAGAGCTGTTGGTTACAATTCACACACAAGTTCAAAGTGGGGGATTCCTCTTTGATTACGCGGGAAATAAAAGAGTATTTCCCACATTTGAAGTCTTTCCGACAAATACTTTGGAGTGCATAATTAGAAAATGAAGGGGGAAAGACACGTTTGTCTATTTCAAACGTTGCTCATTTTGCAGGCTCTTCAATTTAGAAAAATGTGCAGAAAAACAGAAATTCTATCTGTGCCCTGGGAAGCACTTAACTTTGAATGCTGTTCTTGCTCCATAAGGAGCCCTGCATCCTAACATATCCTGTGCATTAATCATCCATTTCAGAGGGGTTTTGCAATATCTCCAATTATCATTCCCATTTCATCTTCATTTGGTGAGACGGGCACTGCCTACCAGTAATGACTATGCAAAATAAGCAAATGAGAGTCAAAATCTCATCCTTACTAAATGTGATTAAAAATAAAGGGAAAACAGGAACCAGGAAAGCACTATACATATACATGTATCATTAAGTAAAACAGTACTGATAAATGAACAATAGAGATTTTATATCCAAATATGTTCTTCTGCTTCTTCTTTGCTGCTGTTGGTGATTATCACTGTACTGTAGTACATTAGGTTCAATCTCTAGTAAGACTTTATTCACAAGCTGTGATTAAGCAGAAGCTCCAAGCATTCTTGTGGTAAGAGAGAGGTTTTGATGTCTTTCCTTTCTCTCTTGGTTAGTGTTAAAAGACCCAAGGTTGAAAGATCTAACTAGCTCTCATCACGTGACAGGCAAGAGACCATTTTTAATGAAGTGCGCGAGGAAACACGTTGCTGGATATAAAAATAAAGACAGTAAGAAGCTTGCAGGAGATGGCAGCTTTTTTTGGATCTTGGATTTGCCATGGGATGTGCCTTTCTCACAGTTAAGACTTCTCACAGTTAAGAGCATTCACGCACTTCACTGCTGCATAATCAATTAGAGAAAACTGATGTTTCTGTTTCAAATCAAGCGTGCCGTCAAAGCAATTCCATTCTGTGTCGCTGTACATGTGTATAAAGCCTGTGGCTGTATGTAAGTTCTTTTCAAAAGCATCCCACTCTTGTGTCTACAATGCACACAATTGTTTCTCTCTGTTCCTCCCCCAATTTCTCTCCCAGACAGCCCTGCCAGTCCAATTCCAAGCTTTAATGAGCCCTGAGAAGAAAGAGTGATGAGCGAGATAGGAATCTGTAAACCAGGGAGACAGCAAACTGGGATACTAATCTTGTTAAGCAAATTACTGTAGCTCAGCAGTCCGTCTGATAATCAAGAGCACGAGCATACACATAGTGCCTGAGTTCCTTGCTGTTTAATTGAGAGAAAAGGGTGTTTTTTTATAACATTTCTGGAACCTTCTTGCCCCATTTAAGGGGGGAGCTTATGTTGTTCTGTGGTAACCTATTTGAGGCGCTAGTCGGATTTAGGTATTGTACACACACACAGCATCTTGTATTCAGTATCATTTTGGGTGCTACAAGTCTTAAAATTACTACTGTTTCATTTGTGCAGCATGCATTACCAGACAGACTAGATTTCAATCAAAAATGGGTGTTTTGAATAAACATTTCTTCTCATAATATTGTTCCGTCTGTTTCCCACCAACCTGCTGTTTTGCTACAGAGTGAGGTGGCAGAGCACAGTATACTGTAGGTTTAGAACAGATTGAGGTCCAGTATATTAAGGTTTAAAAACCAGACTCATGTTCAAGCCCTACAGATAAAAATAATGGCCATAAATCATTACAATTGTAATTAATTAAGCTCTCACTCTGTTTTCTGCCTCTGTCTTAATTAAAACACAATAGTTCATGCTTTTTTATGATTTTGCAAAAGTTTGTTTCCTTTTCGAAAATAACCATCTGCCTCTTAGACCACAGGTTTAATGCTGATTCTGCACTAGGTCCTGGGTACTGCTGATAGAGGTACAGCTCATGTGGGAATTTTGGTAGAAGTTTTCAGAAATTCCAGTTGAAATTCTAAGCAAATGAGAAGGTGAACTTACAGCTATTTTTCTTTAAATAAGGCAAAATGCAAACAATATGAAAGAAGGCAGGCGTACAGTGTGTGTGCATTGGGAGAGACTGTAGCTGACCACCTCGAATACCAGATCTGCCTGCGTCTCTCTTTGGTTGCCATGGCAGTTACTGTAACAATTTCCCTCTCCACAACAAAGGCCACTGGTGTTCGCAATCAGAGACCGCGTTTTCCTCTTTCCAGCCCTTGAGCATGTTAAAGGGCAGGCTCGGGTTTTCACTCAGCGGTGACTCTGACTGTAAGTTATTTATTAGCCCTGTTTGAGTCGACAGACAAGGCACACTGCAATGTTAATTTATAACGCTGATAAATGAGGTGAAACCTAAAGCGCTCGGCGCTCAGCTGGAAAAGAAAATAGATGTAGCAGAATGATAGCATTCCAGTCATATGGTTTCAAGTACGGAGGGTACTGTATGTATGTGGATTTCATGGCGCGATCATTGAGCTGGCTTGTCCTTCAGGGTAACACCACTGCAATTATAGGTACAAGAGCTACACCAGTAAGCATCTGATTATGGGCACCAATGACATTCACTTGCCTAACCCTGGTCACCAAAATGATGTCATTTTTCTTCTATGAAAATTCTATGATTTTCGTCTAAGCTTTTGTCAAAATCTCGAGCTCGTACCCTGCGGACAAATGCGTTCTGTATTGAGGAAGACTATGCGCTGCACTTCTGCTGTGCTGACTCTCTGTTAGCTCCTGATTTGGAGTGGCAAAATGACTGTAATTAAAAAAAAAATCCAATATAGTTAACAACAGCCGTAGATTGTGCCATAATGATGCCTAGGATTTAGACTGATGAAAAATTAAGCAGTTACCCATTGCATTTTTATCTTATTTCACGGCAAAGGTTCGATGCAGTGAGACAGATAACTGTTTTACTCTATCAAGCCTGTGCTCTTATTTATTATGAGATGTGTGTATGCAGTACTAATGACACTGCTACTTATTATTTCAAAATCTGTGTGCAGTGCAGTGCAGCAGTGCGGCTGTCTTCCTGAGCTCCGAGGATGTATTAGTTAATAAGCGTGCAGGGATGATGAGCACACTCAGCGACGTCCCCCGGAGCGGAGCACGGAATCCGCTGCTTGCACATCTCCAAGCACAGAGACTGCTCGGTTTTCACGGCTGCTCTGTTCAGCTGGTAAGAACCCTATTAGCAGCCCTTTAATCCCTAAATCTTTAATTGCTTTACTCCCTTGTGGCTCTGTGACATCACTAATAATTACCAACTGATCTCTGCCTTGCTTTGCGCTGGGTTTGTTTTCCCTCCCAGTCACATTGCTGGGACAGTCTTGCCAGCTTGTCCCCTTTGAAAATGGTAAGGCCATCAACTTAGCGGCCTGTTCGGAAAACAATTAACAGTCCCGGCTGCCAGTGAAACACCTACAAAAGCATTTTTTTTTCGGGCGTCAGAGGACAGGTGCAAATTGACCACGCGTGTAGGTGCCTGTTTGTCATGCCTGTGCCTGTAGCTAATGTGCAAGAGCATTAGTACTATTGGGTTAGGGTGTAACTGGAAGATTGTGGTTTAAAATTCCATGTTTTTCTCATGGGTGTGCATGTAAATCGGTTTAGTTAAAATGACTCGGTTAAACTGATAATCTGCCACACCGGAAATGAAAAGGCTGCGGAAAACGGTTTCGCTTTTGCAAAGAGCCCAAATACAAACCATGCGCTTTTGGAAGAGGTCCTCGGTGTATCCTGTTAACTTGCAGGCCATAAAAACCACAATAACGACCACTGCAGATAAGAATTTACAGTTTGTCATATAGACACACGACTGCCGACCTCTAATGTTAAATGCTATTAAGGCCTTATTTCATAGAACTCAAGCCAGAACTCAAGCTTTCACCTCTTGTCGAAAAAACTTATACTGCCATAATTAGATCTGTTGTGGGCCACGATCTATACATTTTTTACGATAAGCCTAGCGTATTTTAAGATGCACCTGAAAATCTTCATTATATATATTGTAGTGCCCACGTGGCGTGTTTACCGGCTGCTCAGTTCCCTTTGGCCATGCGCACGCAAGGCGGGCTGGGAACAGCGCCTGAGGGGCGGGACTTGGGGGAACCGGACTGTGAGACGGCCTCTTTTCTCCTGTGTGTGTGTTAGTGTAGGTGCAGCGCTATAACCCCTGTCCCCGTGTGTGTACCTTTCCCTGGTTCTGGTTAATAAATGTGCTGTTCAACACCTTTTCCCGAGTCCTACGCCTGCTCCATTCCATGCCGAACCTCGCGGCCGTTACATTGGTGTCAGCAGTGGGATCGGAGTGGAGCAGAGCGGAGTTCTGAGCGCGGAGAGACGCCGGGGAACGCGGAGAGAGGCCTGGTGCGTGGAGAGCCCCAGCAGGAGTGGCCCGGTGAAAGGCCTGGCGCACGGAGAGAGGCCAGGCACGCGGAGAGAGGCCTGGCGCGCAGAGAGTCCCAGCAGCACGCTTGACTCTTAGGTGGGGGCAGTGTAGTGCCCATGTGGGTGCTTAACGTCTGCTTCATTCCCTTTGGTCATGCGCCCCCAGGGCGGGCTGGGAACAGCGCCTGAGGGGCGGGACTGGGGGAAACTGGACTGTATATGGGGGGGGGGGTGGGCTGTGAGGCTGCCTTTTCTCTCCCATGTCAGTAGTAGTGCAGCGCTGTAACCCCTGTCCCCGTGTGTACCTTTCCCCGGTTCTGGTTAATAAATATGTTGTCCTACGCCTGCTATATTCCGTGCCGAACCCTGTGGTCGTTAAAATATCTTGCCCATAAGCGTGTTTCAACAAGATGCATCACACCACTCCCGCCTACGTAATCAGCACACGCCTAAGATAAACTGTATTACGGAGGTGACACACAATGTGCACTCAAAACACTTCATTTCAATAAGATAAAAGTAATCCTTAATATGTCTAAAAACATAATTGATAAATATTGCACTCATTGACGAGCTACCCTCACATTGCGACTTGAGAACGAACGCACTATATACTTTGAAAATGACAACCATATTTAGCTGAATCAACAACAACTAGTAGATCCTCTGGAGTATAAGTAGATCATGTGGAGGTAGGATCCGAAATCAACCATCTCTGCCTTCTTCAAAGTGAAGCACGACCCCTAAACCATCATAATCTAGAGCGTTTTGACGTTTTGTGCATACTCTAATTTAGCCAAGCAACGGCGTTTAGACATTTATTAGATCCCCCGATTCCGTCTGATTTGGACACAAAAGACGATAATAGAACTTTTTACCATAAAATGTGCATTAAAACAACACAGGTGTGCAATAATTATTACTCACTCGATAAAAAAAAAACAATTTGATGCATAAGTAACATCCACTGTCTAAAGAACCATATTTTCACATCTCGGTCTGTTTTGTGCTTGCCGTTGAATAACTGTGAATTCAGCAAAAAACGAATTAATAGTGAAAAATAGTTCTATAATTGGACAAAACGAAAGACACACAATTGATGTACTTCGACGGGCTGGCAATACAAAAAGAGATCGTCTCCCGTCTTCATCTGTATAGACCGGGAGAAACAGACAGTAGTTTCTTTATAGGGGAGAATACTGTGGACAACACCATTAATTAACACATTTACATTTATAAACGCGACATTACAAACCAGCAGGAGACCCCAAGCAATGAGCCAATACTCTTCATCAGGGTGCCGCAGAAATGGGCCTGAAACGAGTTATCTTTTCTAAAATATATTTTATTTAGCCAGTTTTTCCCCCTTCAGAATTGTCATTATACCAAGCGTTTTTCGGAAACTACGGCATCTAAAGATCCACTAAGGGCGTTATTAAGGAAGTGCAGTAGGCAGATACAGGGTGGCGAGTCAGCTGAGCACCCACTCTCTGTTTTGCAGACCTCCAGACATCAAAGCGACGAATGCATCACCGAAATTCAAACATCGCAGCATTTCGTACCCTGTAGGGTTAAATGTGTTCCGGGCTCGTAGTTTCCACTGTAACTTGGCAGAAGGCCTGTTACCAGAGACGCAGCCCTCAGACAAGGAAGTCCCGGCATGACTGGCCAATCAGGGCCCAGCCTCGGGCCGCAAGTCGACCGGCTGAGCCGCGATTGGCTGAAACCGGAGGTAAGGCTGTGGGCTGATGCCTTTCTCATGCATATTCATCACTGGGCTCAGTTACGCGAGTGCCTGTACCGCATTGTCCGTGACTGAGTCCTGGGTCCTCCCTGATGCTATTTAGGCGTATTGTAGCCTTGATAAAGTTCTTTGAAAAATAATTAAAAAAATAGCTGAAATCTGTTCTGGGATACTACACGGAGAACCCAATGTATCACACCCTGAAACACTGAACTGTAAGCTAATTATACATTATTACAGATGTGAATGTGTGTGTGTGCTTGCGACGGCTTAACTAACCTTCATGTTTCCGCTTTGACGGTTTTTAAAATTAGGTTTCTTCACTCGGATCCGGACGTTTTCAGTTTGTGTTTGTTTTTTTTTTTAAAAAAAGGTGTGTGGTGTCTAATCCGTTTCCGAGATGTGTGTTTCATTCTTCTGATATTTAGCTTTGTAGTTGGCCGCCCAGCACTGCAGGATGTGTGTATGTCTGGCACGAATTTACTTGCCTTACCCACAGCGTTTGAAATGCCTAAATAATATCGCGCTGCTGAGAGATTTACGACCTGTACCCTTCATTTGCTGCATAATATTAAAGGGCTAGCTGTTTTAAAGTTTGCATTTAAGTAATTGCTGATACCTTTCTACATTATATACACAACGTGGGTTAATTGCGAACAGGAGGGTATTGCATCATAGGATCGGTTTAACAAGCGGGGAAAATAGTACAGGCAGACGAGGAAGTGCTGTGTCACACCCAAGTATGTAAAACCTTTCTTTACAAAGCCCAGGCGGCACCCAGTGATAGTTACCAGATCCTGTGTGCCTGCAAAGAGGAAGGGCTTTCAAGAGTTAAACACGACTAACCTATTCTGTGTTATTTCAGGTCATTGACTGGGATCCGGCTGCGAGCTGCCAAAAGGTCTCTGGAAGCGCCTTTGTCCGTGTGTACTGTACCCGTTTCCCAGGGAGGATAAGGGTTTTGTTTCTAGAGAAGAAACTGAAATTACCGACAAGGCCAAGCCGGACAGCTGGAGCGCCATCGCCTCGTTTCACGTCACCATCACCAGCAGGCAAGCCCGACGCAGCTGTGGAAAAGGAAATATTATCAAGCGGTGATTTTTGTTTTTCTTCCGTTGGAGGCGGGGGGCTGACAGAACCAAGAGAGAAACGAACTCCACCGTAACCCCCCAAAAATTCAACCCCATTAAAGGCGCGATCCGATTGGAGTAAAATAAAAAAAAGCCAAACAGCCGCAGTACAAAATACCCTTCACTGAGTTGTCACATAAATAAAAAAAAACCCCTACTACAGCGCTGGTTTGAATCCAAGCAGATGATTAAACAGCATTAGCGGAGAGCACTTAAGCGCACAGAGGAAGAACAAAAGGCTAAGGCGCTTATAATCATAGCTGAAGGGCGGCTGCGTGCGGTTCGCGAAGTAGCTGCTTTCCCTATCGCCGGATCAGCTCGTATCCCACAGCGGCTGTCAAGAAGGGTGAAAATAAGCGAATTCCCGTCGAGATGATGCAGATCGCAGATTCCTACAATCAGAAGCACTCGCTGTTCAATGCCATGAACCGGTTCATCGGCGCGGTGAACAACATGGACCAGACTGTGATGGTGCCCAGCCTCCTGAGAGACGTGCCTCTGGAGTACGAGGAGAAGGACGAGGTGAACAACTCCCTCAGGACAGGCAGCCCCGGGGCGGCGGGCTATTTCTCGGACCGGGACATGTACAGCTACTACGTCCTCCTGAAGTCCATCCGGAATGATATCGAGTGGGGGGTCCTGCAGGGGGAGGAGAGGAAAAAGGACAAGCTGGGCGCCTCCGCGCTGGACCTCTCCAGGATCGAGCCCGAGGAAGAGGAGGAGGACCTGCAGAAAATGTTTCACTTCCACCTGAGCGGACTGCACACGGTTCTGTCCAAGCTGACGAGGAAAGCGAACACCCTCACCAACAGATACAAGCAGGAGATAGGCATCGGGAGCTGGGGCCACTAAGCGCCTCAGCCGGGCACCTTTCTGTCTCGCTGGTGCTGCCTGTGAGCCGAACCCAACAACTGGGTTTGACAAGACGGCGGATGAAGTTCGGTCGAACGGATCAGCAGAGCCCAAGGAAGAAAGGCAGATTAGGGCTTTTTTGGGGGGGGGGGTTTGGGTAACCTGGTTTTTTTTAAAAGCTCCGGAAAGAAAAATAAAGTTGACTTCTTAGGCGTGGGGTTGTTCTGTACTAGTTCGCTTGGTGGAAAGATAGCATCTTGTTTTATGGCTAATTGCACTACCGCTGTTACTGTTTCTGCTAATGTATTTCTTGAAAACGCGAACTGTCTGTATAAAAAAAAAAGTTTAACATTTTACATTTGTTACTCAGAATTTTATTTAAGCGCCTAGACGCAAAAGTTATTTTATTGTGTTCCCGATACGGGAAGGCGGTGCAATGAAGACTAGTCGAAAGGCGCTCTGACGCACTGTGAGGGCTGTCGTAGCACATGCTGTACCTAACTGAGCACATGAGGCCTCAGCTGCGACTGCAACGCCAATGACTCGTATGGGCCAGTGATGTATAAACTGTATGGAATCAACTGACTATTCTATGTAGCTGTATGGAGTAATGACGGATTCCACGTGGTGTTGTATGTCAAGACAAAAATCTTTATCTTTTTCTTTATTATTTTTTTACATTCTGTAAAGATAATGTACAGAAAATAAAGATTTTTGAATCTCATGTTTACACTGCGAGGATATTGTTCACTGAAAATACTCATATTTCCAAGAAGTTAAGTTTGGTCTAGGTGACTAAGAAAGGGCGAGTCCAACACAAGGGGCTGAATGAAAATATGGGGAGGAATTTGGAAGGTACAGAGCTGAAGAACAAAAGAGGCTACAGAAAACCCAGAATGATTTAGGCAGCTGAATCGCCATTTAAAAATCCCACCATTTCCTTTGCGGTGTAAATATTATCAGAGTCACTTCAAATGTGTCTAGAAGGAACTGAACTTTGCTTTGGGTAGCAGCTTTGAGTAACGGTTCAGATGGATGCTGAAGTGTACAGGTAAATAAATGTGGCCAAAGACGTTTATGGTCATTGTGGATTTTGAATAGTACATGAAAAAAAATAAAAAGACTAGTTACAAAGATTAATTAGGCATCATTTCAAGACAGCTGCTTGTATTCATACCAGAAAATGCTTCCAGCTAGCAACTTCTGGGTGTTACTTAGGAGGTCATTGAACCTCTATAATAGGATTTTAGCTAAGGGGATGTAAGTTTCCATCATCTAAGGCATTACAGAGTCTTATTAATATTTGGTAGGTTAATGTTTTATAGGCGGCATGGTGGGCAACCTAGGGCTCTGCAGGGTGCTATCTGCATGGAGTTTGTATGTTCTCCCTGTGTTTGAATGGGTTTCGTCCAACAGTTCAGAGATGTGCTGGTAGGTTGATTGGCTTCTGGGAAAATTGTCCCTGGTCTGAGTGCCCTGCAGTGGACTGGCATCCCCTCCAGGGTGTATCCTGCCTTGCACCCATTGCTTGCCGAAATAGGCTCCGTCTCCCACCCCCCACCCCCGTGACTCTGTGCTGGATAAAACAGATTAGAAAATGGATGGATGAATGTTTGTGTCGCTCTCTTGAAACACAAAATGCAATTCCCACCTATACAAAAAAAACAAAACAATGGGAATCGTATGATTCTATTTTTCCCCTGTGAGGTTGTGTCTCATTTAGCACATTGTAAGTGTTGTGCCTCTGCCATCGGCGAGTGTTTGTCATGCCGGAACGTCTGCGTCAGGCCTGCTGGAATGACTGAAACTTGGGTGGAATGTTGGTCCCGCAGGAACCCCGACAGGTTCAGCCAGTTTGACCTACCTTCCCCCATTGTCTCAGTGACTTACACTTTCTCACACCCTTTGGCCTGCCTTCTGGAAAGTTCTCCTGTCTTCAAAGGAACGTGGCTGGAATTTCACCACAGAAGAAAAGTTCCTCTTAGTCTATCGGGGAAAAATACCTGAATTTGCTTTAGTGAAAGTATGAGTACAGAGGGATAAGAGGATTTGTATAATAAATTGCAACACATTGTACTTACTAACTTACTAAAAGGGGGCAGAATCCATAGTTTTTAGTTGTTTAGAGAATCCAACTTTTTTTAGCTGTTTACTGTAGGTGCATTTTTACTCTGGCCCTACCATCCTTAGTTGTGTTAGATTAGCAGGTTTTGCCAAGCTACTATAGATGGAAGTTCTTCTCTCATCTGTACTTGGCCTTAGCTAGTGCTTAATCAGAGGGAGTTTCTGTGTTGTGGCCTGGCCAGTCAGTTCTGGGCAAAGTTACAAACTGCAGTTTCAGCGCTGACACAACTGTCTGACCATCCCAGGAACTTTGTTTCACTTGTATATTTCTTCACAAGGAGCGCCACAGCCCTCTTGGTCTTTTCTCATTTACTGTAATGGACCAAAGAGGGTACACCTTTCTCTTTTTTGAAAGAGTAATTCATATTGACATTGTTACTGCTTCAAAATGCAATACCTGTGGTTTTCAATTAACATGATTACACAACATAAAAAGGTTTATTACATTGGCAACATAAATGTAAAAAAAGGCCAGAAAGTTTTTAAACACACATATGTCTTTCAAGTAGCAAATTCCTATTTTGACAGGTTCAATTAAGGAGCTATGGCAGTGTGTGTTGGCTACAAAGCAGCAATCTGTCACTAAGGATCTGAGCCTTTTGCTGGAAGGTTGCTGGTTCGTATCCCACTGCCAGCAGAGGAATCCTACTCCGTTGGGCCCCTGAGCAAGGCCCTTAACCCCAAGTGCTCCAGGGGTGCCGTATAAATGGCAGACCCTGTGTTCTGACCCCAAGCCTCTCTACCTGTCTGTGTGTCTCATTGAGAGCAAGTTGGGGTATGCGAAAAGACAAATTTCTAATACAAGAAATTGTATATGGCCAATAAAGTGATCTTATCTGATCTTATCAACTTGATCCGCCTTGATGTGGACACCCACCTATGTGCAAGGAACCTCACTTCAGCAGATCGAGAAGCTGTCCACCATTTGAATCAACGGGGAGGAGAGATACATTTAAAGAGCAAGTCCAGAGTGAAATCCCCTCCCCCCACCTCCGATTTGGTTAGCTAGATGATATTATGGAGAATACTTCTCAATTTATGCAACCAAAAATTTTATAAAGATTTATTTCACCTTGCAGTCATGCTGTGGATCCCACATGGACTGCTAGTACTCTTGAGCACCCCACTTGCAGCTGTGATCAGTGCAGTATAATTGCATTCCTCACAAATCATAATCTACTCCTATAGTTCAGAAGTTTCCCACTCGAGACCTTGGCATCTGGAATCCAGCAGCTTTTTCTTCCTCTTTAAATTGTCAACAGCTTTAGTCTGTGCAGAAGAGATAAAATGTATCAGTTAAACCTTAATTGGATCAATTTAACACCTCCCCCAGATGAAGAGCTGTTTAAAGCCTAAGGAGACACAGAAAACCTGTGGGACTCCAGACCCTAGGGAGCACAGTTTAGATTTCCTGTAGCATAATACATTATTTGCAAGTTGAAAAATATACACTGTTTTATTTGAGGATTGTTCGTATCCTGTCAATATGAAAAGGGTCAGGATAGTATTGGAAAGAAATATTATTCGCTCACAAGTATTTAAGGGTTTAAATTTCAAAGAAGGGGGACTGAGTGTGAGTTAAACTGTTTTTTCCATGATCACCAGTTTCTAGCACTGTTCTGATTTTAGAAGAATCATGTTGTCTCTCTGAATTACCCTGGAAGGTGACCAACAGGACTGCATCCAGCAGAGTGTCAGATCCCAAGCCTTCCCAAAGGCTCTTTTTAATGAAAAGCACATTGGCGCCTCCTTAAAATGCAAAGGGAGACTGGCTGGCAGATTCTGCCAGTTTTTCCAGCCCAGGATTACTTTAGCACCCTTTTCAAAGGATTTCAATTCTAAAGGCATTCGGCCACTTCCATAATTGCAATAATTATTGTGAAGACAGAGGAATGTTAGAGGAAGGAAAATGACATACGTTGTGTCTTGTTTTAGGTTTCTCCAAGGAACTGAAAGTAATGGGTTGTGTTTATCTCATCGTACATAAGAAGTGGACTGATTCTCCTGTACAGCTGAGCATGCCAACATGCACTACAGCTGGTGTGGGCAGGAGTCTGTTTCAATGTGGTCATTAATCATTATGCTGCCTTCAGTGCAATGCAATGCTTAGAACGTATATTTCCTCTTGGCCCACAAGCCCACAGTTTTTTTAGCAGATGTCACTGAAAAAAAAGTGCAAGATGCTGTGAATATTTTTTATTTGTTTTTTTTTATTACTGACAAACTCTGGCATCGCTATAAGGAAATCCGTCTGCTGCAGTCAAACATTATCCAACCTTCAAGTTTTGGCACTGTCATGACTTTAAACAAGTACCTTAAACAAATTGTATGATTTAAAAGGTTTTAAAATAATAATTGATAATAATTCCTTACACTTATAGTGCTTTTCTGGACACTCTTAAGTTCTTTATAGGTAATGGGGAATCCCACTACCACCACCAATGTGCAACCCCAACCTGGATGATGCAATGGCAGCCATAGTGCACCAGTACATTCATAGATGGGGATTATTAGGAGGCCATGATTGGTAAAGGCCAATGGGAAATTTGGCCAGGACACCGGGGTTACACCCCTACTCTTTTCGAGAAACGCCCTGGGATTTTTAATGACTACAGAGAGTCAGGACCTCGGTTTTACGTCTCATCCGAAGGACGGCGCCTGTTTACAGTATAGTGTCCCCATCACTATACTGGGGCATTAGGACCCACATAGAACGCAGGGTGAGCGCCCCCTACTGGCCCCACTAACACGTCTTCCAGCAGCAACCTTAGCCATGTACTGGCCAGGATCACACCTGCCGAGCTTCTGTGGGTTGCCAGTTGTGAGTTAGAGGGTGATATCGCTGCTGGCTAGAAAAAGAATGACATTTTGATTTCAGTTACCAATAATGCAGAGATAAACAGGACTGTGGTCTCTACAGTTAACCTTTTAATCAAGATTCAAGAAAAACTGTTTTGTTTAACTATGTGTTTAACTAATCTTGTTTACCTTATTGTTTTAGAAAACTAGAAGGTTATTATTCCTGTCCAATAAAACTCCCCAATGAAACAGATTCTCTGAAGTGTTTTATATGTACATTCCCAGCTTAAAATAAGTGCATAGAGGAAATTGACTTTTTGTGGTGTAAATTTGTCATATTGCAATTCCAGTTTTATTGTGAGCCATATATAGATGATAGATGCACAGAGTAAAATAATAATAATAAAAACGTTGTTGTCAAATTCCTCTAAAAGGCTATCTGTTAAAATGCATTTCATTCAGCACTCAATTCACTCCACCTTTGTGTTCAGAGATGCATTACCTAGGAATAAATAAGGTGAAAATATGAGGTTATTAGATAATAGCCATGCCAAGAATGAGGATTTTAAAAATGGTGAAGGATGGTTTTAAGGCAGAAAGTGAGTATTGAAGTCATTACTTCTTTGTGATTCATAAAAACACTCTGAGATTATGATGACCTTTAAAAGATACAGGGTACATTAAAATAAGTATTAAAAATACTGCTGTATGCATTTTTTTTCATATTCCGTATATACTCTCAGCATTGCCTTAATGCAGGTTCCATCAGTATTCCACCAATTAAGAAAGAACTACAAGTAAAAGGCAACAAAGACCAGCTCAAGTCAATGATTCAAGGTCTTACAACAGATCAAACTCTGGCACAAATCAAATGGTTTATGCATATTACCAAACATAGAAAAGCATATGTCTGAGAACTTGGAATGCAAATCAACTGTGGTTATTATGAAGCAATCTAGTATGCCCAGTCTAGTTGCATTCTGTATTTGTTTCTGATCACCACATCATACCAAGGACATTCACAAGTGCCAGAGAAGGACAACAAGATATATCCTGGCTCTGATTTATGAGCTACCTTAACAAATTGAACTATCAAGATGACATTTTAAAGTTTTTTTTTCCCCTCTAGAAAAAAAGCTGTTCTGACATCACAGAGGCGTTTCAGTGACTAAGTGGGAAGCAGACAGTTCTCTGAAGGAATCATGGTGGTAAGTGGTTAGCATTGCTGTCTTGCAGCTTTGGGGCTCTGTGTTCGGTTCCCAGGGTGCTCTCTCTGCATGGAGTTTGTATGTTCATGTATGTTCACATGGGTTTCTTCTGGGTGCTCTGGTTTCCACCCACAGTCAAAACACATACTAACAGGTTAATATTGGCTTCTGAGCAAACTGGCCCTAGTGAGAGAGTGTGTGTGTGTGTGTGTGTGTGTGTGTGTGTGTGTGTGTGTGTGTGTGTGTGTGCCTTGGGACGGGCTGGCATCCTGACCAGGATACTGTATATCCCACCTTGTACTCACTGCCTGCCAGGATAGGCTTCAGCTCCCCCATGATTCCATACTGAATACAGCAGTTAGGAAAGGGATGGACAAATGAATATTGCTCTGTAGAGCAACAGCCTTTTTTTACTCGTCCACATGCAAGTACGGTGTGTTTTCAGTCTCTTCTGATGCAAATCAAGCTGAGACTTGACCAAAGACTTCAGGACATTTAATTACATTAAAAAAGTTTTAAAACGTTTATCCAGTAGAGTGCAAGAGAATAAATGAAAACTAAACAAAAGCAGATTTATCCTAAGTGGAAACCACTTTCATACAGAATAAGTATTCCTCTTCCATATATGTGTTCTTGTTCAAATTACTCACCTACTGTACATTTTGCTGGATCATGTTTTAATTGTGCTAATGCAACTGCAGATGTAATGCAGATTGAGCCAAATTTTAAAATTAAATTCTGTCTATGGAGAAGACACATATCACTGGTGTTCCCTACCTATCTTTATACAGTATGAGTAATGAAACAATTCTTTCCTTTCAGCAGATGGTTAGGCTATTCCCTGCTTAAGGAAGTGGTGTTCACCAGTGACATAAGTGAAGCTGAACTCCAGGAACATGAAGATAAGAACAGATGTTCTCACATCTGATACAGACTGGCATTCAAAAGGAAGAGCCCCGAGAGAGGTCAGGCATGAAGGTGAAAGCACAGAGCTTTCAGAAATGTTAAACAGTACCAATGAGCAATATCCTTCTGCTATTTTTGCTATATGGTGTAGAACTTTTTCTTCATCGAATGTTTACAAAAGTGCATGATCTCTCATTAGTCTTCAGCGTGCTCTTTTTCTGCTTCACTAATGACACTGCTAATGATATCTGTATTACCACCTTTTAACATAACCTCATAAACTCTTGGGAGGTGAGGATAGCTAGACCTGTTTAATAAGACCTTGTGTACCTGTAGGTGGCACTCTTCCATCTGAACCATTTCTCCATTTTCAAAACTGCACAGTCCACGGGGCTCCAATTCTTGAACCTCAGAGCTGGTGTTTCTTTGAGGTTTCTAGGTCTCTTTACAGACCCAGCACCTGTAGAGATGACAGTTGCTACATTGGTCCAGTTAAACCAATAATGAGCTGATTCTGGTTGTTATGAGCCCATCAGTACTGAAAACCTGTGTACACAGATATACTGGCCGTCCAGGACCTGGACTGGGGACCCTTGATTTAGTCAAATATGAGGTTCTTGGACCTAGTCCAAAAAGCTATTGTCTAACCTTGCAGAAAATGGACTCAATGCAGGATACAGTATATCTTGGATAGGACAAATCTGTAACAGATCACAAACATATTCACTTACATACATGTACAGGGGACCATTTAGAGATGTCAGTTAACGTAGACAGCATGTCCTTGGGTTGTGGAAGTAAAATGTAACTTAACACTGGGGAAATGTGCCCACAGGGAGGATATGCAAAGTCCTAGATGTTCTACACTAATGCCCCAGTATGTGACTGGGAGATGCCTTTGAATCCTTTTAATCTGACGTTAGACTCAGGTCCTGAGTGCCTGATCATTAGACAACCAATGGCATCAAATGGCTTCATAAGGTACAATAATAATTTAACTTATTATTATTAGTTTCATTTGGTCCTCATAATTCCCTACAGTTCCTCCTGTTTTTTTTTATTATTTATGTGCTTCCTCTCAGTCAGATCATACACAAGCATGCTCTTCAATTTCATAGTTACGCACAGGATACACAGATCTACATTAAAATCTCTTCCCCTTCTTATATCCTGCCTCCGTCACATATCACTTGTTTATGTGACATTAAGCTCTGGTTGATACCTAATTCTTTGAAGCTAAATAGTGACAAAACAGAAATGTTTCTGGCGGGTAGTACAGGTCTGGAGCCTGGAGATCTTCACAGTAATGGCATATGGCTTCCCCATTCAGGTGTCAGCCCGGAATTCGGGAGTTTTTTTCTACCCCCCCCTGTCATTTGAGCCCTATGTGAAAAATATAATTTAGTTAAGACCTCTTTTTTATTTTATAAATATTGGCCTCATTAGGCTATTTCTGTCAATGTCCAGTGCTGAGTGACTGATTCATGCAGTTATAACATCAAGGCTTGATTTCTGCAACTCTTTGATCTTTGGGTTCATAACACTCTCCTCAGTAAGTTGCAATATGTCCAAAACACTGCAGCTTGATCACTAACTCACAGCAGAACCTGGCAGCACGTTACTCCTGCTCTCAAATCTCTACTTTGGTTGCCCGTAAAGTCACATATTCGGGATCTTGTTACTGATTTATAAGGCTCTGACTAATCTGGCTGTGTTCATCCCTGAGCTCCTTCATGTCTACACTTAAATCTAAACTTAAAATTAACGTTTTTATTGAGGCCTGTGCTTGACTGTCTTAAAGTTTGTCTTGCATTATTTTTTATTGTTTTTTTATGTATTATGTACATCGTCTTTGGTTTTCAAGTAATAAAATTACTAAAAATTATTATTAATAATACTTTTGTCGTTTTAAATCATAACTAGAGTACAAAAACGAAAGGAAAGCAATAAATATTTTGGTAAGATATTGTTCTGAGTTGTTACCTGTAAGTTAGAGCATGTTTTTTACAAAGCAAGTGTTAAACCGCAGTGATGGGGTAATTTCCTGTTAGATATGTGTTCACGACAGAAGATTCACCATAAACATCTGTGTACATCAAAGAGCTTCAGAAATATATATATAATCTAAATGTTACAATGAAAATCATTTTGACTCCAAGCAATTCCTCTTCTGAAACAAAAAATGTTTTTTATTATTTTGTTTTGAAATAGCGATGACGATGTCTGATTCAGGATCGCTACCTTGAGCAAAGATATTGTAAAAAATAAATTAGCCTACATAATTTAAAAACTGATCTGCGATTTTGTATTCTGCGGTCGCCGTCTTGTAAACATTTTTGTCCTTCTTCACGCGCTGTAGGAAGTGAGTGTATATTGTAGCTACACATGATGAGTGATTCTTACCATGAAAACATTTCAATTAAATTGTAGTTTACTATGGGAAATCAATACTTTACGGTCAGGATGAACAATAGCAGTCGCTGCACTCTGTTTAATACAGATTCTGACGACTACAGATGTGTAAGTACGAACTAAGCATGCTACAGTAAAAACTCAATCTTTTAATAGTGTACAAGCACATAACGGGCCGCTTTTCAGATATTTTTTATTTATTGAGAGCTCAGTACGTCTTACCTATGCAAGTGTAAAACGCCTGCCAGTGTGGATAAAATCTTAATTAGGTTTGTAATATATAAATTATTTCATTAAAAAATATCTTGAATATATATATAGATATATCTTGAAGAACAAAAAATGGTGTTCTGAAAACAGCGTATAATTGGCCTTAACAGAGAAAAACCAAGTATGGATTTTAGAGTACAAGCTAAAAGGGAAACGTTAGTATTCGCATTTTTAGCATGACATCACCATCACTTCGCAGTAATGAATGTTTAAAATGAGACCGCGAAGTACTGTATAACAGTTTTAGCTACAAATGTTTGGAAATATAACTTTCTAATCACTGAGCTACATTTTTTACTTACCGTTCAGTATAAAAATATTTGCCGAAATCGTCTTAGAACAGATTATGTAGAAAACACTGTACAACACCTTTGTTGTGCGTTGGACATTGATGTAAACAATGTTTCTTTTTCTGATTTATAAACAAGGGTGTTTATCTGCGAAAAAATAGTGCGTAAGCACTTGATCATTTTTTAAAGGGTCTTTCATGGCAGATTTATCTCGCTGAGGATTTTCTTTGCAAATATTCTTCGAATAAGTTGTTACACATTTTGCGGTCTCGAAGATGCACTTTTCATTTGGTCTAATTTCGCTTCCCTAAAATCCCCCTTAATTTTCTTCCCTTCTTACTGCTAACGGTTGACCGTCGAAATATAATTAGATGATTATAATGTCAACAAATTAATCTGCATTATCCTTTCTCTTTTGAGTATGCTTTTCTTTCACTTGTTTTCTGGTGTTTCTACTTTGTGAATTTATGGTTAAAGAAGTCAGGGAGAGGGATGGGTTTGTGGTACGCCTGGTTAACTAAGACTTTAAACTGAACACCTAAGTACCAACAGTTATTTAAAGGACTGCAGCAACACTGGATTGGAATCAAGCATCTGTACAACTGGTCAATGAGCAACAATTATAATACAGCAGGGAAGACAGTAGAGAGCAAGGTTTTACACTGATCTTCGGTCTTTTCAGGTCAGTCACTGCTCAGAGATCCAGATGGTTAAGGTGTGCTGTTAGAGTAGGATTCAAACTTGCAAAAATGTATTGTGGAAAACTGAAAGATTTTAGTAATAACAACGACAGGATGTAGTTTTAAAAGCTTCTCAAGTCCCCAGATGGCCCCATTTTCTGTAATAGAGGTGGATTCTGGGGGTCATTTATAGGAATTAGATGGGATGCACTAAAGTGCACAGAAAATATTGAATCACAATACACTGTCACTGAGAGCATTAATGGTTCCAGGTCTTTGTGCAAGGTGAACTGCATATAATAGCTGCAAGCAGTGATTCTGGGTAGCGCATGTCCTTTTGCTTCCAACTCTTCCACTGTTATCAAAGGCTTTTCATGTTTCTGGCTGTGAACCCTATTCATGACTCTGGTAACATAAAAATGCTCTATGATTCTGTCACCTATACTGTCAAAGCCGAAGATAAAAGATGACGTGCCAGATAAGTTTCAGAAGGGTCACTGCTTTGTGATCTGAAGGCTTGTTCTCGCTTTGAGCTAGCCCTTTCCTTTGGAGAGATGGTATATCATTTTTAATGCACGAATGACTTATTGTGCATGTAAATGAAAAATAAATTATCAAGATTTTGTTTCCTGTGCTGTATAGTAACCGGAATACAGGAGACACCCCGATCAGCCTCTGTTGGTGCATCTTTTAAGACCTAGCGAGGTATGCATGAAAATTAAAGAAGAGCCTGTTCCCCATCTGGTAACAGCTCTTCCTTAACTTCAAACACTCAATCATACAATCATAATGGATGCAGTAATAAAATCAGCTAAGTCTGGGTAAGCACTGCTAGCATCAGTCTTTGTAAGTGTTAGGAGCAGCCGGCCACATTCAGATAAAGGCATCTCATTCTTCTGTTGTTAAACATTCTGTAATGTAGTCTCTTACAACATTATTCTTTCTCTTCCCTACTGATTCATTCTGACCTGAACACTTCTGCCTTGATGAACAAAGTTTCAGTTTTCTGTCATCACATTTTGAAATGGTAGCAGTGGTGAGTGCGGTGCAAAAGCATTATTGGAATTTTAGATGGGTGCTCTGGGGATTGAGGTCCTTATTTATTTTACGTTCGTGAATTAGTTTTTGTCATTTCCCGATCTTGCCTGTATCTGTCTTCTGTGTTTAAGTATGGTGCAGTAATCCCTTTATTTGTATGGCATATCGTGAACAGTAAACAGCATTAAAACCACCTGTTGGGATTCTTAAATAAGTACTCTTTAAGATTTATGTGACACTTCAGACCCTTGTTATGTCGTTTTCTTATTAGGGAAATAAAAAACAGGTGTAAGCCTTGCAAGGGGTAGAAGGTTTTATGTGCGTGGTTGTGATTGTGTGAAACAAGCCTGGCCTTGTAACAGGCTGTGCTTGATACTTCTTACTGGTAAGCCCATGCTTGTTATCGTACAATTGTGCCACAATCAGCCTAGATAGAAGGTTTTAAACCCTCATAGTTCAGGAGGGCTTTTAGTTGTCAGACCCCTAGTATTTGGAATTCTAGATGTTGTATGAATGTTGTTTTAATGCTGTTAAATCACAGCTGAGCTGAGTATTGTTTTCCTGTTCTAGTAAAGATTTGGAATGAACTGTATTTTTCATTACTTCCAGTGGCTTATTTTGGATGTTGAATTCTGAAAACAGCAGTTTTACTGTATGCTTTTGAAGGAGAAAAGGTAACATAAAGCAATCTTAACTGGTACTGCTGTGGCATATATAATTTAAGGCTTCACAGACGTAGATAGAATTTTAAGCGCTCGTCATATGAAATGTATCTAGCTTAGTAGTTTAATGACGAGTGGAGGTTGTGATTGTATAGAGAAAGTGACATTACTGAGCTCTGTGCAGTTTCTTCAGAAGATGATAATTCTTTAAGGCAACAATGGACGACTCCAGTACTTGATCACTGCAGGAACCTCATGTTTTCTTTGCAACTCAGTGGTTAATTACTTAATTTAATTATTAGGAAAAACGCAAGTCACCTATTGTTTAAGGTTTTAATTGGTTGCTAATTGAAATATTTAAAACCTGTGGAATCTGATCCTTCAAGAATGGAATTCAATGTACCTGCTGTATTTAAACATCTGGTGTAAAAGTGTGGTTAGCTGAAGCAATCTATACAATAGTAGTAATGTTTGCAAAATATTTTATTTTTATTCTTTTGTGCAAGTGTCTGGGTTCACTGCAAATTAAACACTAGGTTGTCTTCACAACCCTTGTTCCCTGGAGAGGAATGCATTCATCACCAATGGGGAAATGCTTCATTGCAGGCGTTTGCTGAGACAGAGTAGAGACCAGACTGATGGGACCCTGCCAGGTTAGCTAAGGCTCACTCTGCTTTTCCTGGACATGGATTGTGGCGTGGTATCATCTACGTCAGTTTTTAGGCAGAACAGGTGGCCGTCTGAGGGAGAGCCAGAAAATTTGATGACTGCCTTCTTATTCAGGGAACCAGGGTGTGAAGGCGACCTAGCGTTCCCTTTCAAGAACGGTATGCAGTCATCACCAATGTGGATAGGCTGTTGTGAACAGGTGGCTGGCTGCCCAGCCAAATGGGAGGACAGGCCTCATTGAGGTCCAGAACAGCCCGCAGAATCGGGTGCCAATAGGCTGCTGCTGAGAATCCACCACTTCTGAAGCTGTAAGATCTGGCAAACATAAGAGTGGTCAGCCAGCATTGCCTCTGTGCAGATCTCCTGCCAGGGGACCCTCCAGCACAGAGGGCCCATGGTGTGACTTGAACCTTGGTAGAATGTACTTCAGTAGGTCTTGGATGCAAAAGGCTTCATTCTCCAGGTAGGTGGAATTTTGTCAGCACAAAGGCCTTCTACCGAGTAGCGAGTGCAGTGTGTAGAGTAATTGTGGTGACAGATCAGCTTGGTTCTTCTTCTTACATCTAATGATACCTCCTGCTCTGGGATGGCTATTTTCATGTCAGACAAAACTGAGGCCAGCAGCCTGTCTGGTAAAACGCTAGCAAATGAATGTCAACTGACTGAGCTAGTGCCTACAAGCCAAAACAGTGGCTACAGAGACCTGCCATCTCTGCACTTGCTAAGGCTAGAGCAGCTTTTACAGAATCGCTGATTACTCTGAGGCTTAGATGGTTGAGGATGGGCCCAACCAGACAACACATGGACATGGATGCCCTCGCAGACCTCAGCTGTGGGGGTGACGCAAGGCATCCGTGCCTGAGGACCATGGGTAGCGAAGGCGGTGAGGTTGCTGTGGTGTCCCGTCTGAAGTACCATGCCTTGCAGGTGGTTGGATCGGTGAACAACTGTGGATGACGGTAACCTAGAGGAGGAAGGCTTACCTTGACTGGCTCTGGTTTAGGGCATGTCTGTGTCCTCCTTATTGGAATGCTTACTCCCACTGTGTCAGCTCTGGGAGACCGCAGGGGCTGAGCAGTTACAAGTGAGAGAAAATTAAACTCTCTTGTCCAGAAAGGAGTGAATCGTAAGAGGCCCTGGTAATGTCTGCACTGCATGAATCTTGAGGTAGAAGATGGTTCAACCAGGTTCAAGCCTGCACCTGAGGCATTGGCTCCAGAAAGCCCAGGAGCAATTGGGAAACAGGCAAGTTCCCATACAAAGAAGGAAACTGGCTCAAGCAAAGCACAGAGCATAAAAAACAATGAGTGTTGAGAATATTTGAGGTCCTCATGAAAGCCTTCCACTGTGGAATGAATTGACTTCAGGAAGGTCCCGAGCCTAGAAAGCCTTGAGTATCTGAGTATCTTCAATAGCTATCGAGTTGTCTGAGGCCAGTGGAAGTTGAAAGGTATTGTTGAGGACTGGTGGAGCTCTTGAGACTGAAAGACCCTGCGAAGCAAGGGGCAGGATCCCGGGAAAAAGAGAGCCGCCAGACGAGCAGTGAAAAAGCCTCGGAGGAGGTTTCTGTGTATCTTACCTGAAGGAGTTGAAGGGTGATCTGCAACACGGAAGGGAGAACAGTTCCTCCTCTGTGCAGGGAGGGGTCTCACCGATTAAAGAAGCGATCTAGTAACATTCAGCGAGAAAGCTGACGAGTCAGCAGTGATGCTAAAAATGGCTTGGATTCTACCATATCGCTGTGACATTGAGGAGAGGAAGGGCATACTGTGCCAGCGAAGGTCAATGAAATGCCTCTTCCCCATTGGTGAGCACCGCATTGCATTCCTGATAGAGAACTAGGGTTGACCTTTATCTTGTTTTTATTCTTGCATGTGTATTTCATAAACAGTACATTTTAGATGATAAAATATTATGTTGTAAAAACATTGTATTTTGCTTTTAGTTTGCGACATTTACTGGCTTTTTCTACTTTTTACATAACGTGTACAAATACTAAAGTCTTTAAACATTGTATCACATCACTTATTATTTATGACCTCTCTTTATTAGAAGTCAGAGTGCTGTCATATGTTTCTTTAGGTGGTTTCCTTCTCCGGTCAATAGGACTCTCTATTACAAAGGTGGCTGGTATTCAATACATGTGCGTGTGTATATAGTTGAGGGATTTGTCATTTTCAATTTCAAGAAATCACATTAGTTTTGTTGAAAATATTTATGAACGATGATTTTGCTTGCGTCCTCAGGTGACAATAATTGCAGTGAAACGGGCGACAGCAACCTTCTCCTTGATAGGATGGTGAGTATCCCTTTTTGGTATAGTTTGGGATGTTCTTTACTTTTTAGACTTGAGTAAAAAATGTCCTTTTGTGACATTGCATTTAATTGTTGATAAATATATTACAATGAACCCTATTATTAATATTTCATCTTTATGTTATTAGTTTGCATTGCTCACTCAGAGAAATTAGAGAACAAATGAACCATATACAGTAGTTGAAAGAAAGCAATGCTTGTCTTTTTCCACTGGCAGTGGTTTATTTGTTGAAAGTGACAGAGTAACAACTCTGGACTGTAGTCCTTTTGTGCTGTGTGAAGAATCTGTGGTGAAAACATCACAAGTGGTCAAAAGGACTCTTATACAGTGTGTAGTGTTAATTGTGTTTTCCTTTAACGAATATCTATATGATGTCAACATTCATATAAAAAACATACCTACCAAACATACAAAAAATGTTTTTCATATAAAACCTGGAAGAAAGTATTCCATAATATCTACATGTACTCCAGTGAAATGGTTAGTTTGTATGAATTTCTGAATGCTGCCTCTACACCTCAAAGTGCACTTCTGCTTGCTTGCTGAACATTGACCCTTTCCCCATTAACACTTCCTGGATGTCAAGAAACAATAGCCAAAAGCAGACAGATTAAGAAAAGGTCAGGCCGGCAACTTGTTGAACTGTATAAAATGTTCAAAATCACTGTCTCTCTCGCATCAGTTGTGTGGAGCAGTCTTTTTGTGTTGTGTAACCCAGAATTGCCTGTAAGAAAAACACCTCTGGCAATATGAAAGTTTCATCTTGTCTTCAGCTCTGCAGTGCAGAGTCTTAGCAAGTGTTGAAAATGCACTTGGCAAGGATTCAGAACAAATTTCTCAAGTTCTTAAGTTGTAAAAAGCAAAAAAGACAGAAATTTAAGGTCCAAAGGAAACTGGCAAGCCTAAAGAGAATACTTCCTAAATATCTGAATCTCGCAATCGAGCTGAATTGTTCCAAGCTGTGCATTGCACAGGAACTGAAGGCTGATTTTGTATTTGCATGTATACCTAGATAATGGGTCTTGAAGCATCCTTTAAATTTATTTTGAATGTCATTGGGTTTTTTTTTCTTGTTTATTTTCAGCCTTTTCATGCTGTTTGTGATCTGGCTTCTCCGGAGGTACAACTCCTTGGCTCAGGTAAGGCCGTGTGTGCACACCACCGTTCTGCTTTGCCAGGCGGGTGCATCTGCAGTTCTGTTATTGTTTGGAACCTCTGTTTGCCGGGGCATCTCTGAAACATGCCTTCTTCCTCAGCACCATAGTGGTCTGATTGGAATCTTCATTATTCGAAAACATTTGAATTTCCTTTCAAATGTTTACAGTTAGATTTTGCATCGAGTACCCGACCAGTTCCCTTAATATTACATTGGGTTCACAAGAACTAATAACTTATTTCACAATTTAGGCAATGAAAAAAATGTACTCTGTGAGTAAAATCTTATTTTTCCTCCATTTTTAATTTCACTTTTGAATGAGAAATATCTTTACAGGTATGGTTTTATAAAAGGTGTTTCTGTCTTTCACTGAAAAGATCAGGGAAGGAGGTGTATATACATGCATGATACAAGTCTTTTTTTCCCATTTATAGAATGAATTGAGAGTCCTTCAGCAAACATAATTAAAATATTGCTGCTGATGCAAGTGATTGAGCATTAACCAAAGTAAGGATAATGAATGGCTTCGAATGCATTTAGGTGGTAGATCTGGGAGCAAATAAACCTTGGAATGAAATCCAGCAGTGGAGGAGTTAAAGGGCTTAGGCAGCTTTTCATCTCACTGTGCTCCACAGATAAATGAAATACTCTGATCGCTTTCAGCCCCTGAAAATGGGCTGTGTGCTTTTTTTTTCCTGGAGGCATGCAAAAAATATTAATAATATTGGCAGCTTGAGTTGCGCTGCATTTTCCCTGCGAGCCTGGCTGGTTTACAAGAGAGCAGGGAAGAGGGAGGGAGGGAGGGAGGTGGGTGGGCAGGGGAGTTGTAATTGCTGCCTCTGCAGAGGCGTGAGAGTGCTTTGAAATCTCATCCCCGGCGCTCTCAGCATTCAGGCCCAGGCTTCCAGCAGCGCGGGGCACATTAAAGACATTTCCCTGCGCTCCCTGAGATTGGCGAGGAGCACTTAATCTTGCGCAGCAGCTTTCGGGTGGCATGGGACTGATAAGAGAGGTGAGCGGAATGCGCTATTGTAGCGGCGTGCGTTTAGGAAGCCGTGAGTCAGCACTGGAGCGCTCATTGTCCTTTGTGCTGCTCCCGCGTGCTCCGCGGCGCCAGGACCGGATAAAAAATTGATTCCCTGACACAGCGGAGAACATGATTTGCTCGTAAGCTTCCTAATCATCCCCATCGAGCCAGGTGGTCTGGAGCGGCGCGCGGCACTGCGGAGAGCCGCAGAGATGACAGGTGCAGGGGCTGATGAACAGCTCGGGCTGCTCAGGCTCATTAGAGCCGCGGGGCTGGGAGCAGGGGCTCGCCCGCCGTAGTCAAACACCGACGACGCCAGGCTGCTTCAGAGACGGCGCTCCAGCCACGAGACCCGCGCGCAGACCGTAGCTTAGCGCGCCTTCACACCCCTCGCCTGGGTGGACGAGCCCAGCCGCAAACGCCCAAGCGCAGGAGAGCGTCACACGCAGGTCTCGACACCTCAGACCTCAGGCGTTCACAGAACCAGAAAGCACAAGGCTGCCTCAGTCCTTCATGAAGCCCCGTGACATAACCAGACATAAAATAAAGCTCTGTCTCTTCATAGTCTGAGCACCTAGAGCCTGTGTACCCATAGTCATTTTTATTCAGTTGCTCTCAGAACCTAAATTGCTTGCAAGTCTTTATTCCCAATGTGCGGGAACACGTGCACAGCTGGACCACTGTGTTTCTGGCCTTAATTTTCTACCTAATTAGCTTTTAATTAACCCTTTACCTCTGGAATTGTTGATGAAATCTCCCGAGTGTCCCCTGCAGCAGAAATTCTGTTCTGTGATACAGCTCTACTGGAGTCCCTTTCACACACTACACTGCCTTCTGGATGACTGGAACGTATTTAGATTTAAAAAATACTTCACACTGAGTTGTTTTTTTTTTGCCTGTTGTTTTAAAACCGCATATACAGTCTGAGCCAGCAACAAAACAAATTCACTGGATGACAGCCTTTACTAATGCTGCACTGCTTCCATCACATCATTTTTGTTGAAGCAAGTAACTAAAATCGTTTAAGTTCAAACACATTTTATTGAAAAACAATGGTTGACATTATGCTGGACGATGCTATAAAGATGAGGTTTCTATATTAATGTGAAATTACCTGATTTTCCCTGCATGACTAAAAAATCAAATAATGGAAATCCCCATGAAATTTCACTTACTGAAAAACAGGACTGCAACAAAACAGGTGACATATATACGTAAGGGCAGTGTAAAAAACCTGTTAAACATGTCCGTGACATGACGAACACTCTGACTGCTTGAAGCCTGACTCTTGAAATCCCAATATTGCAGAATGGCATCATGATGTTTTCTGCAGGAGCAACGTCTGTGCAGACATAAGACAGACACGTTAAAGTCACGTCAAATGAAAAAATAAATGCTACATCACTACTTAATATCCTCCTTATAACAGCAGTTTTGATTGTGGTTGATTTTTTATTGAATATGTAGAAAAGTGTAACTTTTTCAGTTTTGAGGCTGAACAGTGCGCAGATTGTTTGGATAACACACTGAAACTAAAACTGCTGTGAGGGAGACCTAACACGCATGTGGTTTACCAATGATTCTGTCTATTTATATGCAGTAACTGCACACATTTCATTAACGCAGGAGATGTTAGCTTTCGATTGATTCTTTCAGAACTGGCGGTGAAAACGCAAAGCTGCAATTTGACTTCCATCTGGAACAATGACCAGATCTCTGGTACGGAGCGTTATTCAATCTGCATTCTTGACCAGGTCTCCCGGATGAATGCCACTGGGATCCCCTTGTGAGATAATGGTTAAGGGAGTGACATAGCATATCAATGATTTAAAGTAGCGCTGCACTGCATAGCAACTCATCAGTATGACAGAGAGGTGCTGAGAATTTTCGAATATGCTGAGACCGTGGGTGCAAACTTTCTCTTTCATCAACAGAAGTACTCTTTCCTTCTGCTCTTGATTAACACAACACAATTATATGCATAACCCTATTGCTTGAATAATCATGCGCCCTAAGAAAAGGGCAGCGTGAAGCTGATGATGAGATAAGCCAGTTCCGTCTCCAATCACACGTCCAAAATTATTAACATCTTGATTATATCAAACTCCAAATGTCTGGCCTTCGCGTGTAAGTCTGGTGGATGGCCGGCTTCCTTCTAAGTTGTTTCTCCTCGGCAATATTGTTCAATCTGTAAGGATTGATGTAACCCTTTACAACTCCAGTGGCCTTGTCTTTTTAAGCCTCTGTTTCAAACCAGATTGTCAGCGCTGTAACAGACAGCAGCCGTCGGCTTCTCCAGTGCTGAGAATGTGTCAGTCCCCTGACTAATGGAAGCACAGCAGGCACCTCTCCGCTCCCCTGCTGAGCCCTGCTCCTCACCGCGAGCTCTGTGTGGCTGCTGGCAGGGGGAAGTGAAGATTGCTCCTGCAATGTGTGGGCCACTCTTCCAAGAGTCCCCCCTGCCTTGCACTGCTGCTCTAATTGTATAGGGACTCCCAGTCGAAGGCTGGTGACTGCTATGGCATATGGTTTATCTGCTTGCTTTCGGGGCAGCATGCTTATTACAGTCCTGGCAAAGCTTTGCACGGTGTTCGCCGAGTGTGCTCGTGCATTGGGCTCTGCTTACCGCAGTGTGAAACTGAAACTCACCGTGGCCTTGCCTCTTTGAACCCTGTTTGTGTGCGTCCACGTGCAGATATATGTAGTATATCTTTTAAATAATACAGACAAAGAAGGACCCCGAAGGAAAAGCCGATGTAGTTTGGTGTGTCTCAACCCCTCACATTTTAAGGAAAGTGAGTTGCCAAGCGTTTCCTTCAAAATTGCATTTGCGAACTGAGTAGACGAGGAACACAATAAAAATGCTTCAGCAGCACAGGAAAGTTTTATATCTGCTTAGTTATTCTAGTGCAGATACTGTATTTTTGTTGGTGGCGATTTAGCACAACCTTTAAATTTAACAGGAATTATTTTGTCAGCACTCACCAAAATAACATCTAATTTCGAACTGGTCGTTTTACTTGTCTGATAGAGACTGTTTTCTCTTGGTGGAGTAGGGCATGTTAAATGCTGATCTGTACATCTCCTTGTACTGGATCTTTATACAGTACAGGGACTCTAGAATGCCCTTAGCAAGGAAAATGTAATTTCTTTATTAAAATTACTGCATTTTTTTACTTCCCCATTTATAACGTGTGAAACCAGGTGGGGGATTTTGTTCTGAGAGCCATTTAGAAATTCAGAATTGTATTTGTTAACCACTTCCAAGAGCCAGGCCTGAGCGAATATTATAGATCACTGGAGGATGCCCCCACCTCGCAGGTTTGGTGCTCCGTCGCTCAAGGCTGATCTATCCTCGGTGCCTGCAGATGAAGAATTGCTGTGATAACTGCACTGCCCTTCTGGCGCCAAGGAGCGCTGTGCAATCAGAGGTTGTTTCCAGCAAATACCATGTGACAGCTGGATGCCTTGATAGTGAATAATGGGGTTCAGTTTTGACATGAGGCCTTGGCACCAGGTGTGCCTTTAGTAAATGTTTTGGGAGAACTGTGCGCTCTCCTTCAAACCTCCATTATTTATCGGAGAAAACAAAAGCATTTACCACGTCCATTGCGTTTTGCCTTTACAGCTTTGTTCTCATTCCGTGCCTATCTTTCTTAAATTGTTTTTTGAGCTACGACGCGTATATCTAATCAATGACGGCGCAGAAAACATTAATAATTGGGATATTAGGATGCCCTGCGTAGTTATCGATCGGTTAATAAAGCCTGATAACGTGCTATTTTGATCTACCGCCCCCCTCCCATTGATGTCATTTATCACTGGAGGATTCAGTCTCTGGGGAGAATCAGCTGTGAATCAAACCTGTAATCAATTCTGGCTGGGGCTGCCTCTCTGCGCTAAGGTGCCACGTAATGATTATCTACAGCCTTCCATCAGCCAGCCACTGAGGCAGATTGCCTTGACAGAAGTGGGTAATTCAATTAGCAATGACCTTCCAGTTGCTGGTTGTGTGACCAAGTTACTCTGCGGCTCATTAATGTGATTTGCCAGCAGTAGGACTCTCTGGCTGGGCTTTGCCACCAGGATTCAAATTGCAGTGGATGACTTTTTTTTCTTTTAGTAATCCCAAAATAGACACGGCCTTTGCTGCAGTCCTTACCCACTCTGGCAGAGACTGTTTTATGAGCTTATAATTGCAAAGGAGATCTGCTGCTCCTCGCTCTGCATTGGTAATTGTATGGAGACACCATTCAAGCTTATCGGAATTCAGGTTTCATTTTTTTCGTAAGCCTTTTAGCTTTCTACCTCTTATCAGATCATCTTTTCTTTTACTCGGATCCTTTAGCTATCTCTCTTGTTTTATCCTTAGAGTAAGTGCAATTCAGGGGTTCTTTTCACAGGCTTTGAAAAAGAAAAGTTTTTCTCTTAATAATGCACTCCACATAGTCTTTCAGGTGGCAACTGTACAAAGTGCGATAGGAAATAGGGTTGCTGGGAACAGTGTAATTCTGCTGGCAATGGATATGGATTATAGTACTGATGGGTGATGTCACACTGAGATGCCTAATGGTTTTTGTGATGGTGGGTTTCTGAAAAACAAACTCTAGCCATGTTTTGTCACGTTTCTCTTATGTTAAAACATTTCCAGGTGAATTATATCATTTGATTAATTAATAAAAGCCTTCTTCTCTAATTCTGCTGATGTACAATGAAACCTGAATAGCCTTTACTTCACTAACTCATTGAGCTGACATATAAGGCTCTCTAAACAGATGTGATTAAAATGAATGCCTCTTGTCGTGGGGCAAGAATGCACAAAAAACCTAGAACCATTTACACTGGAAAGGAAAGTGGGAGATGAAAAACTAAAGAAAATTGAAAAGAAAGTTACATGGCGTGCAGAGAGCAAGGGAGAACCAAAGGGAAAAACAAAACGAAATGATCAGGTCATTAAGTGCAGTTATACATATATGCTCTATCATCAATTATGATGTTATTGGAATAAGTGAAACATGGCAAACCAGGAATGATGGAGATGCGTGTATCACTGCAGTGGATGCATACTGTTCTGGAGAGACATGAAAGATTGAAGAGGGGAAGGTGTAATGCTATATATCAAAACTTCTTCAGAATGAATGGTGAAATATGAACCAGAGGACACAAGTAGAAACTATGTGGAAGTACTTTTTATACTGAGAATAGGGAGCACGTTTTTACCCTAAAGGGGTAAGGGAGTCTGGATGGAACAAGATACCCAGCCACGTTGTTGAAGCCATTACAACGTCTTTTTTGAGAAACAGCTGGATGAGGTACTCCAATCAATTAGCAACTAACTGCCAAATGATCACAATGAGCCAAATTTACTTCCTGTTGTTGGTAGTCTTTTTTATTTTTTATACAATGTAAATTACATTTTAAATAGTAAACAGATAGGTAACACTATTCTTTGGGATAGCGAAATGACTGAGCTTAGGTCATGTGAAAACGGCCAAAACGAGTTCCCTCAAAATTAGAATTTTCCATTAAAAGAAAGACCTGATGAGAATTAATGCGAGCAGTGGAAGATGGGCCGTGCTCCATCTCAGTAATGAAAATTGCATGGTTTCCCTTGGCATGATTGAAAGTTACCCGTGAGATAGAATTGCCTGGGGAATGAGATATCCTGCTTCAGCATCAGCAGTCCAGACCACAGAAACCAGGAAACCAGCTCTGCGAGTGACAGGCCCCATCCTGGAAAGATCAAGGGCGCCAAGACCGACGTGTCCATCTGATCCACCTGGGGAATTGTTCTCAGACGTTCCAGGGAGAAGTAGCCTGCTTGTTACGGAATGACTGTAGCTCACCACGTGCATGAAGATCCATGTGCTTGGAGGCTGAGCGGGGGTAACATTGACAGCTGAGAGATTTATTTGCTGTCTTTGGGTGGATCATTTTGCCCTTGACAGTAGTGATGGAAATCAGCGTGTCTGGAGTTATTTTAACTGTTTTATTAAAGCCAAGCAGTGGGGCAGTGCAAATCTGATGACATAGGGGGGGATCTCCCTTAATTACAAGTATGTTTTCCCCATTCGTTTCCTTTGTTTTCACTGGTGTACAACAGATATGAGAATCTTCCACAGCAGTGACTATGATCAACCAAGGAGTAGCTGTGTTGACTCAGAGTTGCTGAAAAGCTGTTCAACTATACTGCAATATCCAAAATGTTACTCTTATAAAACAAAAATATTTATAGTCCTAGATGGGCATGTCTCTTTTCGCTGCACTGGTTTCAGCTTTTTTTCCCATGCTCATCTGTTAATGTCCTCCTTTGGCTTTACATGTATTCGGCCTGACCAGTTTCATACTTAGGGACTTGGAAAAACAAGAAAGTTTTAAAGTAAAGAAGCCCCAATCCAGACGGTTACCAGAGCGGCAAACCTTCTGCTCGCCCTTATGTTTTGGTTGTATGTGAGAAGAGGAAGGAAGTGTATGAGAGACAGTGTGTGTGTCCTTTGCATGTTTGTGCATGTGGGTATGTGCGTTCTTAAAAAGTGCTTCAATAAATGAAGGTTTTCTGGTTTGTGGCCTGATCAGGCAACAGAGATTGCTTCATAAGTGGCTCAGTGGGAAGCTGTCGCTGTATGTAATTGTAGGATTCAGGGCTTCTTGTGCGAATCCTGTTTGCTGTGAAGAGAACAGCCTGCGCGCACATCCAGAAGCAGAGAGGGAGTCTCTAAGGGAGAGGGAGAGGGACCGCACCGCACTCGTGATCATTTAGAGAAGGACAAGGGGGCGAAGGAAGACACCTTTTAAACCCGCACTCTTGGCCCAGGAAAGCTCCATGTGACAGGGATAAATTCAGGTGCCATCACATCACATCATAGTTGTCCACCAAAAAAAGGAATAGGATGTTACAGCAAGACCTGGCTTTTGGAGAAGGGTGTTGCCAATGTGATGCATCAAAAAGAGTAAGCTTTCATTTTTCAGATGTGGTTTAGTTGGAAAGCCCAGTTTATATATTTTATTGATGACCCGGTTATATATTTGATCGAGGAGATGATACAGTTGTGTTCCCTGACCTGAAACCAGGCAGGAGCTTTAAGCCAGATCAGTACTGTTCTGACATCTTTGGGCACATGAAGACAGAGCTCATCATAGCCACTTTTGGCTTTAATAAAACTGGTTAGGTGGCAGTTTAGGACTTAAATTGCCAGAAAAGAAACACACACTAAGCAGTAAAATATGGGGTTTTTGTTATTGAACTTGTATCTTTAAGAAAATCTCAATTCTTTTGTCTTTGATTGGGGCATCTTGTAAAACCAACGCTGAATAATTTGGATGGCAAAAATGATGGTTTTATCTGAGTAAATTAAGTTAATTTTCTGCCTAATTAAAGCTGCAAAGCTCTTAAGCATTAATAGTTTTTTTGCGAGGAAATTGCAGATTTCTCTCATAGAAAAGAGAATTGGTATGTTTGGTGTTCTTAATCTTAAGGTTGGCTGATTTCTGTTGGAGAAGACTGTGGATTTCCCTTAGCAGCTGTAGCTCAGAGCGGACTGGCCTTTTGATCCTGGAGAATTACTAACAGTGCAGCAGAGCATTTAATTTTCCATTCACTGTGAAACAGCCGAGTTTTTTTAATTCGGCAGTGCTAGATGTACAAGTCATGGGCCTAGCTTTTAACTGTGTTCAATGGTTAATGTCAGTAGAGAATCAGGCGCTTCTGTGAGTCTGAGTTGTCTGGAGCTGTCTGGCACCTGCCGAACTTTAAGTGTGTGTCATGTTGCTGTGAGTACTCGTGTGCGTTTGAAAGTGGGCTTGGATCGTTATGAGGGAGAGAGACTCAGAGACTATTGCTGAGAGAGTAGGAGTGAGCCTTTAAAAACATGGAGAAGCAGGGGAGGCTTGGAGGTAGGGGATTAACAAAAGTAGCTGCTTAAAATTTAACAATTGTCATTCATAACCTTGTGCTGAATAATAATGGTCTCAATGCCAGGCTTGTTATTGTTTAGAGCTCCTAGAATAACTCAATAATACCTAGAATCTGCTACTCTGTTCACCCAGGCATTCTTCTGAGATGTGTTTTGTTGAAGAGTCAGAGAGCTGCATTGAAAACTAGTATAACTTTCTGTGTATAGTTTAAAGGGGAAGTCTCAAGCAAACTAAAACTCAAATATAAACACTACCATACCATAAGATATTCGTGTGCTCCAAAATGTCTCCATAATGCCGTACTGCCATTCTCTAAAATGGCTCATCACTGTAGCCCTTGGGTCAAGAACAAAGACTTCTCTAGCTCAGTGGTCTCAAACTCAGAACCTGGAAGGCCTTGGGTCTTCTGGTTTTATTCCAACCTGAATAGTCAATTAAACATTTAACCTATTTTCTAAATGAGACATGTATAGGATTTTTCTAGTTTTATAGTTGAGTACACAAAGCGTTCTCTTCATTAAAGACACAGTTACCTACATATTTGCCTCTGGTTAGAAGTTTTAGGTTTATGCAGTTAATGAAACATTTAGACAGGCTAATTGGGAACAGGAACCGGAAGATATGAGACCCACATGAGTCACAGACCCTTGCTCCAGGTACAGGTACAGTATATGTACTGACACATCACACCCATTACAGGACCTCTGGGCACACTGTGACTTTTGTGTAGAAGCACTCTGGGCTGGGAACATTCAGGAATTTCATTTCTGCTCCCCTGTCCTTGGTTGTTAAATACGCTATATCTGCCTGAAAGGGAGGGGGTTGGTGAATATTGTTACTGGCTATGGTGGGTGACTAGACACAATGGGTAACACCTAACTAGTGTCAACATGTCAACATTACCATTGCCTAGAACTTCAAACCATGGGATTACTTAGTTGTGCTGGGTGCCAGACACTGATAAACATAATCTTCTGGTTTACCTTAAATTCATTAAGTTCTGGGTAAATCTTCAAGAGTGTCAGAGGTGTAAGGTAAAAGACACAGGGAGGAGAGGGCCGGCAGAAGGACAGAACACAAAGCGTGTGCCAGTGAGAGTTTCTTGTCCAGATCAACCATACAGACCAGATTGGAGCTGAGTATCTGAACCTTGCTAAGAGAGCTTGCTATTCTGTGTTTTTTAGTTGATTTCCTGAGTGAAGAATCCCTCCGTTAAAAACGTCCCCTCCAGGTTAGTGGGTCTATTTTTAGAATAGAGATAGATTCCCATTTATTTTGTGGCATCCAGGTTTGCATAGAGAGAGTTTTAACAGTAGGTTGTATTCTATTTAGTTTAGAAGGCAGCTTATCTCTTCTATTGGCCTCTGGAGGCATTACTTGGGAGTTGAATACATGGTAACAGTTTTTCTGGGTGGTTAGGATGTCATATGTCTGGGACGCCTTGTCTGTAAACTTGTACATAAGGTTTTCCCCTTCGCTGGGTCTTCATCCCCATTTCTGCCTCGGTTCACGTTGCTTTTGTCCGTTACTACAGAGTCTAACGCAGAACCTTGTCGTTTTTATATTTGTGCTATATGTTGTTTGTTACGTGCATGTGTTTTGTAATTTTAAAATAAATATTTGTTTAACCCACTGTGCCTGGATTATTACTCTTTTCATCAAAGATGTACCAGAGAACAAAGAATTTATGTTCCTCTAGCTATACCAACTGCATGGAGGTATATTCTTGGCAAAACCCTTACAAGTTGAGGGTTGCAACAAATTATTTTACTTGTTGACTGGAGCTGAGGCTGCTACACAACCCAGTTTCATCATCCTTTGAACAGTGATATACCAATGCAAGGCCGTTTTCTTTGTGAGCAAAAGTGCGTTTAAATTTTAATCATATCATACATCCTCCTTTTGCATTCATTTATTTAACTGAGATTTTTTGGTCCCAAGTGACTTGCATGTGTCCCCGTTTATTACGGGGAGGACATCTTGTGTGAAGTACCTTGCTCAAGGGTACAGCACCAGTTTCCCACAGGGCATGGGAACCCACAACCTTCCAGTTGCGGTCCCAGAGCCCCTCCCCTCTCCTCCACTTCAGCTGCCTTTAGCTGTTTCACCTGTTTCTGTGATTACCTGGCTTGCAGAGCGCCTTGGCTTTCTTCTCCGTGTGCTCTCTCTGACTGTGCCAGGCAGCTTTTGTAAAGCTGCAGCCCTGAGGGAGGCACCAGGTGGGCCAGCGTGTCTTTCCTGTAGCAGTGAAGCACAGTGTGTGTCGGCGGGGCCAGAGGGCAAGAGTGCAGTAATTCCCACTTCACCCTTCCAAAGGCTGAACTTGTTCTTTTCCGGCTACAGCGTTTCATCACCAGCGAGGCGTGCAGGCCTGATGAAAAGCTGATTCCTGTGACTCACAGATCTACCCAATGTGAATACACACTAGACAGCTTTTTTTTTTTTTTACTTGCATTGATGAGCAGTAGGATCTCTGTTTTCTTTGGCAGAGAGAGCATGAATGTTCGTCGTGTTAAAAATGGAGTTGGACACGCATGGTTCGAGGAAGGCCTCCCAGCTGACGCACTTGCAGCGATTTTTGGCAAAGCGCTGTTGTGAGGGGTAACAAGCAGTATAAACAGACACTTTCATGAGAAGAAACTGCAGCCAAATGTGGAAAGAAAGATGGGAGGTTTCTTGCTTGGTTCATTTCATATCAAATTAGGACACCTCAACCGCAGCGCCATCCCAAATTACAATGAGATCTGTTATCTGTGGTATTTATTATGGAAACACAAAATTTCAGATTCCTTCATGACTGGTTCAGGAGTCAGGCAGACCTCATCTGCTTGGTGTACCCTACTGAAATATCATTCCGGTATATCGCTAGCCAGAGAGGGGTGCCTGCTGAGAGTCTTCAAATAATTTTCTCAGTATGACCTCTTCCTCTACCAGAAAATACAGCATAAGTCAAGGACTTATTAAAAATGTTTTACATGTCTAAGACTGGCTACACCTTTATAATTTTTGGCCAGATTAAGAAAAACTATTTGTTTCTAAAAACAGTTTTCAAGTTAGATTATTCAAATAATGAAAATGGTCAATTCTGTGAATCGCAGGTTAGAGATTAAAGCTAAATATGATCAAATTTAATTATGGTCCAGAACCGAAAAAAAAAACATGAACAATTTATGAACAAACACGAAAGTCCTTTCTGTGGTTCAGACAATTCCTGTTATCTGAAGTTCAGTGGGTCTCACCTACAGTAAAGTGAGAAGTGAAGTTCTGCTACTTCAGTTTCCAATCAGCACTGAAATTTCCCAGTTCTGTATTAAAGAAATGTCACTGTACCATATATTACTGTACCACAGGTTTCTGAAAGTAAAGTATGTTAAAAGGACAGTTGCCCTGATTTGTGATGGAGTGGTCCACAAAGAACTGGACTAGCAAGTGTGATGCATTCAGTATTCAGCAATCACTTTAGAATCAGAATCACTTTATTTGCCAAATACATTTAATGCCAAATAGAAGGAATTTGGTCTGGTGTCATGGTGCAAAAACATAGAATCAATTCAATAATACATGTACTCTTCACACAAAAACATGCACATATCCACAATCATATACACACTACACCCCATATTCATGTGTTTGGTTAAACAGGGTAATGGCCATGGGGAAGAAGCTGGTCAGATGCCTGGTGGTTTTGGTTTTGATTGACTGGTAGTGTGTCCCCGAGGCAAGGTTTTGAAACAGATGGTGTCCTGGATGAGAGGAATCTTTTCTGCACAGTTTATACGGGTCTTCAGTAGATGGCAAATGGCAGCCAATGTCTCTCTCTGTACAGCAGACAGTGTGTTGCAATTTGCCTTTAGAGTGAACAGACACATTGCCAAACCAAACAGATACAGAAGCCGTGAGAACTCTCTCAATAATGGCTCTATATAAAACTGAATGAGAATGTGCTGGGAAACACTGGGATTTTTCAATTGATGCAGGAAATAGAGGTGTGCTTTGTTTGTGATCGTGTTAAAATTTGCATCCCATTTGAGACGGTTATTCCTAGGATCTTGAAAGACACCATCTTACTCACTATGACTGCGAGTTTCTAGGTGAATGACACTGAGACTGTAGGTTTTTGTTGACACACCATGCCGCCAGACAGTCGAGTTTCCTTCTGTACCTGGTCTCAGTTCAGTTGCTCATTAGACCCAACAGGGTGGCGTCACATGCAAACTTGAGTAGTTTGACAGTGGCAGAGAGGTTGCTAGGGGTACAGATGTTGGTATACAGGGAGTAAAGTAATGAGGAGAGAACACAGTCTTGAGGTGCACCGGTGATCACAGATAACCAGTCTGACAAATAAGAGCCAGATATACTGTCTCAGTGCTTTAACATTTTGTAAAGCACTAATCGTGATGAAAAAGTAGTTGGTAGTGGTAGAAATAGAGAAAAAGAGTACAGCACAAACTGAAACAAGGCTGAATTTGAAACCTGTTGCAAAAGTTTCATTTGTGGAAATGTTTAGCTAAAGGTTCCTTTAAGAGCCACACAGTGGTCATTCTCAGTTGATTTTAATATACTGATATTTCAGTAACGGCTTTTAGGGCACCATAGCTTATTAAAAAAAAAAAGAAAAGGCTGCTGAAAAGCTGTACTGTTGTGGAAGAGTGAGTGACTGGGGCCAGGTCCCCAGTAGCCTTTGTCCTACCGCCTGGCTGTGGGGAGAGTGTCACGGACAAAGACTGGGGAGAGGGAATGAGGCAGAGAGTGGGTGGGAGACCGGCTTAGGGTAGAATAATGTCGTTCACACCATTGTCTCTGCACACAAAACACATACCAAGGGCAAGAAAGGAATAGTCACTGTAAGTGAGTAATACAGATCCATTCTTTATATGAAGGAAACAGACATTAATGAAGAGAGTACATCAAACTGGTTCTGTATTAGTGAAATTAGTCCATTTTTCACCCGCAGATTTAAAGATTTTTGGTTTGTGTATGCGAATGTACATCAGCTGTAGCTATTTTGTTATTTCTTTAGTTGTATTAATAACGTTAATTAATAAAGAGCTTATTTCGGTTGTAGTCAGATATGAAATCACCCCTATTTTTTAAAATACTTCTATGTGTAGCTGGAAGGAGAATTGCTTTTTCCAGGCTTGACAACTAGTGTAATCAGCGTGCTAAGTGGACAGTTCTTTTCACGGCCGTGAAAGAGAGGCCGTGCTGTCTGGTGTCTAAATTTAATTAGTAACAATGAAGGGAAGCTGTTTGTTTTGGAGCACAGCAGCAGTTTTGTCTTGAGCAAACCTCCGTTACTAGGTTACATCACAATCCGTGCGCTCCCCCCAGTTTACTGTAGCGATAGTAAGGTTGAAATAAAGAATACCTGCATAAATTAAATCCACCCTGCCTGACAGGCTATTAGTCTGACTTTTCCATTTTTGAAGGAATAATGAGATGACATTGCTGTGAAAGTTTTTTTTTACAAGCTTAAAAAAAACATTAAGCTGCACATTACTGAACCTTGATTTTCCCCGTGGTAGCAGTGAAAGGTGTCCCAGACATTTGTTTGCAAAGAGCCTGTGTGTTATCTTTCACAGCTGCAGGAAGGGAAGGGAATTGCTGTCTTTAAATACTCCCTTCTGCCTTTTTTTTACCTTGAGGCAAAAGTCTTGTGAGAGAATACTGTGATGGTAACTTGGATGACTCAAGAAAATGCAGTAAAAGAACATTCCCTGTTTCTTTAAAGTTGTTTCTTTGGGCTGCAAAAAAAATCTAGCCAGTGTGATCAGAGAGTGTTTATCTTCTTCTTGTACAGGATGTGAATATCTTACACTAACGGCAGATGCCTTCAGTTTTGTCAACTATATTGAGTCCAAATCATTCTCAAGTTCAAGTTCAAGTTCAAGTTTATTGTCATTACACTCATATACATGGTATATGGTATAACGAAATGCTATTTAGCTAGCTCTCGGAAATAAGTAGTACAAAGAGAAAAAAAACAACAACAACAATACAATTGTGTAACAAAAGAAAGACAGAGACAACATGCAGTGTGCAAAAAACAACAACAGACCATGTGCAAAAACAACAACAGGCAATGTGCAAAAAACAACAACAGGCAATGTGCAAAACAACAAAAAGGTAACAGGTTATGTGCAAAAATATGCATCAACAGAATAAAATAAAGGGATAGAAATTATGGGGAGTGAGCTTTTGACATGTATGGTAGAGGTAGATTTTCAATGTGTGTTTGGGTTTTTGGTAAGAAAGAAAGGAAGAAGGCACTGTGAGGTTCAGATCATAGGTGAGAGGTGAGGTGAGAGTGAGAGTGAGAGAGACTGGGAGTTTAACAGTTTGATAGTGCGAGGGTAAAAAACTGTCTCTGAGTCTGGTAGTCCGGGCCCGAATGCTCCGGTACCGTTTTCCAGATGGTAGCAGATCATAAAGTCTGTAGCTGGGGTGTATGGGGTCTTTGATGATGCTTAGAGCTTTCCTCAAGCACCGTCTGTCATAAATGTCCTGGATAGATGGGAGGGTAACCCCAGTGATGGACTGGGCAGTTTTCACCACCCGCTGTAGGGCTTTGCGGTCAGCAGCACTGCAGTTGCCATACCACACTGTGATGCAACCTGTCAGTGTGCTTTCTGTAGTGCATCTGTAAAAGTTAGTGAAGATCTGGGGACATATCTTAGCCTTCTTCAACCGTCTTAGGAAGTACAGGCACTGTTGCGCTTTCTTGATCAGACAGGTGGTGTTGAGAGACCATGTGAGGTCCTCGGTGATATGGACACCAAGGAATTTAAAGTTACTGACCCTTTCCACTTCAGTCCCGTTGATGTGGATAGGGGCACGTCCGGTTTGCAGTTTCCTGAAATCAACAATCAGCTCCTTGGTTTTGCTGACGTTGAGGGTGAGGTTGTTGTCATCACACCACGTTGTAAGGAGATTGACCTCCTCCCTGTAGGCCCTCTCATCATTGTCTGTGATCAGACCTACAACTGTGGTGTCATCGGCAAACTTGATGATGGAGTTGGTGTTGTGTTTGGCCTTACAGTCGTGGGTATAGAGGGAGTAGAGCAATGGACTAAGCACACACCCCTGGGGGACCCCAGTGTTCAGAGTTAGTGTGCCGGAGGTGTGGTTTCCAAGCCTGACAGCCTGAGGTCTGCCTGTCAGAAAGTCCCGAATCCAGTTGCAGAGCGTGGTGTTGAGACCCAGTGCATTGAGTTTCTTGACTAGTTTCTCTGGAATGATAGTGTTAAAAGCTGAGCTGAAGTCGATGAATAGTAGTCTTGTGTATGTGTTCTTTTTGTCCAGATGGGATAGGGCCGTGTGTGTGGCAATGGAGATTGCGTCATCTGTGGATCTGTTGGACCGGTAGGCAAACTGGTACGGGTCCACTGTGTTTGGGATGGTGTCCTTAATGTGCTTCATGACCAGCCTCTCGAAGCACTTCATGATGACAGGTGTTAGTGCCACTGGTCGGTAGTCATTAAGACATGTCACTGTGGTTTTCTTTGGTATTGGGATGATGGTGGTTGTCTTGAAGCAGGTGGGGACTACGGCTTGGGCCAGAGACATGTGAAGGCCAGCTGGTTGTTACATTGTTTTAACAGGTTTTAACAGATGCAACTGAAAGAAAATATTTTATTTTTTCAGTCCTTCTGTTTGTGACTCACTGTAAGGGCTGTGTACTGTGCACTGTTAAACCGAAAACTGCTTCATTATCCAGTGCTGTGAGTGTAAACTTTGCTTTCCGTTTTCCCACCTCTGGTGAATAAAATCTTCTCAAAACTAGACTCATGCTGTTTTCTATTTTTATTTGATGTTTTCTTTTATTGGGTAAACATTACACCTAAAATAATTGAACACACAGCAGCAGTGACTAGTTGGACAGACTGTTAAATCAAATGCAAACAGAAGGCACTTGATATCAATGAAGGTTACTGTTCAGGAGTTTGTTTTTGATAAGATCATTCCTATAATAGGATTCAGTTTTGCAATAGTTACAGGCATGTTGAATAGTTTGTGTTGTGATTTTTGGAAAGGTATTTTAATTTTGTGAAACAATACAGATACAGCAGTTTTTCAGTCTTTCCTGGTGTCTTAGATATAACTAAATGAGAGTGTCACTAACCTGCATTTTGTTTGTTGTGTTAGTAAAACAATTTACAGAAACCAGGTGCTCTCAAAGATCATACACTTCTGTCTTTGTGTGCGCAGATACATTAGGGAAGAGTGCCTTGTGAGATTGTAAGTTCTCAATAGATCTGTTCTAAATTGAAATGGGAATCATTGACTGTGTATTTATTTTTTGTGCATTTCGCAATCATCAAGCAGGGCTTTGACATAAAAGATAAAGTGCTCATAATTTTGCAGTCCTTAACAAAATACAAAATGTGAAAGTCGTGCTGAGGTTTTGTTCAGAAAATCATTTATCTGTTAAGCTATTGTAATCATTGAGCTGAATTTTTTATGACAAAATGAGGCCATTATAATCCATTTTTGTGTCTTTTTTATTACAAATTTTAAATAGTCATTTTTTGGAACATATGGTCAATGGGCAGGTTTCAGTATGCATCTTTTTACCTCCTTAAAATCTACAAGGTAGCTGGGCAGGAGAAAGGCAAAAGAACTGGAAGTGTTTGATCACAGTGACTCTCCTGATAAGAGCTGATGTGTGATTTCAGATCAGAAATCACAACTGAAAATGAGTCTTTTCAATCATGTTTAGGGATCTCTGGAAACACAAAGAGAAACACAGAGAGGGGCCCTCCGTATGATAGTTACGTTGTAATTTTACAACAAGAAGACGGATAGAGAGAGCCGAACATCAGGACAGAAGAAAGGTAGAGAATTAGTGCTGTAAAAAATTTACAAGTATTGTTTCTGGCAACCAAGAGTTAAACCTTGGTAGAGTGAATTTATTTTTCTTAGTTTTACAAAAGGGAAACCGAATAGAATAAAATAGATTAAAAAATGTTAAAAGAGTAAGCGCTTGCCTCTTGTCTGCAATAACATTTGTTGTCCTCAAGCTGTGGCAGAGAATCGATCTTCATTGATCTCCAAATGCGAGGCGAAACGGACCATCTGCTCGTTTTATAGAGCTGCCTGCTTTAACAGGCCTGCCTGCAGAACAGGTTAAGAGTGCAGGAGTGAAGCGTGTGTAATCATTCTAGGAAATCCTAAGATCCGTCCTGACATGAGGCGAGCCACTTGTTCTGTAAAGAGGCTCCGTTTAAAAAGGAGTTACTAATTTCAAAGGTCTGTCCATGTATTCTGTATTATTAGCGCCTTCTGTTGCAACGTGCTGAGAGAGATTTCAAGAGAGATGCTCAAAAATACAAAAAAGTAACTAAAAATGACCATATGGACTTGAAATACTGTTTCACTGTGGCCTGAAGGAAGTCTGCAGTTTAGAGAGTTACTGCTGTATAAGGCCTCTTTTCTGCACACATTTACAAAATCCGGTAGTGAGAATGGCCAGCCATGCCTGTACAAGACAATATCAATACATCTGTGTTCATCTCCCTCCTGTATCATCATATGTACTGTATATACACAAATAGTGCTTAGATGCATATGTATCTATACTGTATATACATTACTACATAATTTTCAAAATCATCTGAAAGACTTAATTGTTCTTTGCATTTATTAATCCAAGGCAAGTAACCATTTAAAGCTCTTTCCTCATTATTAGGGTTTATCAGCATGGTATAGCTGTACCTTGACAAGTAAAATGGAGCATAAAATAAAAATAAGTTAGTGATTTAAGAGCAAGCAGAAGTAGTAAAAATAGTTGTGATGCTGTCCCTTTCAGAAGGTTTGGAAATTAATCTGATTGATTTTAGTTTTGTCTGAGATTATGTAACTGACAACCTCTTGCTGGGATCTTTAAATTTCCATTTTGTGCAAATTTCAATTTTTTTTTTGTGATTCTGTGAGTGAAATTCGAGCTACTCTGCACGTCCACTGCATGCCTTGAATTGTATTTGTTGGCAAAACCGTCTCGAAGTCGAGAGCCATGTTTCTATCGGATTAAAAGAGATGTATTCACAGGCCTGCTTGTTTGCTATGTAATAAGGCTGCACATGCCTGGAAATATTGTCTAATTTGTCATGTAAATTAGAGGTTTTACACCTTACTATGTACTGTACATCGTCAATGCCGATTCTTTCTAATTCCAAAATACATAAATAGCGTTGCAGTTCCCCTTTAAAATTAATGTTATGTAAATGTCCACCACCTTCAGCAACACATTGTTGAGTTCTAACAAGATTGCTTTCTTTTCCTTTCTGCAGTTTGTCTTTTTTAATGTCCTATATATCTTCTTGAATGTTGTCTTTCGGGTACTTGGTTTGTTCCAGTAAGTTACTCTCTTTCTTTCAGAAACCCCCATTAGGGAGGTAAAGGTTCTCAACCAAGTGCAGGTTTTCTTCTACAATCACAGGCTCTGGTATATCTCTAGCCAGCTGCGATTCCCTAGGTGGTGATAGACAGTTGGCTGCTTACTGTCTATACTGACTCTAAGCGACTTTGACCCCTCTGGCCTCCTGGGTGCTCCTCCCAGCATGCATTGCTGTCAGTGAGGGGTGTGCCTCTCCCCCAGTCAGCACTAAATCTCCAGTGTGAGACTGCGTAGCTTGTGATGTGTAAAATTACAAGTGGCTCAAAAGGGGGCAGGTTGGAGGAGTCAGCTTACATGTTCTCATTCTGCCCTGTGTGAGGTTGCGGGGTTCAAAATACCAAATCAGATGGGTATATAATTATAATAAAAATTATTAGTGATGTTGGCACTAGTGTGCCACAGGGCTCATTGTGGGGACACAATATTTAGTGTTTGCACACCTCCGTTGTGTCAACTGCTTCTGTACTTTTGGATTGTCTTATAAATACCAAAAAATTGTTCAAACGATATTTATTTTAGATTAACTGTGATTAAACAGAAGTGATGTTACTAGGTTCTCCTTTTCATGTTTATGCAAACTTGGAGACATATTTTCAATCCCAATCTTTTTTTTCAGCCTTTGTGTGCCATGTGTTACGACTGTATAATTTTAACAATATTGCTCCATTATGAGCTTTTGTCTCTCGGTGTGATGCAGTGCTCTTATTTGTTAGCATTTCTGTGTCCTAAATCATGTTATTGTACAGTAAAAGCAAAAATGCCAACCTTTTTTAAACTTTAAAGATTAAGTGTTTAAAAGATTATTTAAAAAAGCAAAGGGGTTGTGAAGGTGAATATATTTTACCTGACCTAGAGCTGAAAACATGTTTTTCTGACATTTGAGAACATTGCATTTTTTATCCATGGAACTGGTTAACAAAATTAGGCATCTGGAAAGTAAGATTACAAAAGTCTGGGAGTCTGACTGCAGTTTGATCAGAGAAATGTTCCTGGGCACAACACCAAAAAGTTCCAGGTGTAGGGTCAAAGTCAGTTCATGTTACTGTAGAGAAAGAGCTGACTAAGTCTTCCTCGTCTCTTAAAAAGGATGAGACTTACAGAATCACTTAAGTCTCCTTTTCAGTGTTTTGCATTGATTTCCTGTTAAATATTGTATTGATTTTAAAATTCTGTTTCTATATTGTTACAAGTATGACGCAGCAGGGGTGTGGCCATTAGACGCGTCGTGTCAAAGACAGAACTCAAGACAAACCACACCTAGATTCAGAGTGTCATATTTTATATTACAAAGAAAAATATAATAGATGCTCAGTCCATGAGCTGGGATTTATTTTGGCTTGTCTTACTTGATCTGCTAATCTATCAGAAACAAGAAAAAGAAAATAAACCACCATATTTCAAAACACAAACATCTTCTTGTCTTCATCCACAGTTGTTTTCCTCTGACTTTCGTCACTATTCAGTTCACTTTCTGTTCTTAGTCCATATTTCCTTATTTGGCATTTTTGTTTTTCTTCCTCATATTAAGATCATTTATCTTTCAAGTCCATACAGTCTCCCTTTCCTCTTTAATTTTAACTTAGGTTATTAATTTTTCAAACGTTGCCCCATACACCATTTCAGTCTTCAGTGGTTTTTAAGTATTCCACAAGTATTTAAACAATTATAATATATAAATATTTAATATTTACAACACAGTGCAGTGATTATGGCTAGACAGCTTCTACTTAGGTTCACAGCATTTCCTGTTTAGGGACGGACCCCTCACTCTACATTCGCAGTCGGCTTATATTGTCTGGAGCAGGGTGCTCACCTGTGCCCTTTTCCAGGCATTACGTCATGCCGCCATTTTGTGTGACGGTTTCTTTCCCTGGCCATCTTGGGGCAGTCAGAAGCATTAAAAAATCATATGAAAATAACACCCATCCACTATACAGCCCCTAGTGGCATCACATTAGGTCTTGAATGGCCTAACTCCAGCTAGCTCCATCCCAGCTAACACCAGTGTACCTGACAGAACTGCTTTAAGCCTTCTCTTCTGCCCTGCACTTAACCAAATCTGTTCTGCTGTGCATTCCTAAATTAACTATAAGTTCTGGTGCTGTGCATCAGATTTGTAAAAACTCTCTCCTTAAGACTGTTGAGACTCAGAGGTGGGAATTAACAAAATAGGGTTGGATTAGGATTTTAAAGTAGAGTTATTGTAGTAAATGTAATATGGAAGTCACAGTTTTAGTAGCAAGGGATTTTCAATTAGATTCTGATCATCTGCAGTTTGATAGTGTTATGGAAATAAAGGGAAAAGTTCATTACAGAGCATTTGTTCAGAAAACAAATGCTTGATTCTTGCAGGTAACATTCATTACACTCTTTGTTTGCTCAGCCGAATCGCCATGATAGAATGCCAGTCTTAGAAGTAGCTACGGACTACTTAGCCAAACCTGTGTGGACTAAGGAACCTTAAAAATACGTTTTAAAAATAGATCAAGTCCACAGTTACCTCTAAACAAACTGTTTATTGTTAGAATTGTAAAAAATGTTGCGTGGGGAGCTGCGTCAGCATGTGTTGGCAACAAAGGACCATGCAAAGGTTAACGCTGCAAAATAGAAAGGAGAACAATATTTCAGCTGTAGAGTCTTCTTTAGCCCTCAGTTTTCTGTGTGGAATTAACCTTTACTGGTTCCCCTGTTGTAAAAATGTATTTGCAAAATAGACAGGCTTATCCAGCTTGAACTACAAGTGTAAGATAGGAGAGGGGGTGGAAGCATTGATTCGGGTATATATTCCATCTATCCTTTGTGATAAAGCTGCGTATTTCTAGTAAGGGGTTGCAGTAGCCTGGAGCCCGTCCCACAAGAGTAAGACCCTGGACATCAGAGTAAGCCAGTCCATCACAGACACACCACCTGACCTAGCTGGTATGACATTGGAAGGTGGGAAGAAACCAGTACACCTAGCAGTAAGCTGTGAATACAGCACAACACAACCGCCCTCCCTCTCCTACATTAAAATGTTAACTGCTTTGTATGCAACTACTTTTTATATGTCAGGATTCATATATTCAATATTTGAATTAAATTTATGTAATACTTCAGAATGTTTTTTTAATAGGGAATATAAGGAGAACATCCATACAGAATATACAGAATCAAACCCTAGTACTAAGTGCTGTGAGTCAGTAGCACTAGTTGGCACACCAACGTGCTGCTTTAGCTGCAATATAAAAATCAAATGTTCAGTTAGATCTGGTAGCCCTTTTCAGTGGGAGGGTATAACTATATACTCCTGTCTGTAAAAACCCTACAGGGGAGATCACAATGTACATAGCTATAGTTCATGCTATGTAATATTCATAGTAAGAATCTTCCAATACAGTAAGTAATATTACATTGACAAAATCAGTGTATCATTTCAGCAGTATAGATGACATTCCTGAAGGTTAGTAAAGTAAAATAGGGGCATACATTTAATTAATAATAGCAATTACCTTGAAATGTTTGGATATTGTTTTAACATTTACAAATCAATATGCCATTTGGAGTATGTCCCTGAAAATTCCAGAAACACCAGGAATTTTGTGCATTGGATTCATCCCAGATGTTATATGATGCATCGCAAATCATCTGAACGTTTAGAGAGTGGATCCCCTTCCTGCTTATGTTTGGATTTGCATGGTATTTAGGCATTTTGAGTACAGTTTATGGATACCTGGGGTCTCTAAATTCAGCAATAAAACAGCATAAAACTGGCTTCTGATATGTTGGTGCGGCTCCTGATTAAGTGGGATACCTGCAGTGCCATAAAAGGTTGTGAACCCTCAATCTAATAATATGAATTACACTTTCTTTCCATGGAACCCTTTTTTAATCAAATAAAACCTAAATTTGTAATGGCAAGACTTGAAGAGAGCTGTTCAGGCAGTGAACCACTCAAATAACATCACCTTAATGGCAAAAAAACATGTGAATACTGTGCAAGAATCCAGCATTTCTTTTGCAAGGGACTATAATGGTCAGAAGGTTTGCGAGTTGGGTCTTCACCAGACAGGTTAGTGGAAACACTTCATGCCACATACAGATAAAATGGAAAATATTCAAGACAACAGTGACTTTTTCCAAAGACAAAGGGCACAAAGGTCACCAAGAGCTCCAGAGTAACATCTAATGATCTCGCTAATGTCAGTGTTCATGCCTCAACCTTAGGGTAAAGACTGAATGGGAATTCATGTTAGGATCGCCATTGCTCTCTAAAAAGAACCTTTCTTTTGTTCTTTTTGTACCAGAAATCATCAGAATTCTTGAGCAGAATGTCAGACCATCAATTCACCAGCTGAAGTGAGTCTTGCAGTAAGATCATGATCCGAAACATACAATCAGATCTACAACAAGTGGCTGAAGGTGGAGGAATTTCACATTTTGCGTCAGCCAAGTCAAAGTTCAAAACTAAACCCAATTGAAATGTAATGAAAGGGCTTTCAGTGAGTTGTTCGTGCAGGAAACCTTCAAACACCATTCGTTTGAGGTAGTTCCATAAGGAAAAATTAATGAAAGCCAGAGAGACAGACTAACAGTAACAGGAAATTTCAAGTAGAAGTCATTGCTGGTGAAGGAGGTGCCACCAGTTACCGAATCTAGGAGTTCACACAAATTTATTCACACAAGCATATTTACTGTTGGGACATTTTGTTAATCCAAGTACGTCTGATGTCCTTGTGTTAACGGTTATCTTCATCTTTTATTAAGACTTGCATGAAGATTTTATTACCTTTGAGGTTTAAAATGTTCAAAAATATAGATTCACCCACAGCTTCTAGGCACTGTATACTGTATAAGGAAGGCCAAGCCCTTTATCACTGCTGCCATATCCTGATGTGATAGAGGTGGATGTGGTAGATTGACTGAGTCCCCATAAGACACTTTTCGCCTTCTGAAGTGACAACAGAAGAGACGCTACTCTAGTTTCAAGATACACATTGCAGAATTGGTCTGAGGTCAATGAAAGGTGCACTAACCAGATTTCCAATTATCATCTGGAATTAAAATCTAAAAAAAAATACTGCCCAGTCCTGTGTTCTGTCTCTGCAGGGGTTCCCCAATGTCGACATTTACATTTGCATCTGCAGTTGCTGTTCCCAGAAACGCCACTATTTTATTTTTCATTGAAAAACGTCCACAGAGTGCTGTTTCAAGACTAGTGATACATGCATACATTAATTAGAACCATCCTTTTCCAGGAGCAAATTAACACCTGAAGAACGGTGATGACATTCAGTTATTTTTTAATTACCACGCAAACATGGCAAATATTACCATATACTGCTGATTCACCCATAAAAATTCAGAAATCACATTTCTTAATGAAAGATATATAACATATTGAGAATGCCAAAATGCATTTAATTAACATTGGCTCTGTATTTGGAAGTTTTCAAATCCATTATTGTTTTCAAATCAGAATTTATATCTTCTCTGTCAGTTTTTGTAATCTTTATATTTTAAATTTTTATTGGTATTCTGTTATTTTTTACTTTTATATTTAAAATATTTTGCAATTGTATTTTGTATGCAAAGCACTTTGATTTGAATTTGTAAAGAAAAATTTACATGCAAATAAATGTTACACCTGCAGTATTAATCTCATGAAATTCAGGAACGTTCTGCAGTATAATTTGATTAGGAAAGACATTGTGCTTGAGCTGGTTTGATATGGTGACAAGTCTGTGGTGACCTTTTCTGCAGTTAATGTCTCAAAGGTCCCTGCTGATAACAGCAGATAACAGGTTGACACTAAACAGTGCGAATCATTGTGCTTTTTCATGCATATGTAGAAAACAACAAAAAGAAAATAGCATTAACCTCAGGGTTTAGTCAAAAGTAAATGTGACCCTTGTAGTGATCATGATTAGGATATGTACGAAATGGTGATTGCTATTTTTTTCTTTGTTAGAGATCTGTATTACCAGAGGTTTTTTTAAAAAAACGATGAAATCAAGAAGGAAACTTCATTCGTACTGAAAGAGAGTGAGAGGAATTTCCCAGTGTAAAAGTTGGGATGACCTTTTATAAACCATGGAGGCTACAAAATGTCAGCCTTTTACATACAGGAAGAAGTCATCTGATATTTTTCAGATGCATTTACTGTTTTTCATTTTACTTTTTATGTCAGTTTCTGTCCACATATGTATGTAGCTGTTTGTTTGGTTATTTGAAGTATGAAGTGTGTGAAATGTTGTTGTGTCTGAAAGGATTCCTTGTAAGAACAGAAGAAAGGTTACAGATGAGATGAGTTCATCTGGCCTGTTTGTTAGGTAGTAACTGATCTACATGGAAGTGCATTTAAAGGTGAGAAGACGAGAAGACGTCTTCACATTAAGGATCGTGGGAGTATTGAATAAGCTACCCAGCCATGTTGTTAAAAGTGTTTCCTGTTTCATGAAGAAGCTGGTTTGTCGCCTTCAACAAGTATCGGTAGCTTGATCCGTTCTCCCACAATCCTTTAGGTAATGCTAGTGGTCACTCCTTTACCACTCCTTTTTTTCAGAGTCAGGCAGGTATTTAATTCAGGATTTTCACAGAGGCAAATGTAGTATTACATCTAACCTGGCAAACAAATATAAGATACAGCAGCCATATCACCCTGCAGCTCACAACTGGCAGCCCACTGAGGCTAAGCAGGTGTGAGCCTGGTCAGTACCTGGATGGGAGACCTCCTGGGAAAAACTAAAGTTGCTGCTGGAAGAGGTGTTAGAGCGGACAGTAGGGGGGCGCTCACCCTGCGGTCTGTGTGGGTCCTAATGCCCCAGTATAGTGATGGGGACACTATACTGTAAAAAGATAAGATAAGATCACTTTATTGGCCATATACAACTTCTTGTATTAGGAATTTGTTTTTTTGCATACCCCAACTTGCTCTCCATGAGACACACAGACAAGGAGAGAAGCTTAGGGTCAGAGCACGGGGTCAGCCATTTATACAGTGCCTCTGGAGCAGTTGGGGTTAAGGGCCTTGCTCAGGGGCCCAATGGAGTAGGATTGCTTTGCCGGCTGCAGGATACGAACCGGCAACTTTCCTGCCACAGGTGCAGATCCTTAGCCACAGAGCCAGTGCCCCTTTCTTTTTTAGATGTAAAATTGAGGTCCTGACTCTCTGTAGTCATTAAAAATCTCAGGGTGTTTCTCGAAAAGAGTAGGGGTATTACCCCGGTGTCCTGGCCAAATTTCCCATTGGTCTTTACCAATTATGGCCTCCTAACAATTCCCATCTATGAACTGGCTTCATCACTCTGTTCTCTTCCCCACTGATAGCTGATGTGTGGTGAGCGTTCTGGCGCACTATGTCTGCCGTCACATCATCCAGGTGGGGCTGCACATTGTTGGTGGTGGAAGGGAGTCCCCATTACCTGTAAAGCGCTTTGAGTGGAGTGTCCAGAAAAGCACTATATAAGTGTAAGGAATTATTATTATTATTGTTATAACTGTGACTGTTACTGTAACTTTGTCGCTTTGTGTAATAATCTCTAGACCTACTGGCCTACTTCAGCTTGTAAAAGTGTGCATACTTCTCTGTGATGGTAAAAAAAGACCTCATTATTTTATTTCCAGTTTGACTGTAAATGTCACATTTCATTCCTATGAAAGCCCTTTGTCTTATTTACTTTCCCCCCTCAACTTCTAGTACAAACACATTTCAGAATATGAATTGCATTGCGGTCATTCTTGTCTCTGGTGCCTCTCAGTAATTTGGTTATAGTCATATGTGAGCCTAGAGATTGGAGCAGCAGATATGTTGTTATCTAGATAGATTGTCTATCTAGTGCCCTGACAATCCCTATTCTCGTAACTAATGGAGGTGCTGGGAAGTCGCAACTAAAACCTATAAGACCATCTTATTTTGATAATGACAGGCAGTGTATTTTTACATATTTAATTTATTTTACTTTTTAAATTTGCATCATTCGCTGGGATCTGGATTGAAGGCTGTTCTCCACCCTCTTCCCTTCAGTACGTCAATGTCTTCTGTAGCCAAGAAGCCAGAGTTACTTTAGATATCAGCTTTGTCTGTGAAAGTTCACCCCAGAAACAAGAGTTATTCCCGTGCATTTTTGCTGTTGTAAGCACAATAATGCCATTGTTTGGAACAATACAAATCAGAGGCCTCCTCTTTTTTCCTACAATCAAGCGGGTTCAAGCAAACACCAAGTGGCATAATCATTTGGCCCCAAGACATTTGTCTGGGTTGGAAATAAAGATGCTGATTTGAAAGAGAAATGGCTGTGTGTGGGAGTCTCGTCTGCCAGCCATGATTCACGGGAAAGGCTGAAGAGTGCACATTAATTTCTTGGTTAGTAATTTTGATCCAACATCATACATAGCACACGATTGTGAACTTGGCTTTTGTATTGGCATAAATGAACCTAAAGTAGGAACCTTGAGTTACATAATTGTTTTTTTTTCCAGATGTTAAGTATTTGTTTTCTTGGGTAAGAGAAAATTTGTTACCATGGATAAACAATGCCAAAAATTAGATGGATGTCTTGCACATCTGTATGCTACAGTTCTGCGTGCTGCTTTTTCTCTGGTCTGCTTGCTTTGTGTTTGGCTGGCTGTTGTCGAGCCAGGACACCTGGCTGGTTCAAGAGCAGCTGCAGATTTTTTGGGTGAGTTTTCTGGATGCTCACTGGTTGGCTCACATGATTTTTCCTCTCCCCTGCAGAAGATGATCCTGAGTCTGACTGTAGCTGCTTTCTTCAACAGTATCGCCTATGTCATGGTAAGGGCAGCTGCTGCCTTAGCTTGTCGTCTGCCAAATCCTGAACAGTAGGGTGCAATAAACATGAGCCTCTTTTTGAGCACTGTTTCCGTTAAGCAGAATAAGTAACAAGCGCAAAGGCCCATGATTGCATTAAAGTTCAGATGTGTGAAAAATAATGAAAGACTGTTTTATAGGATGATTCCAGTGGTTCTTTTTAAATTAATTATTTACTTTTAAAACAGAAGTGTGGATCTCATTAAAGTGGTTGTATTGTTTTATTTAGTTAGTAATTAGTATGTCACTAATTAAAAAGGGCAATACTTATTTATCAGAATCTATTCATATGTAATACTTTGCTCATTTTGGCTTTAGGGTGAGGTTCATCCTGAAGGCGCGTTGTGTGATTTCCAGGCCTGGTGGCTTACTTACTTTGGTGAGTTTGAGTCAGATTTTCCATATTAGAAAAGCATAAAGCATGATGTACACTAACTGTGATTGAGCCATTGACTGATCTACCACAAGTTATGGGTTGCAGGAAGTATATTGCACTAGGATCTGCAATATTTTACGTTATGTGTAGTAACAACAGCATGCATTTTCACCCCAGACTAGTAATTACGTAACATTAAATTGCTAACTTATTTAAGCGTGATATTTTGATATGTGTCTGTTTATGTCCTCGTTGCCTGCTGGGTACGAAATAAGAAAAACCTGTGAGGCGGCTTGCCTGTTAAGATATGGCGTGAGTTTTCTTAGAAAATGCACGCAGATTGACCAGGTAATCATTGCAGTAGTGTTTTGGCTCATTGAAGGAGCACTCTGGAAATGCTGCTGGCAGGATGATCGCAATCTGAACAATTCAGAGCTCTCACAACAGGAATTCAGCAGTGCTACTTATTGCTACAATGCACCCTGGACTGACCTAGGCCCAGGTACTAATATCGCTGGGCATCTTGAAAGATCTGTAAGTCTGATTGCAGTGAGCAGGTGCCCCTATAAAGGTAGCATTGCGAACGCATCTTGCACATCAGTACAGGAAGTAACTCCCCATATGTTGACAAATATTAGTCTGTTCTGGTGTCAGTTCTGTGTCAACCGCAGTTTGAGACTTCTGCTCCATCCATTGTTTCAAGTCAATGTCATCCCTTGAATTTTTCCATTCAGTAATGCTAATTTCGATGCTTTTTTTATGGATGGCAGTGTGCAGCAGTGGTTAGGGTTTTGGCCTTGTAAGTGAAAGGTTGTGGGGTTCCAATCCCTTGTGTGACACTACAGTTGTACCCTTGAGCAAAACTCATCAAAAGAATTGGTCTAGGTCCAACCCAGCTGGATAGATTGATGCTTTGCATAGAAGTGTCAGCCAAATAAACTAGAAAAGTAGTATTTTCTGCATTTACATGAATTCATACTATATGCAAAAATAAAACCTAATCAGGCTACACTGAGCTTCTGTGAGCCCAGTCAGAGATCAAACTAAATATTTACAGAGTTGACACAGCAAAGACTAAAATAGGATTTTGCTTCAAGGCCAGTGAACTCAAACTCTGAGGTCACTGACAAAGTGTCTGTTTAACTTTGTGTGGCTGTGGCACAGAACAGAATGCACAGTCAAGATCTTAAGTAGCATTCAAATATCACGCACCGGCATTTCACATTACTGAAGGTACCCTCCTGTAGTGCTCACTGAAACACAGGAGTGCTGTCTGGTGCTCAGCTAGAAAACACTGGTGTCTGCACATCTAAGCGTGTCATGTGTTTAAAAATCCTGGGAAAGAAGGAGCTGGTGCAGAGGTTTCTGTATTGCTGTGCTTTTTTTTAACAATTGACAGGAAACTAAATTTGTGTGTAGTCAGAGGGCTGAAGGTCAAGCTTCTTAGCATCTCACCAGGTTTAAATTAATCAAGAAATAGTCGTACTTATTTTAGCCATACAGTATTTTTAACCCTTAGTATGCAGTCATGGTTGCTTTTTCACTGATGAGCTTAAGTGTGATACCTCTGACTTGCAGCTCATTTGAGTTTTTTATGCCATACATCAGTCCTGAGGCTGTTCGTACGGAGAGATGCTATTATTTTGCTTGTTTCTCTATATTGTATTTATTTCAGCTGTAGGTTCACGCTTTAACATGGTAACTGGCTTCTTCACAAATGTCATCTTGGCATTTTTCATAACCTAGGCTAGGCATTAAAAGGACTTTGTCATTGTTAAATTGTCACTGCCAGTGTTCACACAGGTGTGGGAAAACAATCAAAAAGGCTAACAGTGCCAGGATACAGAAGAAAGTGTTGAAGTCTGTTTTTTATTAACTCGTGTTCACTGTGTCAGTCATTAGCGTCTGTGACAGATATACAGTTACAGATGTATTTGCTGCTGTTGTGAGCACCAGCTATCATCATCTATTCTTTATGAAGTGACTCAAATTTCATGGTTCGTGGGAATTTAAAGCAGCACTTTTGTTGCTTGATTTTCTTTACTGTGTGCACGTGACTTAAAAACGTTAGAAGGGTAAACGACTGGCAAACTGCTCAGTCATGCATGGTGGGAACTAAGATTAGACCACCACATTCTTCCCAGGATCCCATTTAAAAAAAAATCTAATTTATGCCACAACTGAAGAAACATTGTGGCTGTCACGAAGCATGAAAGAGACAGTGTGTTGTAAAGTGTAACTCTGCGCTAGGAATGTGCAGTGTGGTTGTCTGAGGAATTCTGCAGGTCATGCTTTAACCTGCTGTGTGGTTGAAACATAAGAAAATAATGTTCACAGGCAAAAGGAGGCCTTTTGGACTGTCTAGCCTGTTTGGTAGTTAGAAGTTAATTCATCCACAGATCTTGAGGGAAGCCACGATATCTCAGCTTCAATCACTTCAATCACATTGCCATGTAGCTCTTAGTCCATACACCCCAGAAACCTTCGGGGAAAGAAGTGCCACCTTTTCTTGGTTTTAAATTGACTTTCTGTAGTTTCACCTCGTGCCCTCTGGTTTGTGTTTCACTGTACACTCAGAGGTCCATTGGGTTGACTTTGTCAATGCCTTTGAGTATGATGAACTTTGAGAATTTTCTATTGCTTGTTAGGATAGGCTCTGGCTATGTTCTGTGATCCTGAATAGGTAGGAGCAGTTAGGTTATGGATGGATAGGTGGAGAATTTTGTATCAGGTCCTCTGAGAGAAGTGACTACAGGGTTAGTCATTGCAATCCTGAATATACACATCGTGGTCTCTTCTGCCTTATGTGAGTTCAAAATGAATCGCAGGTTTTCATGCTAACTTGTAGGTGTGGAGCCATCTGGCTATATTCACTACAAAATCACTATATTTCTAAACTAAAATGACTAAAAATGGAGTGGAACCAGTGCGGCTGAAGTTTATTACAGGGTTAACAGTGCCAGCTGTTGAATGTGGATGACTTGCTTTTATCAAGAGATTGCAAAGTTGTTGATAAGAGATCGTTTTATTGGCCTGCAAATTTCTTTTAATCTGTTTCAAGATGATTTATAGCTAGAGCACCTCAGTGCAGTAGGCTCTAATGATGGAGAGTAACATTTCTTATTACTAAAAATTAAGCCTGTGAGAGGCTATTATCACACAGAATGACTTATCAGCAAAAAGCATTTATCTTTAAGGGTGAGATGCAACAACACTACCACATTCTAGCCTGATATTCTCATATCTCAGAAGCTAAGCAAGGCTGGGCCTGGTCAGCACTAGGATGGGAGATTTACAAGGAGAACCAGGTTGCTGCTGCAAGTGATACTCCTCCTCTAGACCAAAATTTCTGAGAAAAACACCCCACTTCTGTGACCCAGGACACTGGGCTATAGAAAGTGCTGCCCTTTAGGGGAGGCGTTAAACTGAGATCCTGACTCCTTGGGCATTATCCTGAAGGATTTTTTTTTTAATCTTTTATATAACACCATGATAATCTTAAAATTATTGCAATCATAACAATTGTTAACCTTATGCCTATACTTTCTGTATTAATCAGTGAATATGTGAAGCACCAATGACCTTGTTTCTGTAAAAAAGTTGTTTTTCCTTGTAATTCTGACATGATGCCTAGACTGAAGGCAGCTACAAACTACGTTTTTGAGAACAGAAAGGAGACAGGAAAGCTATCCAGCTGCTGGAGAAGGGGGCTTGTGTGGGAATGAGAATTGTGCCTTCTGTTATCTGGCTACGAAGGGAGCTCTGCCAGGGGAAATGGGCAGAGAAAGGAAAAGGAGAGAAAAGCCTTTTCTTCCTCTCATGCTGCTGCATGGTGCCTTAACTCCAGCTCAAATAAAGGCCTGATGATCGCTTCACCTCTGTAGCCTGGACTCTGATTCTTTTCCCCGGTCTGCTGAAGAGGGGTTACCCTCACCCTTCTGCCTTCAATCCCAAGGCACCTGCAAAAGTGGAAGAGCGTTAACCCCACTGTCCTGGCTAAATCTCTCTAAAGGCTTGTGCAGACTTTCCCTTTTCTGACTTCTCTGCCTGAACTGCAGTGTAGTGGCGAAGAAGAAGGTGAGTGCAGAGGCTGGTAGCTCATCATGGCAGCTGCGTCTCATCCAGGTGGACTCTGCACTGCGGCAGCAGTGCTTGAGGTGGGTCCCCCTCTATTTGGCAACATGCCTAATGACGTTTGTGGATAGAAGCCCTATATACTGTAAATGTAGGGAATTGCATTTATTGTTACGTTTTCTTCTTCGTCTCATGAGGGGGTTGAACTGAAAGATATTTGGGAAAATGACAGCTACATCCATCCCGAAGAGTCTGGAGCTCCTTCTGGCTTGTGTAACAGAACCTGAAGTTCAGGAAGCCATGAATAGTTAGCAAGTGACATCGTTCAATTGTTTTTGTCAGATCATACCTTCCCAGAACACTGCTGTGATGCGCCAAGGACAGCCTTGATAATAATTATAATCTGCATTTAAGCACTGTAGCACTTTTCATTCCAAAGGATGCCGAAGTACTTTACATACAGAAGGGGACTTACTTCATCCACCACTGAGGTGCCCCCGGCAACAACCCCAGCTATTGAGCACAGGCAGTCCCACCACAGAGCATTAAGCTAGAGAAGTGAGGAATTGTTTCACCAGCTGAGAGGAATGGAAGGAGAAACTTCAGATAGTCAAGATTCTACAAACCCACAAGGGAATTAAACCAGGATACAAGCATTAACACAGCCTACTAGTCAGGTAGTCAGGCCCTTGATTTGGAAGAATGCCTCCTATAGCACAGTATCCCATGTTGCCATACTGGCTCATTGGTTTGGAGATTTTGGTCCAGAGGGAAGAGTGACGCCTACTGTTCCACTAAGTCTACATAGAGCAGCTTAAAGGTCTTTAAACCTTGTACCGATCAGGCCTAACTTTATTTTGCATCTGAGCCTGTCAGAATTAGGCTATGAGCTGGTAATGTTGCTGTCAATGTAAATACGAATTGATTTCTATTTCGGTGATATAGTAATAAAAAAAAGTTTCTACTTTTTGTGATGACTTGGCACAGAAATTCTAGCTCTATGTAAATTTCTATGGGAGCTCCCAGTGGAGCTCAGTCCTTGCTTACAGTCGTCCGGGAGTTGGGAAGTGTCGTTTTAGAAATCAATGTCCTTGCAACCCTAGTCCCTGCCAAAAAAGTGATTATCAGTTAGATCTCTTTTATTCTAAATAAGTAGATTGCTTCTCTTTTTACAGTGTGAATGTGACTGACTTGTACAGAAGAACAAAAACCTATCTTAACCTTTAGTAACCTGGTGGTAGCTAGGAGACCGCAAGGGAGGAGCTTGTTGTGAAATGTTTGTAAGCGGGGGGGGGTAAAAAAAATATTGGCGTCTTTTTTTTTGTCTTTATTTGCAGTTGCTAAGTGAGCTGTAGACGTGAACGTGCAGACAGTTGTGTTTTACTTGTCACTCTAGACAAAGCTCGGAAGCCTTGATAGATGAAGTAACATAAGACCATACAGCAAGCGGCACGCCAGACCTTTGGCTGGTCGTCCCCTGACTGTTCAGTGTTGCAATTCCACTGTTCTGTTTGCCGAGTGAATATCGGAGACTACAGGAAAGCCGGGGAAGGTGGGGGAAGCTGAAAGCAGATTTCAGAGGAAATTATTGGAAATCAGCAGTGGGCAATGAAATCAAAGTGTCTGGGCCTGCCCGTCTAATGCGGTTGCGATGCATTAAAGCATCGCACCTCAGACCCCGGAGCCAAACTATCCATTTCCTTTAGATCTCAAGGCATCTCCATCTAGTTCAGGTTGCATTCGTGTCACCTTGATTAAGAGGCTGCTATTAGCTTATGCAGCCTCCACCTGTCGCAGTGTAACAAAGCTCAGTAATGCAGGGCAGTAACCCCAGAGGTGGGATGTCAGTGTGATAAAGAATTGAGGAGCTCCTCCATGCAGAGTAAAAGGGAACTGTTCGCTATGCAGTGCTTTGTTTGTATAAGTTTATTTTTAAAGCGTGTCTAAGATACAGTGTCATTCCGTGCAAGCTGACTGGAGGTGCCTTTTTGCACTACAGCATGAGCAGCTCAGTGTGTCCGGTAAGACTCTCTTAACCCTTTACCTGCCACTCGAAGAGAGGAGTCAAACTCCAGCTACCCTGAGAAAGTATCCAGTCCTACCGTTTCCTGTTTGAAGCCTCTTCTTACCCTGAGTTCAGCAGGTCCAGACATGGAGATTCCATGGCGAGGCCTTGTGAAAGCTCAGACCTGGATGAGCTGTTTGGATAAGGGTAGTAATGTCACTGTTGGATTTAACATGTTGTCATAAAATCTGTAAAAGGCGGGTCTTTATGTAGTAACAGATTCCATTTTTCAAAGAATGCCATTCCCTAACTTGACCATAGCCTCGAGTGATGATAGATATTAATTTAATACTGTTTTCTGCAACTTACCTGTTATGCAAAGTAATCAATTAATTTTTTTTCCAGAATTAGAAGTTGCAAATCCCGTGTCTTGCAGATATTAAATGAGGCAAACAGACACATGTCACATTGTGTACAGAATATGTCTGGTGTTTAAATAAGTTTTAAAAGACCTCTTTTTAGAAGCATATGATTATATAACCAGCAATGCTGATTGCTCTTAATAAAAGACAATTTTCCATCTTAATGTTTTATACTGTATCTTAGGTTTGTTTTTTAGATAAGGCTCTGACAAAGTGTTGCTGGGCTTTCTCTCTATTTTGGAAGCCTTTTTTAGAATTTAATGCTGAGCTGACAGGACTTAAAAAAGATAATACTTAAATCAAATCCCAACAGTGTGATGACAAAAGAGGCAAATTCAAGAAAGCCAGGGCAGAGCTGCTTTGTGAGGAAATAAGATATACTTTCTCCCAGTGAGTTTGTAATTTTCTGCGTGCACACAGGTAAATTGAGCCACTCAACCCCTTTATGAGAACTATTGCACCTTGCGTAAGGCTTTGTCAGGTTGCACCATTTTTAATCCGTACCCACAGCATTGCCAAAGTTTGACTCACAGATGTCTACAGTCCTAGGTGTGGCAGCATAGCTCTTTGGTTCTAAAGAGGGCAAGACACAACTTGTATTCCTACTGTATTACTAATAGTTCTGGTGTTGAACTTGTCATTTTTTAAATCAGTTTCAGCTAAATAAATCAGAGCAGTATGATTGGGAATGGAAGAAATTAAAACATTGAAAAATGTACACTTACAGCTATGGTGTTTATAATATTTGTTTAAATACTATTGTTATATTTTTGAAACATGGAATACTAAAGTAATGTTTTCAGCAGCACTTTATTAAATAACAGAGATATTACTATACCTTTTAGTAACAATGTACAACTTGTGTTGTGGTTCCAATTGGAAATATTAACTGAAATATAAATAAACCTGGAAGAATTTACTCATACTTACAAAAACCTAATTACTCATTAACTACAAAGTTAAAATGATATAAACATGAAGGTGTCTTTTTAATAATAAGGTCTCAAAAATAATCCTTTAACATTGCACAAGTCAGGTTTATGAAAGTTACAACTTAGGCCTTGCAAAAATGCATCATGATTTATGTTTTTTATGATGTCATAAATCTTGTTAAAACCTGCACTGCGTTTCATTGACTCTTGTACTTTACTTTTATGGCCTGGAATGAAAAGAAACTTAGGACCACATTCCAATTACAATATACTGCAGTTCGAAAGTATTCAGACCCTTCTGATGGTGTCTTATTTTGTGAAATTGTGAAATGATGCATGTGCGGTTTTTTAAACTTAATGTTTTATCCAAAACGTGATCACGTCTAAAGATAGGTTGCAGTAAATGTCAGCAAAAACAAAAGAAAAAAACTGAAAGATGTTGATCGCGTAAGCATTCAGACCCGTGGACACCCATTACAGCTAAAAGGCTTTTTAGATAAGGCTCTAGCACCTGTGCACCTGTTGCCCATTCTTCTTGACTAATTGGTCAACCTCTCTCAAACAGCAATATTGAAGTCTTTCCACAGTTCCTCAAAAGGATCCGGGTGAGGACTTTGACTGGGCAACTCAAGAACGTTCACTTTGAAATCCAGGTGAATTTTTGCCCTAGATTTAAGCGTTGAGCACACTGAATCATGTTTCACTAGTATATCCACTAGTATTTGCCTGTGCTTTGCTCCTTTTATATTTCCTTCACTCCCAGCAAGCTTTCCATGCCCTGCTGAGGAGAAGCCTCCCTCTAGGTGATGCCTAATTGTAGGGAGGGTGTTGGCTGGATGATGTGCTGTATTGGTTTTGCACCAGATATAAAACTTTGTAATTACACCAGAAAGTTTTAATTCCATCTTGCCTGACCTCGCAACCTTTTGCCACACGATCACTGTATCACTTAAATGTTTTCTTGCAAACTAGATGTGGGATTTGAAATGCATTTGCCACTTAATGGGCTCATCAATATTTTATTACTCATTACTCATCTCAGCCATTGTACTCCAGCTCTTTCCAAGTTATCGTTGGACTCACAGTTGCAGCTGTCCCTCTCCAGTTTCTTGCCCGTTGTTACGAGACTGAAAGGAGAACCCTGTGCAGGTCGGTCTCGAGGACAATGGAGAAGGCGAACGATTCCAAAAGGGCTAGGCATCCAGAGTCGGTATCCAAAGCAGTCACTAAGAGATTTAGGCTGATCTAGGCAGTGTCTGGGTGGTACCCTCCATTTCTTGACGATTGCCACATGGATATTAAGAGCATTTTTGGTATCCGTTTTCTGCTCTGTGCTTTTCAAAGTCTTTATTTCTGACTTTGCTTTGAAAGCTCCTTAGTCTTCATAGTTGAGTCTTTGCTTGAAATGTACTGCCTGACCAAGGAATCTCACCGAAATAGGTGTTTATATTCTGAAATGAATGAGATCAGGTATTATTACACACAACTATATGTGTGGCTTGTAAAGGGGATTTTGTCCTCCTGAATTAATTAAGACTTGCCGGAGCAATCGTATGAAATCATGATTTTTGCATTATTCTTTCATATGAAGTATTTACTTCTTTTTTGTTTTAACTGTGTGAAAAAATGTAAAAATTACATACTTTTGCAAAGGCACTGTACCTGACTAATAGATTATTATCTAATTCTCATTCCATTTGACAGAAACCTTTTAATTTTAGTTAGTGGAGATTCACCTTCAAATACCAGGCTTGTACTGTACCTCTCAATTGGCATAATTTTGAATTTATTCCAAGACTAAATCACCTAGTAGTGCTTGACCCAAATCAGTCTCTGCATTGTGTTTTGTCTGCCTCCTAGAATTTTTCTTCAAATACATATGCATAAGTTACACTATTTTATATGCATTAAAACACTTAACTAGCCTGGGAGCTAGTGTGAGTGAGTGTTGTGTTTTATTTTTTTAGACACATTCAGTGGTTTTGTTGCATTGGCTGTTGGGTGTTTTTTGCTCTTGTACGTTGTATCGCTTTAGACTCTGGCAGTGATCTGGAATGTGAATGAGATGTTCTGCGCCTCTGTGCTCAGAGGCATCCCCTTTCCCCGTTGCTGTCAGCTGCTGCGTGTCGCAGGCGTGGCGGCTCTTCCCCGAGTTCGGTCGGCAGTGTCACCGCCGGAGCGCGCCGCTTGTGCAGGCAGACGGGTCGGGAGGGGCTGCCTGTCAGAGCTGCTCCCTGCGGTCACAGAGGGCCTTGCCGGTGATAGATGGCTCTGCCTCCTCCTCTCTCGCTCGCAGGCTGGATTTCAGCAGAGCGAGGGAGACGCGGCTTTTGATGTCTGGACTTCGTCCTTGAAGTCGGGAGATTTAATTTCCTGCTCTGTGTTTGCATGCCCAGGTCTGACAGCGGAGACGCTTTCCCACACTGGGCCAGATGGAAAGAGTGATGGAGGAAGCCCTCCTTCCCTCTGTCCTGCCCAGTCAAGGGAGAGGAACTTCTTTCCCAAATGCGGGTAGTTGTTTCCCCATATAGTGACACATCCTAACTAAACTCCTTACACGTCATCTTACCTCAGCTGCACTTATCAGCCACTCCAAGCCTTCTGTTTTCAACAGTCATTAATCATGACATTATTATGACTCAGAGGTACTTAAATACCTGCTTAATCTGCTTGGCGTCTTTAATTAATAGCTGCAGAAGTCCCGCGACGATCGATGCCCCCTTTTGCTTGCAATAGAATGAAAACAGAGAAATTTTGTTTTGTTTTCTTATAAAAATGCCGATTTTTGCAACTGGGAACATTCTAGAAACCTAAAAATGCCTCTCTCCACAAAATACCTCCTTTAGAGTAACTCTGTCTTTCACAATTCAGGGTCTCGTAACTCAGGAATTAAGACGGACAACTGGAAAAAATCTGAAACACTGAGGAAAAGAAAACTTCTGTGTTTATAGATACTCATTTTTATAAATGAATTTGAAGCGCTAGCAAGCCATGCTGCTTTGGGCAGAAACTTCAAAACAAATATTAGCATTTCAATGCTGAACAGAGAATTGCTGACATGCTACACCAATGAGGACAAAAACCTCAACCTGATAAAAAATGCGCCGTGGACGCCTAGAACTTTGCTCAACAGCAGTCACATGCATGCCTCTTTGTGTCCTAAAAGAACGTCTTCAACTTTCTTTATAAGGGATATGTGCCCTGTTCCTGGCTTTGAACCGGTTATTGCATGACGGGTTTTCGTCTTGACCTGGAGCCGCGGCGCGGTGTCCTGAGAATGCAGGCGTTGCTGCCCGAATCCGACTAACAGCAGGGGAAATCAAAGAGCTAGAGCGCCACCAGTGTGGAGCAGTGCTGCCGCTCTCTCCAAGGGAGCCAAGAAGAGCCATCTGAATGAGCGTCGCGGTGAGACAAAGGCTCTCTCTGTGCTGGAGATGAAACACGATATTCAGCATCTCCTTGCACCACTGATGTCATGCACTGTGAGACAGATAAGTGATACCGTTCGTGCCCTTAATGCATGACCACCTAATGCACCCAGCATTACAAGGGCATGGCGGATTTAATGGCGGTCTTTAGGCAAATTAGGCTTTGAACGTGGCCGCGCTGGCATTTCTTTTAAGTGACTTGGATTGCAATTCAGTGAATGTTTAATTGATTTTATGCACTGATGTACAATGAAAAAAAACGTGCCTCAATTAAAATGCAGTGGTTAATTGCAGGGTGCTTATAAAGTTGCTAAGCTAATTTGAAGCATCCTGCCAAACTGTTCAGCAGTGACCCACAGACTTCAGTGTTGGAATGAAAAAATGCTGATGGATTTTAGAGGTTTGGGTTTTCCTCCAAACTGCCAAAGCCAGAGGCATACGTGAGCACTTGAAAGTATTGTGGCTTTGAAAAGGTTTGAAATTGGAAGTATTTCGGCGTGGATGTCGCGAGCCGCTTGTGGCTTCACAGCTCGGAATGATTTAAATTCTGTTAATTTATGTAGCTGCCTTGAAATATATTCGCAAAGTGTAATTAAATGCTGATTTAACAAAGTAAATGTGGGCCTTTCAACATTTATAAATTAAAATGTGAAGAAATATATCAGTACTACTTCTGTAAAATATGACATATGTTTCTAAATCTTCAGCGCTCAAATTCTTTCATACCCTGTCAAAATATCGAAAGTTGCGCTGTAAATGTAATTCTCTGTCAGTGTTTTGCTCAGACTGCTAGTTTCTTGAAGCCTCTGGATGTTTATTGAAGCTTCTGGAGGTCATCTCTCTCTGAGCCATTGGGTCATAAACGAGGCTTCACACTGAAGCAGCCCAGTCAGTTCTGCTTATCAGAAGGGAAGAGTCAGACTTATCTGACCATTTCTGGCAAAAGGTTATCAGCCTCCACAACTCTGATGACAGCTCTAAAATATCTGGCAGGTGCCGAATATCCCACCTGCAACTGTGGGGAAGTTGGGATATGAGGGAAGAATGCAATGGGAATGACCTACTGATATACTTTGTGCCCGTTATTTGAAATCTATAAACTTTTTTTTACATATTTTTTGTTGTTCTTATAGATATTAAAGAGCTCCAGACACTATTATCCATCAAAGACTGAGTTGTCACTCAATCCTGCTTTTATGTCTTTTATGAAACAAAATAAGTTTTCACTATAATAACTACTGGTAGTAAATGTAAATAGTAAATGTATTCCCAGAAATACTGTAAGTGAAGGGTAGTAGGATTTCAAAGCTTGTCATCTCTTTTTTGACTTCTGGCACACAGCTCAAGCTTGGCTGCAAATAGACTTTTTTTAACAGTGCAACAACCCAAAGCACACATTGAAGTCTACAGCCTTTAGAAGCACTAGTGTACCTGTGTGGTCTCACAGCTTTCACTTTCAGCATGAACAAAAATTGCCCGCTCTCAGCTTGAGAAGTTCTCAAGTTCTCAGAGTGAAGATGTTCTGCACGGAGTGGTCAAAAATCCATCCTGGGGCGAGTCTGAGCCCCATCATCAAAGCCAGAAGAAGCGCCGCAGCAGATTGATAGATTGGGGTGTGAATAAATCTGAACAGTGCATTTACAAATGCATGTAAATGAAACTTTGGTAAGAGTGAACTTTTTCCCATTAACGAGACTGCCACCCAATACCCACTCCACACCTTACGGTTTAAAATTGCCCACTCCAAATGTTCCTACCTGTGAGTCAGAGTTTCAAGATCTCACTCTCATCTCCTCCAAGTCAATTTCGCAGCACTTCTGCAACTCGCAAAACAAGGTCTCGGCAGGTGGTCCTCCATTCCCTTGTCAGTTCTGGGTAGAATCAATTCAGTTAAAAGACTGTACCTCCTAGACTATTCCATCTTTTTGGTCCATTCCAATATTTATTCCAAAGTCTTTTTTTTTAATAAGCTCAATCAAATACTTTCACCCTTCAATTGGAATGATAAAACCTCATGCATTTTTTAAGGATTTTTTACCAAGATCAAAAAAAGATGGAGCCATGTCTTTGTCTAATTTTCAATGTTATTCTTGCAGCAAATATGAAGAAGTTTTAGTATTGGCAACCAGCTCAATCATTGGCCTTGCTGTGCTCTTCCCTGCCCCTGATTATTTCTCAGTTCATCAAGAACCCCACGGTGTAGCATGCCCTTTGTATTTGGATGCAGTTCAGGAAGCGGTTTGGCTCTCTATCTCTCTCCTTGCATTCCCCTCTTAATACTAACCACTTGTTTCCCCCTTCCCTCAGTGAGCAGATATTTCTTAACAGGCACAGAAGAGGACTTGTGACAATTCAAGTTGTTGCAAAATAACATTTGAATGTAATTTAACAGCTTAGAAAGAAATTTAATCTACCCCAATCTCCCTTTGCACTACAAGGCACTTGCAGTACATACCCAGTTTACCCACTTCCCTTCACCTCCTCCCCGAACTGACACAGATTCTCTTCTTGAACTCTCACCTGATGGCATTTGTTTAATATCTAAGATGTATTCATTATTTCTTTCATTTTTAATGCCTTCTCTCATGTTACTCATCTTGAAACCAAACCCACTCCTTTTATTGCTGTTCTTGGTGCACTGCCTGTTAACCTCCCACCGTCAATACTATAATCTGGCAGCCTTGCTTTTGCACCGCTGTTTGCAAGGCACCTTATCGGCTTCAATTGGAAGCGAGCAGCTCCTCCCACATTTCTTGTGGATCTGAATCAGAATCACTTTATTTGCCAAGTGCATTTCGTGTACTGTACTAGGAATTTGATCTTGTGTCTTGGTACAAAAACATAGAAACAATTCATTGATACATGTTGACGTCACACAAAGGACCTGCACAGGCCCCAATCATATACACACTACATCCCATATTCATGTGTTTGGTTTAACAGGGTAATGGCCATGGGGAAGAAGCTGGTCAGATGCCTGGTGGTTTTGGTTTTGATTGACTGGTAGTGTGTCCCCGAGGCAAGGTTTTGAAACAGATGGTGTCCTGGATGAGAGGAGTCATTGACAATCTTTCTGCTCACATCTATAGTCTGAGTTTATACAGGTCTTCAATAGAAAGCAAATGGCAGCCAATGACTGCACGGCGGAAAATGCAGTGTAATTTACTTCTGAAATGGACAGACGTGTTGCCAAACCAAACATTGGCAACATTGAGATCTTTCAGTCGATGCAGGAAATACAATCTGGTGAGCTTTCTCTGTGATGCTGATAACATTTGCATCCCATTTGAGGGTGTTAGAGATGGTTATTCCCAGAATCGTGAAAGATCCATACCTCCATACCTACTATGATCTTGTCAGTTTCTAAGGGGATGAGTTTTGTTTTTTTTCCCCAAAAGTCATTTCCAGGGTTTTGAGACTGTTGAGCTGAAGCGTGTTAATATACCATGCCGCCAGACGATCCACTTCTGTTCTGTACCTGAACTCATCTTCGCTGCTGATAAGGCCCACCAGGGTGGTTTCATCGGCAAACGTGAGCAGTATGACAGTGGGGTCACTGGAGGTCGTTGTTATACACCGGTTTTCACAGATAAGCAGTCTGACAAATCCGCACAGATTGCCTTCTCTTAGGAAGTTGATGATCCACTGGCAGGTGGGGAAAGGAGCAATCAAATAAGACAGTTTGTTGTGAAGGAGTTGAGGGATGACGGTGATCAGAGATTCTTAAGGTAGAGAAAATTAGGAACACACTGAGCACCATCAGGTTTTTTTAAAGCTTGGCACCAATTTCTGAACTATTTTGAGACTTTGAGCCTCTCTCCTACACCCTAGACTTTAATCTGTCGCTAATTGGCTACTCAGATGTTACCTGATAGGACTGTCTTTCCATTATTTTTTGCTTCCTGGAGACTGTTAGCATAATTAGTGTTTTGTTATGGTCCTTTTTGTCTTTTTTCTATCTGCCTCTTTCTTCCTTAGTTTTTTGGCTTTTGTGAGGGAAGATTTGGAAGGAAGGTGGGAAGGGAAGGTTGTTGAAAGAAAAATGCATAGTTGTTTACAAGTATTAGAGAAAACAAGTCTAGTTTTGTGACAGGATTTCTCATTATTTGATCAATTATAGTGCATAGAGTAAATGGTTTAAACTGAAGATGTTTTTTCTTGACTTCAAGTAGGAGTGGTGAAGCAGAATAATTGCGTAAGACAATATCTCGCACTTTATTTTGTTTTGCAATGTTCTACACGTTATGTTTGAGTGCATCTTGTCCTTCTAGTTGATTTTTTAGGCCATGATGGATCAGATTGATGGTGTTAAAATATTTGATGATAAATGTGCCATACAGATGCTGTTGTTTTTTATTTCCATTTCAGTCCAGGGATGTGTTTCAGCCAAGTCAATATCAGGCTTAATTAAATCATTAAGAGCCCTTGTGTAATGAAAGGCTGTCCTTTAAAGGCTCTCATGTAGGAAAAGAAAGGTAGAATCGTGCTCTACAGTCAGTAAATTTCCATTGCAGATGTTTGGATTTTGTTTTCATTATAATCTCCAAGTAGGACTGAATAAAATATTCCAGATACAACCTGGACATCTTGTGCTTGATGGTGTAAACACGCTTAATGCGGTTACGAGCGCATTATCAAGTTGAACAACCTCGTTAATATCATAAGATGTTCCCTTTCATGTACTCCAGCAAAATCTGTCTTGATTAATTTGAAACCTGTAAAAAGCATCGGGTCTGGCATGAACAAACAGAGAACAAGGCAGGATTACACCTGGCTCAATGGAGGATTTCAGAAATCATCACAATTTATTAAGAAAAGGAAGATATTTTATTGTGGAAGTGTTAGCTTGAGGTTTGTGTTTCCCATTTTAGCGAAGGAATGGTTCTGTAATTTAAAACGGTCACCATGCACAGCAGACCACCAGCACACAGTCTTTGCTTTCCCAGAGCTTCTCTTCCTTGTGTTACTGCAGGCCGTACAGGGAGGTATGACAGATAAAACAAACAAGTCGAGGAGCAGGCGGGATGGTGGTTAGACCGCTGCCTTTCACATCTAAGATCGTGAAATAATTTAAAATAATTTCCCCTGACGTTATGACTTCGCGCACAATTTATTACCCTCTTCCATAAAAGGGCTGTCAAAATAATTTGTTTGAAAACTGGTGAAATGGGTCTGTAAGTGCTTACATTTTCACAGTCTTGCCTCATTCTGATTTCTTTTCACGTATATCTTTTTAAGTGGGAGGGATCTTTCAGAATTTCATCATTAGCCGCTTATGTGAATAGGCCTGTGTGCACTGTTTGATGATCTCATCAGACCAGATCTTCATTATACTGGATAAGCTTAATCAGCAGAGACTACTGAGTTGCTCAGTCCTAGATGCTGTTGCTTTCTGCCTGGCCATACCTACCCACTCATTTGGGATTTCTGTAGTTGTGAGAAGAGAGTAAACCCAGCTCTTGTTTTTTAACCTATGAGATAATATATTTTAACCTAGGAGCAGGAATTTTTATTGGTCCACAAATAATCCTCACACTTTGTTATGGTTGACTGATAATCTTAAATGCTCTTACCCTATAGCAACGTACCATTTGTGATGTAGGCCTGTGTTTTTCTTCTGTTTAGAATAGCACTTCCCATTGAAATAAGCTCTTCTCATTTTTCATCTCGACAGCAGCATTACAGCTATGCAGTCTGACCATCAGATCTCATAAGCTTACCAAGGCTACGTCTGCTGTGATTGAGATTGGAGACCTCTAAGAAAAACCAGGTTACTGCTGTACTGCTTACCTGGACCAGTAGGGGGCGCTCTTCCCACTGGACCAGACTTTTCCAAAACAGCAACCCTTCTGGCTAGGAACAGTAAACATAAATTCAAGTCACATTAGTGTTTTTGAAGGTACCCAGCCACGGCAGCTACATCAAAGTCCTTTGTGCTCATTGTTGAAGTTACAGTACGTAGACAGACATCAACCCGACAGTTCTCAAGGCGATTCCTTCTGATGTTTTGATTGAGTTCATGTGGCTAAAGCCTTGTTCACAGCATGTGTCAGGGCTCAGTGTTCCAGTACTGAGAGCCCTGCCAGGTCACAGTATTCAGTCTCACTTCACTTAAAGACACCACAAACTGATAACGTTACTGCCACAGCTGTCTGACTTGAAAACTGTCTTGACAGCATCATCGTTGCAGGATAAGGCTATATATTGCATTTTGGCCTTTCTGGAGTCAATGTGATTTGTAGGTTTTGCAGAAAGTTGTTGGATTTCCGAGAGCGATGGTTGGTTAAAGGTGGTGTCAAGTAAAGTAAAGCGTGCATTTCACTGTTTGTGTGTTCAGCAAGCCAGGCCTAATCAAGTAGGCATAGTCAAGTGATCTTGCTTTTACCTGAGCAATCTTCTTGTTTGTGAAGGTGTGCTCCTCACCTCCTGAGCATCTCTGTGACCTACATAGTAAAATGACCTTGCAGTACTTCTCCCGAGAGTAATGTATGTTGTAGACTTCACAGTTGTCTCCTGCGGTGTAGTAAAACCCAAACTGGGGAAATTGTAGCACTTACTATATACCGTAATCTTGCAGCGTATTCTGTATAAGTAACCTGTTCTGAAATGCTACGTGTTACACTAGAAAATCTCCTGAAACTTGAACTTCTCAGCACAGGTAGCAAAACCTGACCAGCAGCAACAAAACCTCTCAACACTGATGGGTAGGAGATGGATCATTTATGGGTAATACCCATGTGTAGTACCTATCAACTGGAAAATTTCCCATGTCGTGCCCATCCATAAGAAGGGTGACAGAACTGAACCAAGTAATTATAGACCAATAAGTCTGACTTGTATTACATGTAAGGTTATGGAAACAATTAGAACTAAATTAAAGGATCGCCTATATGGGAATCGGATACAAGAGAAGGGGCAAGACAAGTTACCATGATTATCAAAAATGTAGGTCTTGCCGGACCAACACATAATAGTTTTTAAACAAAAAACAACAGGAATGGATACGTTTTTAGAAGGCTTTTGATAAATCTTATCATAAATGATTCATTTTAAAGCCACAGCTGGTAATTCAGAGAAACAGGTTTTTAGATTGAGAATTATGTATTAAATAGAAAACAGAGAGTACTGATAAGGGGTGAAGAACCCCATTAAATTAAAAAATGTGTGTGGATCATTTTGTAATTTCACAAAATGGAATACTCAATACTTCTGCAAGGCATTGTATAGGAATGTTGAAAAGGCCCGGTTGACTATGATTATGGGAAGCACGGATGCGAAGAAGAGACTTTACTGCCTGAAAGATGGGTGTGTTTGGCAGAAGCTCCAGACACAAAGATATTTCTTTTATTAGCTTGGTGATGTTTCAAGATCAGCAGTGTATAAGGTGACGTCAGCATGGAAATCCAAGGGAAAGACACCATCAGCAAAGGGAAACAGTGGGGTGGAAGCGCATTCTCTAGGATTCTGATATCCATGCATTAATTCAAAGTGCAGGGTCAAACGTTCGAGCAGCTGCAGATCAACCTGGAGCACAAGATCCAGTCTCATCAAACATGGTCTGCGGATTGTTCCACAGAGTGGGATGTCATAGTGGGGTTGCAGTGCACGTTTTGCGGGTCCGGTGGTACAGGGAGCAAGGGCAGAGGACTACCGAATAGTGGAAAAATAACACTTGTCAGATTAGTCATCCTTCACCAAGTGCTCGAGAAACAGATGAGTACATGTGTGGCGCCAACCTAAAGAACTCTACCACCCTGAGGGTTTGGTTCCAACAGGGAAGGTTTGTGGTGGTTTTGTAATGTTTTGGGGGGCATTTTCCTGGAATCATTTTGTTGTACTCATTGTGTGCGAAGGTAAGGTCAATGCTAATCTCTAACTCATGGTACTGAGTGATGGTCTTCCAGAATGACAACCTCCCCTCTGCCCCCCCACAGAGCACGTGGTCAGCCGATGGTTTGATGAGCATGACACTGATGTTATTCATATGTCGTGGCTTTCACAGTCACCAGACTTGAACCTATTTGGACATTTATGGGATGTTCTGGAACAAAGCCTAAGATGGCAATATCCATCTATATCAAACAGGCATGTGTTGTGATGTACCATATCCCTCCTGCAGAATTTCAGATGCTTGTAGACTCTATGACAGGGTGTATACAGGCTGAACTAGCCACATGTGTTGGTCCAACACCCTGCTAAGTGACTTTACATTTATATTTCCATTTTTCTATTCATTTCATGGAATAGAAATTTAACAATTTCATGCAATTTAAACTGAATTTAAACTGAGACACTTTTATGAGAGTATGGAGCAGTATCCTGGCTTGTTTCAAGAAACAATTGGATGGGCTTCTCAATGAGCTACTAATTACCGAACAGACTAGACTGGGTGAATGAGCTTATCTTCTCTGAAACTATTCTTATGACAAGCAGATTTTTTTGGAGGTAAGGAGATTTAAATATTCCTCCTCATTCAGTTCAAGATCTGTCTGAACTCCTTTTTTCCTCCCTACCCCACTGCAATGTGTAAGTGTCACTTTGATCATATCTTCCACAAAGTCATGTGTGACTGATGCGATGTCTTTATCCATCATATCTTGTCGGTGGGTCATACAGTGGTGGATGAATAAATCACCAGTGTGATCTTTCAGGCAATTTGAAATGTTTTCACGTTCAGCTAGCATTAGCATCCCGTCCGATGCAGATCCCACAGTTTTCTCTACAGGGTTCTTCTATTTTTCATTTTCCAAACATCCAACCAGGTCTGCATTCCGATTTCCAGCATTACGGTGCTCAGTTATTTCAATTAAGCTTCACAACTTTATTCTCCATCCATTATATCAATAAGCTGACTCCAACCATTATAATCTCATCACACTTTGTTAACAAAGGGACATTTTAGTGTACCTTTAACAATTTCACTGTAAAGGGAGTCACTTGCATAATGGCTGTTTCTTCCCACAGTGCTGGCACTGCAGGGACGTGTTTTTTGGAATTTGGGTCACTTTTTTAGCGGTTTCTTTGAAGATGCCTTCTGTAAGTGGTTGTTTGGGTTTTGCTGAACTGTAGCAAGGCAAAGATCATCCTGTGCATCCCTGACATTCTGGTTTCAGAAGGTCAGTTACTGATTTTTACTGTTTCCTTTGGCCTGCTCGATGAACTTGTCCTTCTCTGCACTCAACACACTTGAATTCTAAAATATTGTTCTGCATCACTTCCTAGAATGGTGACATGACACAGTTGACTTGGTCACATCTATCACACTCCATTAAAGTATCCGATGCTCTTATCAGCATAAATTATCCCTTTTTCTAAGCTAGTTTAGACTTTTTTTTCCAAATTCAGTGCTTTGTTAGGTGCGTTTTTTTCTCTAGTGGAATTAGAGGGAAATTCATGTGCAGCAGTAAATGGAGCCAACGCTTTGTCTGATTGGATAACAAAGCCTCAGGTGAAGTGTCATCCAGGTTCTGCAGTAACCATAGTGACTGTTGATTCTTGATTTAAGTAGAGGCCAGATCTAGTCTATTCATATCGGAGTATAGATAAGTCACACGCTACACTGTAATATAAATGTTTCTTGAAATCTCAATATCAGATCCCAACATTTTTACCTTAGACAAGTTCTGGCCCCTGGTGACCGGGGATGCTGTGTTGTAGGGAGGAGACCTTCCTCAGATGAGACTTTAAAATGAGGTCCTGGTTACCTGGTCAGTAGAGATCCCATGGTACTGTTTGCAAGGGATGTTTTAACCCTGGTGCCTTAGCTTTGTACAGTCTGGCCTATCTCAATTTCTACCTTAATTCAGTCGGTGAAGCAATTTCTCACTTCCTCTGTGTAGTGACCTGCTGTGCGCCATTAGGCTGTGCGCTTACAGTGTGTGTGGTGAGTGAATTAGGTCATCCTCTGTATGTGAGGCCCATTATTAGGCACAACAATAAACAAATGCCAGAAATTATTAGTAGCAACTATTCCAATTAATTAATTTGTGGAAGAGTTCATGTATTAAAAAAAATTGTAATGGATTTCCTTGTCAGTGTGATTACTGTGATTGCCTTGTCCACCAGGACACTCTCCCAGCCTAGCTGACTCTGTAAGGAGTTAGTGTGCCTCACATCCTGAAGTCCAGACAAATTCCTTTCCCAGCTGGTGAGTAATTAGTGTAACGAGTGCCTGCTAGACCCTTAAGAGGGAACCAGCCCTAGAGCATTTTCTGGGTTCTTATCGAATAAGACAGACGCGGTAGTCATACTGCTAGGGGATTTGAAGTTCAGTGGACAAGATCACAGCTGTTTTTACGGCGGGCAAAGACTTTAGCCGTAGTTCAGCCAGTGACGCTGCAAGGAATCCCCTGAAAACTGCTCTGCAGATTAGTGGGGGCTCACTCCTGATCTGTTCCGAGTAGGGGTTTTGAAAGAAGTTCAGAAAAAGGCTCAGCATGTTATGAGACTGCTACCTCCACTAACCTCACTTGATTGAGCGATTGCGTGATTGTTATCCTTGAAACCTACCAGCCATCAACTAAATTATTCAGTGAGCCAGCACAGGAGATTTCAGTGTGTAACCTGCAGCAAGCAAACAACATGCAGCTGATGCATTGCCTCTCTTCACATCGGCTACAGATGTGGTGCTGCATTCGGGCCTTTAACAATAGAACAAGCACATGGAAATGATTATGTAAAAATCCCCTTCTTATACAAATATTTAATTTCACAAATAAACCCTCTCAGTCTGTGCTGTATAAGCCAATAGTGCCTCTAGACACTTCTGGTCTCCCACTGCCTGTTTGGAATACGTACAGTAAACATTTCTGAGATTTTGTATCCCAGCAGGGAATTTGTAGCTAAATTAAGACCTTTAATTTGGGATAGCTGGCTTGTCATTTGTAGTCTTTGCGTGTTTTTAGCTTGAATAGTAAGAGACACTGCTTTTCTACATTTATATTTTAACACCTCTTCTTAAAAGGTCATTTTAAATGTGTGAAAATACAAACAGTAGACCTTACATTGTGCGTATATACTCTGGCCAATGTTTTGTTTCGGTTGCACAAATGCATTTAGTTGAAAATAGACCATAGACAGCAAGCTGGTGTTGAATTTTCCAGCATGATAAAACAAGATAAATTCAATATTGTCTAATGAAAAAGGAAGACTTCAGACTGAGGGGGGGTTATTTGATTAAAAGACAAGGACATCTTTCCCTAGCAATCCCTGAGCTGGCTACTAACTGCCTTTGCGCTTGTTTCTCCGTAATGAACTGTGACATGTGGAAGGTCAGGCTGGCATGTTGGGTTGAACAGTAAACACAGCATTTGTGTGGTTAAGAAGCGGAACACCACTGTCACACTGAGTCTGCATTCAGCTGCAGAGGGGGAAGCACCACACACACACACTTGCTCTCATTCACACGCGGCTCCTCTTTAAAGATACAGCATCACGTCTTCCATACACATAGCACAGTGGCTGCGACTGGGTGTCGTACATCGGGAGAAATAATAAGAAAACCGAGCAGCGAGTGTTTCTAGTTTGTAAATGGAGCTGGACCGGAATGTGCCTGCAATCGAGCTGTTAATTGTATTTCAACATATCATTTTAATGCATATGACACACTTGAAATTGTCCGTTTTTAAAGTTCAATTTCCCCCCCCACGCACCGCGCAAAAAATATCATTTCTTGTATTGCTACGCCAGCTACTACAGTATATCATGTCATAAATCACAAATATGCTCACGACTTCCTCCTTTATCCTAGGCTCAGCCTGTCCTGGATACAAGCAGAGCTTATTAGATGCTGAAAAGAGAAGAAAAGAAACACAACGTTGTTGAAACTTTGTGTTTCTTTTTTTCTCTTTTCAGCATGGAATAAACCTTTACTTGTTCCTTTGCAGCCTAAGCATGTTGACGCAGCTACCTACTTGAGTTTATTAGATGGTAAATTGTATTTAGATGTGCAGACGACCTTTAATAATGATCTGAATGCAAGGCTGCTTATGAAGCTAAAAGGTGTAGGATTCAAAGGCAATGTACAGTATGAAGAAGACTGAAAAGTGGTTAAAGTATTGAAAATAGAGCGTTGGAGTTATTGGAGTGCCACAGGGTTCTGTTTTAGGCCTGCTGTTGTTCCTCAGCAACATCAATGATCTTGATTCTAACATGTTTAGAAAACTACTTCACAAAAACAAGAAAGATGCCAAAGGTGCTATATTACAAAGTAAACTCTTGACTTATTATTTGTCCAGGCATTGTGAGAAAGTGATTAAAAAAGTAACAGAATCCAAGGCTGCAAAATGAAAAGTGTAGAATTTCAAGTTATGTTAACAATGTTGGCTGCTGTACTACAATGCTAAATAGGCTTCACTGTTTTAAACAATAAACATGTTGGGTCTAAAAGCTGAGAGGAGCTGATCCTCTTCAGCCCTATTAGGGGACTTAATAGAAGTATTCAAAATCTTGAAAGGTATATTCAGGGTTAACTCAGTGGATTTACTTAAACTTGGCAATGAAAAAAGAACATGAGAACTCACTTCGAAGCTACAAGGAAAGTACTTGGAACTGAGAATGGTGGGTGGGTGTTTGGAACGAGATGCCAAACCTGATTCTCTGGGACCATCAGGAAAAGTCTGGATGAGATCCACAGGTTGTTACGCTACCTGTCACCAAATAATCACAGTGCCTCAGATGGTCCTTTCTGGTTTATAAACTTCTTGGGCCTCTTTGGCAAATACTTTTGTGAGTGCACATACAGGTGTGTATTCCACACTATGAAGGACGTGCTCCGTGCTGGTCTGACATCACGAACCCTCGGTGAAACACAGCAACTGACTGTGCTTTTCAGTTGCGCCTGCAACACTGCCCAACAGACAGTGTCAGCTTCAGTAGTCAGCCCTTCTTCTGTTTCTACCTTGTAATGTTTTTCTTTGTTTTCTTCACAGACTGGTGCGCCCTGGCCTGGGTTTGCCTCATCACGCTGAACCTCTACCTGAACTTAGTGAGGGAGATGAGAACAGAACAGTTTGAAGTGTAAGTGTTTACAGCCCTGAGGACGGGCTGCAGCGGCTCAGTGTTTTTGGCAGCATGTGATTCTGAGTTTGTTTGTTAGGGTGAAGCCTTGCTTAAGGCTGTCAGTCTGAACTGAACACATGTTTCCATTGCGGTGCTTGTCAGGATATGTCCAAGGAAGTCTTTACCATCATTGGTCACATGTGCAAGATATTTATGGAAGCGCAAGAAGTTTCAATGTTGCATTTAATTTTCGCCTAATAATCAATCAAGCATCAAACAAAGATGCTGTCGAAAATGTGGCATTCTCTCCTAAAACAGTATAATTTGTTAATTTGTCAGTTGTCAAGTCTGAGAGTTCTCTTCCTGAAGACACGTCTATTCTATTTTCTATTTATTGTCCGATGAGGTCATTAAAATGAATTTCCTTTTTATGTATCTGAATATTTTCATCTGCCTACTTTCGTTTTTATTTGGATGTGGGAGGTTGGTTAGCTCAGGGGTTATACACCGCTCTCTGTCCTCATTCCTAGTGCTGGCACAGGGCTATCTGGCTTGACTCAGGCGTTGCCAAGCCAATAATGAAATGTGTTCCTGAGCTTTTCTCGAACACAGCCGAAGTCAGATGTTCTTGCCCTGTGTTTACATGATGCAGAGGACATAGTATTGTACGGGAAAAAAATGCTCCTGCCAATCAGTGCTTACTTACTGCTATTTTTATTTCGTGTTTCATAAGTGACTAGATTGTAACCAGCGGATTCTAAGACATGACTCAATTTTAATATTGTTCTTAAAATTGTGGGAGGGAAATGAATGTATAAATTAAGCATTGCTATGGAGTATAATTACAGTATACAGAAAACTTTTAATGCTGATCAATTGTTCACAGTTCTTGCTGCATGGACACTTAATCTGTGTTACGGATTTGATCAAGAGAGTAATTTCAAAGTATTTTATGAACAATGTATTTAATAGGATATAAATAGGAATAGTAATTTAGTCAGCACAAAAAATAACAATCTCTAAAATCTCATTCTGTGTTTGCCAATCCCAGTGACTTTACAGACTCAAATTGGTCATCCTTAATTACAGTTAAGTGTTTTGTGTTTTTCATCAACTTGAATTTTACTAGCGGATTAAATAAAAGCACCAGCTTAAGTGATCAGAGGATGGTAATGGACTATTTACAATGAAAGAAATTTGTTTTTTTGTGGTAATGTTTCACCAAAATACCTTATACTTTGTGAAGCTCTTGCTACATAAAAATGCAAGAGCATTGATATAATTGCATAACAATGGATCAGTTAAAATTGGCTCAGGCTTTGCATAAAGCATTAATTATGTTGTGATGTTATTTGTGGAGTACCACTGGGATCTGTACTAGGACCACAGCTGATCTTCTGTCAGCTGGTTTCTGTCAGTGATTTAGATTCTAGTATAGTTAGTAAACAAGTCAAGTTTGCAGATCATATCACATTAGGGGGATTGGCAAACACTGGAGAAGCAGCAAATTAAATTCAAAAACATTTGGATAAAATTCAACTGGGCAAACACCTTGCAAATGATGTACAATGTAGATCATAGTTTTGCATGCAGGCAGCAAAAACATAATCTAGGAAAAAATGAAGATAGAAGAGGCTACTTATGAAAAGACTTACTGTAGGTGCTTATGTTGACAATGTGAGGAAGAAATAAAAAGCCAGCAAAATATTAGGCAATACTGTATAGTGTAAAGCACATAATTAAAATCAAGGAATGTTATATCCTTGTAAGACCACATTTAGAATACTGTATATAATCGTGATCACCACATCACTTAAAAGATATTTCAGCTCTGGAATCAGTCCAGACAGGAGCAACCAGATACTTTCCTGGCTTAAAGAAATGATAGGGAGACGGAGAAAGAAATGAATCTTTTTCATCTTGAACAGAGAAGGCCATGTGGAGACCTGCTTCACTGGGTTGACGGTATCAGTGCCTTTGAGGCTTTTGAATTCTTGTATCAGGTCCCATCTTAGTCTCCTCTGTTCAGAAGTTCAGGGGGGTTCTTTCAACCTGTCAGTGTAGGACATTCCCTCAACCCCAGAATGTATCCAGCAGTGCCTGGCCTGCAGTGAAAATGGCCTGTTTCATTGACATGCAATAGGTGAAGGGTGCACAGCACCAATCCTGGAAGACCGCTGGTGTCTGTAGTTGTATTTCCAGTTGAGCTCTTAGCTGTCTGATTGAACTAATTTCTGTCTTAACCAGACCAATTTAACGGCTTTCCCAGCTCTAGATGTAGTTGCTGGACGTATATAGATAACTATAAATACGGCAGGATTACAGCCCCTTCAGAAATGGAGTTGCTCTCTGCTGCAGTAGGTGAAGGTCAACCTTCTGTTCTTATTTACATGCTTTGTTGAGTGGTTAAATAGCCCTGGAAGCTGCAGGGTTACAAGAATGAATGCAGTTTATCAATAACGTGAGACGTTTCCACAGGATAAGCACAAGCATTTTCTGAGTACTTGAAAAATCCAGCTTTAATGTAAAGGTTAAATAAAGTGCTTGAATGTGCAGTGTTTCTTCTGGTGTGGTGTGTTTACCACATGTGAGTGCTGGGAAAAGGTCCAATAGTTTGTATAAGTGTGAACCTTGCGATGGTGCTAAGAGGGCAGTCTGGGCTTTATTAGAATTTAAGTTCAAGCTACATAATAGGGAAAGAATTTGACAAGTAAAAAAACAGGTGGTCCTACCTTAAAATGTGCCACTTTTCTCTCTGATCACTGTTCGTGTCATTGCTGAAGTGGTTTACCTGAAAATAAATGAGAGACATCAGCTGCTGTCCTCGTGTGTAATAGGTTTGTGTAACCTTAGCCTTACACAGAAAAAACCCCACATTCTTCAATTCTTTTTGTGCCGAGTTTGCTGCACGTCCTCCATTAAAAGGTACTCTTTCTGGAAGTGGTGTCAAAGTGCTTTTTGATAAGTTAATGATCTACTTTATAATTACTTGACTGGTGTGAGGGGGGGGGGGGGTTCCATTCAGTGCCAGAGATAATGCAGAGTCATCAAGGGACCGCAGAAGCCCTGACTCAGCCTTCGCATGCTCTGTTGAGTCATTAAAGAGCAGGTAATTCAGAAGATAACTGGAGCTCCGCTGTCTTTTGACCCCTCAGTTAGATCTTGCCTTGATTTTCATTAACCCACAAAAGAAACAAAGGAGTGTTAAACCCATCTGGCTGTGCAGCTAGTTGACGTCTTCTGTTCCATTTTCTATCCTTTTTTGAAAAAATAAGGAAGGAGGCAGTCTAGAGGTGACTTTTCCTTGTTAGGCAAACAGCCTGGAGCTCTTAATATCTCTGCAGTTTTCTAAAAAAAAAAAACCGTATGACATTGCAAAGGTTGGGTTTTTGGGTTAACTTCAATAATTTCCTCTCCTCCAGGTTCTTCAATTACACGTGCAATTATGTTTAAAATGTATTTGCTGCAACATTAAGCATTGAGGTTGGCAGTAATTTGACGCAGTGTTTTCCGTTGATTTCATTGACACAGAATTCAGTTTGGAGGTGGGTGCCAGTTGCTGCGTTGTCTCAAACGATTTTGATCAGACCAAAACGGAGCTGCCTAATAGCACAATAGGCTTGTTGAGAATTTAATAGATTGTTAAAGTGGTGATTGCTGCGCCCAGGGTTAACAGTACAGATGCGTGTGGAGTTTGCATCGCGCCTCTCACCCTCAGGTGCCAGGCGGTTTTGTGCTATCTTATTGCACAGAGAGCCAATATCAGTATGTCCTTTGTTTAATCTGGATAGCTGCCAAGGTGTTGCCTATCAGAGGCCCTGTGCTGCAGCAAAAGCCATACAGGATGATAGAATCTTAGGCCCTGGCTTGGGAACTGTCTTGGGTTTGGTGCCAGAAGGCTGTGAGCCAAACCTTATAAGGAAAGAAGGCTGTTTAACAGAATGCCTGGCTGCAAAATTGTTTGCTGGACCGATTGTTCCTGGTCATTGGGGAATCCTAGCACATTCACAGCTAGCCTTCAATGTCTCAGTACCTCGGGTTGTGCAGTATAAAACAGACGCCCTGGTTAAGCACTGTTCCTCTTAATGATTTCACTTCACTCCGTGTTATGGGTAACCAAAATGCAGCAAATTGCACACTATGGATGGAGTGAAAATTTATTCTTAACATGTCGATGATATTTTCTGTATTTTTGTTAAATGCTTGATTTGCATTGCTGCATTGCTTTGTTTATGACAGTAATGCAGAATCCCTTGATAGATGGTTGCTTACAGACCATACGGCTTTGTGAAGTCACTGTTTTTCAACAGGAATGGTGTTACGATCTGTTAACAACACTGAGGTTTTACTGTTATTATTTGTAAGTAACTCTCTCTCTCTTTCCTAGCGTTAATCCCGCATCAGCAGGGTCCGCTTGTCGGCACACCAGTCTCCATTTGGTGGTTTGAACCAAATCTTTGAGCTGACGTTGCCATTTACTGCGACCGAGAAATACTCCAACCGGCGCGTCGCTCCGCCTGCCGTTGGAGTGGGGGGGGGGGGTTGTAAGTAACTCTAAATGCCTTTAATGGTAGATATATTTTGACAGAAAAAAAATAGCTCTTGGACAGAGCAGCAATTTGCTTCTGTTTTCACTACGAAACTCCTAGCAGTAATCATTTCTTTATCACTTTTACAATATAATGCACGTTAGGTATCCTTTTAATGTGAATAGCCAAGTCATCCAAATAAAGAACTAATACTTCAATAACTTCAGAAATATTTAAAATTCTGTTTATTTTGTGAGTTGTATATTTACTTTTTAATGCATTTAAGTAAAACGGAATGTATGAGCTGTTCTAAAACAAGATTTCAGCAGGGTGCTTTACAGTGGCTCTCAGCTGTGCGTTATTGTGAGCCTCACTGGTTTACCATTAAAACCCTTTGAGTTCTGCCCTGAACAAAACAATTCCATATGTTGGTTTTGAATGCTCTTCGCACCACGGTGAAAGGACCGTCGTTAACATCTAAATGCTGCCACACAGAGACTGGCCCTCGGTTCCTTTTCTTTTCTTCTCTCTTTTTCAGGCTGCGTTTGCAATAAGCTGTGCCAGTCTGCTTCTGTTCAGAGAATCTCTCAGCTGTGCGTCGGTGTAGGATCAAACGCCCTGTGTCAGCGCTTAGCCTCCTGTGCAAATCACAGGACTGGAGATGCTTGGGCTCATTACGGCGCTGTGCTGGCTGAGCCCCCACGCAGTTTTTAAAAAAAACATTTTTAGTCCTATTGTGGCCCAGAGCGTTTCCCAGCCAGGCCCCTCCTTGTAATGAGCACCACATGGAATTCCACCATCAGGTTCTCCCCTGCTCGTGCTGAGCTCTCCCGCTACCGTTCACACGGGGCTGGGCGGGCTCGATTCCGCGTGCCCGTGCCGTGAACACCTGAAGATTATAAATTATTTTAATTAAAACGTCTTTTTAAAATGAATAAAGGAATACGAGTCGCATTTAAAAAGTGCTGGCAGGGTTCGTCGTAATGCTTTATGCTGCCAAATGGTGATAAATTGTTTTGCTGCTGCTTGATTTTTGTTTTTTTTTTACCCTGCACACCGATGAGCTTTCACGTGGGGATTTGGAAAGAGCTCAGTTTGGTTAAAAAAAATAGTTGAAAGCTGTATGAGCTGGCCGCATGTTCGCTCAGGTCTAGTGCTGGGCTCATCTGTTCTCAGCTTTCTTAGCTTGCACCTGACTAGAAAGGGTTTTGGCATTCTCCTAAAAACAGTGAAACTCAATTTGGCTGCTAAAGATTGGGAACAAGCAGCAAAATAAATCATGTTCTCCACCTTATAACCCCTAAACCACTTTGGTCATTATTGTCTGTCCGGTAACCTGAAACGCCACTCTGAAGTCATCAATCTGCAGAGTCAGGTGTGTTGTATATCCTCTGTTACTAACAAAAGTGCGCATTAATGATGTGTCATTTCCTCAGATTTCGAGGGGAAAAGGGTAATTTCTAAGTGCACTGCCTTACAGGCACTTCTGGGGCAGAAACAGGTTTTTCTGTGTGTTAAACAGTGATCGTGAGAACAGTAGAACAGATGCCTTCAGTTCAGAGCTCACAGGAGACATTGTTTGGGATGAAGTGTGAAACAGCAGTATGACATAGTTCGGATCTTAAATTGATATCTTACGATGTGGAACAGTTAAAAAAGAACATTGTTTTCAAGGACATGTTAATAAAAAGAAAATAATTACCCAGTGTCTTCCCTTTTCCTTCAGTTCCACTTAAAATGCATCAGCCGTACAGATACACTGAAGTCCTGCAGTTATTCATTTTATTTATGGACACATAAATGTTTCTTTGGACGTCAGTGACATCAACCACTTAGTCACAGTATATGCAGAGTAGTATAGAATGCAATAAAACTAATAATGGGCTGAGACGTATTCTGAGGGAAGTCATCCGCCGAACGCCAGCGTGTTGTGGTTTGAAGCACTGAAACGTTAGTGGGGAGAAAGATGCGCGCTGTGCTGGTGGAGCTTGCCGAGCTGTGTGGGCAGTACTGCTCTCGCGCTGCGGGTCTAGCAGAGAAAGGTATAACCCGCAGTCCCACTGAGGCCGGCAGACGCGCGTTTCAGATTGTCTCGCAGCCCCTGCTGCTTATTTATACAGAGGCAGTCGCGGCTCTCCTGGAAACAGCTGCATTTCCAATTTCACTCGGGAGAATTCGTCAGCTGGCAGGGGCTCCTGTCAGGAGATAACGTCTGATTATTTTTTCAGCTTCTCTGTGGCGCTGGGTCAGTGGTGTACAGGGCAGCCTCAGCCGGGATTCTCCGATAGTTCAGGGGCGAAAAAAAATGTTAAATATCACTGCACCGATGTAAAAAACAGCTGTAGTGTGGTTGCTTTAAATAAAAAATATCAATCGACTAATCTGCTTGTGATACAGATTACAAACTACGGCACTTCAAATGTTTTGCGCTGTAACATTGTCATTTCTGTCTGACTGGGATGTTTTTTATAGGAATACAACAATGACCAGGATGAGGAAGAAACACTTGTTCAGATTAATGTGGTTGTCTCCCCTCAATCGCACACTTTGTGGGGGTGCTGGCTGGGGGCCTTCAGGGAAGGGGCATGCTTTGTATTCCTTTGTAAAAGAGAGGACACTCTTTTTTAGGGCGCTGGAAGGCAGCTCAGCGACAAGAATTCAGCCTCTCTCTAGCTCTACTTTTGACAGAAAGGTCTTACCTTAAATGATCACTAGTGCCGTCAGCAGCTAGCTTTAGCAGAGCAGCAGCTTGTGACTGTCTGTCAGCAGTAGGTTGTTTGTATTGGGCTTGTGACAGCTTTAAAAAGCAGCGTGCAGCAGCAGCAGCAGCTACAGAATTAACAGCTCCTCTGTGTGCATCTGTTACCAGAGGCCATTTTTAAAAAGAGGCCGTAGCTAAAACAGATGTTAGAGCGTCCTAAGTGAGAGTCTTTGCAACCTGGTGGCTGTGATCTGTGTCACTGCGTCTAGGTTAGCAGTCTTTGCAGTGTGCCGCAGCTTCCTACAGCAGCAATTACAGAACCGGGAGAGAGTTGCTTGAGGACATGTTTTGTACAAAGCGTGCCCCTCACACAGCTTGCAAAACAGGAAATGCTTTTTCTGTGTTGCCTGCGTTTTCGAAACCACAAGAAGAGGTTCACTCCTCCTTTAAAAAGCAGGTCTCTTTTTTTCTTGTTTCTGCTTTCAGTCAACTAGGGACATTCTCCGTCCGTTGCTATAACGTGAGGTTGTTTTGCATGCAAAACAAATTTAAAAGACGATGAGGCTCTTCGTGCGTTGGCTTGTTCCTACACAAAGTTCACGTGGCTGGGAAATTCAGTAATACCTACTTAAAGAAAACTTCATGTGTTGCCTTCAGGTGGTTCCGTCAGTCTGAAAGGAAGACTAAAATTCAGCTTAAGCTGAGACCTTCGCTTCAGGAAAAATCTAGAGGCCTTCACTGAATGACACTGCGGCTCCACAGATGTTAATGAGTCATGACATGCTTTGCTGGAATGGGATGCGGAAAAGTCGAAAATTGTAAAGGATGTTGCTCACAGAAATATTTAGCTTCGGTGTGTATGCAGGACTGGAGTATGAAGTGGCTTGATCTACTTCCGATCAATGTTCCCCTTTGAAGTGATGTATTGATTTGAAATAAAACAGACAGCATAATGGTTAGATAAGTCTGAAGTCCCGTCTTTGTCGATAGGCTGTGTGTGAGGTGCACAATCTGGTCCCTTTCCTTTTGCTCTGACAGTACCTCATTCCCCCGCATCTTTTCCTGAAGGCGCTTTGTGACTCATAATTTGCTTAGGGTGGGGCAGCGTAAAAAGGAAATTCTGCACAAAAACCCAGAGCAACTGGACAATGGGCCTTTGTTTTTGCCAGCGTGCATCTGAGCACAAAGCGCGCGGGGGCCTATTTGCTCGTGCAGCAGAACCACTTTTGTTCCAGGAGGCCGGCTGCTGTCAGCCCTGGCGGAGCCGGCCAGCCCCCTCGGCGTTCGCCTGTAGCGAAGGAAGCTGCCGGAGCTGAAAGGTGCGATTTGATGTTTTCCTTCCTTCGGCGAGAAGCCAGCCCCCGTCTGCGCCCCGCACCGCTAGTGTAACACAAGCAGATTACAGGAAAGAGAACTGCTCTTTGTGTTTAAGCTTCCCTTGGTAGCTGCACATTCATTCACCAATAATTTCAAATCCCTTCCAATCGCTGCGTTCAGATCTGCGCGGCACAGTTGGAGACGCAGTGCCGTGGTGCCCTTGGGTACCCCTCTCGGCAGGAGCATCCTGTCTCCCTGCGCTGTCTCGTTTCTTCAAGAGGCTTTGAGAGACCTCCTGCAGAGAAGCTGTAGTTATTGGCAGGGTAGGCAGGGGGGGCTACTGTAGCGTCGTATGTTGTAGAGCTTAACTGAATAAGGATGCACTGTTTTTTTACTAGTATTACATTAATACCCGTCCTGTTTTCACCCGTGCATTGGCTTATCTGTGCTCCTCTGCATGTGTGTGTAATATATCCATCTATATTTTCAAAGAACTGTTATGACAAAACCTGCAACCATTTTATTTTCTTTTACATTTGGTTTCATTCTAATGCCTTATACGCACAGGCACAGTGTGCCAGCAGATAACATATTTCACAAAGCCATGGGTTTCTTGTTGTTGTGCAGGATGTTAGACTGCTACATAAAACCCATTTACAGTGACAGCTTCCCAAAAATGCTTCTTTTCTGATTTATAATAAAAATGAGACCATCTGTTAAATGAATAACTGAAGATGATGAAATTACACCTGCCTGCAAAGCCCCCTTCATCTACTGCCTCAAGCTCCCTGAAGATTAATGATTATGTGTGTTCGTTCCAGTGGCTCTACAAGGGAGTATTGTGTGGTATCAGAAACAGGTGACACACCGGAGGATTGGGAAACACGAGAGTGCAAATGCTAATGGATTTTATTGCCACACTGCACTCCTGCGTGCACACTTCACACACACACACAGGGGAGTTAGGGAATTGTTGGAAACGTGTGGAAAAGGGCTTGAGGTAAAGAGGATCAGGGTAAAAACCGTGCTAAAGCGACACAAAAACTTCTTCCTTTTATTTTATTGCCACACTGCACTCCCGTGCGCACACTTCACACACAACGCACACACAGGGGAGTTAGGGAATTGTTGGAAGCACGTGGGAACGGGCCTGAGGTAAAGAGGATGAGGGTAAAAACCGTGCTAAAGCACCACGAAGCTCACTCATCCCCTTCCCTCTTGTTGGTGCGCAGAGGTGTATAGCACACAGTTCGCTGGGAAAGAGCAGAGTGGTGAAAACATCCTGCTCTGTGCCGACGGGTGCTGGCCTGGTGTTTTGTGGTTTCCCTGCGGCTGTGGCTGCTCTGTGAACACTGTGGCTTCGCTGTCGCGTATCACCGCTGAGGACAGGCTTTTCTGCCGGGAGTAAAAAATGGGTCATTTTCTGCAGAAGTTCTGTCTGTTCCCATATCTCTTGATCTTGCTGACGTTCCTGAATTTGTTTGCGGCTCAATAGCGGCAGAATGAGGAAAGGAAAGGGGAGGAAATTACAAGAGTAAACCAGCAGTGAGGTGTCCTTTCAGTCGCCTCTGCTTCTCAAAGCACACCTTACGGGGAGGCCATTGTATATGAGCAGAGCTCGTCTTACCATGTGCCCAAACACACTTTTCAAGCCATACAGCAAAGTTTCAGGTGTAGATTCATGTGTGTATGTCTGCCGGAAGCTCAATGCAAACAGCACATTTTTGTGCCATGACAGTTTTCCATCTAATAATTGTTGTTTTGCTGATTTTGCTGTTTTAGTAATTCAGTAATTGAACTTGAGGTTTATGCATTGATGTAAAAAATCATACAAGAGAACTATCCACAATTCATTGGTTTACCTACAATCATCTGACTTTGATTGAAATTCAATAGAAAACTTGAAATGCGTTTCAAATGACTGTGTTTTTAGGTGACATTTTCTAGTATGAGTGTTGTATGAAACTGTCTGTATTACACGGTAGCTGCATTTTCCCACCCGGCCGTGCTTTACACAGTAGTATTGTACTTCTGTGAAATCAGATGCTCCTGCTGGATGGTTAGCTGTGTTCTGACAATTAGTGTGTGCAAAAACCATCTGACTAACTCACCAGCAGCACATTCTCAAAGAAATGGTTCATGATTTTATTAAATGGAAGACACTCATGGCACAAAAATGTGCTGTTTGTGTTGAACTTTCAGTAGAAGTAATAATTGCTCCTACAGTACCTCTGGATCCAGAAAACAAATTTTTAGGAGTTTTTACTAACAAGCAAAAGTAGAAGAAAAGAATTGAAGAAAATCTTTTGTTAGGTCTTTCAGAATTCTTCCAAAATCTCAATTAAATTGACATATCCCCTTTTCTGGGAAAAGTGTTCTTTGTAGTTTTAAAGCCCACACTGATCAGATTTAGGTTTTAGATTTAGGAAAGATGAGAGAGAAAGACACAGCTGTAAGCATGAAGCTAGAATACCACATTCTGTTATGAGTGAGTAGCGCAAATAGCCACTTTAAAAGAGCTGTCTGATTGAGAGAAAATATTTCACTTTCAGTTTTGAGCCATTTAACTAATCACTTTTCTCTCCAGTGGACTGAGAAGCTCTCGTTTTCTCGTAATGCACTAATATTATGATATGCCAAGGCGCCCAGTTTATGACTCTTCCAGTCAATTCCAGTGAAGAATTTTGTTACGACCAGCTCCTTAATTATACACCTGACATGTCGTAAAATAAACAGGGAAGGTATTTTTAGGTACTATATTTTTAGGCACTGCAGTTGAAGAAATTAAAGAGTGATGTGGTGAATGGGCCTATTGTGTTCTGCACCTACCTAGACGCATCACTGTTGGGATTAATCTTTGGAGCAGTTACTTTAAACAAAACACCAAAAGAAAAAAATGTAGAAAAAGACCAAATTTGCTGATAACATCACAGGAGTTGTTCAGATTTCCTAGAACCAGAGCACTGCTGGCTGACATGCAAATTGATTGTCTTCAGAGTGCTGCTGAGGGTAGTTATCTGGTCGATACTGAACTTCATTGGAAGGGAGATATTGATACATACTGCTAATAGCACTGCAGAGTACACACGCGTACCGCAGGCCCTGTACCTACACGCTTATCCTCAGTGCCGGGTGAGCCCCAAAAATACTGGCCGATGCATTCCTCTTTCTGGTGTGTGGGCTGGACCTTTAAACTCTGGTCCACAAATTTGTCTGTTAAGTATTTTCTACTGGCAATTTCACACAAAACATACCAGAGGAATACAACGGTTTACATTAGTGCCGAGTTCAAATTACACTCCTGCAAGTTATACCCGGTTTGCAGTTCACAGAGGTACTGTCGCTCTGGCAGTCAGCGGTGCCAGGCTGATGAAAATGTAAAGGTTTAGGTAAAAGAAAAAGACTGAAGGGGCAACAGGAAGCACTCGTCCTACATCTTCACGATGTTCTGCCCTGCACTCTGGATGTGAGGTTAGGTTGGGATCCTTCCTTCAAAACATCTGTATTTTTTCTCAAAACAGGAACTGCCCTCGATTTCTATAGTGGTCTCCAAAGAGCTGAAAGGCCTAATGGGCTGAGCTGCAATCATCCCTTCACAGAATCAACCTTCTATGATATAGTTGTAAGATAGGCAGTGCAAACAGGGTTGCAAAGGTTTCATACAGTTAACAAATCCTCACTTCCAATTTGTTTCTTTGCAGTCCATCCAGATCTGGAGGCAGCCACAAAAAGTGTTGAGTGTGCACATTTAACAAATATGGTTGTAAAAGGCATTTGGAGCGTTTTGTCTTGTTTAATATTCGATTTAAAACTGGACCTCTGGTTTAGTGTGTAAACGTAGAGATGCTATGGGAATCAAATAATGTGGCATGTGTAAGGCGACTGTAATGTTAATTCAAAGGGCTCACTTCAGGCAATGATTTCAATTATATACCTCTACCAGAAGGAGAGGATAGCATACTGCAGGTAGCTTGCAGAACAGAGCACAGATTTATTCAGCTGAGGCTCTTGGGAGCCTTAGAATCTCCATAATAATGTCGCAGATAAATCAACTAATTTGTGAAGGCAGCCACAGCAAAGATTTTGTGCAAAATATAAAATGGATGGAATAAATCAAGTGCTGGAGGGGAAGAAAAGCTGGCTTTCCTCTCCCAAATTGTGCACTACGGTGTCCGTTTGTGCGCGGGGCCCGTTTCGCCTCTGCCGGCCCTTATCAGCCAGGGCTTGCTTTGTCCTGGCTCTGCACATGGCCGTTTCAGCGGCTGGCCCTGCAGGGGTCTGACGGGCCGTGCCTTTCCCCAGCGGTCCGCTCGTACAGGCTTCAGCATCTGCCCGCGCGCTTGCCTGGCTCGCCAGCGCGCCGTCCCCGGGGCTGCCCACAGGCATTGGCGCAGCTTCCCGAAGGCTGGAGCCCTGCATACGGCGGCGGCTCATTAATCCGCTGATCCACTCCGGACCCCGCCGTCTCCTCGGAGGAGCGCGGGCCACATTGATTTCCTGACAACCTTCGGTTTTCACACAGCACTTAGAGTGTGGCAGCTCTGGCAGCTGCTAATTTCTGTATTTACAAGGCCAAGCAGAGTAACGCGGGGGGCGGATCGCAGTCAGGGAGCCGCAGAGCTGCCGTTTCTCAATTGGCCTCTCTTCCGCAGGCCGTCCGCACCTGGGGCTGCTTTGAAAAGGTGTGCACTTACAGGGACAAATTTAACGGCAACACCTCATTTGTTTCTGAATGCGGTGAAAAGAGAAAGCAGTCGTACGTGCGTTCTGCATGCTGAAAAGTGCCTCGGTCTCAATGCCCTTGAAAGATTCATGTTCAGGATCTAAACATTACACTATATCAAATATCTCCATATGCCTGTCAACGTGGCACTGCATTTTAAGCAGGAGCTTTGCATGTTCATGTCTGGCTCCTGGTGTATTTTTAATGATATGAGCACTTGATTAGATCATTTTTGTCTTTGTATTTGGACAATTTTATTTCAAGGTTTTATGACCAGAATAACCTGAAATAACGGGGCACACCAACACTTGATTTTATTTTCAGCCCATTTTGAGTCAGACCCGATGACCGAACAACAGTATCTCCAAAACCCGTGACGCTTGTGTTCGGTGAACATTGACAATGTGGTGGGACATGATGACTCGGGAAACATTTAGAGGCTCCTTCTTAGTTCTTATTTTGGGAGGCCCATAATCTGCCACAGTTCTTAAGTAATATTATTTGTTAAACAAGAAAAAAAGCCTTGTAAGCAGATAGAAAGGGACCATTATTGTTTTGCCTGTATATTTTAGGCGGCAGATGTGTTGATTGCAACAGCCTTTTAAGCACTGTGTAACACTGGCTGATACAGTGCCCTTTTCACATAATGTGCTTGCATCGTCGTTTACAGTCCTTTAATGAGTGGGTGTCATCCATTAAGTAATAATGTAAATAAGGCATTGAAGGGCAAACTAGATGGCCACGAGGACTAAGGATGGCAACATTCTGCCAGTAAGGAGATGCTGCTTAAGAGGCCAACTTGCTGTGCCAGGAATCCATTTTCTTTTATATGGGAAGATACAAAATGCAGACATTTTTACAGGATATTATGGGTCATTTTTACAGGATATTACTGTGTTACTGTGATAACATTGTATAATCATGATCACCGTATATATAGTCATGATTACATGATGTGAAGTGAAAGCACTGCTCACCAGAAAAAACAGTTCCAGTTTGTACTTATGGATGATCTAGAGATGTTTAACTGATTGGCATCTGCAGATGTAAAATACGAGGGCCAGATGTTAAAACCAAACCAGCCACATCTGGAACTTTGTTCTAAACTCTGTTTTGCTTGGATTGTTTTAAATGGCCAGTTAAGATGCAGAAATATGTTAAATGTGAAACATGTCTTTGAAAATCAAGACATACATTGTAAAGTAATTATTGTTTAACCACCTGAACCCAACAACCAATAAGAATATAGCTTTTTTTTTAAAAGATAGGTTTATTCCATGCTGAAAAGAGGAGAGAAAACAGTTTTGGCTGTGAAGCCTTCTTCAGGTGTGTGTTTTCTCTCTTCTCTTTTCAACATGGAATAAACCTATTACTTGTTCCTTTGCAGACTACGCATGCTGATGCAGCTGTCCACCTGAACTACTTTTTTTAAAAGATGCTGGTTAAAATTGGCTGATTAAAATCAAAGAACATATCACCTGTTGAACTGGTAGCTGGGGGCAGATAATCCTTTAATGAATGATTTAATGAATCTAAAGAGGGAATGATCATTTCATTGTGAAAATGAAAAAAAATACAATTTTTAAAAAATTGGAAAATGAAAAAAGTCAGCCTCAAAAGGTCTGAAGCCTACAGGACAGCTCTTGAAAAGTACTGAATTATTCAACTTTTGTGCATGACCAGTAACTAGCTGGAAATGGATGGGTACATTTTTTGCAGCCTGCTGATGGAACATGTTTGACTGTCAGATTTATTTTAACCTTATTATTTAATGTTATTTAATGAAGTGGTCAAATGTTATTTAATGAAGTGGTCAAAATGCACATAGTACATTCTCCACTTTGAAGTTATGTTGAAGTTTGTTATTTGAAGTTTTAAATAATAAAAATTGCAACCCTATTTTTTGTTCAAGGCCATGGAATGTAGCCACAAAACTTTTTTTACTTAAATAATTGAAAATACCACAATTGTACCTATTCTTTCACAATTTGTTTACACGTAGACAGTCTGCGCTTAGTATTTTGTAGATTTGATTAAAGATTTAGTTTCTCTTCTTAAAGTGCCAGAGAGTTTTTTGGGCAAACTAAGATTAATATTTAAATGTCAGTGAACTAAAGCAGGGCAGGTGCTCCTGACAAATAAAGGCCGACATCTTTATTAATAAACTATTCACCACATTGATTTCTGCTGTAGTTGTGTGCAGTGCAATAACAGTGCCACTCCTATTTGTATTTTATTTTCTTTTGTTTTTTTCAGTATTCAAAGCAGTTGCATCTAAAAAAAGCGCAAAAGCTCAGTTCGTTTTATGCGGGACCTGCATACGAAACTGGGGAAATGAAGCTGTCTGTTGTTGTTTTTTTTATTGCATGTTAAAATATGACGCTACAAGTTTGAAAAACAAACAAGCCCTGCACGGACAGAGTCAGGGAAGGGTGACGGGAAGCCCGGAGTGTGTTTGGGCAGAATGATCGCATTGGTCACCGCAGTGAGAAGTGCCGACAGGGTCACGAGTCTGACGCCACGGCTCAGCTGTGGGTCTTCAGCTCCAGGCCAGATGAAGTTCCGAAGGGCGGCGCGCTGCCGGGAAGCAGGTTGTGTGATTGCTCACTTGCCCCGCCTGCGCGCCGCGAGGGTCCTGAGGCTTCCTGCAGACAGCGGGCCCGGGGGCTGCGCTCGGCCGGGCTGCGGAGTGTGGGAGGCCCGCAGAGCCCCGGGCTGATTTCTGAGCCTGGAGCTCTGCCAAGCTCCGCTCCACGGGGCCTCGCTCCGCGCTGCCCCCTCGGTTCCACTCGGGCGAGCGCGGCAGCTGATTTTTATTTGTTTCCAGCCCTGACGCGGGCATGTCAGGCTCTCTCGCGCCGCGGAGCAGTGGAGGGATCATTAGGAGATCACTCTTTCTTCACATGGCTGCAGGGGCAGTCACTTCCTATCAGCCAACTGTTCGCTTTTATAAATAGCACTCGAGCGCCACAGGAAACGCACTGGGTGAAGATGCATGCAAAGCTTTAAACCCTCTGTCACACAATTCTTCAGCCATTCTAAAGGAAGATGAACTAGGGTCTGGTGACAAACGTTTCGACGTCTTTCCCCATCAGTCTCAAGCAAAGAAGACATGCACAGTGACAGGAGATTTTAGATGCGGTGCGGTTAAGTGCAAGGTCATGGTCAGCTACTGTTGACCGTACGGATGAGGACGGCTTTAATTGTGCATTCGTCTGAAAGTAAGGCTGGTGACTGTATGAAATTAAAGGACAGCAAACTGGCTTCACACAAGTCAAACTGTAAGCAGGGAATGATTTCCCAGAATATACTGTACCAGATTAAGTTGTCTCTACCCATACTCGGCAGTATTCGTAAAATAAAATCTATAACTCTGTACCCTGTGCATTATCAGTATATGGTGATTCAGTCTACAACAGGGAAACAAATCTTAGCTGAGGAATGTAAGTGTGGACTTTACATGTGTGATTCTTTGAGGTCTCCAATTTCTGTCTGCATTCGCAAGAGTAGGACTGTGTAAGCAATGGTAGACCGAGTAACTACTTGTGCTTAAAGCTGTGAGCCTTGTGTGAAAAGCATAAAAATCTCCAGTTCATCACCACAATTGGGCAGATCTACTTATGTCTGAGTTACTAGCATACAGAGAATGGGCAATTAAAACGTCTATAGGATAGAACAGTAAACCAAGCTGTGTACTGTGGTTCAGCTGCCAGCACTGTGCATTACTGTCAGATGGCATCAGGGAAGCCGAAGACAACTACCACAATTTGGAGATTTTAACGTGCACACAGTGCTTTGTGTGCATTCTGTGCATGACTGAGCAATTTAAATCTGCCTTTGGTAGTATGCACCCCTTATACAGCACACACCCTTAGATAAAATGCGTCATAAAGCATACTGTACCATGAGAGGCACAACTCCTTATTTCTTTATTTTCACGTATGAAAACTCTTATCCAAATAACACTTGTATATAAGGCACATCCTGTGCACAGAATGCTTAAATTCCTGTAAAAATGGAAAAGGACGCACATTCAAATCTTCAAATTGTGATTTTGTAGTACATCAGTATTTCGCATGTGCCTCTTTATGACACCTGTCACTTGTTTTCCAAACAGCCTTGAATCCACACAGAAATTTGAACACTCTTATTTTGTGTCAATAGTCTCACAGCAGGTGACACAGTGAGACACCAGCACTGCCACCTCACAGCTCGTGGGTCTTTCGTTCTTTTCCAGCCTGCAGCATTTACTGTGTGGAGTTCTCCCCCCCCCCCGTATGTCTTGGTTTTCACCAAGTATTCTAGTTTCCTGCCCCCTTCCAAAGTCACGCTGGCTAGGTAAATTGGTGTCTCGCAATTGTCCCTGTGTGTGTGTGTGAGCACATGCGCTGCATGATGGATTGGCTTTATGTCCAGGCTGTGTTTTCACCTTGTGTCATATGCTTCAAGCGTAGGGTTTGTTTGCCTTGACCCTTATCGGGAATGGATGCATGATAACATGGCGAAGGTTATTTAATGGGCACGTACGTGTGACACAGTAATTTACAGATAGAAAGAAACAGGTTTTTAAGAAGCGAAACCAATGGTATCTACAAACGAATCCCTGGTCGTATAGAATAGATTAAAAAACTTCACCTTGTAATCTTGCTCACCCTTTCCGCTATGCAAAGTACATGGGAAAAACAGGAAAAAGGGTTCCAGAGTTCAAAGGGGATTGCCTTTGTCGAATGGCACATGTGCGTGTGGAGAGCTGCCCTGTCTGGTTTTTTTTTTTGTGTGTGTGTGTCTTTTCTCAAGTTGAAAGTCGACCGCCGCCCGCGTTGTTGTAGGGCGGACAAGGACGGAGAGGGAAGGGGAAGGAAAGCCGCGCGCGCCCGTTACCTGTGAGGAGGAGCCGCGACTGCGAGAGGCAGCGCTGGCACGCTCCAGGATGAGCAGCGGCAGGCAGAATCCGAGACGCTTTCTTGCCTTCAGGGCTGAAAATAATTTCTCCTGGGATGTTTCGGCTCATGCTCTAATGCCTTCAAAAGAGCGAAGGCAAATCCGTGCTGCATGAAAGACAAGACTATAGCAGAGCTCTGGCTCATTCTCTCTCTGTGCCTGTCGGCCTGTCTGAGTAATGATGGGGTGTGATGTGGACCTTCATTTCCTGACACTAGCTCCTGAGTCGGAACGTGCCTGCTCTCTTTAATTCAAGAGTGGAGCTTGGCCGCTTTTCTCACTGAATCAAAAACCAGCCTGATTGCCTCCTAATAGAAGGGATCTGTCCCTTAAAGAATATTGCTTAATTTTCATTGTTGCAGCGTATCTGAATGGGTAGTTTTCAGCAGAATTTGTTGTGCGCATATATGCAGTAGCTTTTTTGGATAACTGGCATATTGAATATGCTTTTTTTTCCCCCGTGACATTATTTAATTCCAAACAAAATGATGCTTCAGGAAATCACAAGGAGACGCTCTGGATGAACATTTTTACACATAAAAGGATGGCTGGAAAATCAATCTGACAATCTGTGAAGACTGAAAAGGTATTTCAAGCAGAGTCAGGCTTGTGCACAGTTGCAAGAGTGCTTCAGCCACTGCCTCCACTAACGAGGATATTTCCTGTCAGTAATTTAACGATAAAAAGCACTAGGTGCAGCGTTTATGGAGCCCGTGTCATATTGTCTCATAAATGCATTCGCAGTTAATCTCCTCGTCCTTTTTATACTGATTCTTTTCTCTTTTTTTTGTTCCAGAAAGTACCATCTCGCTGCCTGGGGGGTGCCCTGCTTGATGTCGAGTCTTCCCCTTTTCGGAGGGTACTATGGCCCAGCTGGCGCTTGGTGGTAAGTATCTAATCATGGATTTTAATATCATGCTAATTCCTTTGGCCAAACGTATTTGCAGGATGCGATAAAAAGGGAGCTTCTGGCGCCAGTAACAGGGATGCATTGAGGGTGAAAGCTGCCTTCCGGTGATGGAGAGCAGATTACTCCCAGCCCGTGGCCCAGCCTGCCTCGCTGTCCGTTGGGCTTGCTTAAGCCGGAGACGCAGGCAGCGCCGTATCTGTACAGGGTGTTTACCTGCCTGTTTCTGTCACTCCTGCACAGGCCTGACAGAAGTAGCGCAGATCCTGATGAAAGTTGCCAGACCAGCTGTGAGACAATGTGGGTCCTTTGTCACCATCGCTCCCTCAGTCACCCAGACAACTGCGTTCCCACTCAGGAACGGAACGATTTGACTTTATGATTTGGAAGGGTTCTGTTTTCAAGCCAGTAAACAGAACAATAGGGGTGCGGTTCATTACAGAAATGCCTGCTGAACGAGGCCTCACAGCAGGAGAGTATGGTAAAAAAAAAGCTTTCGACAGTCTTCTCTCAGCTCTTACTGACAGTTGGCGTCTCCTCACATCTCACATGCTGTTGCCTGCTGTAATTGCGATTATCGAACATTTCTAATGCAGGGCACTTCTTTCATTTCCACATTAGACGGCCTGACCAGTGGTTACTCTGCTTATAGCAGCTAAAGGCCTTTTGGAATGCCACTGCTGCTGCACAGATTTGTGTTCTATTTAAGTTGTTTTTAAATAAATTGTGTGACTGTACCCTACTTCTTCTACGCTTTCCTTCTGCCTTTTTGTCCTCGTGCCATTTGCTGCTGTTGAGAGCCGTTGTCTTGGCTTCCTCACGAATGAAAGATGGTGTCGAGCGTTGCCCCTCTGACCCAGCTGGCCTGTTCTCGTCTAGACAACAATCAGACCTCTGGAATTCTCCTCGAACCCCAGGTGGAAAGAGAGTAAAATAATTGACGCTCACTATTTGAGTAACGGAAGCCAGAGAGAGAGATTGCGGAGATCATAAACGCAGTCATATGGAGCAGTATAACTCAGTGCAGCTGGATGGGGATGTAGCCAGCAGGAAATTACTAGTTGCTGCCAGACTGAGGTGCCCTGGTACTGCCACTGTCGTGCCATTGCCTAGAATTGATAGGGTGCCAGTTGTTCCGTTTCTCTGCTCACCACGTGCCTCTGGCAAGTCCTATGAAATATAGGCAATCAACGCTAGCTGTCCCTTTACTCGAGGCCTCAAGGACTTCCCTTGACAAACGACGGGCAGTGCTGGAACAGTACGCTTTGAAGCCGTGAACCAAATCTGTCCTGCTGCTGGGATGTACACGCCACTCCGCAGCCTACTCTGTCTAAGTCACATTGGGCTGAAATTATGGTGTCTCTGTCTCCGAGGTGCCTTTCGGAGCGGCAGCCTAAGCCGGCGCATCGTGAGGTGTGTGCGCTGAGCTGTGTCTCTGCACAGTCTCCATTCCGGTCGCAGAGCTACTTGCTGCTGCAGAGATCCTGAAGTGCTACACCCATCCCACGATATTACTACATCTTATTTTTGTGCAGTTTACCTTTATATGCTGTACTTCCCATGCTAAGAGCAACCTTATACTCTTAGGCTGTCTGTCACAATGTCATCCAGAGATTCCATTCATCAGATGATGGGGGAAGTCCAGCAGGACACTGAAATTAGGGGACATTTCACTGTCTTGTAAATTTGATCTTCAGCGTTGGGGCTTTTTCACAGCCTTAGAAAAGTGCAGGTAGTTAGATCCATGGGTGCTGCACATACTGAAGATAGAGATTTTGTTGATAGGCAAATGAAATAATTTCATTTTTACCCACATTGCCATCAACAGTACTCAGCATTGCATTTGTCACGACTGATCATATATTGTTATATGTAGAAAATGACCCTCTCCTTTCTCACATACTATTTTTGACGACTTTAGTGCTCAGCAAGCATATGAAATGATTTAGTTCATTTTTTAACAGGTAGACAAAGACTTAAACAGATGGACACGTTTTCCCTTGTGACATTTAAGTTTGCGTCTCCGTAACAGAAATAAATGCACTTCCTTGCTTGAATTGTATTAGTTCTACCATTATGCTTTTTCCTCCTTTATGATATTGGGATAGATTAGACAGGTGAGTTTCCAAATCCACGTCCATGGAGAGGGAAGCAAGCAGATGTTACATTCTCCATACTGCAGTGTGAAAGATCAGCCCTTCAGATAAAGAGGCCTAGCTCTGCCAAAGTTTCATCTGTTATTTCTACTGGTTTGTTAGAGCTGTCTGTTTGATTTAATCCTGGTACGCTGGCATCATGACACACACCTGAAGAAATTCTGGTTATTCCATGCAGGCTGTCCAGATTTCTGATTCTGTTGTTCCCCCTTACATATTGTTTAGGCCTCATAAACCCATGAAGACGTGATGTGTGGATGAAAGACAGATGTCTGGAAAACATGGCATCTCTCCGAACAGGAAACTCTTCTTTCGCAGCTATTTCTAATGAGGGTGATTGATTGCAGCTCAATCTGAGCTTCCTGTCTTCACCTTCTTTTTTTCCACGTAGGTCATCCTTCTGCAGTGCACACCTGTGGTAGCTGCTGCAGGCGAATCTGCTGGACCTCAGGCCCAAAAGAAAGGCCTTAGCTTCCACTCTCTATATTTAATCAAGTTAGAGGTTTCCTACAAACCCTTAGAAGCTGCTTCTATTTAAAACTGAAACTTGAATATCACCAACCTGTTTCCTGGGATCACGTGCTGTGAAGTTTGCCCCTGAACAACCAAACCATTTAAGTATTCACATTAACCTTAAGAAAATAAGAACAGTTAAAATTAGACCCATCTGGCCTGTTTGTTAGCTATCAGTTAATTGATCTTTATTAATTATCCATCTTTAACAACATGGCTGGGTAGTTTGTTCCATACTCCCACAACCCTTTGGGGAAAGACGTGCTTCCTGTTCCCAGTCTCTTATGTTTCCACGCCTTTTCCCACTCTGCCCTCAGCAGCACGCAGCCAGTTGGTATGGCGACCCGGTCACAGTCACAGTGCCATGGCTTGGGCTCGAACCCATGACAGCTGGATCATCCAGCTCAACCTGCGCCTTTACCATTGGAGCCCCAAAGAAGTCCCCAGAGATGAATTTTAAGTACTAAGGGAAAATAGTAGGGCAGAAAGCATTTTAGGGTTAGGGTTAGATTTAGTGCTGTAACCCACAAGACATTTTTAAACTTCTCCATTAATTGTTTGTAGATCTGAATATCGAATACCAGTGCTATATATGACTGCTTATGGCCAAATGGTTTTAGGTAGTTTTTTAATCTTCCTAAGTTCCTGGGCATACACAAAAGAAAACAATTCAGATAACAGGAAGGAAAGGCTTAGTGGAATAGATCTAGGCTCTTCAAGAGGCCTGAGCTAAACGTGAGCTACAGAGTGTACCTCAGTGGTTTTTCATTTCCATCTCTTAGTCACCACACTGTTTGGATTGTTTCGGAGGTTCTTGTGACAAGATCTCTTACAGCAGCGGGTTCCTGTTTGTCCCAGCCTTGAACATCCACAGTAGGAATGAAAACACATTTCTGGAGGAACACCACTGCCTGTGCTGCCTATACTACAGGTCATAGGCTCCTAGATCTGTCTGTACAAGTCATGACTTCCTGAGCTATTTCTTTCAGGGTGGATTGATCGCCACAGTACTAACAGGTGTGCAGTTAATACTATATTCCGAGCAGGGTTGTGGGCCTGTAGATGCGCTACAAACTTTGACCGAAGCAAATGCATTAATAAGGGAAAATCTATCGTAAGCATGGTTGTTGATTTTACATGTGGTTTATACAGCTAACTTTAAGCTTTACCAGGGGCCCTTTGGCAGACACATGTTCCTCTGGATTCTTTGACAGTTTATGTGCTGTGTGATAGTGCACAATGAGCACATAAAGTAGCTCACCTCCTTGCCTCACCACATTCACGGTGCATCAGTCATCTGTTTTTGTAAATTATGGTCGAAAAATTTTATGCTTACACCAGAAAATCTCGATGAGGCTAAGTACAGCCAGCCTGCTCACCCTCCCCTCCTCTGAGAGAAGGCATGACTCCGAGGAGCCCTACTTTTTGACAAGAGGGCCGTCACTCTGGTGTATTAATAGCTTCAGCTGTGCCCTAATTCCCAGTATAGTAAAAGAATTCTTCTTTCTTTCCAGCTGGATTACAGACGATCACGTAGCCTGGAGATTTGGCATGTAAGTACACTCGAACCCTGGGATCAAAGCCCACAGCCCGCCTTGGGGAGCAGGGCTCAGTCCTCGAGGATGGTGGCGTGCCTTGAGAAAGCATCCCGTCACTGTAAATACCTCCAGTTAGCGGGAGTGTCAGAGTGCTGCCACACAGATGAGATCAGCGCTAAGTGTGCGGAGTAAAGAATTCCTACATCTTGTTAGGTAATGGGAAAGAGGCCCCACACTGGCGATCAGATCTGAGCCCTTTGTACTGGGGCTGGACTTCCAAGACGTGGGCCATGTTGCTGAAAGATTGTATTTACGAGCTTGTTTGTGTTCATTTGAAAAGTTGTGTTTACCTATAGGTGGATAGCTTGATCACGAACATGTCTGAAAAAAAGCCAGTATGGTTTAAAAGCGTGTTCCTGTGTGCGCTAGGAGCAAGCTGTTTCAGAAAGACATGTAAAGCTCAGTTGTCCGTGTACTGCCTCAATGTTTTGGGTTGCAAAAACTAGTGTTTCGGGCCAGTTTAGCACATCTGGTACTTATTACAGTACAGTTGCATATTCACTGTGGGTTGATCTGGGTTGTTTCTGTCACTACTGATTTTAGCACTTCTTTTTTTTTTTTTTTTGGCAATAATGCCTTTCCAGGAAAGCTGTGGAGAATCTTTTAATAGAGATCCTGGTCTGTATCGAATGCTTTCGACGGACAAGTTCAGGAGACCACAATTAAACAAGTAAATTCTGCCTAAGATGCCAAGTGTTGCCAGACTTCTAGAATATACCTCTGCTTTCATCGCTCCTATTGTGTGCTTTACCAAGGGCTGAATTTTTCCCTGTATGCCCTCACAAGTAGGTGGAACCGTGGTTATGCCAAGCTGTCAAAGTTATCCATCTTTAAGAGAAGAGGAGCTATTTGTCTTACCTTATGGACATCAAGGGTCTTAATGACATAATTGCACCCGAACTTAAGCAGATTCTTCTTCAAAGCAAGTCTAGTTCCACGCATGACTGTATTTTAAGTATTTTCAGTAGGATTTGGACATTTTATTTTGGTGGAATACGTGGTTACAGCTCCTCTTTCAATCTACACTTATGTTATCTTCAAAAGACCGGGTTTGTATAAAAAGTTAATATTCTCATCTTTTTTGTATAGTGGAAAACATACTAAATGTTTTATTACTCACACTGAGAGAAACAAGTGTATTGTAACTCCAGTCCAAGTGGTTGGAACTGAGAGAGAAAACGAAATACCTTTTGGGGCCCTTGTGTTCTTCTTTTCTTCGTGCTTTTTTTCTTGTCCTGAATGTTGTGTGTTGCTCAGCATTCCACTGGGAGAACTTCACTTCTGTGGTCTGAGAAAAGGAAGATGTGTGTGAATTGACCTTAGCTTAGAATGCATTTGCCAGTATAGCAGCCTAACACTGTCTGCTGCCCACTTCTCTCTCTCTGGAGGCCTGTGTGGAAAAGGCCCAGGAAAGACATTGCTTTCGCTCTCTGAGTTTCTTCATCGTTTAGGTTTCTCAATGTGTGAAGGGCAATGTATGAAAAAAACAGAAACACTCACAGTTTTTCTCCTAAAGTTGTCACAATCGAGGAAAAGGCATTTGATAGCTAAGTGCCCATGAAAAATGATGCCTGGATTGTGGGTATGTGTGTCCGCACATTTATGTGAGAATATATACTATATATATTAAAATGTCTTTGTAAAGGGCGCAATTTGAAGTGAATCTTTTAAACACTGTATCCAAATAGTATTTAATTTGTCTGTTATGGTACTAGTCTGTTTTCACATTAATCTCACATGATGATAGTTAGAGACTCCCTTGTAAAAATAACAAAATACTTACATATTTGTTAGGCCTTAGAAACCTAGAGTCACAGAAGGTGAGTGGTGCTTTCAGAGGTCTCTGCTGTATCCATGAATAAGGGCACATACATTTAGCAGCGACTAACAAAAGCAGTTGCCTTGGGACAATAAAGGCTCTAGTCTCTGATGGAAAGCCCCTTGCCCTTCTTCGATATTCAGCTTGTTGATGTGTGGCATGGCAGGCGTAAGCTCTATCCAGGAGCGGTACATCAGTCCCCGGTGACAGCAGAACCTCTCCTACACGCAGTCCCTGTTGTAGAAGGCTGTGGGAGTGGCTTTTGTTTCATATTGCTTCTTAACACTGTCAGTGTCGTTTGATCTGCCTGGTGGTGTTGCTCCGATCCACTGTGCTGTGGGAAGCAGGAACAAGACTAAGCCTAGAAGCAGCCGTATTATTTCAATAGGACCACTGTGCTATGCACCATCACGAGAGGTGTTGCAATGTCAGATGCTGACGTCGGGACTGTATAAAAGCCACGTGGAATTTATTTTACGGTTAAAAACAACCATCTTAAAATTAGCTGCATTGCCTGTTGAAATCACATATTATTGAATCTTCGTTTTGGTCACAGTTGATCCAGAAAAATAAAGCCAATTAGCAGGTTTAATCAAATTCTCTTTTGTCTGTGTAAAACTTTCATTTACGTCAACCGGGTCTTTGAAATTAATATGCCCTCGCTCGTGTCTTCTGGACACGAATTAGTAGTTGAAGGAATAAGGCAAAAAATCAAGCCTTACAGCTTGTGAAACGGGGGCAAAATTCATTCTTCAGCTGGGAGCGCGTAAAAAATTCCGCTGAGTTTAATTGAATCCAGCACTTCATTTTTCACGCTGCGGCCTTTCACGAGGAGCACAGCTCATCCCTTCTCTGTGCCAGTCTGGGAAGGCTAGCGGACGATGAGAGAGCTTGGAGTGCAGCACAGCCTCAGCTGAGGGCTGCCAAGGGCTGCCAAAGGCGGGTGATCTGTGTGTTAACCTGACTGTGGGGGAGCGCTGTGGGGAGGGACGCAGACAGATGAGAGGCTTTGGAACAGCTTTCCCCCCCCCCCCTGCCAGAGCAGCGTTCCCTGCCACATCAAAAGCCGCGGAATGTATTAGTGCCGGGCTCTGCGCTTGCCTGATTCCCACAGCCCCCTCCCTTGTAAGCTCTGTCACACTCTGCTGCTCACAGTCCCATTGATCAGTCTGCCTCTGCCATTGCCAGGGTGTGATTGCATTGTGCTGGGCAAGTTTGCACCGCTACAGTAGGTGTGTTCGCCTCCCAGAGAAAAAAAAAGGGGCCGTTGATCTCCATTAACCAAATTGCGCTTGACCAAGATTGCAGGGGGAAAAGTTTTCAGCCCCGTGCTATACACATTGGTGCAGCTACCTTTGTTGAGGAACAATAGAGTCTAATCCTGCGCTTTATTGCTTTGGAAGCCTTGCAGCTGTGCCCCTGGGTTTGAGCAAATATTAAAATCTGTCTGCCAAGTTGGCATTGTCTTTGTGGGCACCGACTGGAGCTGCTAGTTCCAAAGGAGTAGGCGTCATTTTCACTGTTAGTCTGGAGGCCTGGTGCAGATAAGCTGACAAGCGCATAATGAAGCAGTTGTTCTTTCTTAAGATAAATGCAGCCCGAATGTTTTTCAAAATGGAAAAGGAGAAAAGAAAAAAAAAATAATATTCACTCCAAAGGGATGGATTTTCTGTGCAGTTAATAAGCAAATTCAAGTTTTACTTTTTTTTTCACTATGCGGTTTCACACAGAGGAAATAAGGTGAAGATCTCCCTTCTTTTTCTTTATTTTTTCGTTAGTTTCATTTTTAAGGACATCGATGACTGTTTTATTTGTTCTGATTCTTTCAGCCCTTTTTGTTGTCCCCTCCTTTAAAATGAATGTCTCCTTTGCATAATCAGTTCTTTACCTTAAATAGACAGGATACATTCACTTGCTGTACATATCAGGCTTGTGAAGCCAGACCTAGTGTACCTGTGGGTCCTGTAGCAAGATTCTTTCAGCCTTATATTCACATTCAGTATGAATTTGTAACAATACTACATTGTAAATCTTTACCACTAAGTGACCCTTAACAGCTGAAGTATGATATTTGCTCACCACTTACGATAAACATATTCGAGGAGACGACACAGAGTAGATATATGATATGAAATTTTGGATTGGAACTTGTAGTGGTGTGCTTTTGTTTGATGCTGTTTTCTGAGTCTATTGGTACATTAGAAGAACGGTGTCTTTTTCGACATCCTGGAATCCTCCGTCTCTATCTGCCTTCATTCCCCTGTCATTTGCAGGTGTAGTTCAGCAACATTTTTCTTCTTGGCATTCAATATGATTTCATTACCACTGGTGCACTAAATGTCTTGCAGCCTGATCAATGAGTTTTAGTAGCCTGCAGTCCTTTGGTCATAGATTCTTTTTAAACAGCACTAGCTGTGTGCAGCTTCTGTTCCATGCAAGCTTGTTTGAGAGCTTAGTATAGATTCAATTTGGACAGTTTAGAAAAAAATTCCTTCTGTCTTATCGCTCTTTATAGTGAGTACCTCCATCTCCAGTCTGTCTTGATGAGCAATGGAGAACATCTGAGCTCCATTCATTTAGAACTAATGTATTTCTCAGTTTTTAAACTCCTAATGCACTGGCTCCATTGCATATGTAATTGCTTCATCCTAATGAAGCGTGATTCAATCGTCCTTCGCCCTGATGTTCAATATAAGTTATCGAGCTTGAGTAGTTTTCAGTTGTTTTCCCCCCAAAATTTTAACATTCCCTCAATGTAGGCAAGTGCAAACGCTTAAAAATGAAAAATGTATTTTATCCTTGTGCTTTATAAAACAAGACAAAGTTAGGAGTCCACCCATGAAGTGGTTAAAAATATAAGTTTTAACTAGAGGTGTACGTCTTGGTGACTTCTCATTTTATTTTAGTTGCTCAACTGATATTTTGGATACAGTTTAAAAACATTACAAGCCAACAGTTAGCATGGTTCTGAACAAAAAGATGCAGTTGGTATATCCCTAAATTTTTGCCAGATTGCAGAAAAGGACGTTAAGGTATTGGTGCCTGGGACTGCAGGACACAGTTCTGCCGCCTGCCACTGAAAGTAATATTGTGCAGCGGCCTGGTGTTTCTGCTCCTTTTATTTGACAGGGTATTATTGACTGGAAAAATCATCAGTAAAAGCTTAGCTGTAGCTGTTTGCCACCGGAATGAGATGCTATCTTAGTGCTAAAGAGCTCGGCCTTTTTATAAACAGAACACTGGTCCTTCATGCTTTAGGAGCTACCTTGCTCAAGCTCCGCAGCCTGTTTCCATAGCGCTTAAAGGATACAGGAGTGTGCTCTCCAATGATGGAGATTAGGTAAGGGATTAAGGTTTGACGTGATCTGTGAATCTTCATTAAGTCTAATTACATCAATAGAGAATGAGGATTAGGAGGCAGACAGCGTGAGGGAAACTCTTGCGTGCGGCATTAGATTGGGAGATACAGCTCCGTTCGCCGGGTGTAGCAGCAGACGGTTGGAAATGAACTCAGCCCTCTGTAATTTTGAGAATGTATGCAGTATATTCCAGGCTCCACTGCTCTTATTTGGTTCTGGACAGCCTAACAAACCACACCAGTCAGTTTGCCTTTTGTAAGAGAGACAGGAATGTGGGTTTCAAAAATGAAATGTGTGGATGAAGTAAAAATGAAAAGGAGCAGATTGGCCAGAGACTGAAATGATGCTTTTAAGCAGTTTAACTGTTTTCCCTCGCCATTATTTTGCGCGCTGCTTGCAGCAGCTTTTTATATCAGCCTTGTGCTCTGAAAGACCCTGCACAGACGACACATGTTGTTACTGTTACTAGCTTCCAGCGGGGTGCTGCATCCTTTTTCTGCCTGATTGACAGCCAGCCGATAGGCGCTGCATCAAACAGACGCTGAATACGAAACTGAGTTTGCAAAGACTGAAAGATCGGAAGGGGCTCAGCCTGTTGCATTTTAGAAAAGAACGTGTCCTACCTACAGCTGCTGTAATCCTGTTTCTTTGTAAGCACTTGCCTGCAGCAACCTGCACAATCAAGCTCCTGTTTAACAGGATTTAGACTGATCAGGGGTGTTAAAAGAGTTCCCTGACAAGGTGTATGTCTTTGTTGGATCTGAAACCTATAGAGATTTTTCACTCCCTTGATTACTAGCAGTTGTTTTTTTTTTTGGCCGTGTTCAGAGCTCTTTACCACACGAATCCACGTCCCCGGTTCTTCTTCGACTAACCGAAGCCTGTGGTCAAGTGTCGCATGGAGTATGATATTATACATAAACCGTATACATTTCTGCCACTAGAAATTTAATTTTTGAAAGATTGTTGCCTGGATGGGGAGCCCAGGGGACACATACCAGACACTCCATGGCTTCTCTTTAAAAATGAGCAGTTCCTGCACTCATACCTCAGGTGTTAGAGCAGCATGTCTCAGTTTTCATGTTGATTTATTGTAGTGAAATATGCATATTTAGTCTGAGGCAACTTTGCTTCCAACCAGAAATGTTTGTAGCAATATAATTGGGAAATATATCGAATTAAAGTTGCAAGAAGAGGAAATCAAGGGCTGTTTATGTTTTTTCCTGTCTAGCCAGTTGCTCTTTGGACCTGCAGACTGGAGCCCTGACCCTCAGCAGTGTTAGACTGCCTGAGCAGCGTGACATTCTTCAGCTCCAGCTGAAACTCTGCCACCTGTACATCTGGTGTTTCAGCTAGAGGCAAACGAAGCGTGGCTGCAGACTGAAATATTTACACAGGGCAGTGCTTCTGAGCAGGATCGACTGCAGGGGTGTCCAGTCCTGGTCCTGGAGGGCTGGTCTGTCTGCAGGTTTTCTAGGGCTCTTGAAGGCAGCAGCACCTGAAGAGTTCAAGCAGTTCAAGTAGGCAGCTGCGTCAGCATGCGTAGGCTGCAAAGGAACAAGTAAAGGTTTATTCCATGCTGAAAAGAGAAGAAAAGAAACACAGTGTTTCGGCTGTGGGGCCTTCTCCAGGTGTGAAGAAGGCTCCACAGCTGAAACATTGTGTTTCTTTTCTTCTCTTTTTAGCTTGTTAAAAGCTGTGCTGGACTGAAAACCAGCAGACACACTGGCCGTCCGGGACCAGGATCGGACACCCCTGTGGTGCGCATTTTAAACACCACAGAATTCCACATTTTTAAAATGTTATTTTAAGATAGTACTTGTGCTGTTTTTAGTTCAAGTGTTTCAACAGTGTCAACAAATGTCACACTATACCACCACACATGGCTGCCAGATGACTGTTCGTTTGACTTGACCATGTGTTTTCCTCTGCTGGTACAGAAATAACAGCTGTCCCAGTGCCTGTCCCCACAGAGCAAATACTTGTGTAACATGTTCGGAGGAAACTTTGGAGTGGCAGCACTTGTCACTGTGTCTGTAGCACTGGCAGTAAGTGTGTCTCCCTGAGATTAGTAACACTCTTCCTTATGGTTTGCTGTCACTGTGAGTAACCTTGCTGTCAGATTCCTTTGTATTTATCCGTTTTTTTAGAGTGACTACTTCGAGATACTTTGAGGTGCCTTCACCACTAGATTTTCAATGATTTCAGTCACTGCTTCTCAATCACATTCTATTGTTCTTTGTGGAATTAATGCAAGAATAGGGACAAGGGACAATGTCGTACTTGGAGGCAGAGCTGTCTCATGTAGTAAAACCATCCCACCTTGTCATTAATTAGAGGAAGAGCACATGGCCTGCTCACTGCTCCCCCACATAATCTGTTGTCACTGATAAGATTTGCTAGAATATGGCAATTATTTGCATGAAAGAATTCGTTTTAGATACCAAGGAATTTAGATGTTTTAGAGCCAGAAAATTGGCTCTGCATTGTTTACACCACCTGAATTCCCTATCACAGTTTTATCCATTTAGTTGTTTTCGAACCACTTTATCCATTACAGGATCTAGGAGGAGCTGAAGCCTATCCTGCCAAGCAAAGAAATAAGACCGCATACCCCAGTCTACCATAGGGCACACATGACCCATTCACTGCACGCATTCACACCAGGTCCAGTTTTCTTCCCAGAACCCAATTAACCTACCACAGGACAAGACTGGGACACCCCAGAGGAAACCCACACAAACCTGGGAAGAACTTACATACTCCATTAAAATAGCACCCCAGGCACTGAACCCAGGATCCCAGCACTGCAAAACAGCAATGCTAAATACTGCACCACAGTCTTGCCCATCACTGTTTTCTATTTTCTCAAAATATTTTTTTAACTATTTGAATTGACTAGCAATAAATGAGCTGTATCATATTACACTCTTATGAAAGCTTACGGTTTTGGGAAGTCATAGAAAGAATGATTTTGGCCATTTTAAGTTCAGACACACAGATATAGTACTGTACCTCTTTGGAAATGTTCAGTTTTCGCTGAGGCCAAAAAGGATGCTCCTTTATAAATTAATGAGGAGAGCAGGCGTCGGCAACACCCAAGGAGACACCTGCCCTGGTGTCTCTCTGGCCTTCTGTCTCGCACCTTGTTATGCCAGAACAGGAGCTTTGGCCGATGAAATCACATAACTGTCTTCAAGAATTTTTTTGCGGCCTAACTTGATGATTTAGCAGGAATTTACCGCAAGGCAGGTGTCATAGCTAACGTATATGAAATATGCCGATTTCGTATCGGCTAGTTTGGTATTGCAAGAATTCACCAGCCACTGAAACCTTTATCTTTGGGTACATCTGTCTCAGCTCACAAAGGAAGCAGGATCAGCGTTCTCAGCTTTGTCCATAGTACAGACGATTAATCCATGTCAGGGGGCTACAGTTCATTTCAGCTCAGATCAGCAGTGTAGTTTAAAGAGGGGAACAAGCCCAACCGACAGAATTCCTGCGTCGTCATTGCTCAAATTGGAAAGCTAAAATGACTTAAATTACTTAAAAGCTGAGAATTAAACACTAGGCTGTTCAGGCTTACCCTGAACGCTTTTCCTTTGCAAAGCAGTGGAAAAAAAGACTAAATGACAGATCATTATCATGCTAATGAAGGCACTTTGTAACTCCTGCTCATTATTGCCCTACACATTAATGGTTCACGAAATAAAATTTGAAGGCATTTATTATACTTTACAGGCTAGTTAAGCATGTGTTCTTGATTGTTTCTTCCATTTCAATTTCTTTTTTTGTTGTTGCTATTTTCTTCACATACCTTGTTGATACTGTTGCACATCATAGTCTCAGTAATTCTTTGTAACTAATGTAGATGTATTCTGTATTATCGAAATAGGTTTGTAATATACAGTCATTCCCTTTGAGTGAGTAGTGAGGAACGTGCAATAGAAATACTGCACCTAAGAGTCAGAGCCCATGGGAGGTTCCTGTGATAGAGTCATTCATCCATCCATTTTCAATAACCACTTAGTCAAATGCAAGTTTCCAGTGAGCCAAAGGCCACGCCTAGAGGCATATTCTGCAAAGCTGGCTAGACCCTGTACAGGACACCAGTCCTTCACAGGGGACACAGAAGAGGGACAATAATAGAATATCAGCCTGGGTTTAGAGTATAGGGGAAAACCCTTGTACCCAGTTAGAGAACACGCAAACTCCAAGCAAAAAGGCAGTCCAAGTCAGATTTCAGGCCAGAACCCAAGAGATAGCAGCTCTAACCACCACCCCACCACGCTGCCCATGACATGAGCTGATTGTAAAATTATTTTCAAGTTTAGAACAGAGGTACAGTTTGATTCATTCTGAATGACCCATCTTTCTGTTTCTCCATTTTTTCCAGAGTCTGTATTAGGCCATGTCTAGTACATTCCTCCAAAACTACTTCTCAGGACTTTCAGGGTAGAAACAGGCTTATTTTGTATTACATGTATTGTGTTTTGTTGCGAGGCTTAAGGTTTCAATTAATTTGCATTTTATGTTTGACTCTAAAGAAAAGCCTTTCAACTGAAAAGGGGAAAATGGTGCAAGGAAACCCCATTTTACTCACTGTGCAGTAGGTAGTACAGTCCTGGAATAGAATTCAGTGCTCAGGTAGCTGAGCAAGCCCTGTTCAGGTTCACAGTATTAATGACTGGAAGAGGGTCTTTGTCTTGTGAGTTTGTGCTTCCCGCTGATGTGAAGCAAGTTTGTTATCAGCGCTGCACTTTAGGAGTTTATCTGTGTCCTTGCTCCTGGTGCAGTGTGCTTGTTTTATAACTACTCTTTACCGCATTCCCAGCCAGCTGATAGTGTTGGAGTATCACAGAAGCCATGACCAGACAACAGCCTGACAGCAATAAACCCTGTGCAGACACTCGTTGGCAAAACACAGGGTGCTATCTGAGATCTGTGGAGCTCGTGTATTTTTATGGCTAATATTTCACCTGCTGCCGCCTTATCTGTGAAACACAAGAACCTGTGGACATGGCTCTGGCTTGTTTGTTATTAAGAGACTGCTGAGGGAATGTGTGCTGTTTCTTCTCTTAATAGTTATTCCAGGGGCTTGACTGCTTTTCATACTGCAGAAATTCTGCTCTGCAAACCTCCTGCAGGGTCCTTCTGATTTGTCATTTTTATTTTTAGGTACTGTTCAGGTTGTGATCAGCGGCTTTCACCAACTGTTTTTTTTTTTCCCACAAGTTGTGAAACCTGTAGTCTTTTCTGAATATTTTTTGTAATGAGCATTCCTTAATTGAACCTTTAAATTTAGATGCAGAACAACTGCTCAGCTATCTCTTTCTTCTCATGTTCATGTAGCTTTCCTAAGAAATGAGCAAAGAATTACAAAAAAATAAGTGGTATATTCTGCTTATTTCCTCCTGAATGATAAATTTAAACTTTGATATTGAGTTAAAGACTTTTACAAAATGGATTTACATCCTGCTCATGCAGGTATATTTTTATGTGGAGGAGACAAAATGAAGATGAATGTGAAATAAATTGTACAGGTAGAAATAACATACTCGCTGTAAGTGTGATGGGGAATTAGAACAGTTAACTACATAGCATCATTACAGAGAGTTAACATCAGCGAAAAGGAATTTCATATTTCTTAAAGAGTACCAGTGTTTATGGATATTATGAGAATGTGCACTGGTGTGTCCCTCTCCCTTAAGACTCAATAAAGAGTGCAGTGTGGGGCTGGTCTGTACAGGCCTTTCATTTGTCAGAGTGCAGGGCATGTTGCCCAGACTTTCTGCTCTAGTCCCTGTACTTATAGGGCACACAAGCCTTAGGAAGTCCTCTTATGCCTGGCTCTGAAATGAAACAGGGCTGACATAAGTTTAGTTGTCCTTTCCAGCGTTTTGCTTAATTACAGTTGCAGTAACTCACTCTGACATGTGCTTAACCTCAGCTGCTATTACCGATGTGACCAAAGCAATGTCTGTGAATGTCTTATCGTTGTAGGCAATTATAATTGGCCACAACTCAGTTCTTGGTAGTAGTTTGGGATGCATCACAGTACATTTTGCGCTGTTTTGGACTGTCACAGAACAGTCATCTCTTTCTCTGCAGGAATGCTGACTAGATACTGTATCTTTAGTATAGATAGCGGTTGATGTTGCAGTGTTTGGTCTGATGGCTTTTTCCTCTGTTGATCTTTGAGTCATTTCAAACTCCCTCAGGTTCAGAAGGAGTTCATCTAGTTTTGCTTTTTCTGTGTACGTGAAAGTCAAGAAAACCTTCTATATTCTTCTGCATCCCCAGACAAATCAGGCTTTGCAAATGATATTCACACTTTTGTTCATTTTATGTGCAATAGAAGTTTGTTTCCTATACAGTTAATTGTCAGTGTAGTGTAGTCAGTTCACTGATATGTTTTGTAAATGTGAATGACAGTTTAGTTACTTTTTTCCCCATTATCTTAAGAGGAGCAAAATATTTTTGCCTGGTCAATTGTAGGAATCATTGTCCTTGTTTATTGGCTGATGATACAGTTCTTCTGCAATGTTTCTTTTTGCCTGTTTCTTTGCAGATGGTATATCCCTTTGTTCACCCTCATCTTCCTGATGATGTGCTGCAATGTCCGCATCATCTATGTGGCCAATAAAAGGGTGAGCTGACTATATTATACAATTATTAGTGTGAAAGTGAAAATTAGTGTATGTATGATACAAGGCACTTCTAAAAAATGTAGGTGTGCCCATGGATGATTTCTGACTCCTTCATGTTCTATGCACATTAACTGCAAAAGCACCACAGTGACCTACGCAGGCATACCAAATCAGAGGTGTGTACCAAGGTAAATGGCAAAATATGTCTTGCTATTTGGAAGGACGGGTGTTGATTTTTTGCTTCTAATGAAAGCTTTCACATAAGGCAGAGGAAAATGACACTTAATGATTCCTTGCATTTGTGTAGCGTTTTTCATCACAAAGAGTCCCAGAGCACTCAACATATAAAAGGGAGCACACTTCATCCACCACTGAAGGGCAGCAGCCATAAGGCAACAGCACATCAGGTGGAGAAGTGAAAAAAAACCGTCACCAGTTGAATTTAGCCAGCCTATCCAGGGCATACCCCTTCTAATCTTACAGACAGTGCAGTGTGATCTTTAAAGACTTACAGTAGTTGTCAGCGTATTGTCTTAACATCTCACTCAAATCTCATCTATCACAGTGTACTTGTCCTTCTACCATACTGGGCCTTTGGTTGGGAAGTTCTGGTCCAGAGGGAACAGTGCCTCTCCTGCTTCACCAACACTACTCACAGCAGCTACATGAATATTAATTAGAGGTCTCCCATCCCAGTACTAACCAGGAATTGGTTAGTTTCTGAGATCTGACAAGACCTGGCTCTAAAGTAGGAATGCCGGAGTAAAAAAAAAAAGCTATTCTGAGCATGGGGCTAACTGATTTAGTAAATATGATTACAGTAGGCCTAATGAATGAAAGAATTTCAGGGTGGTGGTGCTCAATGTGTCTGGTATGTGCATTCGTGTGAGAGGGGAATTTGCTACAGTGATTTCCACCATGTGATCGAGACTCTGCTGCACCAGTGTGCTGGAATCTGGTCGCACCCAGTTACTCGTTGCTACGACCGTGAACGTACCTTGGATTGTGGCTTCCCCGATGCGGCAGTAACACTAAACCACTGATAACTGCTCTACAAAGATCTGATCTATCCTGCTTGACATCCTGTAACCTGCTGGAGCTGAGAAACCAAAAAAGCATCTGGACTGTTTCCAGATAGCTTGAGCATTTAAGATTTGACACCCCAGTGGAGTTCAAACTGAGTAGGGAGGATGTGGCACATTCACAGCATACTTTAAAAAAAACAGGATGATGCCGAGGTCTCAGGAGAACAGCCCGAGGAGAAACTAAAGGAGAAATGGATGGCTTAGATTACCCTGCAGTGCTTGGGAATAGGGCTTCATCTCTGTCCAGAGTCCAGACCCTACTAGTTTGTAATTATTTTTATTTGTAGAGGAAAGAGAGTTAAAAAAAATGGCATTTCCCTATATAGCTGTGGAAAAAAACATGGAGGCCCCTCTGTAGCAGATTTAATAGGAGAAATCTAGTAACAGTATAAGTGTTTCATCTTTGGTGCTTTATTTCTCCGTCACATTTTTGTCCATGGTGATGATGGTCGACTTTCGTTTTCCCAGGGAAGTAAATATGGTAGAACAAGACCCATTCCTGATTTCAAACATTCACCAAAACTAATGCTTAAAGAAAATATGACTTAATTAGGTGGCAAGTTTTTTATTTCTATTTTAAGATTCGAAAGAAGAAAAGCTAAAACAATTAATCCATGTGTGGATGTTTGTCGTAAACCTCCTCCAGACATCATGTGAAAATTTAAGCATGGATGTGACAGCGGTAGCTTCTTCTCCTTACCGGACATCCAGTTAGTACCTAATTTTTATACTCAAAACATGTTACTGCTTCCTTGACATGGCCCAATCCAATAGCAAGGATGTTTAGGAGACCTGGACTAAACATATTTATTAAGAAAGGCTTTACACCTGAAAAAGGTAATCTTTTTCTTCTTGTCTTGGTACTGAGGAGTCACATGGACCAGTTACACGGTGGCAAAGTCAACCAGTTGCTGAATCCAGTAACTTAGACATGGAAACGGTGTCTTGCACTCGCCACCTGAGTTCACAGATTACTCGCCAGATTAAATTGATCAGAAACCTACATTTCATTCCAATTCATTATGAAACGGATGGTTCTAGGTTACCAATAAAAAGTCGACTGTTAGGAAGAAGTAAAGCATCTTGCTGCCTGTTGGGTTTTGAGTGTGCTTAGGACTTCTGCACATGAGACTGGTGAACAATAGCAACAGCCACTTACCCTCTCCCCGTCAGTTCTTACTGTTTAATTAATATTTACTTTTGTTCCGGTCTGATCTTTGTGCAAAGCAAGAGTTAACGGCGCCTTGATATTTGTGCATTGTCATGTGGCTTGCTATAAAAGATGAAATATTAAATATGCATTAAATTAAAATGATAGTGGGTATTTACAGTACCCAGGGAATACCGACAGGATTACATAAGGAGAAAGAAAGAACATTTCACTGGAAGTACTCATAGATACTGTATTAACTAGTTTCTTTGTGGAATGTAGTCAGAGAGGTTGCGGAGCTGAAAGACAGGTTTTCTTCAACTTTTATCTCGGGGCCTTAGGTCTCGCCCTCAAATACCTCATATTTGTCAAGATCTTTTTGTCTGATTGAGACTGCTTTTTTTGTCTTGCTCTTCTTACACTCTGTATTGTGACAGATAAAAGCTGTTGCTGTCCAGAGAGTTCTAGTCAGCATCAGACTGTAAAGCACAGTAAATCTGTTCCTAATTGAGCAAAGTAGTTTTAAAATTGCTCCTCAGCTATGTAATGTGAGAGACTTACCTTGTCAAAAGTGTTTCTTCGGAGAAGATTGCAGATTGTTCCAACTTTCATTTTGCCATCTTTTATCAGTTGAATTTAGCATCTGTTCTTCCATGCCCTGGAAGAATAAAATGAGCACTTTTTCAAATATTTCACACAGGGCACCCACCTAGACTGTTGTACTAAATGTGGTACCCTATTTTATGTGTATATATATGACTCAGGACTTCTTTTTATTCTGCCATGTTATAGTAATAAGGATGAATACATTTCTATAGAATGAATACATTGCAAGAGGATCCATTACACCTGTCTAAGTGGCGTATTGCACCTGTAATTCCATATTCTACATTCTATACACTGTTATTCATATTCTTCCATCCATTTTCTAACTGCTTTATGCAATACAATGTTGCAGGGGAGCCAGAACCTATCCCAGCAAGCAACAGGCACAAAGCAGGATGCACCCTGGGTGGGACACCAGTCCATCACAGGGCACACACAGACAGAAACTCACACACTCACACCAGGGCCAGTCTTCTCAGAAGCCAATTAACCAACTAGTAGGTCTTTGATCTGTAGGAGGAAACTGGAGCACCTGGAGGAAACCCACACAAACATGAGGAGAACATTTAAACTCCATGCACATAGCGTCCCCAGTCTGGAACTTGGACCCAGGGCCCCAGCTCTGCAAGGCTGCGATGCTAACCACAGCGACACCGTACCACCCTATACTGTATTATTCAAATATTTCCACTTAATTTATGGTCCGGTACCATATTGGCATTTAGTTGGGTTTTTTCTACAGTGTTTCCAATTCTAATTCAAGTAACAGTGGAGGAAAATGGAGAACCAGCTTTCCACATTCTTTTGATGCAGTCTGGATCATACCTTACTGCTGAATTCCAAAGCATTGTGATCACAAATGTATAATTAAAGTAAGGTGCAATTTTCTGTGCAGCGCTACAAAATATTTTTTAATGAATTAGTGGCATGAACAGGCAACAAACACGCCTAACCCGGAAGTAGTAACATTCCGAAATAAAAGGGAGGGTTGCACTTTAAACACTTCGGATTTATAAAGACATTTTATCGGTGAAGCGCCTGTACTCCGGTTTATGGTCCTAAGCATAACAAGGGGTAGAGCTGCTTACCCCATGACATCATTTGTTATACGCATTCTTCACACAGGATGTTGTTTGTGTAATTAATGTAATTCCCAGAATGCTGGAGAGAACTGAAAATAATCCAGAACCCCATAACTGAGTGGCATGTAACTCATCTCCCAGTTTAGAGCTAGAGTGTGCTGTAAAGGGTGGAATAAACAGAATAGATTGATGGTCTGTGTTGATTAACCAGACTCTTTCCATTTGTGCAGTCAGAGCCTCATAACTCATTCACTGCTCTGCCTTCTGAATTATGTGCTCCCGTGGTACTCAGGGAATAAATATGATATTTATGAAGAGCTCATCCCTTATCTCTGTAAAGATACAGCCTGCCGCACATGAAAGAATTTTTGAAGCATCAAAAAAAAGGAGTCTTCCTCTAGATCGAATATCTTTTGATGTGTCCATGGCAGGCTTTTGTGCGTCCAGGTCCCGGCTAGTTTGTAAAGGGAAAGGTGCCGTTTAGGCTCGTGGCTGAGCTGCGGGAAGCAGATTTGTGCTGGGCGGGCGAGCAGACGGGCATGTTGTAGTTCCTGCCTTGAACTGAACCTGACACCACAAAGGCCAAATTTCTCTCTGCACGGAATTTAATTCTTAACAGCGTGGCTCTAGGGCACGATTACTGTTTGCACCATGGTAACCCTAGCAAGGCTGAAGACTTGAGAGATTGTTCTCTTTTGTTTCCGTTAGTGTGTGGGGTCATTTACATGCTCCCTCGTCTCTCGTGGTCTTTTGTTTTGCTGGAATAGAAACATAGACACTTTCGTGTTCTTTGACCATCTTTAAACCTTGGAGCGCATAGCCAGGAGAAATCAACCTGGATTAATAAGACCTAACAAAGCGCATTCTATACAGTGCCTTACTTGGCGTTCCTTTCATTGCTAGGATTTAGCCAAAAGATGATAATGATTAAAATAAAGGCCGTCCAGTCCACTGGCTGGGAGGGAGGTGAAGTTCACTTCTTCCACACCCAGGCAGCAGTGAGGGCGACCGAATGCACCTTTTCCAGCACAAAATGTAATACACCCGAACTGTCAAGCCTTGTGATTCATTGGCTTGGCGTTTTGAGCTGTAAAATATCATTATTTCTTGAAGGAATAAGTAAAGGTTAATCCAACACTGAAAAGTAGAAAGAAAAAACATCATTTCTGCTATTGAGCTAGAGCCACACCTGCAGAAGCCATTACTCTTCAACTAAGGGTAGGATTACCATTTACCCTTTCCTCTGAAGACAACGTCCACTGACCCTCTCCCTACTCAAACGTCTTTTTTTTTCTTGAAGGGTTCGTAACAGCGCTGCCTTTGAAGAGTTTATTCAGCAATGCCATTGCATTACCTATGACCTGTGTTTTCACTGTTGTTACACAGTTATTAGCAGGTGAGATTTAAACCGCTGAGCACGTCTCTTTAGTGAGTAAAACGTGTTTTTGTTTTGGACGTGGTTTTCGTGCACGGCGCTAGAAGACGAATTGTAGTGTCCTGCGTTAAAGAGGAGAACCTTAGTCTGAAGGGGAACGAAGTGCGAGTGTTAAAAAGCGTGGTGCAGTCTGACGGGCAGTGTAGCGCTTCAGAGGCTGCTAACGTTTGCTGAGGGAGCTGTTAAGCCTGCTGTCTCGCTGTCAGGAGAGAGCCATATTTGCTGCTGCTACAGCGAAGTTACTGGCTCCTGGCTTAATTGGTGAGCTGTAATTCGGCAGCGCTCTGGCACCGACCGCTGCTGAGCAACGATTTTCTTTTTTTCCCCCCTTTTCTTTTTTTTGGGGGTCTAATTGGTGGACAGCGGCGGCCCTTAATGGAAGCAGTCTCTCTTGAAGGGTTTCCGCTGCCTGTACAATCAATCTCCCCAGCTGCGCCTCTGCTCTCTGGAGTTTCTGAAAGCCCTTTTTGTAATAATAGATTGCTGTGGGTTACATAAACCCTGCCTCCCGCTGAGTCAGCCCTCTTCACATGCGCTGACAAATTGATGCTTTTCTTGAAAAGCCGCGTGGGGAGCCGCCGGAGAGCGCTGTGGGGTTTTCATTTCCCCACCGGGCGGCGGCGGCGGCGGCGGCTGCTGCTGCTGCTGGCGGCTCTGCCGCTGACATCTCCCCGCGGCGGGAGCGAGCCGGGCCGGGCCGGGCCTGCGAGTGCGAAAGGCTCTTGCGCTGTGCTCTGTGGCAGCAGGCAAGGCAGCCGCTCTCCCTTTCCGGACCTGGGCTCCTGCCTGTCACACAAATAGCGTCATGTGATTTGAACGATTTTTTTCAGATTTCACCGGACCGATGTTTGTTTCTAATCATTTACCCTTGCGTACGTGGTTTAGCGCGAATGCAGCGGCATATGTGAACTGCTGAAAAGTGGTGGGAGATTTTAGAAGTGGCTTTTTGACTGCAGATTTGGCTGTGGCCTTGTTGAAAGGCAGGCGTCCCGGCCGGGGGGCATCCTGATCTGCGCGTATTGTCTGCGACCCTGTGGTGGACCAAGCGGTGCTTGAAAATTGATAGATGTTAAGAGTGAGAGAAGAGTCGACAGTTCAACATCTGCCCTGGTCGTTGGGTTTGGTTTCTCTAACCGTTTCAGAACTACCGAGAAGCATTCTGCACATTGCGTATACTTTTAACTCTGCGAGCGTTAAGCGAGACATCTCTGAATAACATCACGAATATAGGTATTTTGCCGATGAAAAAGAAACCGCATAACTCTTCAAATAAACACTGAAGACTGGTATTTTTTTTAAAAAAAAATCTGCCATTGTAGAGGGTGTGCAAATCACCCGCTACCGGGGAATCACCGGAGTTAGAATATACTTTCAGAATGACTCGATGAGGTCGTTACCGTCCACATTGTACAGAAAACAATGCAGGATTGTCATCTGGCACTTACAGTATGTCAGCTTTTTTTTCGAATACTTGTAACAGGAACTTGTTACCGGAGAACATAATTCAGCAGACTTCCTCAGATAACGATAAAACACATCAAATCTATTGTCACCTCTTTATGCACTTTCATTGTTGTTTTGTTTGTTAATAATCATTAATTAGTAATGCAGACGGCATTATCCATGTTGATTAACTGAATCTGAAAATGCAGAAACATTGAATTGTATTTATGCATCTGTAATCTTTACATAATAAACAAAATCTATAGGAAACGTCACAATGTAAGGATCTGCAGTTCAGGTAATAATGGTGTATTTACAAAGGTTCAGTATAATCACAATACAACTCATGTTCCTCAAGGCTGTGGATTAAATTAAGGGAATACAGTTCATTCATAACATACTGTATATAGAATTAAGCAAGATATCTGCACTTCTTTAAACCTACTACATTCACATATTGAACTGTCTTGGTATTCTTTCAACATTACTTATATGCTATTTGCACATATGCTATAAACCATTGTATCAAGCATGAAGAATTGGGAATTGTGCACATAATCTACATGTTGCATGAAGCATGATGAATCCTCAATGTGTTTACAGAACGGAATCTGGATCAAGGCAGAACTTAAAACTACCTTCGGATTTGTTGTTGCTCCTCCTGTGAGGTGAATAGATGTCGATCACCCTTTTATTTGCTATAACTCCCTTTGCAACAGTTTTCCACCGAGGCCCTTTACAGAGTTCTATAATTATCGATATCGTACAGCAACAGTTGACCATGTGGGAACTGAGGAGAGAAAACAAACACAAGCTTCCAAATCAAGAAACCTCTGGGGGTCACAGGCCTGGTGGTTACCTCGCTGGCCATGACTTCATGGTTCATTAATCAACACTACATAATGCACATAACTCTGCAAAGCTAAGGCTATGAGGAAGGTATAATGTAAGGAAGGTTTGCTCTTCGTATCTATGTAACTATAACCTGTTAGAAGGCAGTAGAGACCCATCAAGTCAGCCATGATTCTCCGATATGACACAAAAGGACTTATTCACTTGCAGAGCTCTTCTACACCTTTCTGGATTAGATCCAAGATGTTTCTGTAGCATTTAACCAAGGCTGGCAATAGCTGACCTATCCAAACTGCACACTGTCATCTGGTAAATCCAAAATAATATGCACAGTCCTTTGCACGCTCTCTGGCTGATGTCCGCCATGGTTTCTTTTTCTGAAGTTCTTTATCCATTAAAAAAATCCATTGCGTCTTCATTTGAGGCTTCCCCAAAAAATAATTGTTTTCTCTTTAACTAGTCCACAGTGTGCACTTTCAAGGCTAGTGGTATATGCATACTATACATTAATTCAAACCATCTTCATCCAGGAGCACATGAACTCCTAAAAAGCAAGGATAACACAGATATATCTTTTTTCAAATTCCCACGCAGACATGGCAAAAAGTCCAGAGCTTCTACCAATCGTTAATATATTCATCCATCAAAAAAAAATTCATTAATCAGATTAGCATGATTTTTTAATAAGGAAGTACATGCAGCAACCTATTGAGAATGCCAGAATCGATGCAAAAGATTGTTAATTAACATTGGCACTACCTTTTGAAAATCCTTCCCTTCGTCTTTAATTAATGAATGATTATTTACCGATGCTGGTCCTTGCCATATTAAAATGAGTACCTCTAGATATAACTGTCTGATCTTTCCACACCACATTCACACATTCCTAATATGATTTTCCAAACCATGCTTGCAGTCACAGATGGTTTTGACATGTTGTTGTATGTTATATTTTTATGTCATAGTAATTATTTGAGAGCAGAGCCCTGTCCTATCAAATTGTTTCCTGCTACTAATCTAATGTAATGCGGTCTAAACTTTGCTCTTGTTACAGAATTATCTGGCTCTTTCCAGTGGATTAAAAGATAAGTAGCTGTAGAAATAAAAGTGTATTGCTTTGTGCCTTCCTGACAAAATGTTTTATTTTTTGTACATTTCAGAAGGCTAATTTAGACATTATAATTACAGGTAAATAATTGCAATTTAAGGCCAATCATTTGCTATTATAAAAATGTATGTAGTTCAGGTGGGTAGCTGCGTCAGCATGCGTAGGCTGCAAAGGAACAAGTAATAGGTTTATTCCATGCTGAAAAAAAGAAGAAAGAGAACACAACGTTTCGGCCGTGGAGCCTTCTTCAGGTGTGAGAGAGACAGGGCAGTAGGCAAAGGTAAAGTGACCATAAAAATGTATTTAGTGTATTGTTATTGCTTCCCTGATTAATAAAATTACTTAATTTCTAGAAGTTATTCCAATCAAACTATGGGTGATGAAAACATAATCTGACCAGAAAAATGTTTCAATATTTGTTATAGAAAACAAAACCACTCTTGTGAAAATGTGCATCGAGGATGAAGGTGTTAAAGATTCGTTCAACTTGATAGCATTAATCTGAAATGCTAAAAAAAGATGACGATTGCCTCACATCTCCAGTGCAGTCTTTTATCATATCAGTTAGTATGATTTATACTCTGTTGAGTGAAAAAACAGTCTTCCTGAAGTACAATTCACAGAAAGAAGAAAAAAGGAAATCTGTGCCCTTTGCAGACAGTGGTTGTTCAGCACAGCACACTGCACATGACTAATGAACCTCAGAGCACTGCAGGCAGCCCTAATTAGCTGTGCACAGTCGGAAGGCCTTACTCTTGAAGGAGTGAAATAGCCTCAGTGTTAATAATGTCCAGGAACAACATTCTGCACAGAAAAGAAAGAACATTTTGTAAGGTAGCTGAGCTCTCCAAGAATGCTTTCTCTGAAGCAGAAAGGCAGAAGGGCATTTCGAACCAGGGCAGGCAGCGGATGGAAAGTGGCGCAGCTGTCCCCCGCCTGTGTTCGTGTGTGTGTGTATCTCAACTCTGACCCTCTGGGAACTGGCTCTCCGAATCTCAGCCCGCAAAAAAAGAGAGGCGACAGCAGACATTGTTCTCCTTTGTCAGCAGTGTTTGTCTGGCTACCCGTCTTTTAAAAAATAAATGTGACATTCAAGTCTAGATGACCAGACTTGCTTTTTTATTAAATAAAAAATGTAGTTCAAAGTGAGAGGACCTTGCAGACACTGGAATACCTGTTGAAGTGAGGTGGCACTTTCTCTGTGTTCTGCTCATCTTTCTGAGGTGTTTATTCCCAAAAAATCGTTTTTGATTTCAGATATTTAATGCGCAGCAGTCTGCAGTCTTAGGATACACTTCCAGCTGATACTCTAGGTTAGGTGGAAAAACGTCTGAAGTAAACTGTGGTTGAAGGAACCCGACACAAAAATGCTTCTTTTCTGTGCTACTGCAGCGATATCTTTTACACGTTCAAGGTTTTGGTTGTTTGGTTAAGTGTCAGCACAGTGCTGCCAGACCTTCAGTGCACTTTCTTCAGCGACGTTTGTGGTCTGTGATTGCAGGGAACAGCGCACACAGCAGTGTTGCAGACCTCATTGTTTGGTGCTTTACCTCTTTGTGACAGAGAATGGCTGGAGTTTAACCTCATTTCTCAAAGCTTTTAGTTCCAGGTCTGCCAGTGAGGGGGAAAAAAAACAACCAAAGAGGTCGTAATGCTTCATCTCCAGCCGCTTTTTTTTTTTTTCCCTGTGTAGTCTTTGATCCCAGCAGTACAAAAAAGACAAGAAAGCCCATTGAGCACCGCATTACCTGGGCCAACAGAGGCCTCCTGCCTCCCCTTGCCCCTCCCTCTCCTTATCTCCCTTCGCCGAAGTCCGACCCCCGTGTTAAACTTCAGTTCTCCTTCAGTGTCGCTTTTTCCTTTCAAGGCTCACAGAGGGAACAATAGACCGGGCTTCCTAGTTAATCCTCCGCCGTGGCCGGGCCCTGCCTCTTCCCGTTGTACAGCCAGAGTAGTGGGAGCCGCTATGCTGCAATGTGGAAGCCCACTGAGGATTAAAGGGTTTTCCGGCAGCGTGAGGAAATGTCGATGGTTTCATCTGTTAACCAGTTTCGACTTGGCACGCGCGATGATTGCATAAATTAACAGCTTCCGTTAACAGGGAACGCAGTGCTGTGGCTGTCCAATTATCATTTGTACTAATCCTCCGGCGAAATGAACGCTGGGGCTGGGAAGATCCGAGCCCTTTGACGAGTGGATTTCCACCCGTGTTCTTGAGCCGGTGTGCAGTCGGCACGGAGGAGTTGGTCGGGTATAGGCTCTCTTGAGGTCAGCGTCTTGTTGAACTGGAATTAGAGAACCAGTTTCATCTCTCCTTTTATTACTGCCCGGGCATGATGTCTCTGCAGAGGCTGCCTGTTGTGCAGAGTCAGTGCCAGCTCCAGCAGTTCCCGCTGAATACAAATAATGTAATTAAATTAATTTGCTCTGTAGAGTACCTGCTTTTTAATAGCGCTTCAGAACTCATTAAATTAACATACTGCAGCGTCAGTTAGGCACGCTTTCAAATGGGAATCGAACTTTCACTGCTCATTTGACCACAAGGTCCTACATTCTGAGACCTGATCTAATTTGACAGCTAATATTGACCTGTGTGCAGAGGCAATTAAAATCTGGAGGCCTGGCCTTTTTTTTTTTCCTTTTTCTTTCTCCTTCCTTGGAGAAATCCGAACCTGTCTGAAGGCTGCGTCTTTGCGTGGACAGCAGTGTAAGGTCTTGCAGTCGAAAAAACACAAAAATGCTCTGTAGCACTGCAGTCCATTTGTGTATTCAACTGTGATTTTTCTGTAATTCAGTGCCCTAGACAGCAGTTTGTGCAGTAAGGTATTCTTACCTTGTATATCGGGGGTTTCTTACAAAACTGGACATGAACGTGGTCTGTCGGCAAATCATTTTTGTTTGAAATCAGTTTCGAAGTAAAAAGATCAGATTTTTCACTTACATTGTCTCTAGCAGTTTTGACAGTGTGAACAATATTAACTCTTCTATAGCTCATAACAGATTTCCTATTTAAGCATTTTGAAACATTGTGTATATCATTTCCCTCATGATTTGTATCCACGGGAAGTCAAGACACTACACACAGTGCTTTCTTCTCTCAGTGTCTGGAATAGTGCTCCTTTCTGGTTGGTTTTTCTACCAAGTCTTGGCTGTTAACTCTTTCAGTTGGCATTGATTAGGAAATTTTTATTTTAACAAGAACTGCCCCTTGAGAAAAACATGAAGCGAAAATTAGGATTTGGTATTCTAAGGGCTTATGACTGCGTGGTGGGAGTAGTGCGTGAAAAAGCTCCATATGTTTGGAACTGAGGTACATCTGTAGGAGGAAATCAAAAAACTATGTGTTTTGCTGTTTCAGTCCTTATTGCATTTTCACTTACCATGTCATTTTCCACACAGATTTCTTTTTTCTTGCACTATTTGCCATCCTGCTTTGCCACAAATAGCCTGTAGGAACTTTTCCCTTTGATCTTCGATTAAAATGTGTGAAGAGTTTAGCAGCATTGCGAGGAGTGGAGCTTATAATGCTGCCCCAGCGATTCAACAGCATTATGAAACCAACATTTGCTTACACTGCACACTTTCTCAGAAGCCTCTTCAGAAGCAGTGTTTTATTCCAGAACTCTGTTAAAACATTACAAGGAGAGACTAAACCTTCACACAGAACACAAAGAAGATATTCTTAGAGAAGACTTCCATCCATCCATTTTCTAACCGCTATATCCAATACAGGGTCTTGGGGGAGGTGGAGTCTACCCCAGCAAGCAACGGGCACAAGGCACAGACAGGGGACGCCAGTCCATCACGTGACACACACACAAACATGCACACACTCACACCAGGAACAGTTTCCCCAGAAACCAATTATGTCTTTCGGCTGTAGGAGAAACTGGAGCACCTGGCGCAAACCCATGCGACCGAGGAGAACATACAAACTCCACACAGACAGCACCCCAGATGCGGAATTGAACCCAGGGCTACAGGGCAGCAGTGCTAGTCGCTGCACTGCCCCTTATAGAAAGACATTAAGAAGTAAAATGTGAATAATAGATTCTTTTTAAACTAATTATTTTCTGCTTGGCTTTAAAATGCTTTAATAGCAACATTTTTACATCATGTTACCTCGATTACCTATATTTTTAAAGTGCAGTTTTTAATGGAAGACTGCGGCTTTAAAGCAATTAAATCTTTGAACATTTTTTAGAACTTATTGTTCTCTATTTCTTAGGTGCAGTCCTGGTCTGGAACATTCAACCCAGAGAGAGAGAGATGGAAGGTAAGTCATCTTTTCCATTACTAACCAGGAGCCTGTCTAGCAATTAGCCTCAACCCACTCAAGGCAGTGGGTTTTCAGGGCTAAGAGAGTGGTATATTGCTCATTTTCATATCTCCATCTCTGTGCCAGACTTCCAGTGCATTCTCAGAAAGGCCGAATCCTGTCCCGCCCCTTTTCTTTATAATAAGAAAAGACATTTTTTAATTAGAGTCATGACATTTCTTAATCACCATGCAGTAAGAGCAATTTAGCTGATCCGTGTAACTCTCTCATCTGATTGTGTATCTGTCATGTGGATTATTTGTATATATTCACCTGTCCGGCTGAGGAAAGGTGGACTGGAGGTGTGTGGGTGTATGTACTAATTATGGGCATAGATATGGTAGATGCCGAGGATGTCTGTACTAGTACAGGAAACAAAGGGAAGAGGAGGCTTCCATCAGCATCCAGACCAGTTGTTGAGAGATTAGCAATCAGTGCGTACAAATACAATCCATAAATCTTTGTTAAACTAGTGTGTCAGTTCACCAGTGAACTTCTGATAAGTCACTAATTTTGGAGACCTTATTATAACCAGTAGCAGGGAAGCTCCAGTTGATTTTTGTGCTCTGTGAAATTCCTGTTGAAAGATAATACTGTAGCCTGTGTTGGTTGTGGGCAAGGCCAGCAGTCAGCAGCAGCAGACAGCATGAAAGAGTAATTGTCTTTTAATAGTCACACTGTGGGAGCCCCTTGCTCTTAACACCATTGAAGAGGAGACTCCGTAGATAAAAGGTCACCGTGCCATTAACCTTCAGCGTGGTTCTTCAGCTGCACAAATCTGAGAATGTATTTCCTAAGCTTGGCTGATGTTTCTCTATTTCCTGAAGTTTTTAAAGACAGTTTATATTTGCTAATTGACTTGCACACTCATGGGCATTTGCACATGTGACACAAACACAAGATTGTGCAGTTTTAGAATTTCTAGGACATAGCCGTGTCAAACACAGGTGCCCCCCAAAGCACTCTGTTCTTGTTTTTACAACTGTACAGAACTCTGCCAAAAGGCAACACGGAGATGCGTACTGCAGGCACACGCAACCAGTCCCTTTGATTGAATAATGAAATACTTTGACACTAAAACCAAATAAATGATATATACATCTTGACATTCACAAAGTGTGAGAAAAAAATAAGTATTCCTCCCAAATTTTCTGTATCATCATTAAAAGACGGGGAGCCAAGATAGTACAGTTGCCGATGAATTTTAGTGACATTTTTCACAATTAATCCTGTAGTTTGATAGCTATAAAGATTCCTTATTCACAAGCACTCCACCTATGCATAAGTAGCACGTGTTCCTGGATATTTTTCTAGAAATTATTGAGGATACATTTTTTTATGGGGAACAAGTTGAGTTTTTGGAGAATGGCTATATACCGTATACACTGTCCGGAACACTGGCAGCAAGCCTGAGCGTTCCCTCGTCTGCAGGTGCTCAAGTTGAATACTTGTGCAGTGCAGAGGTGGGCCCAGCAGGGGATTGCAGAAGGCTGAAACACTTGACCCTGGTGGTTAGCTTGATCAAGGTGTCGGCCACGTCTGTCGGGAAACCCAGGCAGGAAAGCAACAGAGCGTTCCAGGAAACCGACTGTTGGCATTTTAGCGTGCTCAGGCACTTAAGCTGTTAAAGAAGGCGGTAGTGGGCTGATGCTGTGTACGTTTCTCAGCAAGGGTAGTTTAAAAGTAATCGCTGCTCCATTTTGCACTGCATCCATCTACAGTACGTAGCAGTCCTCGTAACACAGACTGAGTTGGAGTTCAGCGCCTGAGAGGCCTGAGCGTTTGATGTGTGTCGACAGCCATCCGCTTTTCATGTGTTCTGAGGAACAGCTGCCGTGTGTCCGCAGGCTGACGGCGCCTTTGAAGGGAACAGGTGCGTGCCACTGTTTGTGAGCTCTGCCTCCACCCTTCCTTCTTTGATATCACAGAGCCTTTTTGAAAAGGCTGAACCTCGCAGATATTCATCAGCCAGCATTGTGCCATGAGGGTACTTTATATTAATGTTGACAGAGGGGGTGACCTTTTATTTCTAAGGGAGAGATATGAGAAAGCTTAACCCCATCAAGACCTTGAGACAGGCAAGCATGTGGAAGAGGGAGGTAGGCTGGTACAAAGTAAAAGACCGGTTATGTTGTCCATTTTGCCTCTGGTTTTTAAGATTGAACCTGGGCTGATTTTGTCTAACTAACAGCCACCGAGTCCAAAATAAAATTCCATCTCCTTAGGAATGGTGCAGTTTCACTCCCTACCCCTGGCCTCTTAGAACTCTCCCTGAGAGATACTGAAAGCAGAGCTGCTGAAAGATTCAGCACTGGTTTCTCTCGTGGAAACAGGAGACCCCTGATGAGCGCTTTTTACGAAAGTGTTTTTCCAAGGCAGTTTGAACGCCACCCCCTAGCCACGGTGCTCTTCAGTGACAAGAATATTCCCTGGAAATGCTGATCAATACAGAGGGCAGGAGTGACAGGCAGCTAGGTGTAACAAAGTAAAGAACAGGATGTGCTGGTGTCATAGGGGGATGAATATTAGATGTGGAATAGGTAAGAGAAACAGCGGATGTTGTTCCGTTTGCATGAGTATTAATGTAACATAAGTAAGTGCTGCAGAAGCATTTGTCTGAGGTATGTCAGCCATATTAAATGATCTGGCTCCATGCACTATGCAGAATCGGCTCTTAAGAACATAAGATTGGTTATAAGTAAGAGGAGGCCGTTTGGCCCACCCAGTCTGTTTGGTAGCTAGTACCAAACTATTATTGATCCAAGAATCTCATCCAGCTATGATGTTTGCATTTTTCAGAACTGTATGCATTTTATCTTCGATAATGAAGAATTTGCCATTTGTTGTTGGGTCTTGCAGGTAGGGGAGCTAAGGGAGTAAGTACAAATCACACACTCCTTCCTGGTCTGGAGTTTCGGACTCCCTTTCTTTCCGCCACATATGCCCGGTAAAAACAAGGTCCTTGTTAACTGTAGTGCCATGTCACTGCTGGTAGACCTATGTCTCATGTATTGCAAAATCAATTGCTTCATTGATTGCTCACTAATTAGAATAAAAAGAATACAAGCAGAGAATATCAGGCTGTACGCAGGACACAATACATTCCAGGAATTAAGCTGGTAATGAGACTAGCAGGGGAAAAGGCTGTAATTGGAGGGCACTGTATAGAGGCAGGCAGGGAGGTGAGAGGCAGTCTGCTGCTCTGCGAGAGATGAGCGAAGCGCAGCTCCTCGCTCTGTGTTTATTTGAATAATGAGGGACTTTAATTTGACTGTAGCCCACTCACAGCTCCCCTGCTCAGCACTCAGGGTGGGACTCTAATTGCCTGCTTGTGTGCAGAGTGTGCAGGTTCTGCCTGGCTGAGCTGAATTCCGATAGTTCCCCTGGTATTTTGCATTTGCAGCCTGGCCATTTCTCTTACCCAGCTGGGCGTTCCTGAAATGCACGGTGCATCCTTTGTCTTTCCTTCCCGGAGTTTTGTCATCCAGGCTTTCATTTTCTTGTAGCGGCATTAAACATTACTAAACATACCCCCGACGTTTCTTCCGATTCTCCCAGCCCCAAGGAACAAAGCCCGGCTCGCATCTGTGATAGAGGTCAGCACCATTTAGAATTGCAGCAAAAAAATCTGGCATGGAATTTTTCTCATTCGTTTGGATGGTCATGTTTTCAGTTGATGTTCTGGATGACACTGCTTAGGGTTGCTATAAGAAGAGGTGAAGGACGACAGACGTTCCTAATGCCTCATTTTGAAGACTGATAAAATCATTGAGACACAGAAAATATAGTTGAATTCCCCTTCCTGTCTTGTACTTTGGAATCGTACTCTCCCAGTAGCAGCTGTTCAGCAATGGAAATATGTGTGGGCTGGACCCTCGTTAGACGAATCCCATTTTCGCATTCCTTAAAAACACAAATTGGTTTGGTCCCAAAGTGGGATGTCCTTGTCTGCACTAACAGAGGGATGGTCCACTGAGTTCCCGCGGTGCGTGTTCGAGTGTTTCATTGCTTTCATCGTGTTTAATACAATCTTCACAGGCAGTGCAGAGGGCAGCAGGGTTGTCTAATTGCATGTCAAAGTGCTTTGGTGGTTTGGCTGCGTTTCCAATTGGTTACAAAGTTTATGTTAATGCTGCCCCTAAGTGGTAAATGTAATTATTGCACACCATATTGGAGCTGCAGACAACATTGGTAATGAAGAAATTAAGTGGCGCTTTCCAGATCAAAATACAAAATACTCCCTTTTCTCTCCTCCGATCAGTAGAGTGAGCTTCTAAGCCTGCAAATTCCCAAATCGAGGATCAAATGAAACCTTTACGACAAAGCTTTTTGAGTCAGTGCTGAAACTCTTTTTTTTTTTATTGTGCTGCCCTAGTCATGCAAAAGGAACCAATCTCACAGAGCGTACAGCTGTCTGTTAATGGCTTGTTGGCTAGTGTCTCACAGAAATTAAATTCTGCAGGCTTGACACCGGCTGTCAGCATTGGAACATGGCTCCATTTGATACCGTGCAGGTAACAAGTCTTTGTCAGGCAGATAATGGTTGTGTTTCTTTTGTTACCCCTGTGTTAATATGTATTGTTCATTCCACATGCAGCTGTTTGACTTAAAATGCACCTTTTATCTCCCTGCCAGGGCACTTGTACTTAGGAGGGACATGTCTTGCAGTGCAGCACACTGTCTAGGATTTTACAAATCCTCTGCTTGCCTGGTAAAGTTGTCAAGATGGAAACAGGGTGGTAGTTTGAAAGAACATGTCATGCTTTTTTGCTGGACTGTAGGAGCACTGCCTGGAATTGCTCTTGCTGAAAGATATGCCCTTTTGTATGTGCCTGTGCGCAGTAAGCTTTAGGGAGGCGCTGCGTGTCTAGACTGAGACAGAAAATCAAGGTACTGTCTTCCTGTGGATTTTAGAGATGCCAGTGTGCTTGTCAGAGCCGAGTAGAGTGTTAAGATCTCGTGGCGACATCCCACACTATACTGAATAAGGTGTGGAATTCTTAACTGGCAAATCAGTAAGGAGTAAAAAAAGCATCATTTTTTATCTTGCTGGTGATTATCGTTTAAAAACTCCATCTGATTCTAAGAGAAATAAGTCTACCCTTACTGGCAGTTAAGGGCTTATTACAGTCAACGTATCATTCCTTTAATGTTTTATGTCAAACCTAAATATCCTTTTCTTCCATTTCATTTAAATTTTCTCTGTTACCAAGGAAGATTTCATGGAAAACTTAAATGTGAATAGAGAAACATTTTTTTTTTCATTTTAATTCACGAAAAGATGCATTCCATCTTTCTCAATATCTTGTGCCTTGTGGAGATTGTCCTTGGCGTTTCTGTCTGAGTTTAGCTCCAAGATTTTACCTTACTGAAAATGTGTATGTCTCTGAGTTGTAAACGTCTGTTGAAGTCAAATATATGTTGATGCCCTAGTATTTTTTAATTCTTGAAAGAATCTGATCATTTGATTAATGCGTAGTTCATCTTCCATATGTTGTTGTATCTGAGGGTGTTTTGATGGTGTGTGAGTCAGCCTTTGATTAGCAGTCTGATTGTTTCCCTTCAAGGTTCTGCTCTCTTACTGTACTGGCTCCACTGTCTTTGAATGCTGATCTGTAGGAAACCTGTGTGCCCCTGAATCTCAGCACAATCAGCCTGTCTTTGTAATTCTCTGCTTTTATCCATCTGCAGTGTAGCGCTTATGAGCTAAGGACCAGTGTTCGCACAGCACTAACAGGATCTTTTGATGGACTGAAATAACAGTAGTCATTGCAGTATTACACTGAACTCAGAGCTGCTCTAGTGAAGCATTTGACCGGCGCGTTCAGTTTAAGTATTGAAAACAGAAATGTTGTAAATTCATAAACGTGCAAATCTGATTTTACTGCACATTCATGTAGTGTAGAGGCAGAGCCTAGTACTGGAAAAGGTCTGAGTGTTGGGCTTTGAGAGAGTGAAAAATCACTGCACCAATATTGACCAGATCTGGCATGTTATTAACCTTTGACGGTCTTTTCAACGTGAGTTGTACAGCTATAAAAAATAGAAGGAATCTGTTTGTTTCAGGTAGGGGTAAAATATAAATTGGATTAAGCAAAGCTTGAAAGCAGCCTATAGCTTTTTGCTGCTTTCCCCAATAAAGGTCTCCTTTTCTCCACATCAGCAAGTATTATTAGAAAAAAAAACGAAATACAACTGTACCCAGGTCTACTAGTATACACACAGACCTCTCACACAGCTCACCCAGTTACAGTCTTAGACCTAACAAGCTTTCCAAAGACGCCAATTGGATCTGTTAATTAAGAAGTAGTCCAGTTCTATAGCAGATTGTATGAGGTACAGAAATGAACACAGTGGGCCATTTTAGCTCAAGGTTTCAATACCCTCTCTTCAGTATACATCCCAATAATATGTGGTTCACATTTCGAACTGTGGTTTAAGGCAAGCGCAGTAAACATAATCCAATGGTAAGAATAACAGTACACATTAATTACACAACTGCAGTTTTTGTAAGTTTAATTTAGACAACTTCTGGCTCTCAGTCAAAGCTGGCCTGCTTGCCGTCTTAAAAAATACACACAGAGTCACGAATTGGAAACACTTGAAATAACATTGATTCTAAAACGAGTACATTCTAAGTGCAGAAATTTGAGTGTTGCTTCTTTTTGATTAATGTCTGTAAACCCCTCGTCTAAATTAAAAAAAGAAAACTGACTCTTGGTTGCGATGTTTCTTATCTGGCAGAAAAAAAGGGCTTCAAACTGTGCAAAGCCAATCTTTGAGGGAGTGGGCTTTTTGGAAATAAGCATGTATGCAGCACCTCAGTGGGCTACACTGTATAAATATCATCAAACAGTAATAAGAGTAATAATAATCCTTGGGAATATTTGCATAGAGAAAAATTAGCATTTGGCTTCAGAGCGCAGGCAGCAGTGTGCAAGATAAGATTATTCGCTGCACACGCCGGGAAATGTATTCAGGCACAGTGGAGTAGAGCTCTGCCAGGGAATACTAATGTCAGGCCTCGCAAGGACTCCAGGTCTTGGGCAGGTGATGGAGACAGTGCTGTTTCCCATTTTGATCACCCTGAGGGATCAGGATGTGATGGATCTGCAGGGCTTTCTAATCGCAGCTTAATAGCTTAAATACCACTTTTTAATGAAACCTTACAGGTCTGTGTACAGCGTTTCGACCCTCCTTCTTTAGTGTTTTTTTTTCCACCATCGCTGGAGCAAAATGCTTGCTGGCCAGCTCCTCCTGTTGGTTTCAGGTTTGACACGAAGGTAATAAAAAATGATTCAAGGTAGCGTCCCACGACAATATCAGGCTGAGCTGAGGTTAGACAGCCTGAGATTCTTTTCCTGCTGTTTTAGTTTTGTGAAGTCCTGCCTAGAGCAGAAGGCACGCAGTTCAGACGCGTTGACAGTTGGGTACAAGTGGGCTCTCTGGGGGCGTTCCAGTCAGCAACAGGTCCCCTGAGCGACCGCCACAGCTGAGGAGGCTGAAGGCAGGAAGTGGAAAGCACAACTCAGGTAACCAGTAAGTCATGACGGCTCCAGCCCACAGAGCGGTGTGCAGCATTGTGACAAAGGAACAGACACATTAAACTTGACAAACCGCTAAAGCCTTCAGCGCGGCCCAGCTGTTTCCACATTAGCAGTGCACTGGGAGCCACACGGTGGGCTGTCTGGCTTGCTCTGACCTGTTTCTCTGTTCTCGTGTAATTCGGGTTGTTCATGTGATGTGCCGAGTGGTGTCAGCCCTCCCACGTAATAAAGAATGGCACCTTTCTGGGCAGTCTTATCAGAAGTGGTCAAGGCCAGGGCTCTCACAGAAGTGTGTTGTTGAACAACTTTCCAGAATAACAGAGGGAGACTTGATGGTGGGCTGCTTCTAGTCACCAAGACACCTCCTGGGATCCCAGGACAATGGCAAGCTGAGCATCTTTGCTTAACGCTGATGAACAGAATCAGATTCACTTCACCGTGTGGACTGCATCCTGCTCTTTTGGGACCAATCAAGTTAAGACAGTGACAGGACCTAAAGCAGAATCCAGGCATAGCAGAAGGTCTTGAATAAACTCATTTTCCATTCGGAGTACTGTGAGGCGCCATGAGATTCCAATCCCATTCACATGGGATGTGCGGTGGCTCTGTGGCTAAGGATCTGCGCATGTGGCTGGAAGGTTGCCAGTTCGTATCCCACGGCCGGCAGAGGAATCCTACTCCGTTGGGCCCCTGAGCCAGGCCCTTAACCCCAGCTGCTCCAGGGGCACCGTATAAATGGCTGACCCTGCGCTCTGACCCCAAGCTTCTCTCTCCCTGTCTGTGTGTCTCATGGAGAGCAAGTTGGGGGTATGCGAAATAACAAAAAAAAGTCTAATACAAGAAATTGTATATGGCCAATAAAGTGATCTTATCCTATCTTACATTATGGCTGGTGCTCCCTGTCAGTCGGCCTGCGTGCAGCCGGAGGGGTGCAGGGCGCTGTGCCTGCGCTGGAGACAGCTTCTGAGCTCTGTCTGCAGAACACAGGTGGTTAAGCGCAGCTGTGATGCATTCGCTTAGGCGTGTTATCTTTAGAGCTCGCGGTTCGCTGCTGTTGAATCTAAATTATTTTAATTGGGTTGCCAACCCATCAGTGATGTATTCATCAGAACCAGGTCAAACGCTTCTTTTTTTTGCGGGAAAGAAAAGGTTTAATTTTTCCCTATTCACTTCTGGAATACGAGGACGATAAAAAGACCCTTTTTTTTAACGTAGTATAAAACGAACTCCCATCCCGTATTTATGTCAGGCTTGGCTTGCTGATGTGCTTGTTGGGAGACGTCGCTGGCGCACTGAGAACTCCGGGGCCTTGGCTGGCTGATGGGGAAGGTAATCTGATTCCCTGGGGTCTGATTAGAGACTTGCTAGATTTCCCCATTCACCACTCTGGTTCAGTCCAGGGTCTCTGGAGAAACTCTGTGACAGCAAGTTGACAGTTTTACTTTAGCCTGATTTTTAAAACTTAATTGTCCACTCCAAGGGTACTTGTGTCCCGATGTCGTTGGTTCGGAGACAGAACGGGAATAAAAATAGTTTTAAAAGCTTTTGGCGTGTGCATCCTTGAATAAAGAGCAATTAAGACTATTAAGTATAAATCTGCCTATTATTAAACATCCATGACTCCGGTAAAAAGGCATTTCTGCATTATGACCCTTAGCAACATTTCATCAATTAATATGTATTAGTACTGTCTTCCGTTTAGAGGATTTGAAGTGACTGTTCTTGTTTAGCCTGATATTGCTGTGAAACCTTTGCTTCCAGCGCTTTATTAAAACACAGCAAATCTAAAATAAGCAAATAAATTCAAAACATTCTTATTTATTCTTTTATCAGCGCCATTCTAGGGAAATTATGGAATAACTATTTCTCTATCTTAATTAAACTACAGTTTGTGATTGAAAATAGATTAATCATGACTGGAAGCTCCCGGGTCCCCGTGCGAAGATGACAAAAACATTTGTAACGTGTCGCCGAGAAGGGAAAATGTTCTCGCGCTGTGTGAGATTTTGTTCAGACCTTTCAACAGCCCTAGAATTGATGCTGCTGGTGCTGTCGGTGAAGCGTAATGCATTTCCATGGAGTCTGTTTTCCTTCTAACTGCCAGATTAGGAGGAATTATGCGTCTCAGACGTTTTAAAGAAAATGAGAACAGGAGATGAGTGTCTGTAAAGGCCCATGCGCCAGCCAGGGCTCTGCAAATCCTGACATTAACACAGAACAGCGAGGTCTCGTCACAAAGCCAGTGGGACAGACAGCTTTGATAGATAGTAATCTAATGCCTGCCTTTATGACTGTAGTTATTAAAGAATGTCAGCAGCCAGGGTTTTAATTGATTATCTCATTTTCTTCTGAAGGGAGTGTGCTCTTAGAGACCTTGAGATGTGATGGTGGTGAATGGAGTCTGTCAGACCGCTTTATGTGCTGACCAGGGATTGCACAGGTGAGCCAGAGTTTAGATTGGAGCGTTTCCTGTGCTGGGAAGAGCAGAAGAAAGCCTTCCCCCACTACAGGACGTTCTCTTTTTAACCAAACGGACTCACCCGGAGGCCTTTCTGAACTGCTAATTGGATTGGCTAATCCAAGCGGAATGGACAGAAACCGAGGAATGACTTTGAGACACATGCACAGAGGTTTTCGTTTTAAAGGCAAATTTAAAGCATTGCTTGTATATATGTGATACATATATACCTATATATATATGTATCTTTAAATTTAGAAAAGTAAATGCAGATCTCATAACCTGAAATTCCTGATTTGAAGACTCTTGACGGGCTAAAGAGATGAAGCTCTTTCTTGAGTACCTCTAGGCCTTTAGGTGTGAACTGTGCGCACTATAAAACCTGATAGCTATGTTTTATCGCATTTTATCAAATGCTTTTCAAATTGTAAGCGTCAGTTGAAATCGAGTCAGTGCTGTGAGATATGCGTGGAACGATGTCTGTAGCTCCCAGTGGTTTTTAATACACAGCTGCAGCCTGAAGGCGTTTTGCCACCTCGTCCTCGCTCTGAAAGGGGAGCTTGCTGTGGAGCCGGCCTGCCTGGAATCAAAACATGAACTTCACAAAGAAAACGGCAACAACAACAACAACAACGGCAACAAAAAGCTGAAGGAAATCTGTGCCCGCACACGGGAACGTCGCGGGTGGCAATGATTCAGTCGGCAAACGAGCAACCGCTCACACACACCGCCCCAGAAACTCCTCCTGTAGAAACCGAGAGGTGACGAAAAAGCGAAGCTGTGGGCGCTTGCGAAACTGCTGCTGCCTGCTGTGGTTTCTCTCTCTGCCTGTGCCTGCGACGCGACCGATGGCTGACGCCGAAGAGTACTGACATTCACAGCATTCGCAGGCTGCCACATCGGTTATCAGCCCCATCAATCGCGGGGCTGTGACACCGCCTTGCCTGAGCTACTCCCGAGGGAGGCTCTGTCTCCGCGGCTCCCCCCACCCCCCAGCTGGTTCCCGGCTCTCCAGGGCTCTCTCTCCTGGGAGGCCGACAGACGCAGCTGCGCCTGGGTGCCTTTCGCCGAGCCGGTCAATCCCAGCGCGCACCGGGGTCAGGGAGAGGGCACAGAGAGCGCCCCCCCAGGGACCACAGCACTGCGGAGAAAAAAAAACACACTGAAGAGCAAGCGGTGCTTCATTTTTTGGTGTGTGTGTATCTGTTGGGTTTGTTGTTTCACAAATCCCTTCGCTTTTTTTTTTGTCGTTTAATTACAGAGCATACGCAGAGTCTAGCAGGATTTTTTCCTTTTTTTTTCTAATGGCGTTTCTCTCAGACACTTCTGAAGATGATTAATTGAACCAGTCATACACTGATTGTGTGCTAAGTAATAAATAATACACGCGTAACGAAAATACCTGGATGTAAAATACAAACAAGTAATGAAACTTTTGTATTTGCCAATGGCGTAGAATTTGGCTTTTACTCTATTATTTTTTGTACTGAATCGCTGGCTATACCCTCCCGCCTCCTCATGTGATGGAGCTCTGAGGGCTGGGCTCTCTCAGTGGTGCTGCTTTTTATCAGATTGCAATACAGGTCTGCAGCACATACTGCATAATTCCGATTGAGCCTTGTTTTTGTTTCCGTTTTCAGATTGAATGCATCCTAACGTGAGCGTGAATTAATACCTGCTTTTAAAATGTCAGGCCGCTTGTACAGAAAGGTGACCTAGCTTCAAGCGGTTGAGGGATAGCGTTTTTCAGCCCCCTCGTTCGGGGGAGAAATAATGGCCTGTCTGTGGTCTCACACCGTATGAAGACGTCACGCCTTTGAGCAGAGCGTAGCCGGCAAAGGCCTCTCTGGCTTGAAGAGGCCAGTGACCTCTCCGAGGGGGAAGGCAGCAGCCCCTCACACTGCTCTGAAAGCAGCCCCCTTGAAGAGGCCGCGCTATCAGCCCAGGGATCTCTCTTATCTCTCTCCATTGTGTGTGGAGGAGACAAACACAAAGACAGGAGAATAATGCCCTTCTTTTGCATGCAAGCACCAAGCCTGTGTTATCGTTCGACTTTCACTCCTGTGGCTGACGGTATTGACAAAGTAAATAAATAAGTAAATACGCGCGCATTCGCATCTGTGAAAGCCTTGCTGGAACAGCCGCAAAAGGACAGCACATCCCGCCTCTGATATGTGGGGCTGGTGCAGTACAAATCACAGTGCGATCACTACCGATTTAAGCAGCGTGCTTTATTTCAGCAACCATTAGGGACAACCGCTATACTTAGAAGAGCCCGGAGTCTCTGAATTGCCTCTGTAGAAGAAGTGGGGAAAAAGATCTTGCTCTTTCTCATCAAATATTCTAGCTGCATGTACAGCAGGCAGCCCATAAGCAATCCACAGACATCCCTTATTTCCATAATATGCTTGATAGCTGTTTTGCTTTTGTTTTCTGTAAAGTAAAATGAAGCAGGGAAGAAGGAATGTGAAAGCATTCAGATTTGAAATTTCATTCAAGGGGTGGCTGTGTGTACCTTTAAAACCATGATATTTCGAAAATTACTTTTCATGATGAATCTTGACAGCTTTTCTATTTATTCATAGGGCTGGCTCCCCTTTCTTGTGTTACATTAGTCACATTTCTGCATATGGGAAGTTCTAATAGTTTAGGGGAAAAAATATCAAACCAAAAAACTTTTTTTTCCCAATACCAAGAAATAGCATTTGGCAGATCCTTAAAGTTAACAGTATCCTTAAAAGCACCGTGTTGTGCATAGAGGATTCTTTTAAAATGCTTAAAGAATGGAAGGTGTAAAGAAGCTCAGTCTTCCATCCACTTTTTTTCCATCTGGAATTTGCAGTGTAACAAAGTGGTGCTTAGACTGAGTTATTTCAATACAACATACTGAAATATTTTGTAACTCCTAAGAGAACCCAGAATATTGTACTCTCAGTTTTATGTAACGCAGATCTAACGCTGCACGCTTGCATGGAAAACACGAAGATGTGAGGAATGCAGACCCAGATCAGAAAGGGAAATAGTAATATCTTAGTCTTCAGTGCAGAGTGTGGTGTGTCTTGTCCTTCTGAGTGTTGGCCCTTCTGTCTCCTGAACATGCCAAGTGTGAACACCATGGCTGCATACTTACTGTAGATCCTCTAGCTCTCTGCTGTTCCAGACTGGAGAATGAGTGAAGTGATTAGATTCATTAATGTGCCCATTACAGAGTCTTTCAAATCTGCCCTGAGTAATTACCATTTCATTACACTCAAGAGAAGAGCACAGGACCTTTGACGTGAAAAGTCGGAATTTAGAAAAAGAACTTGGTGCTTCTGAAGAGTGCCAGAATATTTGTTAGAGTAGCTGTAAATCTGTGATGAAGCCTACATTATGTGGTAGCATACGCAGGAGAGTCTTTGCTGATCTGTCGAGACACACTTGCTTGGGCACCATATACATTTGAAACTGAATCTACAGAGGGCATTTTCTACAGTGTCAGCAATTCTGCTAGTCAAGATGTCTTCTCATCCATACTGAGTACTAATTATATATATGAAGCACAGCAGCATCTATTTGGTTACTAATACAGAGTGAAATTACAAATGTGAAATAACTGTTGAAACATTTCCTTTTTTTCTAACTTAAGGAGCAAAAAATGCTTCCTGTCCATTTATCCATGATCCATTATCCTGTCCTGTTAAGGTATTTTCTTTCACACATCAAGAACAACCTTGGCATCTTAGCTTCAGACTTGTGGAGCTGTTGCAATCCCGCAGTCATTTGGTTACTAAAGGTTTAGACTTTTTTGACTGTTTTTTTTTAAAAGTCGACTGGAGGAGTGGTACATCCCCCCACTGACAGTACCACAAGCCTGCAAAGGTGTCTGGGAGGCCACAGGGGTCACAGTGTCTCTGGGGGCCAAGAGGCTCCAGCCGACCAATCCCAACACGTCCCTTGGCCGCATTCAGCCAATCACACACCGCCGCTCGGAAAGTCAGTCTGCTAGTGACCTCGAAGCGGCAGTGCCTGGATCCTGGAGCTCACACCGAGCTTGGGCAGGACGCCTGTACCGGTCGAGCCGCTGGGGAGCTTTAAACAGAGCCAGGACATGGGTTTTATTTTGTTGTTCTTAGTTTGCTTTAAGGTGATCCCTGTTGCTGGGGCAGGGCAGCTTTAGTGTTACTGTTGAAAGCACGCAGACACAAATACGCATGCAGGCGTTATTGACTCCTGCTCCCTCGCAGACATGCTGGCGGCCTGCTGTTTCCATGAGGATGACCCTGTTATCACATTGCTTCCAGGGAGGCCGTTCCTTGACAAAGGCCCCATATCTCTTCTGTGTGCCTGACACATTATTATTATTCCCGGGCAGACAGACAAAGGCAGGCTGGGCACGAACGTCCACTGGCTTTTTCTCTTGTTGTTGATGTTTAATTTCATCATAATCTGGTGCTGGTGTGCAGCGCTGTTGGCATTGTATATGTTTTGCTGTTGCTAAACTGTGAGCGAGGTGCCCCGCGGTGTGCACGCTGGGCTGCTGTGCTGTGGCTTTGTCCTCTGCGCTCCGTCGGCGTGCCCTGACGCGCTTCTGACCGATCGCCGGCAGTGCGTCTTCACTGACTGCCCTAGAGATAACGTCAGGCCCCAGTGACCACTGGCTCATTTCTAGCATCAGTTCCTGCCCAGGTCTTGGCTACAGTCCAACAGGATTAGTCAGGAGGGACCAAAAAAGCAACTCTAGTTCTCCTAATCATAAGCACACAGCCTTGTAGTAGCAGTTATTGGAATGTGAAAGAGAAATGAGAATTTCGTGATGCGAAGTTCTCCACGTCTTCAATCTGCACTGCTTTTTTAATTACCAACAGAGGTTTTACCAAGAGGTTCAGTTGGTGAGGAAGAAAAGAATTATGAGAGCTTATTCTCTGATTAGAGCAGTGCACTGCCTAATCTTCTGAACAGCTGTTTGGAGCAAGTGCAAGAATGGTATTTGCATTATCTAATAAAATAAGAGTCCTGGATTCCTTGTAAAGTACTGTTTGACTTTCACTTCCATCTTTGTACACATTGATTAGGTCAGCATAATAGAGACATAAATAACCTAAGTGAAAGAAGTGATCTCCATTTATTTGTATAGACAATTGAAGGCCTGTATCTGGGCTAAACGTGTTATTGCATGCTATTTTCTGTTTTTCTAACTCTAAAAAATGACCGACAAGGTAAGATGTTCTGCGCATTGTAAAAATGTTGCTTTTATTTTAATTTACAGTCTGTCAATGTGAATGTTAGTGTGTGTTAGAGCATGCACCTCCCCTTTATAATTACTTCCCCGAGTGGTGGGAAGGGTTGAGGAGGACGTGGTGTGCAGCGGTTAGCGTCAGCAGCAGGAAAGCTGATTCCCTGTGTCTGCGCTGCTTCTCCAGATCAGGACAATAGCGGCGGCGGCGGCGGCGCTGGTCTCTGACAGCCACGGGTTATTGCACTTCCTGAGCCGACAGCGCTCTCTCGGATGAGCTTAATCTAAATCCTGGAAGTCAGCTGCCCACCCACTGGCTGCGCCTGCCACCTGATTGTTGCTTTAGCTGGGGAATGGTTGTGACGCGCTGTGTCATCCCAAGATTTAATGAAAGGCCACGCAGTAGATGTTTAAAGTCTCTGAAGAAGTGTAATTTCGCTTCATGGTTTTGGGGTGATTTCCTTCCCTGCATTTCTTTCATTTTGCTTTGAGGCGGAGAGTAAAAAGCACTGCAACATGAAGCTGAACGCAAATGTCCCTTTTTTTCCCCGTGTTCCTCACAGGGTTTCAAAACAGATTTAGAGCACCGAAATAAAGCCCTTTCTAAGATAACAGACTCGCAGGAAGTTGAGCTGCGAGAGCAGCATAAAATATGTGGCTAAGTGCAATACTGTGCATGACTTTGGAGGGCTGAAAGTAGGAAACAAGTGCAGTTTGTTTGTGTGCGTTCGATGGAATGGCTCATTTTCTTGCGGAAGAGTTCAAGGAGAAATGAGGCGCTATTACCACACTCGTCTGGCTCAATATGAGGGATAAGCGTTCAGTGGTTTGGCTTACTGACAGATAAACACGTCTCATCTCCTGGGGGAAGCGCCTGTAAAGGAAAAACAAAATCCTCTTTTTTCATCCTGCTTGTGCTCTTCCACTTCAGGACCTGTCTGCACCTGCCTTTTGGCAGCCAGCTGAAAGCCGTCTGGGTTCAACCAGCCTCGGTCCCACGGACCCGGGGTCAGTAAAAGGACTTTTACTCGGGAGGCTGGTGGTGTAAATGTTGATTTGGGGCTTCTGTGTCAAGGGGCAGTTGTACCCTACGAATGACAAAGTGAATCAATCCACGGTATCTGGACTTTTTGAAAGTATTCCATGTTGTTTATGCAAATGGAAGTACTACTTGTAGATGACATGCAGAGGCATTTTAAGACCTCTGCGCTTATCAAAACTGGATACAGGTAGGATTTGAGCTCCCATCATGTGGACAGAGGTAGAGTGAATACGAAGACAGACATGCAAGTGCTCATTACTGTATGTACTTTTTTTTTTCCTTTTAGAGCCCAGAGTTGAAAGGTAACGTCTGTCTATTCTCAGTAAATGTTGTTAAAACGACGGCATTTCGGTTGTTAATTGAACTTTAAGGACTTGTAAAAGCTGGATTAGTTACAACGGCAGACACTTGCATCCAAAGCGACTTTGGTTTGTCGCTTGTATTTACAAAGCTGGAGTGCCTTGCCCGTGGGAAGAACAGTAGTGCCCCCATCTGGGATTTCAACCCTAAACCTTCCAGCTGTAGACGTCAGTCCAGACCCCTGATCACTCCTCCACATTGCTGCCAACCAGCGTGATCTGGGGTTTGTCTTTGACGGCCATCTCTCCCCACCCCCGGGCCTGTGTGACCCCCTAACTGACATTCCCAGGATGCACTGGGGAGTGTCAGTAAAGAGTCTGTGCTGTACCTTGTTAGATAGTGTTGAGGACTGGAGACGCAAGATCGCTCATGCCCCCTCCCTGCCAGCAGGAGGCAGCGCAGAGCCAAACTGTGGGGTTTGTAGTTAGTTGGCAGTTGAAACATGCTCAACAGCTGTTTTCTAACACTCCACACACCTGCAGGTTACCAATCAATTCGGAAGGGTAAATACACACAGGAATTGCGTGGGCAGAGCTACAGGTCAACCTCCAGTGTGACTAATGTTCCTTTGCTACTCGCTGTAGAGAATAACAGCTCAGACTCGGATGTTTGTCCTTTTCAAGATGCAGCCCTGAAGAGTACCCTTTGATTCTTCAATTAAACACCTAAGAAACTCATATCCTTCTCATCTTACTTCCTTTCGATGTATTCATAGATTTACCGCACCCTGGAAATTAATTTCATAATTTCAGCTCTAAATATGCAAAATGTATCCTTCTAGTCATTTTTCTTTTTTTATGGTTGAATAATAAAACTCTAGGGTGTCAGCTAATCTGGAGCCATAATTTTTAACTGCAGGTAGGAAACAGTGGTGCAAGGCTCTCAGTGATTGAAAAAACAATGGCACACCAGGGGGCCTTTCTGAGCTGTTTATTTATTTCTTTTTTTTAAGGCCACCAGTGTGCCTGGCTGGCTTTAATACGTGCCCTCATAAAAGGAAATGGAAAGCAGCCTTCAGTCTGCAGCACAGAGTGGAGAGGAGAGAGGCCGGCTGAGTGCTCTGAACGCAATCAATAATTCAGAGCTGTGTGGTTCCTCGCCCACAAGAGTGCTCAGTGCCTCTCAGACGTTCGGAAGCTGAATGTCCTCTCCTTCAGCCATGTCATTCCAAACACGTGATGAAGTGTGTGCATAAAATCTGTGAGGTCAACCCCTCCCTTCCCCCCTTCCCCGTTTGAAAAGCAGGAGCAGGAAGGTGCATTGGGAATATCAGTAAAGAGGCTGAACTGCAGGACCGCGTCTTGTACTGTTGTCTTGCCAGACTGGAATCCTCAGGACTTTCAATCACCGGGGACTGGAGGTGGCAGCTCACTCATGCCCCCTCCCTGCCAGCAGGAGGCAGCGTGGAGCTAAACGGCGGGGTTTGTAGTTCTCTGCAGTTGGAACATGCCCAGCAGCTGTTTTCTGAGACCGCACGCACCTGCAATTAGGGAGGTGCAGAGACTCCAGTCTCCACAGGCCGCCTTCACCATTATTTTTTTTTAAGTCAGTAACGATCTGTTTGACATATAGCAGTCGTTGACTGAATCTGCTCCAATTATGTTAGTCATAACCGACCTGCCTTCTGCAGAAACTAAGAACAACTGCCCTGCAACTAGTGCGATGTCTATGACTGCTTCTTGTAGGTAATGTAATCACCTGAGTCACTTGTGAAGAGTCTTGTTCTGTGTGGCGTACCTACAAAACTACTCTCTAGGGTTTAAAAAGACAGTCACAGAAGGTGACTAGACAGCAGGCACTCTGTGAATTTCACGTTGCTATGTATGTATGCATGTTTGGGGCGCAATTAATGAATAGAGAGGTGGGAAAGTTTTTAATACTCCGCTACCTGAGTGTTTAAATTTTGGTTTTCTTCCAGGGTGCTGTTTGATGTACTCCCAGGGTTTGAATTCTAAGTAAAAAGGGTAAAAAATAATCTTAGCGAGACGGATATGCCGTCTGCTTTCTCTGATACTCCTTGTTGTAACCAGCCACCTTCATGGATATCTGTATGAGTGGCAGGCAAGTACACATAGGCACATATACAAACAGTGAGACGGGTGTTTCATTCATAGATATGCAGTTATAGTTGAATATTCATCTGTGCTTTGTTGTGGTACTTATCACCCCAGCACAGTGTTGTATATGTATGTATAAATCAATCTGGAGAATATGAAGATTATACTTACTGTACAGACATTCTGCCTGACTGTAGTTATGGGTATGATTCAAGCACAGGGGTGGTGAGGCAGAAATGAGATATTGAGGGGTGTTACAGGTTATTAAAACAAAGCATTCCTGGTGTCAAACCCGTTGGATTAATGGCCAGTCTATGTCTTATATTCATATTCTTAATCATCCTGGTAATGTATAAGAATATTTTGATGGATATTTTGTCCACTTTAATTGAGAAAAAAAGGCTTGTGTCAAAGTTTTGTGGGTTTTTTTTCCTATGTCTAACCAAATGACGCGGTGGTCAGTGTTTCTTTCATGCTGATATAAATTGGAAAGGACCGGTTTATTTCTTATGCAAACCTTGTGCTACACGGTGCAGCAGAAACGAAAAAAAGAAAAGGCAGTACAGATCTTGCATGTTATGCACTTTGCAAACTAAATCAATTGATTGGTCCGAAAGACGTTACGATTAATTGCCGGTTAACAAAATCCCGCGTGTTCCGTTTGATGCAAAAACTGAACAGTCGTCACAAGTCTGCAGAAAATTGGGACTTGTGCTGCTCGGTTTCTTTTTCCGGGTTCGAGCTGTGGAATTTGCGCTCCCTGTGCTGCGGGTTTTTTTTTCTTCATTATTACTTTTTTTTTGTACTGAACAAAGGGAATAGTTTTGCAAAAGGCTGTCAGTGTTTGATGTGCTGCTTCACCTCCACGGCGCTCCGCTGAGTGATCTCCTCGGAGCCTTTCCCAGCCCTATTAATAATGAATGTGCTGGCTGTAGGGGATCTGCGGCTACCGGGTGGAGCTTTCTCTGGGGCGGCCGCTGCGCTCCTAATTGGCAGAGTGTTTGTGTGTCTGTGTCTGCTGCCGCGCGTGTGTGTGGTGTGTGGTGTTTGGTGTGCGGCGGGGGGATGGCTTTATTTTTCATTCTTTTTTTACGAGCGTCTGTTTGGATCTGTGTATGTTTGTGCGTGTAGGGTCTCTCGGCGCGGGCTGCAGTTTCGTACGCGTCAGGATGTATGGCTATTTCTGTATGCGTTTCGGCAGCTGCTTCTTGCCTGTACAGACTTGGAAACCGTGACATTTCAAGGGTTCTTTCCCGTGCCAAAGATGCTTGAATCAGGGTTTTTCATCCTTTGGCTTTTTGTGTTGCTTTCGTTGACGTTCAGAGAAACAAGTAACGCCAAAACGCCACACCTGTTTGAGAATATAGCTTTGGTTTTCAAATGGCTATAACAGCATCTGTGTGAATTCACTTAGGAGACGTTGATACATGTTTATCACAGGCATTTCACGTCTTTCAGAAGACAAGAGAGCGTTGAAGAGACTCCCACACACGGTTCGGGTTCTCCTAATGGCCTTGCAATAACAGCCTTTTACAAAACAACACAGCGCTCAACACGTGTGGCTGACTGCTTAGACCAGACACCGATATTTCTAATGGGTGCATTGCGTACAGTCTCCCTCTTTTAAAATCATTTATATTAATGACAAAAATGATCAACTCAAAAATATCCCAGTTATCAACAGCCCCAATGTTAAAAACAACAGTAAATATGAACAACTGTTATTGTTTGATAAAGCCCTCGGGAGTTGTGTATAGATTGTGTATTCACTGATCCCTCATGCTCTCGAGTTCTGAATTGCTGTCTTTCTTCCAACAGAGCAGGCTGTCAGCATGGCAGGGGCAGTGCCTAGCGGTGCCCATCAGTAGCGAGAGGTGACAGTTTCTTGTTTCTACAGGTCTCGCTGGCAGAGGAAATCAAGCCCTTGAAGTGGTATCCATCAGTGTATTTGCTGGTGTCTCTCTTCCCCCTCATTAACAGGTAAGGCCTGAACATGTCTGGCTCGTTCCATTTACCCAAGACACACACTCATTTTCCAGCGGGCCTTAAAATAACGGTGTTGAGTTATTCGTTCCTGCAGTCAGCCGACTTATTGCCTTTTCCCCCCTCTGCCAAGATTGTATTTATTGCAGTTCAAAGATTGCAGCCGGGTGGAGAGAAAAGCAGTTGCAAATGTGGATTGTTTAGATGTGCTAGCCTTTTGTTTCCATGCTGTTTTTTTGTTTAAGCTTTTTAGGGGGCTCTCATCCTCATGCGCCAACGTGACATTTTCTTAACAGTCCAGCGCTGCCTTCAGTGGCAAGTCTGCATGTGGGATTCCCAATTTTCCCAAGCGGCACCAAAGCTTAGAGAGTCGAGGGGTGTTTCCTCAAAGCAAGCGCCATCTCGCATACCTCCTTCAGCTGCCTGGCTGGTTCCTCTTCAGTCGGAGCACACTCTGTCCTTAGGAACAGGCTTTTGTCTGTGAAAGGAAGCAAGGATCTTTTCTCTTCATTAATGCTGTGTGTGTGTGTGTGTGTGTGTGTGTGTGTGTGTGTGTTTTGCTGTGTTATTGCCCATAGAGCATGTTAATAATGTTTCCCCAAATCCTCTTCTTGCTGCTTTGATGAGTGCCTTGATTTTTTTATGCGTTTGACTTTCCTGGCCGAGCCCAGTACGTTAGCACCGACAGGCATTGCGTATTATGTGGAGCCTAATTCCCAGGCAAGATCCTCCAAGGCTGAGGTCTAGGTAAGGTATCTGCTCTGTTGTGATTGCCGCATTGAGTGCCTGGCCAAGGGGCTGCCTGTTTTTGAATATTAATAGTTCTTAGCATGCACAGTGCCGCCTCACTTCCCCCCAGGGAGTTTGAGTGACAAGATGAAGGGTAACTAAGTGATTAGCTCCAGTGGCTCACTATTTATAGGCAAATGTTAATCTGGACTTGGGTCAATTGCAGGGTCGCAGCTCCCCAAAGCCCCTGGCTGACTCCCACAGCCGCTCGGCCACCTCACTCCACATCGCTGGCTCCTCGGCCCTTGCAGTCTGAGGGGCCGTTCCGGGGACCTGCCATTTCCAGAGCACGTCAGCCGCAAACAGGAGGCACAGCGAAAGACGCCAAATCGAGTGGCGCGCTCTGTGATTTCTAGCACAAGGGATTTAATCCAACCGCGCTCTCAGTGTCTGCATTATTCATTCAGGCCGCTATTAATAAGATGAGTCCGGGCCGTGGAACTGTCCGACCGGCTGCGCGGAAAAATCATTGCATCTGATTTTTCCCCTTGAGGACGCTACCGATTTGTACCAGAAAGGGCCGACGCGGACTACGCAGGCATGCACAAGCAGCAAGAAGAACACACACACGCTCACAGGCAGTAAGCAGCCTGCGCTAATGTACAGACATATGACACTCTCTGCACAGATTGCATTCTCCAACACGCAAGGCGCGCTCTGTTACAGCACACTTTTTCCGATATGCACAGACACGTCCTCCTCCGTACTGTGGTGCAGACGCTCCCCACAGACACCGGTGTTTGACATTTGTGAATTCTTCTAGAGCCCCAAACGTTTTCCTTCGTTTGTTCCTATTGCACTTGGGGGGGGCAGTTGCTTTGTTTTTGCATGGGGGGGGGGGGGAATTTGAATCCATCGCCTTCCATTATATACATCTGATTCCGTCATTGAAAACGAAACGAAGCGAGAACCTCCCGTCGCCAAACACCCGCCTCGCTTGGCAGGAAAGTGTACATTAAAAGAATCGCCGTCCTCCGCTCCTGACACGGGCCTCTCAAAGACCTCGCTCTGGTAGGTGTTTCCCGTCTTTCCTGTCAAAGTGAGAGCTTTCAGGAGCTCAGCGTGAGTGACGGACGAGCCCACGCACACACACACATCCGCAGGTTCGCTCGCACAGTGCGCAGACAGGCAGCACGCACCCACAGGAAAAGGCCACTTGTTCCTGGTAGCGCTGCACTCGGAGCTGGGAAACTGAATTTGATCAGAAGGAGCAGAGGATGCAGTGCTAATTCCTCCAATCAGCTGCTGCTGCCTCTTTAATTTCACAATCCCAGCCAGAGCAGGAATTCTAAAGAACAGCGGGGGCTCCTAACAGGCTGAAAATTAACTGTGTAGCACCACCGTCCTTCAGAGAGAGAGCGCGAGAAAGCAGGGCCAGTTTCGCTTTTCCTCCTCTCTTCTGAATCTGCCCTTTGGTGACGGTGCCATGAGGCACTTCAGAGAGCGGGCGCACATTAGAAATGGTGGCAGGTGCCACACACAGAATTGGCAGGCTTTTGCTCGGCTGTTGTCCCGTGCTGCACAAGAAGAAAGTCTGTTCTGCTCCGGGGCTGAGACTGACAGATCTCTTCCCTGTGCTAGTAGTCACTGTAAAGATCTGAAGGGCGTGCGTTGCTGTAAAGCCAAGTTGTAAATCTGAGGTCGAGTCTTTTAACTCGTTTTTTTTCAGGTCACCCTGTTAAAAACAGAAGCTTGAGTGAAGTCTCTAAGCCTCTAAGTTGCTCAAAATATAAATATTGTGTTGTAATCTCTTTTTATGACTTTTGCATTTTAGTCACTCTCCACTAAAGTACATATACACAGTATAGAATATTTAGTTTTCTTTGATGGACATTTTTTGTTTTTGAGCAGATCAGACCTCTACAGTGCAAAACTGATGCAGCTTTCAGAACTTCACCATGCTCACAGGAATCGTTCTCTGTGGGAGTTTTCTGAATGTGTTGTCGTATCCCTGTTGTTACTCTGACAGTGTTTTGTGTAAGTCTTTCATAGTTAAAAATCTTCTAGCGTCCGAATTAGACTTAACTGTTTACTCAAAGAATTACTGGTTTTAAGGTGTTTACAGTTCTGTCTTTAAATCTGTTGGAAATGTCTTCAAGTCAGAAAGTTAGATATTGGTCATCTTAAATATGTGTGGCACTTTAAGTTACAGACAGTACTTGAGTGTAGGTACTTTTGTTACAAATCCATGAATATGCTGCAGGAACAGAAGATTATATTTAATTAATTATCCAACAGTTTTTGCTGCAGTGATTTGCTGAGTCTTTTCAGTTCACTTCTTAGAGCCTTTCAGTTGCATGATAAAGTGTTTGAAATAGCAAAAGCCTGCAGGAAAGCCAGCGACATACAGGAAATGCACTCAGTCAACCCTGGGACACACATTACTCTCCTTCCAGTCCAGGAAGTCTTTTCATGCCTCTAATGAGGCGTTCATGGTGTGTGATTTTCAGACCCAGTTCTCGTGCTGTAGCTGCAGCTTTTGCCAGACGGGGGGTTTAGCTGGAATTCAGTGGTCGGGACTTGTCCATCACCCCTCCACAATGATCAAATTTGGCATAATTTATTAGCAGTGTTCTAATTGTCCTCCATGAAGAAAATTCTGTTTGTAATGTCATGGCCTTCTTATTTGTACCGTGCACCTTGGAGTCCTCTTGATGAAGTCCTCTTTGTAGCGCATCTGTCTGCCTTTTGTCCTTTACGTTAGCCTCTCCTTACTTGTGCTGCAGTCATTCAGTGTCTTCACTGTTTGTGGGTCTCGTATGTGCTTTGTGTATCTGTACTTAAGCAAAGGATGGCTTGCTTTTAGATGGATATGCATTTTAAAATGAAATGGAACATTACATCAGAGTCAGGTTTGATAACAAGAGGAGGCCATACAGCCCTTCTAGCACTTTTGGGCCTCAATCACTTGGCTGGGAAGACTGTTCCAGACACCCACATTTCTTTAGTAAAATAATCTAGTTAAATAATTTCCTATTCTCGGTTCCAAACTATTCCATTTTCGATTTCACTGTTGACTCTGTGTCCCTGATATGGAATGTGAAACAGTCCCCTGGATGAACCATAGCTTAGGATCTTACTCCAATCAAATCTCCCATCTGTTGTCTTTGTTCTGGACTGAAGAGGCTTAGTTCCTTTAAGATTTCTGTATATGATAATCCTCTGAGACCAGAAATCTCATTTCTGAATCTCAGAATCATTCTTGTTCTCCCTTTCGGGCTATAATATCCCTTTTGTGTTATGGTGACGAGAACTGAACACAATATTCTTGTTATAGTGTATTTTAAAGCTTGAGTCTAGTAAGTAAATGAAACATTTTTGCATACTTTTGTATAGACACACGTCCGTGAGTACTGTACCTTCAGCAGCTGTGGATCACCCATGCAGTATGTACAGTGCATCCTACTTCCAGTTTGAATCGCTCTGCACTTTCACCCACCTATCCATCCTTTCACTTTCTAAACCGTTTTATCCAGTACAGGGTCGCAGGGGAGCTGGAGCCTATCCTGGGAAGCTACAGGTGCAAGACACACAAAGACACACACACACTCGCACCAGGGCCAGTTTGCCCAGAGGCCAGTTAACTTGCCAGTATGTCTTTAGACTGTGCGAGATAACCACGCTGATAGCACCCCAGGTCTGGAGTTGAACCCAGGGTCCCAGCAATGCTCACCACTCCTCCAACCCACTTTGCACTTAATGTTCAGTGTCATTCGCAACGTGCCTGCTCAGTCACTAACTTTAAGGCTTTGCTAATTCCCATTCCCCTGTGTCTGTGTTTGCCACTGGCCTTGTTTCTGTATCATCTATAGATTTAATCCCGGCTGGTTAGTGACATGAACTGGGCTCGAACCTGCAGTCACTGAGCTCAGCCTGCTCTTGAGCCACTCAAATGAGAGGTCCAGGATGTTTTTGCTTAACTATTTATAGCAACTGTAACAGTTACATATTTTAGGAAGATATTTTTAGGAGTTTAAAAATCCATTTGCATTTTCTTTTTAAGATTAAATACATCACTGGATTAAAGAAAGCAATGCTTATTGTTTTTTTTTCTTTGATAATAGTTTGCAGGCTATAATGGATGCATAACCAAACATTTCAAATTGCCACATAACAAATAAGCTTGAGTAGCATGTGAGGTTCTATTCATTCAGTTGATTTGTTCACACGTTTCCTTTTAAGCAGCCAATAAAAAGAAATTTCACCATCACGAAACTTGCGAGACAGAGCCTGGCATCGGTTATTTAAGCAATCATGACTCATGTTCTGAGCTTCACATCGCTATAAAAGTGTTCATCTTCGTTTACGAAACAGCAAACTTCTGGTCTCCACACCCCTAGTTAAATATGGATCACTGCATTTTAATTTGATCTTGAACACGCTAGCAGTTCCCTTTCTGTGGAATTTCCTTAAATGAAGCGTTAAATAGACACCTAGCCCTTGTGCCATATGGTTCGAAGCCCCACAGGCCACCTTGCGCAGGCTGAGGTCCTGTTCCAGGGTCCCTGCGGGAGCTGGCGATCTCTCTGCGAGTCTCTCTCTCTCTCTCTCTCGGGGGCCCCTTCGCCTCGTCTCCTAATGAAGGACAATTTACAGGCCAGCTGCACAGGCAGCCACTCAACCTGAGAGCACTTACACTCACGTCACGCCAGTCCTGGCCTGACACTGAACCCACAGCCTCCCCAGCCAAGCTCTGCCTACGCTAATGTCTCTCAGACCTTAGGCTGACATATCCAGTTTTCGAAATATAAAGCCTTGATTGCTCTTTTTTTCCAGTCAATAGACCTTCTTGTTTAAAAAAAATCACATAAAAATGAATTGACTTCCCTCCTCAATCTCCTCTTTCTCTCTCTCTCTTTTCTCTTTCGCCGTCTGCCTCGCGATCACATCGAGTTTCAGGCCTCCCAAGCATGTAAAGCAGTTGTCACAGCCCCGCAGTTCTGTTTGCGTGCCATTCGGGTGCACCAAAGGTCAGCTCTCATCAAGAGCACAGGGGGATTATTTTCACAGTAATTTAGATGCAGAAAGCTCTTCTAAACAGGGCTTATGTAGAGGATGAAGAGCCGGGGCTGTGCAGCGATGAGACTGAGCGCCGAGCACAGACCCAGCCGCGCACGCTCTCACACACTGACAAACACATGCAAATTCAATACCAGCTGTTGGGCGCATGGAGAGAAAATGCTTCGTTTTTTTTTTTTCCTGTGACTGCCTCCCCCCCCCCCCCAGCTACCCACCTACTGTGACAGCTGTTCATTACATTGTTTCGTTGGGCGAGGATTTCGGATTAACCCGTGCGCCGACTCACTCAGCCCCCCCCCCTACACACACACCCGCGACTCCCCCCCTCTGCTGCTGACGCGCAAGCTTGGACTCGGGGCTTGACTCTCTCTGCCGTGACATTGTCCCGCGGGGCTTCAGAGCTGGCAGGGCTCCGGCGCTGGAGCGCCAGGCTAATGCAAGTCAGAAAGTGCTTCAGAAACTGGCACGATCGCAGAGGTGAGAGACATACTGCAGTCTGTTTTGATCTAAACAGCAGGAGATCTAAATCCTGCCGCCCAACGATTGCATATTAATCTCTGCGGTGTTGCTCCCTAAAGGGGAATTACTTTGCTCATATTCCTCGGTTTTAGCTTATTAGCAGTTGCGAGCAACTGAAGTTCGTTTAAAGGCAGACAAATCTATAGTCTCTCTCTAAAGTCTAGGAGTAAGAAAACTCCTGAAGGTCACCTGATTCTTTTCCCCGAGGCCCAGTAGATGTACTGATCTTTGTCTTCCCCTCACTTGCCTTTCTTTCATTGATCTCTTTAATCACCTAATTATTTCATTCTCACTTAAGAACCTTAATGCTTTCTATTCTTAAACCAGAGGAGCATTTAAGATTCACTCTTAATACTAAAAGATGAAGTTTACTAACAAACAACTACCTTCCTCAGGGCTATTAAAATACTAAATGGCCGGAGCTCTGAACCGCAGAATCAGCACGGACAAGGACAGTTTAATTGAATGGCTATTATAAAAAATAATTGTGAGTATTTTTCTCCTTTTAGAAAAAAAAAATGCTAATATCTCTTTGAAGTGGTAGGCTTTGTGAATTCCCCTTTCATCTGGGAACAACCGTTTGCGTGTCTGTTCTCTTCCTTTTGCCCCCTAGATTGTCTTTTTTTTTTGCCACACGTTGTGTCTTGGGTTCGTTACAAGAGCAGATTCCCCTGCGTTCCGAGATCGCTCCAGACCTGTGGGAGCGTTTCTGCTCTCTCCGGGTTGCGCTTTACTCTGGCTGGTCATTGCAGGGCCTGTTCGAGCACGCTGGCTGTAAAGCCCAGGGCCCGCCAGACTGGTAGGCTTCCTCACCAAGGGGATTTATTTTTTTTTTTACACCAGAAGCCTGAAGCACAGTCAGTGCAGAAGATCTTGCGCTTTTCAGAAGATAATTTCTCGGCAAGGCTGTGAAAAATGAGGAACGGAGGCTCTGAGTGCTAGTAATTATTCATCTCACAAAGCTAGCAAGGATCGCAAACAGGTTGGGGGTGGGGGGAAACGGTTTCCATTAACACTCATCTCCCTCACTTTGCTGTTCGTACGGTTCTCCCTCTGCCTTTCCTTTCTGTTTCCTCCTCTCTCACGCTGTCTGTCGGCCGAGACCTCAAATATCATTTTCACTGTAGGTGCAGACCCTCAGCCTTGCAGTGATTTTCATCACAGCCCCTTAGAACATAATAGCTACTGCTGCTATTGACATGGCCATGAAGACATTTTACAATACGGATGCATTAAGGAGACCCATGTTTCTTTAGAAGCCAGCTGTTATTTTGTGCTGTTAATGGCATTATCTTGCGAATGTTTTTTTTTCTATTGCGTTTTCCTTTTAAGTCAGATTTTTTTTTTAATCAAGACTAACACATTTATAATTCCACTTCTTTGAAATTCTTCAAATACAGATTTAGCTTTAAGAACAAGGCCGTACAGCAAGTGATATTTAGTCATTCTGGAAACCCGTCTCTCTGTGCCTGCAGCAAACTCTAGCATTAAAAATGTCAGCACTGTCATTTATGGGCTCTTGAGAGTTCTTTTTTTTCAGTTTCTCAGATGTTATGAACAATCGTAATCCTACCTGTGCCTTTTTTTACAGGAAGCCCATCCTACCTTAGCCAAGACCAAAATGATAACATTTGTGGAGTTTTATTGGTCAATCATGGGACTTTTACAGAAGAGAAGTGTGTATAATACAATGCACTTGGGAGTCAAAGACAAGCAGCTCATGAAAAATTAAAGCAAACATGACAAATTATAACACATGGCGGGGTGTAAAACGACAGGCAGGCATTAACATATTATGTGTAGGAAGGAAGCAGAAGGGTTGTGGTCAGCTACAAATAGAATTAACTGCGCTTTGGAATGCTGTTTGAGTTGTAACAATTAAAACAAAATGTAACCGTGATTGCATTAGAGATGACAAACAGTTAACAGGAGAAAGTAATGGTAATTCTTCACCAGGTGCAACGAGCTTGTTCACGTTTTCAGGGTAATAGAAGCAGAAAAATGAAAGGGCGATGCAAAGCAAATCCTGAAAATGAAATGTAGAAGCTAAGGGGTGAGGTAGCATATATTTTCTGGTTCAAAGGTTTTTTGATGTTAATTACAAAGGGGCTGTCAAGAATTAGTTGGTCGGATTCTCTTTCTCTGACAAAGCGAAGCTCTTGTCTTGCAGTACATGCCCAGAGCAAGCTTCAGCGAATCCGGGTCTCTCCTACCTTCCAGCAGAAGATGGCCGAAACGCTGTCTCGTGTTTCTGCGACAGTGCCTAGTGGTCTTCCTGTCCAGAGCTCCTCTCTCCCCTGTGTCCCCTTGGTTAATTTGTTTTAAGGAGCAAGGGAGAGAGGGTATGCAAAGCCTGACGGGCACGTGCTTCAACCCCTCATCGGCACCGGATACTCTGATTAATAATGGATGTATTGTCTATATTTAGAAGCAGTCTGACGAGAATGCTGGGCTTTTAAGTGATTTGGCATTTGCCTGTGATATCGCACGCCACTGCTGTCTTCTGCAGCTGAACCCCGCGCATACCAGCCACCTCTCTGTGTTGTGTACACAGCCGATCTCTTTATCTCTCCCACTGCTGGTATTAATAAATTATACCAGCCTCACAACACTCTGGTTCACAGTCTCTCGCAGGCTCCTTCATTTAAATATTCATCGTCCTGGCTGCACTGTTAGTCTTAGTCTGCGTGTGGCGTGCCGTAACTTCCTTAAAGATTCTGTTTAACAGATTAGACATGCAAAAATCTGTTCTTTTTATCTACGGGGTGCCTGACACGTGAAGGAAAGTTGTCTCATTTTTAGTAACTGGGTGTTTTTGCTTTCACATATTCAAAGACCTGTTAGCATCCTTGCTTGGCTAATGTGAGATACAGTTTGCTCTACTATGTGTATCGATGCATATATACTTCCACCCCCTGGTTTAAAGCTGTACAGAATGAGTTCAGGCTGTGTTCTGCATGTGAAAGCCAAAAACTGAAGGGTGGGTACCAAGACTCCTTTGTTACTGTGATTGATAGTATTTTCCATATTTGTAGATATAAATCTTAATAGGCCTCTAAGATTGTACCTCTGAAGACACTCCTGCATTATTTATTGATGATAAAATATTTGATATTAAGTGGTACTTCTAATACACTCCACAGGAAATGAATAAAGCCAGGAATAAATAAGGGAATTAGTTGGGAATGATTGGGAACTTTTTTAGAAAAAACTAAGACATTATTTTCATAATGTAGGCAGACTCTGTATTTGCGCCCGTGGATAGATTGGAATAAGGGTAAATATACAGATAATCCCTTCCGGTAGAACTGGAAGGTTTCTAGGAAGAAAGCCCAGTTTCGGAAGCTTTGTTGCTCTTATGTAACGAAGCGAACACAAGCCCGTGTACGTGTAACCGCTGCGGTCACGGCCACGGGGGAGGGATTCACGGACTGCAAGCGCCGGGGGTCAGACCTCGGCCAGTGCGACCGCACACCCCTGTCCCCACAGCCGGCGTCCGTCTTCCTTCCTGGCATTCCTGAAGCGAAAAGGTGTGGAATATCATTTGTTACATGAGCTAGCCTTCTTTCGCTTCTTTTTTTTTTTTCCGTGCGTTATCAGCAGCAGAAGTAATCGCCCCTGCAATAATACCTAACACGAGTGGAATTCTTTTCTGTAATCCTGCCCTCCTCATTGTGTGTCCGGTCTTCCTACTGATTGGGCACTAATCCCATTGGTTCCTGTCAGTTCCAGCGAGGTACTCCTTCTCAGACGCTTAGTAACCAAACAGCTATGCGCGCCGGCCACTTAGTATTTGTGTGTGTGTGATGGGGGGGTGTGCGCGCCTCTGTGTGTGCGTGTTAGCGCAAACACTCCGAAGCTGACAGAGCCTTTCCAGTGCCGCAGCTTTAGAAACTAAAGAGAGACTTAAAGCCAGTGTTTCCAGCAGCCTCTGAAATAATTTATGCCATGTTCCAATCACACACAGATGTTCCTTGGGAATGAGGGGAGAGAGTTGATGGGGGGGCGGCCGCAGCAAAAAAAAAAAAGGGAGAGGGGAAAACAGAGCTGGACGGAGGACATGCGGGGCGTGTAATAAATTTCTCGTTGTCAGCCTTCGCTTGGACAGCCGCCTGTCAGCGCTGACCCCACAGCGACCCCAGCTTTGCTGATCAAAGGGGATTATGGTGCAGACTGCAGCGCTGCGAGTGTCGTCAGGCAGCCTTGGCTGCCCCTGTGTTGTTAGTTCAATCCAGCTGTGCTTGCAGTGTGGCTGAGGGCGGCGGCGCGGGTCTGATCTCGGGCCCCAGACGCTCACGGAGAAAGGGGGATTCAGGCCCTCTCGCGCACTCCGGGGCTCCCACCCCACCCGACCCCCTCCCCTCCCTCTGACACGCACGGGGGCGAGAGGCGGTAGTCACTCAGCGCCGTCTGTGCGGCGAGATCAGGGGAGGAAAGGAAGGCTTAGGGCAGCCTTAGTAGAGTGGAGAGATAAGCAGACGGACAGGCTGAGCGTCAGTGAGGCTGGGGAGGTGGTGACAAAGCGCTGGGGATTAGCAGGGCCGGAGGCTCGCTGTGGGAGCTGAACAGAAGCATGAGACTCTGATGCCTAGGGCGACTCGGGAGGCGAGGCACAATATCAGAGGGTTTAATGCTAGACTGGAAGGCCTTTTACTCTCGTCTTACTTTTTTATTATTTAGTTTAGTTTAGAAAGAATCAGCATTTTAAATCCCCTTACTATTGTTTTTTTTTTCCCTGCGCTGTTGTTTTTTTTTTTGGGCGGCGGGGGAACGGCGTGCTACTTATGTGAGAGGTGGGGAAAAGGCACTCCGGGAGAAAAAAATAAGGGTATAGACATTTGTAAAAAAACAAAACGGATCGCATCGCTTCAAGAGGCGAGTGAGGAGGCTTGTTCAAAGCGCTGCTGTGGAGCGTGGCGGCGGAATGCACGGAGGATTACCGTGCAGCTAGGTGCAGTCTGCTCATCCCAGCCAGTTTGAAGAGCTGCTTCCCCTAGAGGCGAGCTCGCGTTATTTTGAAAACAAAACCCTCGTTTTTAATAGGTTAAAGCACAGAAGCCAAGGCCGTAAAAAAAAAACATATTAAAAAGGCTAGCATGAAAACATTCGTGAATTGTAATGAAGTGAGTGGATTTCCTTAATAAAATGTTTCGTCTATGCCAGAGGGCAGCGTAGGCTAATAAGAAACGAGTTTATTGAAAACCGGGAGTGCAGGTAAACATTTGATAAAAATCAGCAGCAGGGTATATCACGTAGCGACGTTCTCTGTCACGCAAATGCACAAAATGCAACAGAGGACGAGGGTGAAATTTAAAGTGGTAGAAAACGGGCAACGTGTGTGCGTTCACAACTGAGAGCAGTGTGCGAGTTACGTGGCGTGGGGGTACGTCTGGGGAGACAGAGGTGAGAATTACTTTAATACGCCAGGAGACTCCTTCCCGTTCTCTCAGACTGGAGCTCCGAGCCCGTGTATTTATAAGCACGGATGATGCTCTCTGGAGACCCTGCGCAACACTGAAGACGTCGACAGAGCTATCTCCAAATTGCCTGTTTTATATTTTGTTGTAATTCTGAAACCAGACTAGAGCAAGGTTACGGCTGTTGACATACGTAATATAAAATCGCAAGCGTTGTTTAGACTTCAGCACACCAAAAGCACAGTGACCAGGGCTGAGTGTGCAGTTTCTGCCCCCACGATAAGGGGTTGGGCTATCCAGGTGCTGGGAACTGACAGGATTTAAGCTCTCCCCTGTCGCAGTGGCACTGGGACTGGAGCTGATAGAGACAGATAACGCTAACGCGCGTTGTAAAACTCCTATTGCCGCCTGCGGGATGTGAGGGGAGGGAGGCGGGGTGACGTGCGATGTCTTGGGCTGTCTGTAAATGAGGGTATTGAGTTTCTCAGCTGCCTGGCGAAGGTCTGTGATCCGAAGCGCAGAGGAGATGAGAGAGAGAGAAAGAGACGGTGGCGGAGCAGGGCCCGAGGGAGTGGCACCGTTAATGGGGAAAGTGTGCGCGCTCCGAGAAGGCCCGGGTTGAGCTCTGCGCCGAGGCGCGTATCAAATAGCGCCGCGACCTCCTGCAGCAGGAATCTGACACTCCCAGCCCTCTGCTTACCGCAGCTTAACCCTCACCCTCCCACCGGCAGCCTGCCTACAGCACAGACGCAGGAAGCAGCCTTCGTCAGAGCACAAGAGCACACAAAAGGCAAACGAGAGAGAAAAAAAATATTCCGAGGCGTCCGTGGAATCGGTTTCATTTTTATAGTTGCCCACAGTAAATAATTAAGAGTTACCAGTCCATCCATCGTCTATAATTGTCATCGTAGTGCAAGTCTTAACACAGTAATTGATTTTCAGCTTTTCTTTAATGAAAGCAGTTCCACTTGTGCGGCGCAGCCAAGGAGAAAGAAGAAAAATGTTCAAGCTCCCCTTTCTACCACAGAAGGGTTTCGGGATGAATAATAAAGAATGGAGGGCGTCTGGCATTGTCTCCCAGACCCAGGTTTAGTCTGTATTTGAGGAAAGCAGCGCTTGCCAACTTCACTAATCAGCGCGGTCCGATTAGAGCCAGCATCCGCCGCTAGCTTCCCCCCGGTTAACTTCCTCTTTCGTCCCCTATCAAGTGCAGTCTCTCCTTAAAGGAGCGGGGAGAGATCGCGTTTGCCTTGTAGAGACAGCACACAGGTTGCCATTGGGCTCGGTGCCGTCGGGGCGGCATTTGGCTGGTCCTTTATCAGTACTTCCTTTTCGTTATGAATGTTGTTTTTGTTCAAGAAACCTCGGTTAGCTACGTGTCTAAATACAATAATCCGCGATATCAATCACAGCCGACAACCACAGGCTGGAGGGGGAAAGTATTTTTTTTTTAGGGTGGGTGATTATTTTAGGGCGGGTGGTGATCTGTTTTTTTTTGTTCTCTTTTCTTGTTTGTCCTCTGTATTTCGTATTAATTCTTGCGCGAACTGATTAGTTTGGCCAGTAAGACAATTACGGCCCTCACTGATGTGTTTCGGTGCCTCTGTGACAATGCTGCGTGTTGTGTGATGCTCTGCGAAGCAGCCAGTGAAAAGGGCTTTTCAAATGGCTTTTGTTTTTGTTCTCACATATAACTGAGAAGCCTTTCCTAGTTGCAGCTGTACCCGAGGAAAGGAATAATGTTTGTGATTATTTTTTTTCCCAGCTTGGAGTCACGACAGAATAATAAGTAGGCCTCTTTGTTTTTGTGTTTTATTGCACTGATTGTGTGTTCGGAAGAGCACAGCAGATTGTTCAGGAGGCTCTTGGTAAAACAGGAACATTGCAATGAAAGAAAATAACAAGGGATTAGTAATTCCACAGATTATCACCCCTCTTTAGTGAAACGCGATAGACATCTTTATTCATTTTGTGTCACCACTTTTAAGGAGTGGTTTGCTGTAACGCAAGGTTTCTTTAAACCTCGTCCTGGATTTTGTTCCAAGGGAGCTCTTTACTAAGTGATATCCTGAGGAGTTTTTCTCTCAGATATGAACATTGGGGATTTTAAGACTCTTTCAAAATGCGCTAGTTAAAAGGCGACTTCCGGAATGTCTATCTGAGCTGAAAACAATTTGAAGAATTCACATTCATCCTATCCTTAATTCATCCTTAATTAACTATCATCTTAATTAAGGGTTCAGCCGTGTGATTTAGAGTTTGGCTGGAAGGAAAACTAACCGGTCCACAGGACCAGGATGGAGAGCCCCTGCCATAGCGCTGGATACCAAAGCAACAGCTCAGTTTGTAATGGTTCAGAAGAGTTTGGATTTTGAAACTGAAGGAAATGCGTTTCAGAAATATTTTTGCCAGGGCTCGGCTTCTGCAACTGCAGAGGAGCTAGTTCGGACACGGTGACGTCACCGCCTTCCCTGCGCGTAGCGGGGACCTCAGCCGCCTGGGCTGGGGGAGGTCTCCTTTAGCTCATGCGGCTGGTTCCCTGTTGCGTGACGCTGGAGGCCCAGGTTCGCGCCCCAGGTGTTGCAGAACGAACCGGCGGGGAGGAGCGGCGAGGGCCCGGGCCCGCGCGGAACCGCGACGGTCACACAACTTTGCAGCTTTTATCGTTGATAAAAATTGGGTTTTGGAAGGGGTTTGTTGTGTTGTGTTTCTTGACATTTTGACTTGGTTGATGGAATAAGCAGTAACAAGCAGTCTTGTTGTGCTGTAAAGCCCTTGAATTTGTGGTCTTCTTCTTCCTCTTCCTCCGCGCCCTTCCGAAACGTCGCATAGGTCCACCTGAGTCTCGGCGCTGACGTGTAGATCTGGTCCAGGAGGGCCTGGATCCTAGTCGGCTGTGGGTGTTGCGGGTGTAAAGCTCGAGTTTCTCCGTCTTTCCCAGCTTCTACTGAAAGGCTTTGCCTCCACTCAGACGTTAGCTGTCCGTTGTCTTCCCCTGCTGTCGGCCTGCCCTCTCTGTTCCTCTAGTGATTCCCCCGCAGTCCAGTGGATCGCCAGCGCCAACGCAACACTCGGTTCCCACCAGCGTATCCCATTGATTCCTTCGGAAGTATTGCTTCGCTCTTTTTTTTAACAATATCCCTGATGACTCGGTTCAGCGGGCTGACTCCAGCCCCCGTCGGTTTTTTTTTTCCTTGTTATTACAAAGCTCCCGTTCCAGGCAAACAGGAAGCAGGAGCGCGGATTTGTTAGTCTGCTCTGTGACTGCGCCTGCTTCCCAGCCTCCAGACACGCAGGAGAGGGGAGAGGATGTTTCTGTGCTCTTGATGTATTTTGTTTTTAATAAGAAGTGAAACAAATCCGAGCAGCAGCTGGCACGGTTAATTCTTTCCGAGATGCTCCTCACTAGGCACTGAGGACTGGCAGCGGGCCCTCTGCCAGCGTTCCAGTCCAGTCCAATCCCTTCACATTTGTACGGGTGACGTTGAGTGTGTAAATGCTTCCATGTAGTTTTCCATTTCGGATTTTCACCAAGTATTTCCAGTGTGAGACATTTGCCCATGCAGTCGGTTTCAGGGTTGTAAATCTTCAAATTATTAAGGACCTCTCGACATTTCTTTCCACTTTTCTTTCTGAACTGGGATGGGATTTGTATCCTTATAAACATAAGTAATAATGGCACTAATAAGTGAGATGTAGCACTGAGATTGTTTGCAACATTTCTGCTTTTCTTGTTCCCTGATTCGATTCCCTAGGTACAGTTTCTAATATGTAAGAAACTCCACAAGGAAAATCAATGAAAAATTGAGAATTAGTGATGCAAATTTCCTTCATGCGTTCTTTGTCATGTTTCTCAAGATCTGCTCACGCAGCGAGCCTTAGATTTTACACTGACACCACATTATTTAAGAAAGCTTTCTGGGACATAGCTGGAGCTGTGCTAAAATACACTTTCTTATGAGCCCCCACACTGCGTTGTGAAACACCCCATTCATCCCCCCTGACCAGAGTCAGCCAAGCTCAGACTGAGAGATAAATCAAGCCCCAGGTAGGGTGGCTAGCCAAGTGTCTCCTTAATTTGTCCTCCCAGGCTGTTAGATTGGCTCAGAAAGACGAGAAGGGCTGAGACAGTAACACATCCCACTGTCCTTTTAAAGCTGCTGCACATTTCAAGAGCCCCAGCCAGGAATGTGTCACGCTGGACTTTTCCACAAGCCATAATAGTCTCTTAAACGCTGATATAAAGTGTCCTTCGCTGTGAAGTGATGCAGGTTATTAAGCAGGAAGCGCAGGAAGGCAATGTGTTTAACAGACCCTCCTCGCGGCCACAGGCGCCCAAGGCAGGGGAAGAGCTATGTAGGTCAGCTCGGCGTTTCTGCATCCCCTCAAAATGCTGTCGGTATGAATGCGTTTACTCGGAAACGACCGAAGGACAGAGCCCCGGGAGTTTCTCCTTGCTCTTTGAAGGCCGCCTCTCTTCCCGCGCCAGAGTGCTGACCTCGATGAGCGGGGCTGACGGCGGGGGAGCCGGGGGGGGCGGCGGTGCTTCTGCTCGTAGCTGCACACCTGCTGTCTGACGCTCACCTGGGCCGCCTGCGCCCAGGCTCCTGCTCGAGGCCTCCTTTCCCGAGGCTGTTCCTCTCCTGTTCATACAAAACTGTTTGGGTACCGTTTTTTTTTCCCCCCCCATAAAACGGTGATGCAGAAACCGACCCTGTTATTCAGTCCTTAATAATCTAAGGTTGATGCAAGTCGAGCAAGCATGCAGCGATATGTTTCCACACGCAGCAATGTGGTGTTGAAATCCGAAGAAGGCTGATGAGTTTCAATAGTAAACTTGTCAGCAGAGCAAAACTAGCTTGTTCCAGACTCCCCACAATCCACTGAGTAAAAGAGGTGCCCCCTTTTCACGGTTTGAAATGAGCTTTCCGCTCGTGTCCAGATCCCACATGATGTTTGTTTTTTTGTCAATTCTTTATTCCTTTGATAAGATCTTGTTGTTGTTTTTTTTTGTATGTACAGAATACAGTTTTATACGACTTCCCCTTGCCACTATTGTCTCACCCTCAGTAGCAGAATTCTGTCTTGTTTAAAAATGACTCTGACGAGAGAGAGAGAGGGCTCGGCCTACAGTCTGCCTGGTGCCACTGGGGGCCCTACCTGGAGTGAATGCACAGCTCCTTGCTGGCAGGAGGCCACGGTACAAGTGGCTCCAATTAGTAACGTCGCAGGCAGCCTAGCACACAGGCCATCTCTTTAACAGCAATCACTCCAAGACAGACTCGAGGCACCTAGGAAGGGCATTAACTGTTGCGTGTGTTCTGTTTCCTTGTCGTGCTCCTGTTTATACTCTCAGGTGTGGGTTAGAGGTTTTGTCGTCTCAGAATGTGGGCTAGGCTCATGGCGATGTGTGCCTCACAGTCCGCAAAACGCCTTGTCGTGCTGGCAGTGTTTCTGGGATGCTGCACACTGTACACCAGTGTTTATAAAGGTGGTCTTCTGACAACGGCGGCGGCCCTCTCTGGTGTGGAGCGCCTTCTGTTTAGACATCAGTGCGGAGGACTGTTCAGAAAGGAAACGTTCGGTGTCTTCAATGATTTGAAAGGGAAGGAGTGCAGATAAAACGTGTATTTGAGAACATGCTTTTAATTCTTAGATGTGTCAGTAAAATGGGTGAATTTGGATGCAAGAGTAGGAAAGTAGTTGCTGTCTATTATGCGAAAGTTTTGCATATTTAATGGCATTAACCCACGGGTAGACTACTTGGTTGCAGTTAAGAGCATTAACCTAATTACTCCCAGTAGCTTCCTGTTAGTTCTTCTGTGCTGAGCTGTGCTGCTTTGCGCAGAGCCGCGCGGTGAAACCCGCTCTCTGTTTATCTCCCCAGGCTGCACAACGCCCTCTACCCCGAGCAGCCCGTCTTCGCCCTGACGTTCCTGCACGTGCTCTCCGCACCCCTGCACGGCCTGGCCAACTCGTTCGTGTTCGGCCTGGATAAGGACACCTGGGGCCAGCTCAGCTTCACAGGCATTCAGGTACAGCTGTCGGTGAGGAGAAGAGCCCCCCCCCCCCCCGGCTCGTCTCCGGAGCTCAGGCAGGCTTCCCGCTGTTCCCACGCTGAACATGTGAGAGCAGGGTAAAATACAAGAAGGCCATCTTGCCAAGGTTTGCACAGCTAGCGAGCGTTTCAGCCAGGAACTTTATCTGGCATGTGGAGACAAAAAATGCAGTAGGTTGTGATAAAGTCTTGGCAGTGAAAAGGGCTCAGGAAGAGCTGGCCGGCTTGAATGCAGCCATGCAGCACTGACACAGGCACAGGCAGGCAGTCACGGGAAAACGCACAGTCAGAAACTGCCTTTTTACATCGCTCAGGGCTGAGTGGGTTATTGATTTTTTTTTCTGCCCTTTTTTTTTAGGAGCAGGGGCTGTTTTCTTGCTAAGCAGGGCGAACCACAAAATAAATTTAGAAGTCATAACAGCTCATAAAATAACAGTGCCTCGCAGTGCAAGTGGAAGGCAGGCGGTCAGGTGGTTTCGACCTGAAGCTGTAGGGAGCCCTCGAGTCCCGGTTTCAGATTTCAGACGCAGACCTTGACTTTCCTGCGGTTCCCCCACCCCCGGGGGGAGGGCTCGTCTGTTCCAGGCCGAACACCTGCAGACGGCATGCTTTCCCAGCGGCTGGACAGCGCAGGAGAAGAAAACCTGTTTCAAAACCTGCCCAGCGCCACCTGCCATTAACAGGGCAAGGAGACGAGCTTTTCGGCTGTGTCGCCTGATAATGAGGACGGGCATTAGCCTGTATCAGGTCACGCGCTCCCATCGAGCCTTCTCCCCGTCTTGCTCGTCTCAGCTTTGCCTTTGCGCTTGCCAGTGTAATCAAAACCCTCTCAGCATGAAACTATTCTAATATTATCGTAACTATTCCGTGCAGATCCACAGATAAGGAGGCAGCCTGATAAATGTGTTGGTCTGTAATGCAGCATGTCCTAGACAGGAAAGGCTGGGAAATTGTTTCGCAGAGATTAGCGACGGCAGGCCTGTAGAATCAGATTTGCTGGAGAGGAGCTGGTAAAGTGCATGTAGCTTACAGCTCTAATCCCAGTCATTTGCTCTCTTGTATTTACATTGATCCACTTCTTTTAAGTTCCCCAGCTGTCAATCTTCACAGCTGCTTCTTCTTCTTCTTCTTTTTTTTAAACTTTAATTATCCAGAAGTTTTAACATCAATCCTTTCAAGCTGTTCAGTTCTTACTCGTCCCACTTGAAATGATATGGTAGGATCCTTTGCTTTTTGACCTGTAAATCAGCTGAGTCTTAAACCTCGGGATGGTTTCGTTTAGCAATATGTATGACCATATGCCACCCAATGTCTTCATCTAAAGACGACGAGGAGCACTTGGCCTCCTTCTTTTGTTGTGATCAAAAGGCTGAACTAGGATTTCAGCAGCGTTTCTTTTTTTTAGAACAAGATTGAATGATTAGACCTAACAGTGTCCTTTACTTAGGAGCGCTCCCTCTGTGTTGAGAATGCAAAGGCTCTGTCAGCGATTTTCATTCCTTACAGAATGGAGTTCTTCTGAAAGGCTTTAAAATAATTGAACTTTTCATTTTTTTTTTCAGCCCAGAACCGCGGAAGAGACATTTGTGGAATTTTAAATGTTAAAGACTATCAATTCTCTCAACGCGCGTTGCAATTAGAATTATTTGAGCCCAGGAACCTTTTCAGCATTTGAAAGGTTGTTGTTTTTTTTTTCTCGGCATTTCAATGTAGAGTTATCGTAATGTTTGTTCAAAATCTGATTCGTGAGTGAGCTCATGCTCGTGCTCACCAACAATTTCATCCAGAGGGAAGGGTGTTACAGTAGAAAGGGTTTTATTTACCTTCAAAGGGTACGTTTCAGGCTTCTGTTCAACTGTTGTGCAGACATTTCAGCCATTAAATAGCTATATTTAACATGCATTACCCCAAACATACAGGAGGTGCAGCACAATAGCTGGTTATTACATGTGCTGAGCGGTAAATTGCAGATGCCCTTAATGGCGGCGGTGGAGGCCGTGTTTGCTGTGAAGGCTCTCTCTGTAGAGCAGCAGAGCTGGGGAGGCGTGTGGAGCTCGGTGACCTTTATCAGAAATGTCAGCAGAGATTGTCTCTGATTAATGCGGATTTATGTAAAGTGGACACGTTCTTAAGGGGAGGGAGGTACATTGAAGTCCAAACACGAGCGAGCTATTACCTTCCGCCTGCGTGTGGCTGGAGGTGCTGCTTGCTCTTGCTTTATATGGCGGTTGTGTGCGACCTCAATGCAGAAAGCAGCTCTTTCACTTCAACTTGGAGAGCCACGCCAGTGTGCCTGCTCCAGTTTTAGACAGATGCACAGTGTTTCTGCAGGAGTGGACCCCCCAGTTTAATGGTCAATGACATTGATACATTGGAGGTGGTATCAGGTGGCGATGAAGAGACTCAGTTCCATTTCATTCAATTAAAACATCCCCTATTATATTACTAATTAATAGAGCAGCTCTTGTGAAGCTAAGGATGAAAGAGATACAAAACATAATTAGAACTATTTTAGTGTTATCTTCTAACACACTATGATAGCTGGCATGTACGTGTGTGCTCTGTGACTAAGAGGCAGTTGCTGTTTATCCTGGCAGCGTTCATGCCATTTCCCTGCTGCCCACACAAATAAGGTATCACATCTAGGGGCTGCTGTGAGGAACATTCCACATCAGCTCGAAGAGTTTCTCTTGGCTTCGCTTGTCTTTGATATTGATCAGTGCTCGCTGTACAACGTGCTCTTTATGCTCAGTTATTTTCTCTCCGAGCTGCTCAGCTCAGACAGCTTGGAAACGCTATCCCTTTTCTTGTCTGCATGAGAGGAGAGGAGAGGAAAGGCACGTCGGCTCAGCGAGCACAAAGTTTTTTCTGAGGTGCGCGAAGAATCGGAAACATTCATCCGATCCGTGTAACACACAGCCTGTCATTTTACGCTCTCCCCCCTGCGTTACATTCTCGGGTGCTGGCAATATTAAACCCAGAAACGTTGTTCAGGCAGCGCCATGATCAAGGAGGTGGAATCATCTGTGGCATCCACCTGCTTTCAGATCCGGAAACGCGGGGTAAAAAAAAAGAACGACGCGAAGCAGCCGAATTCACTCGGGAGGTTTCCACCTGAGCGAGCCGGGGAGCGCGTCGGTGGGAAGTAGGTTGCTGCGCGAGGGGTGCGGGGACTCCGGTGGGGCAGAGCGGAGGCGCGGTGACCCCGGGGTGACCCTGCCTGTTTCCCCTGTTTCCCCTGCAGCTGGCCCTGCGCTCTCGCTTCTGCGACAGGACGCAGATCCGGGAGTACCACCCGGGGGCGGTGCGCTACGCGCCCGCGGAGGAGGGCGGCTTCTCCGACTCGGACGACGACACCACCGTGCTCTTCTACTCTCCGGACATGACCCTGAAGGACAGGGGTCCCTGAGGAAGCCGGGACCGCGGCGCCTCCCAGCCGGAGGAGAGAGAGAGAGAGGGGGGAGAGAGAGAGGGAGGAAGTGGCCTGTGCAGAGGAGCGCACAGGAGGACAGCCAGGGAGACACTGGAGATGAGCTGTCAGCCTCCATTATTAATTCCCAGCTCTTAATATTTAATGTCATAAAACTGCAGCTCCCCACGCTGCCGAGGAGTCATCAGACATGCAGAGGACATATCAAGCTGAATTCCAGAGACGGGAGGGGGTGAGAGCAGAGGAGAAGGCAAGAGAAAAGTGCAATGCCCACAGCCCACAGAGGCTGGGAAGAACCTGTTCAATTCAGCAGTGTTTTTTACTTTACATGGTATTTGTTGTTTTTGTATTGGCTTGGAAAGCTACCCTTATGTATTATGGTGTATATTCTTAGGTTTTTTTTTTTGGCATGTACATAAACACAATCCTGCTTCCTTATAAGCATTTTTATGTCGACGTGTCCTTTTCTGTTTGTCGCTTGACTGACTCGCTGCCGTGGCGGGGCAGGAGTTCAGTTCCCACCGCCGAGACGGGCTTCCTCAGTGGAAAGGCGGCTCACCTTGCCGCCGGGGAGGCGCCGGCCCTGCCAGGAGTTGCCCGGACGGGCTGTCGGGGGGGTGATTGGCAGGCGGTGAGAAGCGGCGCCCCGGGGTGCTGCCCTGAGGAGCCGGAGTGAGCGTGGGCGGGAACCGGCGGCAGCGCAGGGTCCTTGAAGCCCCCCGTTTACATCCCTCGGCAGAACAAGCGTCCCCGGCAGCGGTGTCCTCAGGGCATCAGATGATCGCTGGGCCGTTTGATCAGCACTCCCAGCCCCTGGGCGGCTGAGCGGCGCTGCTGTCCGGCCCTGACAGCCTCGGTGCAGGATCCTCTCATGTCTCCGGGAGCTGTCGTCCACACCGGCCAGCCAAGACTGAAAGTATTAATAATCTCCCCCCAGCACCCACCCACCCACCCACACACTCCGGGATGAGGGGGGGGGGTCGTTCATTCACCCCGAAAATAAAAAGATCAGTCCGCTGAAGTTTGGCGTTTTCTTTCTTTTGTGGGTTGTGGTGTTGTTGTGAGAAGGCTTCCACAAACTGTTGGGGGAAAATCTAAGTATCCTGTGTGTGTGTGTATGTATATATACTGTATCCGATTTGTCTTTTTTTAACTATTGTTCCCGACGCAAGATGGCAGCCTGAAGTGAAGCCGTGCTTCCAGCAGTCCCGTCTCCCTCCTCACACCTCATTACGTTCCTAATTTACACATAACGCTTTCACACGCCAGTCCATTACTCATTCGTGGAGAACTGATTGAGTTAAAAACGCCTGAGCCAGCAGCCCTGCCTCGTACGCGGCGCTGCTGCCGGCTCCGGGCGCTGCCAGGGAAGGGGGAAGACTCGTCCAGCGAGTGGGATCGCTGGGGCTGCTCGAAGGCCGCCGTTCCTCCCCGAGTCCAGTAACGTCCCTTTCGTCTTCCGGAGAACAAAATAAACACGTTTCCCGTATCTGTACCCTCAATCTCTTGGCATGTTTCTGGGGATGCCAGCCCAGGTTTGTTTCTGTGTCGAAGACCACCTCATGATGAGAACAAAGAAATACAGAACAGCTGGTTACACAGGTACAGATTAATGCAGATTTCACCTTTCTTGGGATGCGACTGTAACCACCGCGGGTAACACCGGAGTGCGCCTCAAATGCTGTGTAAACGTGTGTAACAACATGGTTTTCTTGTCTTGCCTGTGTTATCATGGATACCTGATCGTTCTCAAGTTTGCATGGCGAAAAAAAAAACCCAACGATTTTGTAATTTGATTTCTTTCATTTCGTTTGGCGGGCAATAAACGAACAGAGGTGTTTGTACAACAGTTTCCATGGTTTCGGGTCATACATGAAACCCCCCCCACAGAAGCCGAGGTACTGTGGGCTACTTCTCTTTCGGCCAGCTCCTTCCTCAGCCTAACCCTTTAATAACAGAATCCCCCACCCAAATCTCCCCAATCACGGGGATTTTCATATGCGCTAAGATATAATTAACGTTGTGTAAGAACCGCGGTGCACGTGAATAATCGAATCTCTCCCTGTCATATGGAAAGAATTATTTCCCCCGTATCGCCGCATGTGCTGTAATTGGATACAATTTAACATTTGCAGCCCCTGGCATGCGGGCGCGCACAGTGCCTGCCACAAACTGGCCTCGCTGAGGAATTATTTTTCAGGGCTCGTAAAAAAGAAGACGCACGCCCTCCCATGACAAAAGGATTAATGTGGTGGGGGGGGGGATTGGCCCGGACCTGGTGCATTACAGGTTAAAAGACAACAACTGGGGGTGACAGCGCAGCAGGAAAAGAATTTTAAATGGAAGCCCACAGCTGGCCAGATATGAAAGACGTGCAGACTGAGCAGGAAGCATTAAATTTAATGCTTTCAGGGGGTTTGTCTGCGATCGTGCAAGCCTCTCGGCTCTGGCTGGTGGAGCTTGTGGGCGACGGGGCAGCCTCGTAAACTTCCTCTTAAACAACAGGAACTGCTCGTTAGCGAGGGCACGGCAGAGCCGGCTCTCTGGGCTGGAAGCAGAGCAGGGCAGGGCAGAGCAGGGCAGGGCAGAGCAGGGCAGAGCAGGGCAGGGCAGGGTTGGGCAGGCCTGGCGGGGGGACCCGGGGTTGCCTCACGGGATCCGACAGCTCCCGGGTCAAGTCACCATTAGACGTTGCGACAGCAGTGTGGAACAAAGGGGGCTGTTTTTTTCTTTGCCTGGTTGCTCTGTCCAAACAGAATATGCAAAGCATGTGGGTCGTACAAGTGCCAGCGCAGTAGTATGTGTGTGTGTACAGCTTTGCATATTGGCAGAGAGACTGAGCTTGCCTTTAGAGCGGCGCAACCATCGGCAGGCGGTTTACTCTTCTCAGACCGTCTCCCGTGTGGGAAGAGCCAGATTTCTGTTACTGTGGACGCTGCCTTCCTAGTCAGAGCTAAGCGTTCATACAGGAATCATCTAAGCTCCTTACAGCAGGAACTTACAGAGTATTTAATCTTGTTCTGCAGTGAGCAGCAAAAAAAAAATCTTCAAGGTCAGTTCGATTGTGCTGTTTAACTCCCATTTGTTTTGTTCAGCTCATTTTCCCTCAAACCTAATTTTTTTGCAGCGAGAAAGAAGGGTCATATATCTGCCGGAAAAAAAAAACCGCACAAAGCACCTATTTCGGCAAGACGAGGTTTGGTCTTTTCTTCTAGAACACACAGCAGTGTCTTTTTTTTTTGCTTATGTCTTTATTTTATCAAGGCTCTCAAGCATTGTCAAAGAATCAGAATTCTGACCCACATTTCAAAAAATGTCCCGAATTGCAAATTGTTTTTGAATTTGCAGCTGTGGGACAGAGGCCACGGTAGCATTCTATTTGAGATGTGTTCTGTTTCGGCTTTTGTTTCGTTCAGCAGGAAAACCGCCTTATCAGCCAACAAAGCAGCCTGGAAGCTGACATCCTGGCCCCCGGTCTTTATCCCTCCGTGACTTGGAACTCGGTGTCAGGAGAGAGAATGAAGGTGTCTTTGACTTCTGTGACGGGGGATGCCTCAGCACTGCTCCACATGATAGATGTGGTGCGAACTTGCATCCTGCAGGCTAGCCCTGCTGTTTGGGCCGAGAAAAGAAAAATCACCCTCTGAGAGAGCAGCTCTGGGCCACAGCCCCGGTGAGGCAGCGTGTAGGAGGCAGGGGGCTACTGCAGAGGTTTAATATCGGAGTTCCCCGGCGTGCACCGCCAGCCTCCCCACAGCCGCCCGGCAACACAGACGCGCTCGCCTATACATATTTCATTCCCCTGCTCCTCATTATGCGTCTCTGCTTTCAATAGATTTGAAGCGCTCTCCCCGTTTATATCTGCTAACCATCCTGAGAGCGTGTGTCGGTGTGTGTGTGTGCGCGTCTGAGTGAGAGCGGAAGAGAATGTCTCGCTACGAGAGCCTAGCGCGGTGTGTGTGTGTGTGCGTGTGCTCCTACATTAAACCTGTAATCTCCAGCCTTACAGCACCCAGGGGGCAGATAGCACTTGTGAAGGCCAGGCTGTGTGGATGGGACCAATAATGAGCAACACGCAGCACTTACTGCAGGAAGGAATCCAGCCACAGTCCTGGGTGTGCAAACCTTTTTGAGTGAGATGGGATTGTTCAATTATTTACATAACCATACATGTTTTTTTGGTGCAAATGAATGCATCGAGAGCATGTCAAATATGCTCTCTACAGCGGAGTGTGGTGTCTGCGTTTGAATGCTAAAATTAACGCTCTTTTCCTCCCCTCCCTTCCCCCACACAGCGATCCCTTTATTTACTTAGCAATCACTTGCCTGACATGGAAACCTCGTCTTCAGGGCTTCCTTTTTAATCTTGGACTTTTTCTCGGTGGCGTTGACACCTACATCTCGCATCCTGTTTGCCTCCGTCCGTAGTGAAAGTTGGCGTTTCTTTTCTTGGGTGCGGGGGGAGAGAGAAGGGGGCTTTTAGAACACAAGCGTTCAGACGGCTCCTCGCCCTGTTCCCGCGGATGGAGCGGAGCGGGCCGATCTCGGCGAGCAGGGTCAAGTGCCCGGGTCAGGGGTTATACACAGAATACGTGGAAGAGAGCTGAAATTCCTCACCAGACCTCGCCCGTCGCAGAGAGCAGCCTCACAGGTTCTGTGAAACGGACTCGGGACGAGGAAGCAGCTGTGAGGCAAGGACTCCAGAAACAAGTCTTCCCTGTGCTCGATAATTGTGGTGCGTTCTCTTGTTTATGTTTTTCCAGATCTGCAGCCCGGGAGGTGGGGGAGCCAGCAATGTCTGAGTACTGTCATCATCTGTCTCCCAGGCCAAAGCAAACAACATGCCCGAAATACAGGCTGACCTCACTTCCCCTGCAGGCCCTGGGCTGCCTCTTGAAGCAGTTTCTCCCTCCGGAGAGACAGGCTGCCCATTAACTCGCAAACAGACCGGCAGCTCTGCTCCCTGACGTGCAGGGGCAGCTGCTTTCTGTTTGACTTTGTCACCGCGGCGTTGAAGATGAAGGTTTGAGGAGATTTCGGAACAAATAACACTTAAGGCTGTTTTCCAGCGCCCTTCCTAAAAACAGGTGGGGCCAGGGCTGTTCTTTTTAGGGAACACAAATGCCTGGGAAGTTAAGCATGCTTATACACAATGTGCCTGTTTCAGAAATGTCTTTCTGGTCTTCTTCTAGAAAATCCTGTTGTATTCTGACAAATACTTTTCATTTCCTGTTGATATCAGATTTTAAGCCTGTTAACTATTGTCCATTGCTCCAAAGAAGAGCCCATTGCACCCGTCTAGCTCATTTGATTGCTACTAGCTCAGTCAGTGGTGCACATTTCCAACCCTGGAGGGCCTCGGTGTCTGTAGGTTTTCATTTCACCTCTCCCTTAATGACCTAAATGACTAATTATTAGCTTAATTGCACCAATTTCACGCTTTTCAATGGTCTTGACGATGGCGTAAAGACTGCTGATGATTTAAAGAGACCTTGAAGATCTGCTGAGCTCCGGCCCTGGAGGTGTGGAGTCATGCACCTGTGATCTCGGTGATCTAAGGATCTCATTCAGCCCTTTCTTGAAAGCTGCCAGGTTATCAAATTTGACAGCCTGGCTGGGGTAGCTTGTACCAAACTCCCACAAGCTTTAGTGTAAAAAAGGCCTTCCTGTTCTCCTTTTAAAAAGCGATTCTCCATAGTTTCTACTTTTGTCCTCTGGCTCATGTTTCACTGATCCACTGGGCTGACTTTGTCAGTACCTTTGAAGATTTTGAATACTTGAATGAGCTCCTCTGGTTTTTTTTTTCCAATTCAAGTCTGAAAAGATTCAGTTCTTTCAGCCTGTCAGAGCAGGACATTCCTTTAAGCCTATGAATGTTATCAGTTGCTATTCCACGTACTTATTTCAAAGCATCAATACCTTTTTTTGTAACAATTATTGTGATCTGAATTATAATGAGGTCTTACTAGTGCATTGCACAATTGCTACATCATTTAATTTTAATTATGTTCTATGTATCCTAACATTGTTTGCTTTTGTATTCCTTCCACATACTGTATAGACTTGAAGATGTGCACAATGTGTCATCATAAACACCTAAATCTTTTTCATAAGTAGGTTCTTCAAACTGTTTCCCATTGTAGTTTGTTTCTGCGACCAGGATACAACACTGCAGTTGTCTACATTAAGTGTCATCTGCCCAGTGTTTGCCCAGTCTTGAGTCTCATCTAAATCATGGGAATTTCCTTCAAACAGTTCACAGCATAGGCATATCTGCCTATATTGATATAATCTGCAAACATGATGGGTTTACTAACTATACATTGGTATAAATTAAAGAGAAGTGGTCCTAACACAGGTCCTTGTGGGACTCCACTGGCATCCCTCACTTGTCTGCAATCCAACCATTTATTGGTTCTCAGTTTAGAAATGCCTCAAAAAGACATTACTTTGAAAGCCTGCTGCCAGCAATTTAAGAATTGATCTTCCATTAGCCTTATGAAGAAATGATATCTCTGAACTTGCAGCCCCTCCTATACGTGTATGTTGGTACAGAAAGTAGCTGTAAAAAGTCAGCCAGGATTTCCCTAAAACTGTCGGATAACAAGCATTTATTTGCACAGTCTGTTGTTTGTACAGTGTTGGTTTCATTTCATAACTTTGGTTGACTATGTTGTTGACATCTGTCCATCCTGTTTGTGTTATGACTTCTTATGCCTTTTGTTGACTGCAATTGTGTAATTCTGGGTCACACCGGTTCTTTTTCTACCCAGCCTGCTACTTAATTCTGTATGCCTTTTCTTTGAAGGAGATTATTGATTACAGACTTTGCCACACTTCCAGCACTTTTATGTCCACCTATGGCTTGAAATGTCTGATTTCTCAAAAGCTGCAATCACAGCCTTGAAGACTCCATGGAAACTTCAGTTCCATTAGCAAAATTTCCCATTAGGGAATGCAAATGAGGTCAGGCTTTTCATCAACACGGGAAGGACTTGAAAGAAACGATTTTTAGGTAATTCTTTTTTTGGATTGCTAAATAAAAAATGGAGAGGAAAAAAAAATGCATAATGGATATCTTTCCGGAAAATCAGTGCCTCTCAGAAGCTTATGGGTACACGTACCAGCAAGAACAGTTGCTGAAGCCCTGTCTGTTTTTCTTCCTCCTTTAGAAACGTGATGATCTGGTCAGTATTCGCCACCCCAGACAGCAGCTGCCGGGCTCTCGGAGTGCTGTAATTCATTCACCCTGACCGCAGGGTCGGCTTGAAAACCGCAGAGAGCGAGGGGCTGCGAGGCTCGTTGATGACCGGAGGAGAGGTGAGAAACGCAGGATGCGCTGGCGACTCTCCTGAGCTCAGCAGCGTGAAGGTGTTTATAAGCACAGCCTCGGAAAGCCGCCGCCCCCAGCCTGTGCACGCTAGAACTGGCAAGAAGGAGAGGAAAATTGGATTTGCCTTAACTGTGCGAATTAATAAGTGCTAAAAAAACGCATTTTGGAGAGGTGGATTCATAAACAGCGATAGAACAAAAAGCAGTAATAGGCATACACGTACAGTACTTACCTACATGCACATATTGATGCATATTTAAATAGATGGGGAAATGGAACCTAAGGCCAGATTGGTTAAATGCGCATTCTAAAGGTCCGCTGGAAAAGTCTTTTCTATGTTTTTTGCTTGCAACTCTCTTTACAAATGAGCATTTCTACCAGGTCACCAACCGATAAAGCCAGAAGAATTTCCTCTGATCAAGGACAACGGCAGCCTTTCATAACCAAAACTTTGTGTGTGTGTGTGTGTCAGACCGTTATTACAGGGCCAGCGAATGTACAAGATAGGATGTTTCACCTCCTGGGGATTTGCTGTGTGTGTGTGTGAGAATGGAAGGGAATTGCTGGAGTTCGAGATTTAACTTGAAACATGCACATTGTAAGCTAACCAAGGGTGCGTCCGGAGTCGCGGCTACCATTGAGATCAAATCCCACTACACGACTGAGCCACACTGGACGAAAGCCAGCAGCAAGCTTTCATTTCTTCTCTTATTTCCCCCCCCCCCCAATGACAGATGTAGAAAACATCGCTGTACTTTTCTTTTTCTGGGGGGGGGGAGGCAGGGCTCCCCCAGCCCTGACGGCCGCGGCCCTCGGAGGCGGTGGCTGGCGTTTTCTGTGTAGATTGTTCCAAGCGATCCGTAACGATCTGCAGGTGGATCGCTCTGATTAATGACGGCTGCTCGAGGCGCCATTGCGTGCAAAGCACTTCCTGCAATCGGAGCTGCCAGAATAGGTCTCCAGCTCTCGCTATCTGGCTCCGCCTGAGACGATGCCAGAGCTTTCATTCCAGCCTTTGGCTGCGCAGGCTTTAGAGCAGTCGCTCCGAGTGTCTGAGTCTAGGAACAGATGGCGGGATCATTGTTACCTCCCAGAGAGTGCGACTCCCACACAAGTCAAGTGTATGTGTATGCGGTGCTGTTCTCTCTCTCTCTCTCTGAGTTTCAAATGCGCGCTAGACTATGCTAGAGATCTGGTGCAGATTTCTTTTGATTCGGCAGATTTTTCAAGCGCTGCTCGGCAAATCTCCTGTATTAAAGCTGTTAAAAAAAAAACAAAGAATCACGATCCCCGCCGGGGTCAGTCGGCCTTTCGGCCTGAAGCTTTTTGAAGCCTTATCAGCCATGAGGAGGAAGGTGTAGAGGTGAGACCTTTAAACTGGGACACAATCTCTGTCTGTTGGTGTGTTGGCTTAGCAGGGCTGTTTGTGCTTGATCATTTTTAAAGCTCATAAATTATATTTATAGTTTTTTTTCCCCCCTCCATATCTCATAATACAGGGCCAGAGAACTGGGGCTGAGATTAAAGCATTTTAGCAGCAGGTGGCACTGTTCGCCATGCGAAACTCCAATGAAAAGCAGGAGGAGTAGAAAGGGAGCTCCAAGCAGTTAAGCTCACTTCAAAGAGTGTGGATGACGTTAATTTCAGTTACAAGGCTGCGGGCTGCCTATCACCCAAAGTTCTTCCAGATGTGTACTCAGATCTGTCCAACATGCTTAATCAAGGCACTACTGGTGACTAAAAGGTCTTAAATTACATTAATAATACCAATAATACAATTTCTAAGGCTTTTAAGAAACCATCACGCATTTCTTAAAAGAGTCTTAAAAGCGTTAACAGTCACAGAGTCTGTAATGGAATCGGGCAGTGAGCCCCTCAGACATGGTATCGCACAACAGAAGGCTCTGGTGCTCTTTGTGGATCCTGGTTTTCAACAGACTAGCAAGGACTAGGACTGAATCAGCAGCTCACTGATTAAAGGCTGGGCTATACTCATGCAATACGTTCTTTGGATAATCTCTTATAGCTTCATATTTGAAGAGGAAAAACCTTAAAGTCCACTTTAAATTTCATCAGCAGTGCGCAGAGCACAGGAGCTGCGTGCTGGCGCAGAGTACTTTTAATTAGGCCACGAGCTGCAGGCCAGTGTGAGGGATCTGCTGTGCTTCAAGAAAATATTTTTGTGTGTATTGAAGAGCTACTTTTAGGAATGGCCAGCAAGTACATAACAGCCATTACCGCACTTGTTTCAATTTGAACAGGTCAGATTTATTTCGCCCTGTTTTGTCCTTCCTGTTTTGGAAAGCCCTGGAGATCAGTGGCTATGCTCCGGTCATGCTGTCAGGACTGCTGCATTCTTCCCCATGGTCCAGTCCCTGCCCAGCCATTACAAACGGAGGGAAGGAACATAGTTCTGCTTTGCTAGCCCCTGAGCATGGTTGAAGCCAGTGCTCCGGCATTTGTGTTTTCCCATCCAAGATCAACAGCTCTGCGCGGCCAGGTCTTTTAAGCAGCAATATCCCACATCCCTGCCTCTCCTTCCACAGAGTGCTCTGCTATAACACAGCGAACCCCTGGAGACCCTTACTTTTTGATCTTCTTTGCATTGCGGAATAATGCAGCCCATTCAGACGAGCTCCCTGGCTGAAGCAGAAATTACCGGCAAACACCTACTCTCCATTCAGGATTGCCGGAACTCAGAGACGCTGTGAATGGCCTCCCCTGAATTAATCAGTTTAGAGGTTATTTAATCCACTGGAGACCATTTTTCTTGCCCTTAAACTGGAAATGTGCGTGTCTGTTGCAGTCCTTCATGAGCAGCATTCCCCCAGACAGCTGCAATAAAAGTCCCCCCCCCCCCCCCCCTTCCTCACACACACACACACACACTCCCCCCCTCCTCCATTATGAATTACAGCTCTGACAGATGTGTCTCAGCCCTGCGCAGCCGGTAAAGCTTCTCTGCTTTCCGAGGCTCGGGGAGTCTGGGCAGCGCACTGTCAGATTTTACCCCTGTGGTCTGCTGCCTTCAATGTCAGTGGTAATAGATAAGGAGGGGATTAACCATCGGTACAATGGATCTGACTGGGAAAGAATAATTAGCTTGAGCTAATGTCATTTAATTGTTTATTAATTAAGCAAATGCTGGTTTTTCCTAAATCCCCGTATGACTTTGCTAGGGCTCTGACGAGCGAACACCACCACAAAAAAAGACTACTTGCTCTCAGAAACTTTTCGTCGTCTTGTGTTTGTGTTTGGTATCGCTTAAGAGGAATAACAGTAGGGCTGTGGAGGACAGGGGACGTATTTGTGCTGCAGTACAGTTGTACTTCATAACGTGCGTCAGCGTAACTCTTTGTTGGTTAAAATTCAGCCATTGTCTTCGTAGATTTTGCTGATTTCGGTAGGTTTCGAATAGTTCAATAGTTCTGAGCTGAAACAAAAAAAAATCGTAGTTTTCCTTTGAAAGTCTCTGTGATGTCTTACTTATCTCTCTTGTGGCTACCATGGCAACCAGGAGTGTGTCGAACAGGTAATGTCTGTAGTTTAACTTTTTTCCTCAAGTGGTGTTCTCTACAGCCTTTAACGTGTCAAACAGAGTCAGATCGGCGAGTAATATTAAGATGCCCGTAATGAAAAAGTCCCCCTGAAATAGAATCGGCTGTCGCAACATAAAAATGTGATTGTACGGGAGACGCAGCATTTAATAGTCACATAAGCTAAGGACTTTCTGTTGTGCTACAAATGAATGTTGTAAATTGCAGTTAGTGACATGTTAATGACTTCACGGGCTTTGACAATTAAATAATGAAGCTTAAATTGAGCGAGACAGAGCTGGAGCACTATGTCGAGGTTGTATGTGTGTGATTTCCACACGTAAGCAACCACCCTGTTTTTTGTTCCAAGACTCTGTTCGTGTGTGCGTGCAAACGTGGACAATGCTTTGCACAACCTTTGATCATTAGGAGAGAATGCACTCTTTCCCGAAGCGGCAATAAAATTTGCAATAACAATGGAGCAATGGGCAATAAAAATGTGAATCTGTATTGAAATAAGCCACGTTAACCAATGCGAGTTTTTTTGGAGAGAACAGGAGTCCTACGTCGTTTGTCCGTGCATGTGAAAGTGACTCTCGTGGTGCACTCAGTGGGATCAGTAAAAATACAGCGCGAAGTTGTGGGTGTCAGAGTCTGCTCCCTGAATTCTGTAGCCGGGGCTCAGTAGTCCTTATCAACCTCACTTACTCGCAGAAGTGCATCCTAGCAGACGGCGCAGCCCTGTCTGTGCACGCAAGTACGTACGGTATGTGTGAATGCCTATTAACAATGCACTGAGGGGCCCTTACATATTGCCTGTCCGTGATTTCATCCAGCACAAATGCGTGCGGTGAAGAGCGTAGCCTCTGAACGGGCGCTGAAGATCCTGTTTACACGGCCCTTCCTGTGGCTTCTCCTTCGGGTTCCCAGCGAGGCGAGAACACGCCGCGCAGCCGGCCGCCGTAGAGTTTTATCTCGCCGGCTGCAGGGAGGAGGAAGTGGAGCCGGGGGCACCAGTGCCGCAGCGCCCCGGGCCAAATGACTACCTTCAGCCAGGGCCGGGCGGCAGCATCTGGGCCTTTTAATTTGAGGAAGGAAGTGAAAGCACTGCCGATTTAACAAGAGGCTCTGGGAGCAGTCTGGCTGCAGAGAGGGTGGCTTCTGGAAGCTGCAGACATCTGTTTTTCCAGAACGAAAGGCCACAACCCCCTCCTCCCCCCTCCCCCCAGACACACGCACTCGCGCGCACGCACGCACACACACTTTAGGCACAGCATCAAGAGCTCTGCAGCTCTGAAGTGTCAAGAGGTTTTCTTATCATGTTTTCTCTTTTTGGGGGGTCTTGGTCCATCTTCTGATCTTCCGCTAGTCAGCAGTGTGAGAAGAGATGGTTTTTGTCCCTTTTTGAGCACTTCTGCCCTCTTCACAGGCGTGGTTACTGGAGACTGGACTCATGATGATGAGTGTGAGGAGGGGCTCTGCTCTGAAGGCAGGAGGAGGTCTGGCAGGAGTGATAGTGTGAAGCAGAGTTTAGGGTTCTGGGCTTCTTGTCCCAGCCAGGTTGCTGTTGTACCCCCTGAGCTAAGCGGTTCATGAGAAATGCTGCTGTAAAAAACCCCTCTGTAAAAGTTGGTTCTCTCTAGTGCATCACTGTAAATGAGAATTGTTCTCTTGATTGACTCGTTGGGTGAAATCAAAGGTTGTGATTGGAAAAAAAAAGGGATGGAAATGGCCCGCAGCGGCTGTGTCTTTGAGATGGGCGTGCACCCCACGTTTTGACGCACTGGCACTCAGATCCCCTCTCACCGCGAGCCACCGCACCTCACCCCTCTGCCCGCCCAGCGCCGTCCGCTTTGCGGATTACAAGAGCCGTCCAGAAATACGTCGCTGAAGCTACACTCGTGTGTTTACATGGGGGAAAATGAAGCTTAAGGCGGTGATGAAACGGAGCCTGTTGCTGGAGCCGGTAGGTGATGTTTGGATTCCTCCTGGGTGTCGACACGCATTGATCAGCTTGTGTAAACACTCGGTGCAGACAGCCCTGGGGGGACCCCTGACCCAGGCACAGCACAGGACTGCAGCAGCCAGTGCTCACCTGACTGGCTGCAGCACACACACACACAGTCTGAGCTGGCCTATCAGCTCACCGGGGAAGAAATCTGTCAAGACAGAAGCCCAGTTTAAAGTTGTTACGGATGGCCGGTGTTGCTTACTGTGATGATCGTTCTCCGGGAAATGTTAATTTTTTTTAGAAGAAAGCAAAACAGGATTGGACGGCTAACGTGCAGCGAGTTCATCTGTTGAGATCCTGGTGTGGACGGGGTTAACCTTAGAATGCAGGCTGAAATGCTAGACAGACATTAATCATCGTGAAGCACTCTGACAGCAGTAATGCAGGAAGCATTGAGGCTATACCAGGAATACCTAAGTTGTATCAGCAGAAGAAGGAATTTGGAACACAAGCTGTGATTACCAAGTCAAATCTTTATCTTCAGCATGGCGCTTCACACATGCCAAGTCTGATACATAAATAGGACATACAGAGCCAGTTTCTGTTCCCATGCCTTTGTTAGCAAACTTGCAGACCATCTGTTTTCTGTGCGACAACCACTGCAAAGGTGAGTGATCAGCTTCGCTATTAGATCTGCGCACTTTAGCCAAGCTGATCCGGGGCTAATCGATACCCTCTCCCTTTCCGGGGGAGCAGGAAAAAGACCCAGCAGGCCGCTGCCGGCCGTGGCGAGCACTTCACAAGAGCCTGTAACTAACCGGAGGTCCCATCTGGTCCGCGTACATTAAAGAGCCCCAGACATTTGTCTTTGACAAAGCTACCCCCTTTTTTTCTCGTTTGTCACGGCCAAATCAAATGCAGGTTTATGAAAATGAAGCGTATCTACAGCCTGCTGTACCCGGATAGAGCCTGCTTCGTGTCCTCTTGCGCGGCCGGAGTCTGCGGCTGTAAGACGGGTGTTTGCGCCGGCAGAGCGAGCGCGTCCGAGTGAAACTGGAAGCGGAGGTCTGGCTTATTTCCCCACCCAGTCCCTAGCACGCCGTTAAGTGCCCTGTCGCCCCCTGAAACGACGGGGGGGGGGGGCTAATTCATTGTTCAATGTGACATTGAGCGTGCCCGTTTTAGATTATGAATCAGACCAGTGTGGTCCTTCAAAAGCATCAGTCGTTCTTACTTAAACCACAGGGGACCCGAGAAAAGATTTCTGAATTCAGCACTTGCAGCAGTACCAGCGGGAAAAAAAAGCAAGTTCATCTCTTACCAAACCACGCTCGGTGACCTAGGCAACACGATACTGAGCAACAGCTCCTAACCTCTTTCGTCTAGAATTCCCTTCTTTTCACAACTTGGAACTCAATGTTGATACGCAGGGTCCCTTAGTTCACATTTCTTCCACATGTTGCTATCTCTCGATGTTGACCTCCAGTTAGAGGAAGATTTTTCTGCAAATCGCTATCTGTTGAGCCTAAATAGTGAGAAAGAAACCGGCGTCTCTGTCAGGGCGCTACGGGTGTATTATGCACGTCCTCTGAGCCGCAAGGCAGCGATAGTATCAGCTGTGTGAGTGTGATTGAGGAGAGGCTGTGAACTCGAAGCCGTTGACAAGCAAATACCACGTCCCTGTAGGCAAGAGTCGAGCCTTGCACGGCTGCTTCTGCGCTTTGTGTTTCCCAAAGCAAAAACGAAAAACAGAGCGCCTGTTTATTTTGATCTGGAAGATATTCGTTTTCAATATCCTGTATGAGGGTGCTGTCCGGGCTTTGATGGTGGCCGCTCTGACGTCATCGTTACATCACAATCCAGAGAGACTGACGCCCTCAGACAAGACGCTTTGCCGAATTCATTTAACGCTGTAGAAAAGACGCTTTCAAAAAAACGTGGAAAACGTAATCTTGACAGTAAAGACAGAACTGTATTGTTGGTATGACATGTTTATAAAACCTAAAACATCTTTAAAAAAAGCTATTTGCATTAAACATTTCCAAACAGCATACCTCATAGTCTTGCTTATAATAAAGCATTGATTGATTAAGTTTTTTTAATATAATTCTGCCTTAATTCGTGCTCTCCAAAAAGCTTTCCTGTGCCGTGTACTATGAAAAACAAGTCTGTTTTTAGTAACGACACAGTTAGGTTTCTCTCAGGGATCTTACCCTGCTGTATGGCTGCAGCGGAGTAGGACTTTTCTGCGCTTCGTTTTCTGTAAATAGTTCTGTTCCAGAAACAGTGTGAAGGTCAGTGTAGACTCTGCCCAGCAGGCGCTGTTTTGCATGTTCACCTGTTATCGTGTGAGGTCACCGGGAGCGCACAGTTGCTCCAGTGTGCGGGTGTATACCAGGTGTACTGTGCTTATCGCAACAGAGGGACCGAGAGACAGGACAGAAAACAGGGAGACAACTCTCTGTCACGCTAAGGTATACAGCCACACTAGTCATCTGGAAATCTAGAAATCTGGAAAGCATCTTGAATCCCCCTAATTAAGCAAATGATTGATTCAATTAAAATTCAATTAATATTAGCTGGAGTGAAAACCAGATGACATTCTGGCTCGATTGGTGGCATCCAAAGTGTTTATCAATTTCCTGGAACCACACATGAAAAATGCACATAAAATGTGCTGAGAAGATGTTTTTTTTTTGCTAAATAGGTCTGCTAGATGAATTCATCAATAAAATCTTCTAAAGTAATCATTAAAATGTTTGGAAATATGTAGGAGTTAGTCCTCTTTCCTGCACTAGAAGGCTAAGTAGGATTTTAGAGGTATTTATAAATACAAAGTGCAAACATAAAAGCAAAGCCATAAATATAGATGCCCAGCGCGTATGTCCACTTTTCCTTTCAGAAGTTCTGTAATAAAAATTGGAAGGTGCTTAATTTGTGAATAGATAAATCCAAAATGGTGTGATAATTTCTGTGTGGGTGAATATATAATACGTATACACACAATGTGCATTAACACACGTATGTATTTTTTTTCATAATAAAGGTGTTGAGGCAGGATGCAACTCTAATCTCCGGCCCTGCTGATGATCTCGGTAATTACTGTGTGCATACTTGACAGAGTGGAGACTACAGAAGGGAGAAGTGAAGGGAAATCTGCGCACTTCCACATTTCTAAAAAATTTAACCATTAAAAATAAATAAGTAGGTCTGTCAAAGGCATTAATCTCATTAAGAGGGTGGGGTCGGCAGCGCTGAAGAGCAGGTTTAATGAAGCTGTCAGAGACACCCGTCATCTCCCCTCATTACACGCTGTCCTTGGGAGCCGCCGGTCTGAGCGTTTTAATGAAGGTGCTTTTAATGGGGTTGGATGTAGTTTGGAGCTAAAGCACAGTAATAGCACTATATCAGGGATTGTGTTAGCAGGCCTTTAATGAGACCGGAGAATGTTCATGATGTGTGCAAAAAAAAAAATAGAGAGAGGAGGGAGGGAGATTAAGCGCTTCAAACTTCTCAGCGAAGAGACGCAGGAGTGCGATCTTTCAGGGGCTCACAGAAAAAAGATCGGTTCCGGTCCCACAGTCTCCTGTGATGGCGGGAACACACTTTCGCTTATTCCAGTCAGACGCTCCTGACGCTGTGAACAGGTTCTTCACTTAGGACGTTTTCATCCGCCCTTCGAACCTTCGTTTCTTGGTCAACAGACCCAAAAAACAAAACAAAACAAAACTGGTTTGAAAAAGACACGTTGCCCTCGGAGACCGCACCGAACGCCAGAGAAAGTACCTGCGCGACCTTGGGGTGCCTCCGAGGTCAAAGGCGTTCAGGCGGCGGCTGTTGAATCATTCATCTCTGGAACTGAACCAAAAACTCAGATTAGTTCCAGATTCCCGCACGAAGAGACTTGTTTTTTAAACCTCGGAAATGCCAGTTTGATACGGAATCCGCAGTGAAATGTGAAAATAATACAATACCTACACATATGAATTGCACTGAAAAAGAAATAGCTCCGCTATCGCTGTTTTAGCGGTAAAGAGAAAGCGGGCTGTACATTCATGTTGCCTGGACAGCTGGGAATGTTAGAAATCCGTGAATGCCTTCGCAGTAGGTGTGTTGAAGAGGAGAATTATTAATGCTGCACGGTGAATAGCTATCATGAGGCAGATAATAAAATTATAGGACACACAGTAATAACCCCATCCTAAAATCTCCATAAACCATACAGTGTAACCCTCCCAATAAGTCTGTTTCGATGTTCTCACCTCCTACCAGCAAGGAGAACTGGGACTTTCTGTTTAGAAGCTGGCGTGCTGGAGATGACACCCAGGACTGCTTTCTGGTCATTGAACACAGAAACACCGTAGGCAACCGTGATGCAATACGCGATATGATCAGTTCAGTTGCACAGCCGTTTCAAAAGTTTTTTTTTCCTGCTCTTTGATTACTTCCTGCAGCTTCGCCTAATGGCTTTAGCACTGTAGTAGTACACCGGACTTTTTTTTAATACTGTGATGTTCCCTTCACGTTTTTCTGGACGGGTCCGCAAATCCCATGCTCTGGTGTTCGACATAAACCGCGCAGATATATAGTTGATCTCAGCGGCGACGCTTAAACAGAAACATACACGTTCTTACTATTTCCCGGCGTGAGACACCCCGTTTATAACCTACCCTAATCACCAAAGAAACACGACGAAAACGTTATTTTTCAACAGGTCTGACAACATGTCGCTGAAATAAATCGGCTCGGCGTGCCCCGGTGAAAAAGCTTTTCTCATAAAGCACATTACCGAACTGTATAATGGCTTTATTAAATCATATGTCACTGTTGTATTTCCGTGTGCGTACGGGGTCTGAACAGAAAATTCCCGTTCTCGCTTAAAAAAAAGAAGAAGACGCGGCTTTGAAGTTCTGCGGTTTTAAACCCTCAGTTTTCGTTTCGTGCGGATTTGATGCTGCCGGGTGTTTTAATTGATTGAACTCCCCTTGACCGCGTGATCTTCAATACTGTTCACTCCGAGCCATGCTGCGCTGTCGGGCGCCGCTCTCACCCGCCCCACCCCCCCAGTTTACACTAAACAGTGCGGTGTTTGAACACCGAGGCTATAAACAAAGCCGTTGTTTTGTTTTTCATGGGACTTGCTCCTGAAAGGTTTGCTTTGGCCTGAAGCCAAGCCTCTTGGCCATCACATCCCAATCTTGCTCGAACCGTCCCGAGTGAGCTTTCACCAAGACAAACAGTCGTGCCTTGGGCTGTTATCCAAACACAAGCTCACCGGAACGTCACGGCGCTTTCCTTGTACTCCGTGCGTCACGTTCAGGGGCTTTGTGTGCTATAACTTCGGAATATTTTAAACGCTATTTATACACAATCGCGTTTTTGCCATAATGTCTTTTGTTATAACCTCGGCTAAAGCTGTCGAGCGATTTTCTGCTCTTCAAAGGCGTATTATTCCGTTTTTAAAACAAACTTGAAATGTTGCTGGCGCGCCGTGATCCGGTTCTGTTGAACTTCGCTTTCAAAACGTCCAAGCTTTTAAAGCGTTTCAGCGAACCCGGTCTTTATCTATTTGTCAGTTCTATAAAAGTTACCGAAAACAAAGCAAACGTTGCAAAACGCCTTGAGTAAAGACTGGGGAGAATGTGTCAATCCCTTTGTTTTCTTCTCCACTTCCTTCAGCCGGATAATTATATTGAACAAACTTTACGGATATTTCAGGTGTTCCGCGTACACGCTGGGTGGTCGCCAGGAAAAGGAGGCAGAACAAAACTACAGAGTCGCCGAGGTGCTGTTTGCGTGAATTTCTCTGCGTTTTCGCTCACCGAACAGTAACCACCTCGATTCGTCTTTCCACTCAGAAACCTCAGAACACCTCGTCTGTTCAGATCACGGCTAGTTCACCCCGAATACTAGATACTTCAATATATCGCTCCGAGATACTTTTTTTTTTACTTCTTGAACCGCTTCCATCCTCAGTTGTGAAAGCAGTTATTGCTAGGGGACACCGCTTTTGCTGAGATAAAAAACGTGCACTTTTATTGCCGGGCGTAAACCGCCTTTAACTAGCTCAGGCGTAAAACGATGCTTCATCTATAATCTATTTTAAGCGGAGACAGTGGCTCGGGCAGCGCATCCCAGGGAGCCCGGCAACGCATCGGGGTCAGGCTGTGTTACATTACAAGTGGTCGTACACCTGCCAAATAAGGTATCGCCAGATTTAATGAGGTTTCGGATTTTGTTTCCAGCTCGTTACAATGAAGTCAAAAGTTGAGCCAGCTTCGAGCTGGCCCGTTTGACCCTCACTACTGCCTCGTGGCTATCCTTCGCTGTGACTCTCGCTCCATTTTGCAATGCAATACATTTCCACTTGAAAACAGGAAAACAACTCTTTAAAATATTCCATTCCCGAGTCTCCTTGAACGGTTTTACAATATATATATATTTGGCTATGAGTTTCAAATAATTGAGTTTCTCTCAAAGTTTTAGTGTTTTTTTTATCTGGGCGAGACTGAAAACGCGATTGTCTCAAGATAATACCCCTTTTTATACCCTTGCTAAACTACGTGTCAACGTTTCCTTTTTTATCACAAAGTTTAAGCGCTTCAACAGAAAAATGCGCAGTCGGGTAGCCTTCCACAGAGCAGATTACTGTGTCTGTGTAGGTGGCATTCAGATGTACACTTTCACACGACAGAAGCAGTAGATAGACATAGCCCTACAATTCGGCGGTGAGAGAACTCGTTTTGTTTGTAAAATGAACTTATTTGCATCGTTTTGCATAGGCTGCCGGTGAACCCATGCTTAACAACAGTGCTGAGTCGTTATACTTCAGCAGACTAGAACTGTGAAAGGATTAAATCGTGCAAATTAAATAGTGCTTTAACCTCGGTATGACGCTGGAGCGGTGAATCCCAGGATGTTGCGAGGGCTTACGTCGAACATCAAATAAAATGGAGCGAAATTCATTAGGCGCTTATGAATCCTGCGCTGTCTCCATGATGCAGAAATTATCAGCGCGCGACAAAGCCAACAAAGAGTTTTATATATAGCGCAGACACCCTGCTCGTGCCAATTAGGGGACAGCTGTTTTCTACCACTTAAAGACACAGGCATGTGGTGGAGGCAAGGGGGAGGCCTGTCGTGTGTTTTCTGCTGTTGCAGGCCTCCTGTACAATATGGATTATCAGGTTCGCCTTTCACGGCGTGTGTGTGTGTGTGTGTGTGTGTGCGCGCGCACAGGCAGGAATTACTTCTCACAGCCTGAACTGTGAACTTTCCTTCAGCGAAGGCCGTCTGGGTTTCACACGCACGGGGTGTAAGAGGAGCCACGGTATTTAAGGCGGGTGACCAACGATTGAGTTTCTTTAAGGAGGCGACACGGTTGTGATAGACAGTGTATTGTGACGAATACGCCCCCGCGCATAACAGGGATCTCGGCCGCCAGGGCTGAGGAAGGTCTTCTTTAGCTCAGCCGGCAAGACCCCTGTTGGGCGACGCCGGAAACCCGAGGGCACAAGCCCGAGAACCCGAGTTCGCTACAATATTAACGGTGGCCACTGTTCAGCAGAGCTGAGAATGAAACGCGTGACACAACCGCAGAGAACGGAACGGGGTCATCTGGTTATAAAAAAATAATAACCTCAAACAAATAAACTCAGGCGACCCCAAAACATCTGTGATGAAACCCTGATTTGGTCCGCCTGAAAAAGCTTCCCTTTCACAATGCAGCACTTAACCCGGCGTGACCCTGTCAAATGTATTTTAGCTGTTTTAAAATAAAGACAATCGAAGCAACATTTAAATGGGTGATTAAAATGACAATCCCAATTGAACATTCAGGAGCGTCCTTGATTTCCCGGATTGCAAAGAAGAACATTTTTCTTGCACCTGCTGCACGGAAGATGCTGGAGCTTATCTATTGTGCTCGGTCGGGCCGACCTTCATTTTATCAAAAGCGTATCTGGCTGTGTTCTAAGGTACCCGTGCCTTCGTTTCCGGGAAAGACCGCGGATTTACTCGTGAAGCGAGTCGCACAGCGGGCTGTCTGAATTCGTTTCGCGCTGCGCTGGTTGAAGCTACGTGCCATTGTGTTGTTCTTAACAGGGCCAGGTGGGCGCCGACCTGGGTTCGAGGAAGTCGGGGCTTACACTGGTTATGCTGTCTCTCCCTTGGATTAATGAGACAGCGCAGCATCCCTGAGCCCAGGCGCTGTCTTTCTCATCTCACAGGGGATTGATCAGCACCCTGCACAGTGCCTTCTGAGGCGCCTGTTCATCCGGTAATTGGTGATTGGTAATCCTGCAATCATTAGCATAATGTCGGAGGTTTCACGACGCGCTGTCCCCCGCGAAAAGCATTTATTTATTTTTTACGTGTTTAATATGTCATTATTAACATGTATTCCCCGTACCAACCAACCCCCCAGCTCCCTGGCAGAACCGCAGCCAGGATGTCGTTTCCCCCGTCTTCTCCAAAGGCAAACTAATCTCGGCTGTGAATCTGTATCCCATTAAGCCGGGCTGCCGTAAGGAGCATTAGGCTGCTAAATATCAATATCCTCCGCAGGCTCTTCTCCCGAATCCCGGCCGAGGAAATAAGCCGCGTGAGGCTGGAAATATCCCAAGTGTGAGCTAAGAGCAACAGGGGGAAATAAACTTGACGCCGTAGCTAGTGGCTGCGTTTACCTTTGCGATCCTTGATCCGGTTTTCCACGGATCGTTATAATCTTTTTTTTTTTTGTCACTTGGTGTGTCCAGGGCTGTTTAACTAGGGCAGAACGCCGCAGGTTTTTATAGGCGTTTTTAAATCGTCGGCCACTTAAGACGTGCTAAGCAAATTATTAGTTCATTTACGTAACGTACCTAAGGCTGATCACCAAGGAATTCGAAGACTACCACAGAGCACCCCTAATCTAAACAGTAATTAACTCCGTTTTGAAGACTACATTTACGGCCTATTCTTCGCGAGGAAAAAAAAACTCTTCAGTGCTTCAGTTTCTAACAACATATAGCATACTCCTTCGTTGTCGCAGGAAAAGAAAGAGGCAAAATTATGGGGGAAAACAACCCACGCAATGTCTAACCATTCTTAATAACACCGTCTCAAACCAAGGCATTTATAGAGAGCAATGCGTTATTTCCGTGAGAGGAAACACGTTCAGCTCATTTGTTATGTTATAAGATTAGAATCCATGTCTTCATCCATCACGCTTTACTGCACTAAACCAAGGTCAGTGTTGTGGGGGAGCAGAAACACTTTTAAAGCGCACAGCCACGACTCGTTTACCTAGGTGACTCTCTTCCAGTCCCAGGTTTCCAGACAAATGCCCCAGGACAGCGACGGGAGGGCACTACTGAAGGAGGTGCCTTCCTTCTGAAGAGAAACGCTCTGATCGCCTGGTCATTAAAGAGCCAAGGCCCATCTCTTAAGAGAAGGCGTGTAAACACAGGTGTGCTGGTTGCAGTTCTAATCTGGGTTGGGCCATCCGACCTCCGCTTGCACAGTCAGGCCTTCCTGATGTTCCGTTTCAGTTTGACTAGTGACGCCATTTCTCACCTCTCCGCCGGATCTGCCATGAGCTGGGTCCGCCGGCGCACAACGGGCGGGTTGCCTCGTGTCGCACAGGTGAGCTCCCCTCCAGTGACGGGTGACGTCCTTCCGGTTCCGTATGTCTGGCGCTTTGGGATCCTTTAAGATACATTTGGTTATATAGCTGGAACTATTGTTATACCACACAGACACGACCAGCAATTTAGTTCTAAGCTCAAAACGGTACATTCGCAAATTTTGTTATGGTTTCACTTTACTGTTTTATTCGCTCGGCTATCGCCAGTTTTTTTAATGCTATACTTCGCCTTCGCTCACATTAAACTGGGGGCAATACCGTGCATTATCGCAAGAAACACTTCCCTTATTTACTATGCCGAATCGCCACTTTAACCCAATACTGCATCGTAGTATAAAAGATGCTACGGTGGAAGATGTATAGGGAAATGTGTGATGTTAGCGTGGCAGTTCACAACGGTAAACGTTAATAGGGATGAGTAATACGTTTATTCCATGCTGAAAAGAGAAGAAATAAAACACAACGTTTCGACTGTGGAGCCTTCTTCGGGTGTACACTATTCAAATATACAACCCTAAATGCATGAAATACGGTGTAAGATGATTTGATATCAACCCCTCAGATCAACAGTTAAATAACCAAAAAGAGCCTTCTAAAGGGTGATCTAAAGAAACGTGTTTTATTTTTCTTGTCCAGACCAGCTCTGTGGTCTTTGAGCGGCTGTCTTCATCCTTCAGTTTGATAAATGCCATTCAGTCTCCCTGTAGGTATAGCAATATCGCATTCTCCATGAGTAATATGCATTTACTCCTCCAGCATGATGGTGTAACCTATATTATAATACAGCTCTCCACTATTTGTGTCTATTAACTTAAATTATTTGTATACTGACTTTTACAGGAGTGTATCTTGTCGCGAGTTTCTAGCTTCTAGAAAGAACGATGTGGGACCCGCGTGTTCTAACCCCGAGATTTGCCGTCAATTAGTCAGAGCTGCAGCTCCGAGTCGTCTCCTCATTTTCAGGATCTAGGTGTAAAGCGGTGGGGTTCCTTATTTTAACAGCTGTGTTCAATCCAACATGCCGGCTCCCTTCAGCTCGCTCATTGTTAACCAAAGCTGTTTGATTTAAAAAAAAAAACGGTGTAACTCTCCTGCTAACGTCTACAAATGTGAAACCTCAGCCTGTCAAAGCATTAGGAATGAAAACAAATGATCCCCGTCTGGGGCGTGGACGGGAGTTCGTGTGAGAGCTAGGCCTGCATGTTTTCTTTTGTGGGACGAGCAGGAAGACGGTGAATGCAGCACGACAGTGCTCCGATTAAATGAATCGGCAGGCGGCTGTGCTTCGCCTCCTCTAAATTACTGTCACCTCCATGGCCCGGTTGGTTAATTAACGCGGTCTCTGTTCAACGAGGGACTTTTTCATGACCGTGCTCCGACATTCTAAAAGCTTTCTCTGGTTTAGCGGCGATGCAACGTCTGACGGGGGGGGCAGAATTGATCATTGCAGTAGCAGTGGCAGTTAGGAATGCTGCTTCGCAGCTCCCGTTTCTCCAGTTTGATCCTGGACTGACTCCAGTGTGAGTTTCCTCCTGGTGCTCCCGTTTGCGCCCACACCTTTCAAAGACGTGCTGGCAATCTGAAAGGGTGGCGCTAAATCGTTCCAGTGTGTGCCGTATGATATCGTCCTGAGGTACGGCGATGTCCCGTTTGGGGTGTAAAGCACTCTGTGCTTTCAAGACAAGCACAAACCTACTGACACCTTGGCCGGGAATTGGCAGCTTTCTGGGAATGGATGGATGGCTGGTTTCACTTGTGGCACGGGAAGACCTTGGCTGCACTGATTTATTGGTGTTTCTGAAAGGGGGGAGTATTGACTCAGTGCTGTTTTCGTTTCACCACTGACAAAAGATCATTGTCGAAGCACTCATCCGGCATCTTACAGGAACGCCTTGCTCTCCATCCTTGTAGCCCCTGGATTGAGACGCTGTTGTCTGGCCACCAGAAAAAGTCTGAGAATTGTTTTTTTTTAATTGGCCAAAGCCCAGGTCTAACAATTTCTCCAAAATCTACTGGACCTTATCCCAGATTACTCTTCCAATCATTGCAATTAAACCTTTTAATGAACTCTGCAGCATGGCTTGCCAGTGTCCCTCTGTTATGGCAGAAGCATGTTCTGTGCACAAGAAGCTGTGTTTATTAACCCAGGATCCCCAGGCCTGGTCCTGCAGGTTAGAGTTCCAGCTGAGCTCTGTGTTACACAGTTCAACCACTAACCAAAATTTCATTTGAGTTGTCTGTTTCCAGCTTTTCAACATGTCAAAGGTTGCCTTTTAGCTATTGTTTTTCATAACTAAAATAAAATCCCAAACCTCCAAGGAGAGGTAAACAACTTGCAAATATTGCAGTCAAGTCATTTGTTAGTTCAGTTAAAGTTTTTCTTAGGTGATTAAGCTGGGCTGCAATGAAAACCAGGAGGTATGTGAGTCTGCTGGACCAGGACTGAGAACCCCTGTACTAAGGCAACACTTACTGTGGATATTTCATAAAATGGACTTGGCCATAGACAGGTGTTCTCAATCCTGATCCGAGGGATTAACTTGTGTCTCCAGATTTTCATTCCATTTTAATCACCCTTAATCACCAGCACATAATTCATCTCTTTGCTTGTTTAGACTTTTTTTTTTGCACTCAGTTTAAAAAATACTCAAGTATATTATTTCCCAGAACTTCCATCTATACAATATCACCTCAATTGCAAATTAATGGTTCACTGCATTCCAGCAAGAAAGCTCTTAATGTGTGATCAATGAATGCTGAGCAGTGAAAATGACATTGTAGGAAACACTCCCACAGTGTTTTTTTCCTTCTGCATAAGTCAAACTGGTTAGGTTTTAGCTAAAACACCCAAAGGGGGGAATTAAGTCAGGAATTGGCACAGGCGTGTTGCCAATGACCAGCCACATACAATTTCTTAAAAGCTGAAAGAAAATTTAAAAACACACCTAAGATAGAACACTGATACCAATCTGCCTGTGATTTTGAGCTGGCTCTGTGGCTAAGGATCTGCACCTGTGGCTGGAAGGTTGCCGGTTCAAATCCTGTGGCCGGTAGAGAAATCCTACTCCGTTGGGCCCCTGAGCAAGGCCCTTCACCCCAACTGCTCCAGGGGTGCTGTATAAATGGCTGACCCTGCGCTCTGACCCCAAGCTTCTCTCCTTGTCTGTGTCTCATGGAGAGCAAGTATGGCGTATGACAAATTCCTAATACAACAAGTTGTATATGGCCAATAAAGTGATAAAGAACGCCAGGACATCCCAGGACCAAAGCTGAGACGCACTGCTATAGACTCCCAGTCAGGGGTCAGTTTGAGAAGGGGAAAAATTCTGTCGAGGCGAGACAAGCATTTAAAATATCAAGTAATAGGTTTATTCCGTGCTGAAAAGAGAAGAAAGAAAACACAACGTTTCGGCTTTGGAACCTTCTTCGGGTGTAAGAGTATCATCATTTGAAACAACTGGGATCACACTTGTAAAGCCAGCTCATCTAAAACAGCGAGAATCAAAACATCTTGAGAAATATTTAAAATATAATCTTTTCGGATTGACGATCTTTTTGTTTCGTCTGTAGGGCTTCCTTTGCTCCGAAGACGCGATTAGTTCCCTGTTTTAAATAAAATATTGCTGTACGAGTTAAATCCAAGTCGTCATAATTTACAAAGATAAATGACCTTAAGAGGGCTGTAAGATTAAAATGCGGATTAAACCTTTTAAGGTTTCTCGGTAGATTTTATTCAAATCACTTCTATTTTCTCTGTTGGGGTTTATTGTTGCAGTTGTAGCTGTACTAGTGCAGTAATCTCCCTGCTCGGTTCACTGAGGTCGCTCACGGGTATTTCTGATTATTATCAGTGTAATATTTGTCAGTTCACCGCCAAACTGCGCAACTCAGAAAATATCTGACAAATCCGAAACGTCATATATCTTATCGACAACAAAAACATACTGAGCGTCCAAACTCCACTGAAGCAAAGCTCCGTGAAATCCTATAGGCTCCTTTTGATCCTCTCCCAGTTTTTTTAAGTTTGTCATCAGTTTGTGATTAAACAGCGTCGCTTTTTTTAATCAAAGCCTGCCTAATGAATGACCATTAATATTAATACACGGTGAAACGTACTTAATATTTATTTATTGCGTATGAATTGTTTTAAATAAAGCAAATGAGGCATTCAATGAATTTGGAGCGCATCGCAGCGAATTTCCATTAATCAAAGATTAGTTTGCATTGTTTTACCGTAGTTCCTCGATGTAGCCTATAGAAAAAGAGATAAGTAATAATTTGAAACAATTGGGATCACACTTGTAAATCCAGCTAATCTAAAACAACGAGCTTCAAAAAATGTTCAGAAATGTTTCTTGCGTGTTTTTTTTTATTGCCTCCACAAACTCACACATCACGTGAAGCTGCTGCCGTTTCAAGCTGTTATCATCCAGTTTCTAGCCGCTTTATCCAATACAGGGGAACCGGAGACTATCTCGGCAGGCACCGGGCGTAAGGCTGGGTACACCATGGACGGGAAGCCAACGCACCAGAGGGCGCGCACTCACACCAGGGCTGTTTAAACCACCAGCACGTCTTTGGGCTGTGGAAGAAATGCGAACACAGAACAGGCTATCTAGAGGCAGACAGCAGTTCACGCCTGGGCCACAGCGTTAAGAGGCAGCAATGTTAACCACTGTACCACCGTGCCGCCCGAAATTTACATTTAATCCCCTGAATGAAACAGCTCGGAACATGGCAGTAGCGTCAACAGTCAGGACGGCTTTCCGCTGATAAAGAATCCGTTGATCTGAAGGGTATCATTCCAACGAGACAAGAACCGTTTCCGTACGGAACCGTGTAATCTGAAGGGAGAAAATGTATAAATGGTTTAAAACATATTCGGACACCTACAGATCACATTTCGATTACAGCACTAGAAAGTGCAATTCGGTTTTTTTTTTCTTTAACGTTGCTACGTCTGCGTGTACGGGCTGGTGCTAATTACGGCACACCCATTAGTCTTTATTTGCTGCGTAAATATAGGACGTTAATCTAGCAGAGCATTAATTGTCAAAGTTCGGGGTCAGCGGAGGTCAAGCCACGCTTTACTGTGTAACATCACGAGAAGCCCGTTATTGAACAGCAAAGCAAATCTTTTTACCGACCCCCCCCTCCTCTGTCCCCCCCCCCCCAGAGCCACTTACAGCAGTTAACCCAAATCTAATTACGCCTCAAGTGGCCATTACATTGCCCAGCAGGACAGGGAAAGTTATTCATACCGCAGGCTTCGAGATTCCCTTTTGAGGCTTCGATGATTGAAACACACCGCCCGCCTGGCAATAAATAGGGTTATGGAACAGTAATTTTGCGTCGTGTGGCGAGCAAGAACTATAGACTATCCGCATTTACCCAGAATGAAGCAAAGCAGGCTCCTGGCAGCTTTGTGATAAAACTCCCAACCCTGACGCCTTGCTTTGTGTCTGTGTAATGCCAAGGGAGAGTTCACTTAATAGGAAGCGATATGAAGGTCTTCTCAAATTAACACCACTATTCTCATTTCTCCCAAAACTATGCTATGCTGTACTGAGGTTTGAAAAGAGAGCTAAATTGTACACAGATGACAAAAAAAAAGTTTGCTTTGGTCGACATTTTTTTTTTGCCTTGTAACATACAACGATATTTTTTTTCATCTAAATAATACATACTTTATTTTATCTTATACACAAGGTAGCTAATGCAATTCCCCGGTGTTGGGATCTGGCACAGACGCGATATTTATTCAGTCTCCGCGACCTCACAGTTAATGACCTGAAGTGCAAAGCTAACGTGGAGCTGGCAGATCTCTCAGCGTTCCCAAAAACAAAAGCCTTTTCCGACAAGTGATTCAACTCCCAGTCTAATTTGTTAATGATGCCTTCAGGCTTTTCTCAAAAATAAGGAAATGAATAACCGCGCGGAAGCAGAAAAGGACGCTTTTAAACGAAAGTATGTTTTCGTGTTTTCGTAAACCCCCGCTTGTGAAAGGACAACAGAGCCCACTTTTGCTGTATCGTCACATGCTACGTTTTTTTGTATCGGCAAATTAAATGCAGATACAAATATCTAGAATTTTTGTATATTATTATAAACACCGTTAATGGTCGAGAGAACTATCCTATACCTTTATACTTCATATAAGGAAAGCCCGTGGATCGATTTATAGGAACTGACCCTTCTTGTTAAAAAGCCTCTCGACGACTGGGATATTACAACGCAGCACGAATACCATGACATACTGTAGTTAGGTGTCATTAAAAATAAACGACATTTGTTTGTTGTTAAAACAAAAACTGGATTTTTATTTCCATTTTAACAAAACCCATTATAGCTCAATAAATTCCATATGGAAAAAAGTCGTCTTTTATCAAGTCGGTGACGTCGAAGAATAACGTTCTTTCACGGGGGCCCGCAAAACCACTCGGTCTTAAACGGGTTTTAGGTTCAGCTCCTGAAAACGGATGACACTTCCTATACATTCCCCCCGCTACTTCCAGAATTTCGTGCAGACGAAAGCAGTATTTATGACACTTAGGAATTCAATTAGAAATGCTGTCTGTCCGAGGAGCGCGTACAAATCGGTCTGTGCGTATGATGCCAGTTTCCGCAGCTGTTCAAACTGCAATGTCCGGCGAAGACGAATCGTTTTCAACTGCTAACGGTGCTGCTCAGACTCCGTACTCATGGACTCCCGCTGTTTTTCCTCGAGGCTGGAAAGGGAAAGCACAGTACGGTGCATTTTTTTGTGACAAGGCAGTTTATTCATTGATGCCAGCTATAATAAACCCCCGCAGCTGCGTAATATGTCAGCGTGTCTGTCGCTCGGCTAAATTCGGTTCTCTCAGCTTCGCGGCCTAGTGGGGTTTCGAAAGCCGTTTCCAAAGGTAAAGGATTTCAGGCTCTGCGGCTCCTCACACACGATCAACAGCCGCGACCATCGTGGAAGCGTTTCGAGGTATAGTGTTACAGTTCTGTGAAAACCGAACAGGTACAACTCAACGACTTTTCTCCTTTCATACATACATACGTACAGAGGGACAGATGGAAAGCGAAGCTGAGGTATCTTTTTAGCCTTGTGTGTTTAAATGAAAAGAACTCGAGAGCAGGATTCGTATGGTTGCGTACAGAGCATGTTTGCTCAATGCAAGAGCCGATCTTCTAAAGTTTATCCATGAATATTTGTGCTCAAGATAGTATCTTCAGGACCACATAAATAGTTCACCCTTGACATAATACACCCCCAGTTCCCAAAAACAAAGCTATTTTCCCACGTGTTGGGAGAAGATGCATTTTAAGATACCTGAACCTTACTGCAGAAAACATACCAATTGACAAGTTTAAAAACTCATTTGTTCAGATTATTAAAGGAATTACCAAAAGCTCTTTCAAAGTTCAGCCACACTCCGAGTCCTAAAACTCCAAGATAAGTATGGTTGTGAATTTATTTTTACCTCAGAATAAGCATGTTTCACAGTGGAAAAAAACACTAGCATACACAGTAGGAAACATATTCTCTTATGGTTTTATTGCCATTTATTTTAAAGGAACTTTTCTGTAAAATATAAATACAAATGAAGGGGTATTTTTTTAATTACAAAGTTTAAACACGTCTCCAAAAACGATAAACACACCAGTCAGAAACAGTTAACTGCAGTCATCACCCTGTTATGTACAAGTTCAAGCATGTTTCCTGCCAAACAGCTTATAACATTTTAGTATTTTTTAAACTTCTTTAATATTTTACAAAAAAACATGAAAAAATATTTTAGATTTTTCATCTTTAAATAAGAGATAAAAGTAAAAACTGAGTTTGAACACAGGTACAAAAAGAACTGCTCCTGAAGGCTGAGCTTTATGAGGAAAAAAATGCAGGAGGGCGTCTGGTTGCTATGGATACGAACTCCATATTTAAGAAAACTTTCTTTCAAACAATATTCGTTCACCTGACCAAGGCAGGTAAGTCTGTAAACAAATAATGAAGTGCACTGTTTAAGATAAAATAAAATATAAAAGCTTCTCCCACTGTAGTCACATGGAGGCTCACATGAGCTTTGAAAAGTGAGCACCATTCTTTAAAATCAGTGCCTATTTCTCTCTTTTTACATTGGGTTCATATTTAAAAGACCAGTTGTGGAAAATGCTGACTTCCTTGAGGGACAAAAGAAAAAGAAATAGGCAGTATATAAAATAATAAAAACACACAAAAGGAAATATTTATATATATTTATATATTTATAAAAATAAAATAAAAATAAAAAGGTAATAGTTAAATTAAAAAGTCCTTCTGAAGGGAACTGGAATTATCTCCCGACAGTCCGGGGCAATGGGATTTTCCCATGTTCCCTGCTGAGTCCAGTCTGCGCTTTACTCCAGTATGTACACTATGTACAGGCACGACGGCCGCTCTCCCGCGGGGAGTCCAGTGTGAAGTCCGAGAGGTCACGACCTCCCATGCGAGGACAGGGGGTCCCAGCGGGTGTCCAGGCACTCCAGGGAGGAGCCCAGCAGCGCCACCAGCTCCGCCGTGAACTCCACCAGGTCCAGCAGCTCCTTGCTGTCGGGCACGAAGCCCTCCAGCTCCTCGGGGCAGGAGAAGAGCTGGCTGAGGGAGGCCTGCTTGTAGAACTCGGCCTCGGCGATGGTGGCCACCTCGATGTGGGAGAAGGCGGCGCGGAAGGCGCGCGCGGTCATCTTCAGCCGCTTCAGCACGTCCGAGAGCAGGAGCCAGTTCCGAGGGCTGCGGAGAGAGAGAGCACCGGCCATTAGATCACACCACTGATCGACGTCCTTCAAGAGCACCTTCACAGCAGCTGCAAAGGCCCAACGCAGAAAAGCAGCCGTTTAATTAAACCGCATCCTACATTCGTGGAGATATTTGCGGCTCTCCGTCCCGCAGCCAGCTGATAACCGCCAACACCAGGACAGGGCCAGACGGCTCGCTGAGCCCTGCCTGAGCGATTACAGCGTTGAGCAAGAGAGCTGGACCCGATGGGGAAACAACTGAGCGCCGCCTTCCTCCAAAACTGAAAAGGGCGCACATCATCCATCCGACACGTTGCCAGGCTCACCGCGAGTGCGACGAATGAGCCCTGCCGGTGCGACGCGAGGAGAAACGAGCGAGAGTCAGGCAATCGCCCCTCCAGCGATGGAGAGCTATTAATACTCAGCAGTGGCAGCCTGCTCAGGGTGGAGTAGGCACTGGAGAGCACATGCCTGCTAAAGAGTGTGGGTGGGAAAAAGACAATGGGAGTTCTTTAAGTGGATTAAACATGCGTTTGGGGTTTTTTTTTCGGCTGATGAGAGGTGATTGATGCAGAGCGCTGAGGCTGGGTTCGCTGGGTGAGTGAGTAAGACAGTGTAGGAGGCAATTAGCTCTGTCTGGTTTTGTTTAGCTTACACGCAGAGCGCACGTCTTTCGCTGGCTGCGCTAAAGCCTAGCGGCACCCCGTCCTGCCTTTCAGAGCTGCTCTTATTTAGGAGGATCGAGCTGACAGGGAGAGAAGTGTTCCAGCGGTTGAGCCCCCGCGACATAAATTATTTCCACCCAGACAACCTCCGTGACAACTCCCAGCACGCTGCCAACTAATGACCTACAGCCCCAGGTGAGACGTATTACTTTATCAATACTCCAGTAATAATGATCCTGGGTTTGGTCATTTAATTAAAAGCTCTGCATAAGGGTGGATCCAAAACCAAGACTGGGAGTCTGGTGACTAGTAATTACTAGTCATGTGAGAGAACATTTAACTCAGGTAGAATGCTCCAGTGTTATTTTAGATTCAGATTATCACAAAGCATGGAGTTTTTAGTCCATTCGCCAGCAGAATATTACAATTCCCAAGTGTTTTTTTAAAGCAAGGGCTGTGATTAGTCTGTAAAAGCAGGCAGGAGGTGGCTGAAAAGACAGTTTGGCAACAGTCAACAGATCTGTTGAACAGCAAAAGGGTTAAGGCCTCTTTAATTTAATCCTGTATACTTAAAGGACAGGTAACTTGTTTAAAAAAAAAAACATTCAAATTGGCTTGCAAACACAAGTACTATAGCCAATACCCAGTCCTATAAGTAAGCGACCGTGTTCTGGAACTCTGTATGCAGGGAGAATGGCACGACAGTGCTGTCAGGCCGACAGGAGGAGGGTACTGAGCAGCTGGCCGGAGACATGGCACAGGATCGCCCCTTACCCCTGGGAGACGGAGACTTGAATGTTGTAGCAGGGCAGGAGAGGGCGGTCGGAAAACTCGAACTCGAAGACGTCTCTCTGCTCCTCCTCGGTCTCGCCGGGCCCGGGCGGGTTGGCCAGGATGTCGAAGGCGGACGCGTCCTCTGCTGGCTCTGGAGACACAAGAGCGCGGACAACTCTCACAACCGGATTCCTGCGCCGTCTGCTCGCGCAACTCTTTCATCGTTTAAATTTCCTAGGCCGTACTCCCCACGGCTCGTGAGGGGCTTTCTGTCAGCTGGATGAGCCACAGATCCGGGAGGCGTATTCCTCATGGGATTTGCTGCTGTCCCTTTACATAAACAGTGCAGTGGTGCATGAGCCGAATGCACTCGCACCATGTTTAATTGCCAGGTGTTCCCCTCAAGTTAGTTGCTACACTCCGTAAATGAGAGTTTCCTGAATAATTCAAATGCAGACGGTTCCTGGCAGGGCTGCTATGCACTTCAGAGATCAGTGAAAAAACCCTTTCTGGCACAAATGAGTTATGTGCTGCATCATTGTCTATTTATTGGTTTAAATTTCCCACAAGATATTTCCGCCTTCATTTGGAGGGATTAAACATATCAAGATTTATAGCTGGGAAAAAAAAAAAGCAGAGTATTGCAGCGTCCAGAGACGTTCAAGTTCACAAGAGTTAAAAAAAAAGGCTCTGGGAGGGGATGTGTTCGTTCGCGAGCCCGGAGAGCTTGTTTTTTTCCTCGTTTCTGCTCACAGAGGATAAAGATATTTCTCAGGTTAACGTGGACTGCATTTCCTCCTGGGAGGGGACTTTTCCACTCGGTAATGCGTGAGACAGACAGCCCCGTGCCAGCCCAGGAGCTCTGTCATGTGGGAGCTCTAATTGTGCCTCTGGAGCTGGAGAATGAGGCAGGAGATCGACTGCGCAGCGGGAGGCAGGCAGCACCGACTAGCCGCGCCGCGCTGCGCAGTTCACAAGAGCTCCTCGAGCTTAAACGGTGTTCAAGGAACATGTTTGAGAGAGCACGAGCAAAAAAAAAAACAAAAAAACAAAAAATACTGCAGCTTTTGGATTACACTGTTGGGGAGATGAATCCATTGAAGAAATCGAATGCATACTGTTATAGAAATTGTCAAGAAAGATGAGGATTGTACCTTTATTCCAAAGAAGTAAAGGGAAAAAATCATATAATGCAATTAAAATGGTGGGACTAAGATTGGTTTTCGGCTTTCTCTTGAACTTTTCCAAAATGGTGTCCTACCGTAACACAATAAACTTTTGTCATCAAGACAAAAAAATGATTTGTTTCAGCTGAAAAACACAACTGGTTTGCTCTTATTTGTAAACTTGTTTTATGTATTAAAGTGGAATTTAAAGCACAGGGTGACAGAGAGGGGCAGAGGAATAGAAAAGGAAGGGTACAGTAGCACAGATATATGCGGTCTTTCCATTAATGTAAGCTGAATGCAAGTAAATCAGAGGTCTTGTGTGGTAAAGCCCCCTACAGTCCTGGCCAGAGAAGTCTAGTATCCGTGAAAAGGCTCCATTAGAGTCTGCCCACAGGGGAGTTTCATGCTGTTTCTGGCTTTCCGGTGGATAGTAGCTCCGCACGGCCAGCGCTATCCTGCGGCAGTGTTCACGGAACAGCGCGCGTGAACTCACCGCACACGGAGCTGCCGTAGAAATCCCAGTACAGGCCGGGGTCGTCCTCACCGCGGCCCTGGAGGTCGGCGAAGTAATCTGTGGAGACGGCAGGAAAAAGCAGCACTTCAGTGACCGAGCCAGGCCGCCTGCCCGCCCGCCCGCCCTCCCCCCTTTCAAATCTCCGCACGGCTCTGCAGAGGTCAGAGCCAGACACACCAGACCGCGCAGCGCGAGCGGACAGGGCTTAATGCTTTGACAGCTGCTCCCCGACAGCCACGTGTCTGCCTACTAACCCTGCCTCCAATATCCTGGAAGAACGGGGAATCTGCCCACACTCGCCTTTTTTTGTAGCCATTTCTTTTATTCGCACGATGCCCTGTTAATGCAGATCTAGTGAATTCGCCTCCATTAACAGCAGACAGACAGGGAACTTGTCGGACATTTTCTGGGGCCTCGCATTCCTATTTCGTCTTTGGAACCCTCTCCTAACATTTAACCACACCCGTTTATTTTCCAACTCAATCCACCGAACGCGCAACCGCCGTGGTCAATCCGCGTCTTCGGGACAGTGATGACAAAGTGACTTGGCGGGACCCCGAGTGCTGAAGGAGTTGACAGATTTTCACGGTCATTTTCCTCAGCAGTGTCATTACTGCCAGACTGCAGACTCTGCCCGCGACACACATGCCTCATTACTGTTGTATCCCACCTCTAAGCTGAACAGCACGGATTAAACGAGCGGAGGGAAAGAGGTGTATGAGGTGACCGGGGGAGGAGTTGAGCCCAGGAGCAGCATGAAAGAGTCGCCATGGGGATAAGGAGTGCTGGGGGGGATTCATGCAATAGAAACCTGCAGGCCTACTGCTTTCCCATGGGGATTATCAAGCACCATCACGACTATCAAGGCCGCAATATCATTTGAAACACTTCCGAGAAAACCTTCACCGCTGCTAATAAGAAAAATCAAAGCGTGCACGCCAGACACAATGGCATCAGAAGTGCCAAGCGCCTGCAGGAGCAGATCGCAGCACCATTATAAATTAGTCATCAAAAATACAGAGTAAAATTGGCCAGGACTGTGTGGTCCAGACCCTCAAAGGCACTGTCAAGCGTTCTCTGAAACACCGACCAGGACACCAGCGGAAATCAGATAAAACCAAACTGAGGAGGCTCTTCTTTACATAAAGGGGGGGTGGGAGTGTGGAACAAGTACCCCATGCTGTTGAAGCCAAACCTCAGACTTCTTTCAAGAAATGGCTGGATGAGATCCTGGGATCAATGAGCCATGAGCTTGCTTGTAACGCTGGTGTGGTCGTTCAGATGTAGTTTGTGGCCCTGAGTTATTGAGAATAATGGGAGCTCTCGGGGGGATGGGTGCACGTAGGCTGCACCCAAGGCTGAACTGTGCCGAGAAAGAGGATGAAGGTGCACTTTAATTAGGGATAACAAAAGGGGAATGGGTGACGAGCACTTAAAGCACAGATCTGTACCCACATTTCCATTCGAATGTACAGCAGGTTGTGGCAGACATGACAGCAAAAGGGCTTGAAAACAGTTCACAGAGGGTGCCGAGAATCATAATCGCTTCATCCAAAAGCCTCCACCTAAACCATGTCAGTGGCACAGAAAGCAGGATGGGGAAAAAGCTAAAACCATCAACTTTAATGGCAAAGGAATTATTTCACTGTGCGAGAACTCCCCACCGGCCTCGGCTTTCTCTACCATCATGGCGACACTGCGTGTTTACGGCTCGCGAAATGGGCTGGGATGGATTTTTCTTCCATAGTCCGCAAAGCAGCTGGGTGTATAAATGTGTCAGGGAAGATATCTACTATTTGAACTTGAAACGTGGCTATACCTATTCATATTATGAATCACCAAAGCCCCCCCCCCCCCCCATCATACTGCAACACCAGTAGACAAACAATATCACTCCTCTTTAAAAGGGTGAAAAAGGGAGAGAGTGGAGGGGGAAGAGAGAGTAGCTTGATTGCGTATCTTGTTGTTCCCTGTAGCTACGGCAACCAGAGCGCAGGAAGCTAGCATTTTAAATGCTAAGTAGGAAATAATGATTAAAGAACGAATGGAATGAGAGTCCTAATTGTAGGCACGGGCTCGCGTGCTGCCTGGTGTTAGCGTTTTGTTTGCCTCCTCTGTGTTCCTCTGACTGATTTCGCTGCCTCCGCCCGCTCGAGCTGCCCAATGTAGGTCAGGCAGGCGGAGCGGTGATCTCTTCTGCGTGCTCACCGCTGCAGAGGAGACTGGTGGGCTGAGGCCGAAACCTCGGCAGCTCTCTTCACATTCGCCAAGCAGGCAGGCCGGCCTTTCCGGAGCCCCCGGATAGCACCGGACCGCACAGGAGCCGCCAGCTCTCCAGCAAACACGGGCACAGGTACAGCCCCGCTACGGGGCACCCCCAGAGGTTTCCCTCCCACAACCTGCAGAGCTACAGACGGACGAAGGCTGAGCCCCCGAAAGACGGAGGGAGAGGTTTTCGGTTTGTCATCTGGAGATGTTTGCCGAGAAGCGCTTTCCTGTTGCCATGGATGACTCACTCCTCATTAGACGACAACGGAAGAAGGGGACATGGGAGCTATTATCAAGGGCTGAAGACCGGGACCTTCCGGAATCCAAAGGCTAAACATACAACCTCTGTCCTTAAATGACAGAAGCGACCCAAGACTGACAGTTCACGTGTTCAATTCGACAAATACATTTAGAGGAAAAACAATACATGGTGTTGTTTTTCTCCTAAGCTCGTCTTGACAACAAAAATGTGTTGATGTCTGACTCTCTAAAAACAACCGGTCTCTTAGGGCTCCCAGTGCTCTATGACGCTGTGCTCTCCGCTGTTGTCTGAGTAATGCCTCAGACAGGAGACCAAACCAAAAACAAAATACCACAGCCTTGCGAAACTCTCCTTCTATCACAAAGCAGCACGAGTCTCCCTCCCAACATGCAGGAATTCAGAAAGGCTCGCAGGTAAGGTGCACAGTAGGCAAATATTTCCAGTCCCGACTGAAAGGGCCAAATTAAACACTTCTATCCCACTAGGCAGGCTTAGAATGGCAAACTGCAACAGCAAAATCCTATCCACATTTTGTTCTGGATTTACATGGGTATAGAAACAATTTGTGTTTCTCGCCAACAAGTAGAGTACGGGGTGCTTTACACTTTAATGTATATAAAGAAAGATATTCAACCACTGCATTTAATCCCTCTTGTTTTAAAATACAAAGGATTATATTGGAGAATTTTCGACAAAATACATTAATTATGCAAACACCTTGGGGAGAAAAACACCTTTGACCACAGTTATCCTAAATCTTAAGGCGGAGGACTCATTTATGGTTAAAAGGCACGCACGCTTGTATAGTCACGTATGATGCCTCTTTTTTTTACTGGGGAAGAAAAAATTCAAAATTCTAAAACACTCCAGAGAGGCTCAATGTGGCACAATGTAGCCGCTGTTCCAGTTATGAAAGGGATAATTTTAGAAAACGTTTTCGTGAAAACAAACGGGGGGGAAAAAAAAAAAGGAATTTCCCCTCGGCAGTCGTCACTGCTCAGAAACGCTTGGTGGTTTGAATCCGTTTGCTCGGATTAGAAGGTTGCCGATGAACCCAGCCAGGTGGGGTGAGTCGAGCCAGGAATCGAGAACAGGTCCTGGAGCAGGAATCGTGCAGGCAGGCTGCGCTCCTGTCTGTCTGGGAGGTAATTGGGTCCCTACTTGTTAGGCGAGAAAGAGACAGGTGCTACTGGCAGCATCAGTCCACCGGAGCTCAGCTTGTGAAATTAAACCGCGTGTCTAAGCCACCGAGTGGCACAGGAACACGTTTCAGCCGCAGGGTGAGACTGATTAATAAAGCTCTGGGCTGATAGAAAGAGAGGGGAGGAGGGGAGGGAGGGGGGAGGTGGAGGGCACAGTGAATTGAAACGTGAATGGAGGAACACAGAAGGCCCAGGACGCCTCAACATTTGCTTCCTCTGATGTTCTCTCTCTTCTTCTGGTCTTTTATTCATACACTACTCGATTTGACCAAGTCTCCATTGTCCCGTAACTGTTTCTCGCGCCACAATGACTAGAATCCCTCTGGGGCCCGGAAGAGAGCCCCTGTGCTCAGACCAACGACGACGGTGCTCACTAAACACAGCATGACAATCCCTGAAGTCATTCCTTCAACCGCCTGCAAACCCTTGTTTTGATTCCAAGGAGCAAGGCCTTCAATCCCACTACCATACAGGACCTTTCACTTACTATTTAAACACAACCACCACAGAGCGCTTTTCACTTTAAAAAGCGGGCTGCCTGTTTTGAAACTAACAAAAACACAGCAAAATCAAACACACAGACACAAACACTTCCTGCCCCCTCAGGGGTAAAGGCGTTCAGTTGCCCAATACCATGAGAACTTTTTTTCTGAAATAAATACACACCAGCGCTGCTAAGCAACCAAAAACACTGGCAAACGCAAGCGAGAGGCCGGGCGACACCATTTTTCAAGAGGTAACAGCGGTTTCCAAAGGCTGCTGCCGCCCCCAGTCCATTACGTGCGGCGACAGACGGAGTCGGGCCTCGACACGGAGCCGCAGAGCCCGAGCAGCAGGTCTTACCTGAGAGGAAGGCCTCCATCAGCTCGCTGTGGGTCATTTTGAGCACGCTGCGGCCGGAGTACGTCGCCAGCGTCGGATCAGCCCCATAGGAGAGCAGCAGCCGCACGATGTCCAGATGATCGTTCTCCACCGCGTCATGAAGCGGCCTAGAGAGTCGCAGACACCGGGGGTTACACAGGGTTCACGGCATCCTGTTCTGAACCGGGGGTCCCCGGGAGCATCGGCCACGGTTTTCATTGGGGCTCCTCCAAAGCAAATCAGCGAGTTCCCCTGACGGGTCAGGCCCGCGGCGCACAGAGATACATCAGCTTGTCAAGAAACACAGCTGTGCAGCAGATTGCCAGGAAGATCCGCCTGGTCAGACACTAAAGACCGCACGCAGCTGGGGCGCAGGCTGTCAGTCGGCACACGCGGAAAGACTCCTGCGCCTGCCACGGCTTCCCAGATTCCGTCAGGAACGACAGCGGAACCCGAAAACAAAAAACAAAGAATGGCAATTCACGGGATCGGACCCCAGGAGGGCTCGGGGGAGCGGTTTCTGCTGAATTGCATTTTTGGCTGTTTGGAATCCAAGCAGCAGCTAGTCACGCAGTCCCATCCCAGTGTCCGAGAGGGGATTCGCTGTGCACCAAACTAACGCAACAAATGGCTTTCATTACTGGATGCTGGAGGAGATTTTGGCTGCTTGCTGAGGCACCACCCCCGGAATGATTTGTGTTCAGACTTTTCCATTTAATTTTGTCGTGAAGGCAAGCTAGCTTCTGAAAATCAGACCTACTGTCCGTAACCGGGTGGCAAAACAGAATTTCAAAGTTTAAGCACACATCTACTATCACCTGTTCAAAAATCTGAGAATCTAATCAACTAAAAAAAAAACCCACAAAAGATCAAAATGTGAAATCTTCATCTCTAGAAAATCCCTTAAAATGCAGAATTAAGCCTGCAAGCTGCTTTGAATAACGGCAAAAAGCCCGGAAAAGAGTGACAAGATGATTAGGGGTACAGGCTCTGTGCCGATTTCTTTTTGATTTCTGCAAATGAACTGGAAGTTTCAAAGGTTATTATTTATTAATCACTGGGAAAAAAAAAATGACTAAAGTTTTTTTTTTTCCCAGCAGTTTTCACGTTAATGATGTTTAATACATTTCAGTGATGACAACAGCTTCAGCCAACCCCCCCCCTCCACCACCACCACCACCACCAAGCTGCAGGCAACTCTCTAATTAGCTTACATTTAAATAACAGACCTCCGATTTCAAAGCCGTGTATTGACGTTCACCCATAATTTGCAAACATGCAATTACAGGAGCTTCAGTAATACTGAAAGGGACAGACCTTGGTAACACAACGGGCTAGTGACAGGAAGGCGTGATTAGACGCAGCGCCTTTTAGGACGCGCGGAGGCTGGGGGGCGGCTCTCTCCCAGCTGGCGCCCTGCGGGTTTGTGTGGGAGAGAAGTGGCAGCGTACCTCGTGCCGTCCTGGGCGCTGCAGTTGACGTCGGCGCCGTGCTCCAGGAGGTGCTGGACGATGCTGAACCAGCCCCGGGCGCAGGCCTCGTGCAGCGCGCAGTACCCGGCGTTGTCGCGGTGATTCACGTCGCACACCTTGTTTTCCAGGCAGTACAGCACCACTTCCTGCAGAGAAGGGGAAAGGGAGCCCAAAAGGATGGCGACGTTAACAGCTGTGCGGGCCGGAACGGAAACCAAGTCTTCCGAGGCATTAGAAAAGGACGCAGGATAACCGCCTTTGTCAACCTAATCGGTGTGCGAGAGCTCGACGCACTTTCAGGCTTGCCCAGTGCCACTGCGCTCGGCTTTCCCCACTCCAAAACAATCTCGACAATTAAGCGACTTGGGGACTGAGTTCTCAGCTGGCTGCAGCATTCCTTTATTACATTAAAGTGCTCACACCACACGCATCGGCGCTGCCATCAGTCACAAGGCTATCACAAGAACAAGTATTAAACTCTTTGACATCCCCGTTAACGCCAAGACTGACCGTCTCCCGGTGGCTAAAGAAAGAAAACATTTTGTATTCTAAAAACAGGGAAGAAAAAGAGGGAGGCCTAATGAGCAATCACATGAATGGATTGTACTAAACCCGCACCCCTCCAAAATCAAGATGAGATTTGTTGGGGGGGGGGGGGTTTGGGTAGAGGAAAATGCAGACGGACAGAACGCCTTGATACTTGGTTTAATGGGCAGGATCGGAAGGTCAGCCCCACTCTGCCTTTAAAGTTGACAGAAACAGAAATGAGCAATGTAGCTACATTTAATATCCCCGGATTCAGGCAGAAAACATCTCATTTGAACTTGCGCAATCTTTTCGAATTTCTATTTCTATGCAAATTTGGCAGTCTCGGTCAGAGCTTTCGTAATTTTCCCCTCTTCTTCGCAAATTGGGAAACTGGGAACACCTCAATCCAATCTGTCAACAATGGTCAAATTAATATTTTGGACATCTGGAATATAAATCTACTCCCTGCAAAACGCTAGGTTTCAATCAGCTCGGCCTCAGACGACGTCCCTGCGACAAGGACTGGAGAACCGATTTCTCTTTATCGCGGTGGTTTCTCCGCAGGAAAAAAAGGCCATAAAACATAAGCAAGATGGGTGGGAGAACTTAAAAATAGTCATGTGCGTTTGCCCAAAAGGATACGATCGCTGTACAGTTCTCCCAAGTACAGTTGTAATTTTTGCGAAAACAAAATCTGCACTTGGTCTGTTCTCAGAGGAGGGCCTCTGGGTTGATACAAGCACACAGCAATGGAAGTTAAGTATTTTATGACATTCTAGACATTGATAATCACATTTGATAACAGAGGTAATAGATCATTAGGGAGTTGGAGCGTTTCGGAGTTAAATCCTAGCGGAATTAAAATTAAAGCGCTGATTAAAAAGTGGTAAACACATCTAATGGAAGTGGACGCGTTTTTCAGAACCCAGATTACACAATTAATGGATGATGCGTCTAACTGGGATAGCGAGTCTTGACAGGTAGATGCTGTGGCAGGGGTGGGGGGGGGGGGAGGGCTGAGGAAGGAGATGAAAATCATCAGAAGCAGAAGTCATTTAGTTGATTCATGGTTAATTTCTGTGCAGATGAGAAGCAGCATGTCCTGGGAGCTTTAAAGCTTCGCTTGAAACAAAATTATGCGTTTTTTTTTTTTAGCCAGAAGAAATGCCACTTAATGGCCTGCGAAACATTCAGGAAAAGAGGTACTTGAGACGTGACAATTCTTTGATTTGAAGCTTGTAAACCTACACAAAAAAAAAAGGAGCTTCTTTTCAACTCTGCAGCTGGTTAATTTGCCATGACTTGAGTTTGTCACCACTGACTCCTTCATTAGCAGAATAATCCACTGTTACACAAGAAGTCACCTTGCTTTTCACTGGGGTATAAAACCATTTCCCGTGGAGGATTTTTTTACCCTGCAGCAGAAGCAAGAGGCTCCTATACCCCCCCCCCGCAGTACTTCCAGAACTGTTAAGACCGTAAATCCTGTCCGTTATCAAACGCCTGGTAATCACGGCGTGGGCACGGACACTCATCCATCCAAACGTTGAGAGAAACACCAGTTGCTGGAAGAACTCGGGCGGGGGCCGTTCAAACTAAAAAGGAGCGAACCCAAACGGAGGCCGGATACTAGCCCCATCGGCCACGCAGGCCGGCCCTTTCCGCTCAGGGGCGGCTGGACGAACTTCGAGTGCAGGCAGCGGAACGCCCGTCTCCTCCGACCCGTGTTAAAATAAGCGAAGCCCACCCCATTCACATCCGCACTGCTTCACAGCGTGCCGCCTCTCGATTCCGCCAGCATGGGGATTGGTATCTAGGATACAGCATGAAGCGGCAACATCACCAGGGCCTGCACTCACCAGGCTAACGCGGATGGCAGCAGACACTAATGAGCCCTCTGTCCGAGGCATGAAAATACCCCGGGTCACATGACTGCGAGGCTGGCCTGCCCAGTAGCCACTTACTGCTTCCTGGCAGGCGGAGGGGAAGGGGGAGGGGGAGGGGCAGGTTAGAGACGTCGGGAGAGATGGATCTGCCCAGCGCGCTCGTAGAGCATTTTTAATTAATCCTTTCTGTAAATAAGAAATGAAATCACGGCGGAGCCTCACTCCCACTGCTGTGTACTGGCAGAATCCTATACTTCACCAGGAGCACCGGACCACTGCTTATGAGCGCTGTCCACTTGGAAGGGATTTCGACCGGTCCGTGTTTTCCCGCTAGCCCCGGGAATAATGCGTTGGAACACGCCAGGATTTTAACCAGCCAGGGCTTAGCATGGCATTAAGCAGAAAATTAAAGCTGTTTAATAGCTTGAGGAGGGCACAGGCGCTTATTGATAGCTGTATGTCTCTGTCCGTTGCTGGTGTCTCCACGGTGGAACCAGACATCTCCGCCTCCCTTTTAATCTCCCTCTCTGGAGTACTTGTCTGTGCCGTACACAATCAATGAATCAAAATGAGTCCAGCAGTCAGATACTCCCCCCCCACAATGTGTGCCTTTTTTTAAAGTCAGCCTCATAAGGAAAATGTATTTTATCGCACCACAGCCACCCCAGAAAGGTTTTTTTTAAAAAGCCCACAGCCCGGAGTCAAGATGCCAAATCTTTGCTGAAATGCTGAGAAAGATAAGTGTGCGCACAGCAGGTTGAAGACGGTGTTTCTTCCTGGTATTTGTTTCTGTCCGGGGTACACAAATTCGCATGTGAAATCCCACAATGCAGACAAAAAAGAGGACTCCAAATGAATAGCCGTTAGGCGTAATTCAGGCTTTTGTGCTGAGCTTTATGAGCTGCACTTAAGCTTGCCTGAGATGTACAGTATCTAATTAAGCTCAGGTGGGGCTAATTAAGCTCACCGTAAAGGCTGAAGCAGCTCTTCTTTCCTGCGAGGGCGGCATTCACCCATTGTGCGGCGCTGCCTTGTGTGCCCTTGCCCACCGAGAGCGGAGCCAGGGACAACGAGCCTGGCACCGTCACCGAGCCGAAGCCCGCCGGCGTGGCCGAGCCGCAAAAGAGGAGAGCCCCGTCCCTCCCCCCAAGTGACGTGCCAGATTCCAGGCCGTCCCGCGGCTGTGCCAATTAAAAACGCAATTTGTTGTTTTTTTTAATAAAAAAAAAAACCACTCGAGGTCTACGCATCTTCCTCCCCGCGCCTTCATTGAGATGCAAATCCGAGGCGATCTGGATCCCCCGACTGGGCTGCGAGGGGCGCTGAAAAGAGGCAGCAGATCGGGACGCGGATCTGTTAATTGAAACAGAGCTCCTCGCGCTCGCCTTCAGTCAGTCAGCCAGCGAGCGAGTCGGAGCGGTAAGAGCGAGAGGGTTGCGCTGCTTGGGAAGTGTATCATTACACTACAGCAGGCATTTTCACTGACAGCTCTCCGAGACAGGACTAGACTTGAGGGGATGGAGGAGGGGGGGAGAGTGGGAAAGAGGAGGGGGGGGTGTCTCTGGCTAAGAGGCTGTGCAGTTCCCAAGGAGCACAGCTGAAGCCGGCTGTACCTGGGGGCTCTTCACTCTGCCCCCAGCTCCCAGACGAGATGCGAAGGAATTCTGCGCGCTGCCTCGACAGCAGTTCGCACCGCTGTGCAGTCCTGGGCTGGAGAGGCGGGAGGCTCTCTCTCTCTCTCGCTCACTTTGGCAGCTCTTCGCTTCTGGGTTATTAACACGGCTGCCAGTAACCACAGCAGGTAACTCCGAGACCAGAAGCAAACCATGAAGACTTAATTTGCGACTCCCCTCATTAACATTTTAAACACAGCGACGGCGGGCTTTAAACCACGGAGAGCGCAGACTTTCACGTGCGGCGACAAGCATCGCAGAAACTAAATTAACACGAAGAACACAGAGGGTCTGAGGGACGAAGAGTGATGGGGACACTGTGTGTGTGTGTGGCAGAGGGGCTGTTAGCGTTCGTGAAACACTCTGTAGCGGCTGGTGAATCCAAACTTATTCCATCCAGAAGTAAACCAGACGCCGCCACCGGTATCGGCGCGGCCTCTGGCTTCTGACTGGATTGACTGCTCTAGTTCAGGTGACGGACCAGAACCCTCTCCCAGGGCCGCGACGGTCTAAACCAGGCCGGCGGGAACACGAGGGGAGGAGAGTTTCTCCCTCCTGACATCGTGGGACGTCCCCTCTTCTCTGCACGGCTGCTGTGCCATCGAGACATTCCCAGCAGCGCAATACCGCGCAGAGCGTCCCACTCACAAAAGAAAAAAAGCTTAAACGATAAACTCCGCAATTCGGCAAAAGAACGCTGCTTCCCAAATTTTTCTTCTCCCCAGCGCGGCTGGATGTTTTATGATACCTGCCATCGCCGTTTGTGCAGGTTCAACTGTTTCCCTGAAGCAGAAAATTGCAATTTGTGCTTTAAGACAAAGGCGTGAAGCGAGTGGCCTATTTTTATACAGCCTGTGTATATATAGACGGAAAACAATCAGACCTAAAAAAATCCCCCCCCCCTCCCACCTCCCACCTCCCACCACAAAAAAAAATAAAAAACTCTTCCAGCTGCCGCTGCGTTAACAAAGAGTGATTCACGAGCAGCAGTGCTCTCGAGACAGGTGCTGACCAAACCACGGTGTGGAGAGAGACCGAGCCGCAGAGCTCCTGTAGCTGCAGCTTGCGAATTCCGACGAGGGACACGTTCGGAATCTTCCAAAAGAACTGCGCTCACCCGGACGTGGGCGGCCGGATGGTTTCGGCCACTCTGAAGTTCTTGCGCCTCACTTTTGTGTTCCACAAGAGCCATGTTCTTCTTAAAAAAAACCCAGTGAGTGATGTCAAATGATATTTTTTGAAGAGGATTTCAGATTGCTCCAGACAGCTCACTTACGGAGCCTAAAAATAAACTCCAACGCGCTGGAGTTCTATTTTGCCAGCCCAAGTTGGGTTTTTTCCTCTTTGTGCGTTCATATCTCGCTGTACTTCACATGAAGCCTCAGGGAGCTGTTGGGGGCTTATCACACACAGGCAGTTAGGAAGGCACTTCCTGTCTGAATCCAACTGAAATAAAGGGAGACTACAAAAACAAGGTACTGACCACTAACAAAACTTCCCCTTCAATCGCGCCATACCGCGGGGCTTCGGCGGCTGGCCACCAGAACTTTAAACAACAGGAAGAGATAATGAAAAGGAAAGGCTTTACAGACTGGATGACCTCATGACTGAAAGAAAATGATATAAAAAAAGAGGGCTCTGACCCTCTCCTTCTTTGAAAGTGCTGTACAGTACACATCGCTGACTCAAGTGGAGAATTTAAAGGGAGAGATGGCACTGCCACTCCTAAACACTGAAACAGGACCTGGCCCATTCTTGCGCCAGTCTCTCACCGACGTCAGACCTGCACAGTTAAGCAGAGAAACACGGGCTGAGCCGGCCCCCCGTCCTCTTGTCTCGGAGGGAGTAAGTTCAAAGGTTCACGCACAAACACAAAAGGCCATGCCTCTGATAGACACGCGGAATAAAGAAAACTGCGCCTACAACTACAGCGCTAACAGCATAGCGCTCTCAAAGCGAGGGGGCAAAGACAACCGGGCAGGAAAACAAGCAGCCTGTATCTTGCCGTGACGGGTCCTTGGACGCGAGATGCGTCTTCTCCAACAGGAATAAAACGGGCTGTGTGTGCGGCGCGCGCTCTCGCTGGCTCTCTGCGCTGCCCGTACAGTGATCTCTGCTCCAGCCCTCTGCTCCGCTCTGACTGACACGGCCTTCTCCAGGAGTGTGGCACCAATTAAGGCCGCCTGACGCAAGGGCCATTTCACAAAGCAGGGTCCTGGTACAGGCAGGCAGCTAATGGCCTAAAACAGCACCTATTTAGCACCTTCCCCACAAAGCACCATCACCGAGAAGATTAATTAAGCCCTGGATCCCAGAGAGCACTTGTCGGATAACTGATTGAGCTTTAATGGCAAAGAGCAATTTCTACTGAAAGCAGAATTTCCGAAGGGGGGGACTGTGTTACCTCCACCCCCACTCAACACATCACCATCACGACGCTCAACGCGGATCTCGGCAGAAGGGAGCGGAACAGACGAGACAAAGGCCGCGCCACGGAAAAGGAGAAGGGAAACGCGGAGACGAAAGGGCGGGGGGGGGGGGGGAAGGAATAAAAAAAAAACCTTGAGAGGCTCTCTTTTCGGAGGTTAATTTAGAGAAGTCTTTTTTTGTCACAGGAGGCAGAGTGACTTAATGAACTAAGGCAGCGGCAGAGGGAAGGAGGGGAAAGAGGAGGGAGGGGGTGTTAATTTTCTCAGTGATAGAGCACAGAGAGTGTGTGTGCGTGCGTGCGCGTGTGTATGTGTGTGTGTACGCGGGGGTGTGGGGGGAGGTGGAAGAAGTAAACCTCCTGGAGAGAGAGAGAGAGAGCGCTCGTGAGAGCGAGCCGGGAGGGGAGCCGGGTGGCGTGCGTGCGTGCGTGTGTGTGTGCGCGCGTGTGTGTGTGTGTGCTGTGAGGCAGCGCAGACGGCGGTGCGATGCAGAGGCCGGGCGGCCCTGCCCAGGCTGTCCCGGTAAACAGAGCCTCGTCGGAGCGGCCCGGCTCTCTGACGCGCAGCAGCTGCTGTGCTCCACACTCGCGCCGCGGCAGCTGGCTCCGACCGGGAGAGAGGGGCGGGGGTAGGAGCGGAGGGGAGGAGGAGGGGGGGGGGGGGCGGGCGGCTTTGAAAAGCCCTTTGAAACACTACATTAATTTTAGTTTTCATCCGTGATGTTTTCAGTCATCATTTCCCAGCTCCTGTTAAATACAGGTTGCTGTTTATTGTCGTTAACATCATTTCTAGACGCCCCCCTCCCCCCTTGGGGGGGGGGGGGGGGGGGAGGAGGAGAGCGGGTCTGATCCAGGGCCAGTCACCTTGGCCGACTGCCCCGCGACTGCGAGTCTCCCAGCCTGCACCTGTACCGGCCGCCTCCGATCGCCAGGCCAGCGAACGCACACCTCGCACAGGGGCTGGAACCGAGGCAGGCACATTTTTTCACTCCCGTTTGAACTTGAACGCTTTGGTTCGGTCTTGTCCGGACTATTTTACTAACACACACACACACACACAGTCGCTGGAAAGGTAAATTCCTGTTTAGGGGGGGAATACTGTTCTGAAGAGCTGGGTGCCGAGCGGATCACGCCGGGGATGAAGACGCCACCCTCGTGCGAGAAACCCCAGCGGCTCTCTCGGATGGCAGAACCCGCCGCTCCTCCTAGAGCCCACCCCGTTGGGACACAGTACGTCCCCCGTCGGGGATAAGGTACTGAAGAGGAAGGGGGGGAAAAAAGCCTGCGCAGAAACCAATAAACGCGCCGGACTAGGTTCAGACAGAAGGAGCAAACTACCATTAAGATAAATTTAGACTTTTGCCCTTTACTTTAGCCTCTCGAGCTCTTTTATTTATGGAGCATGAACCTTCTGCGAGCGTCTGCCTGCAACGGTAATTGTTCATTTCCTGTGTTGCACGTTGGGCTTTTCGCAAACCCCTGCCGTAACTAATCCACAGCGTCATTAATCTGTAGAAAAATGAGACAGGGAAGATGTTGTGCAGCGCGCTCTGCAGACTGTCGATAGCTTTCGCCGGGGGAGAAGAAACTCGAGCCCGCGGCGGGGCTCTGAAGGGGTTAAGAGCTGCCTGGGATTAACGGGGAGAAGTGAGATTTTCCAGCGTGTGTGCTAAGCGTTTGCTCTGTGCCTGTCGGGGACGCTAACATGTCACACTAGGCCTCGCGGAGAATTAATGAAGTGCGAGGGGGCAGAGCGAGTGCAGCCAGCCGCTCCACGGCGAAGGAGGAAGTGGGTGCCACCAACGACAATCTGAGTCACAAAGAAAGAGGAAGAGCAGATTTAAGGAGAGAGGGGAAAGCGGACGGACGGGGTGTGTGGTGGTGGGGAGGAGTGGGGGGGGGAGCTTGCTAGCAAACGAGGGAGAGAGAAAAGCAAAGCCGCTTACCTCGTAACCCAGACGGGCAGCTCTTTGTAGCAGCGTCTCGCCGGCATTCTTATTCACGATCAGCCTCCGCGCCTCAGGTGGCATGGGCCGGCTCGTGGGGGTCTCCGCAGGGGGGCTCCCGACGGGCAGCGGCGAGGGGTGGGAGGCAGGCGACAGCAGCGAGGTGGGGGTCTGGGGCGCAGCTGGGGAGCCCGCGGGGTTGCAGCTTTTGACGGGAGAGGACTCGTAGTCCGAGACGGACGCTGACCTCTTCCTGGTGGACCTCTTCAGGCTGACCTGTTCGTTGAAAGAGAACCGACTTAAAACTTTCACTCGCTTTTTCGGGCCAAAGAAGTCAGACATTTTTGTATTTGTAAGCATCGAATCGGTCATTCTAACCAGAATGTAAAACACTATGATGCGAATACCGCAAAGTGACAAGTCATCCTAATGAAGTCATTTGACGTAAGAGAATACCTCTTATTTCAAGTAAAAGATGCTTAAATAAAGTAAAAGTAAAACCTAAAATCATTTTTTCCATTCAACTGGAAGCTACAATTAAAAAAAAAACCAACCAATTCAGCACAGCCCATTCCTGGCTCTGTGAGGCTGGGGTTATCATCTCGGCTGGTCTAAAGATGAAAGTGAAGATGTGCTAATTATTCACAGCCACAAGTTCAGAAAGCTACCCTGTGCTGGAAGCCCATAGGCACAGCATACGTTATTAAATGTCACTGCTCTTCACCAAGAGGAGAAGCATAAAAATATGATCCACTCCGCACACTTACTTAGATCTATGCAGTTCTCGTGCTGCAGCGCTATGGTGTTCAGCGAAGCCATGCGGATGTGTTCCGGCAGGGCTACAGCACGAGGCAGACCTCTTTAAATGCTTTGGCCTAATGAATATAGATCCGTGGGACCATAAAGAGGCGTTTTAATAACCTTTCAGACAGCCGAGTGTGTTTTGATTGTTACAGCTGTAGGAGAGGCTATACACAAGGGGAAAATCGTCTTCCCATTTATTTTGTTTTTCAGGTTCAGTTCAGATATTAAATCCAGGAATGTTCCTATTACTGCAGGAGAAGAGGCGTCTTTCAGCGATACTGCTGATGTCCAGAGAAGTTCAACGGGAAACATTAAAATGCTCCGCGGGAGAAAGCTCTCTGAAGAGGAACAGGTCTGCAGTGCTGGCTGCTGGGCCGGGACAGCTGTCTGCCCTCCCCCGTGGAATAACGTGGCAAACCAGCTGTCAGCACTGCGAGGGCAGGTCAACATGGCTGGGGTGACTCAGAGCCGCTTCGAAAACAGAACAGTTCTCAAGGCGCTTCCTCCCTCTGTCTACCGAGAAACCCCGTGTCATCACCCGAGCAAAAAAAAAAAAAAAAAAATCCCAGTACAGTACAGGAAGTCCCTGACTTACAAACGGGACGTGTTCCAAAAACTCGTTTTCAAGTCGGGTGTTTTGAACTCGGAATGCAGTTTCCCATAGAAACAAGGTTACAAATGGTGGTCAGGTTCCCAGGCCAGCCTACAAAAGCCTATTTAACCCATAACAGCGTTGGAAATCTGATCATCGCGGCTGTCCAGCGATTTCGACGGAGCACATCAGAGCTTTTCTGAGTGCGGGATGTCTAATTTCACTTCGGAAATGCATGGCTTTCCTCTTCCGTGACGCGGGTGTTTTACTAGCACTGCTCTCGCACTTATCGCTCACGATTAAGGTCTTTTTTGCATCACAAACGGGAGGCGCACGCTGCTTTCACTCGGAAGGCAGCGAACAAGCAACTCATTAGCACGAAGTCCGCCACTCCGCTGCCAGCAGCTCCCGAGAGCGACCACATGCTTGCAAGTGTTGGCTGGCACCCGAATGATGAAAAATCGTCGCTTCCGGAGCTCTGATCACTTGCATGGATTGTTCGGAACTCGGGGAGCACATCTTCCTTCATCCCCCCCCCCCATTCCTTGTGTGCTCCATGTTTTATTAGCATGGAGAAAAGAGGGGAAAGCCGTGCCGGTTAAGGTACTGCGTTCCAGATGACTTTCAAGTGCAATTCCAGATGTGGCTCTTCAGACGGCGGCGCTGTGGGTTAGCACCACTGCTTGGACTCGTTTCTGAGTTTAAGTGAGACTTAAACGCTGCACGTCCGTTCCAAGTAACCTCCAGCTTCCCGAAACCTGCTGCCTGCCCGGTTTTTGAAGCACAGAATATGCTGCCTGCAACACTAAAAGAAGAAAAAAAAAAACCCTTCCGACTGCCTACCTTCTGTTCCACTGGGCTTTCCAGATCGGCGCTTTCCTCCGCTGTCTGGGATGCCCGTCTCCTCTCCCTCAGGCTGATGTGCTTGGTCTTGCACTGCCTCTTGCCCTTGGGCTTCTCCAGGTCCGAGTGCCTCCGCAGCCAGGGAGTCGTCTCGGCGTCCTTCCCGGAGCTGGGAGACGGTGGCCCCAGCCCGCTGGCCTTCCGATGTTCCTTGAGTCGCTGCCTCTTGTCCGAGAGCCGGGTCGCCGCCAGGGGGGGCTTTCTGGAGACCGCTTCGTCCAGGGGGGGCGAGTCCAGGCAGTCCGTGTGCGGGGAGGTCACGGGAGGAACAGGCAGACCTTAGCATAAAAACACAGCAGAGACACGCGTTAACACCTCGCCCTCGCGACTCTGTGCTTTAATGGAGACGGTAAGCCTTCCTGCAGCTCTCTAGATCCAGGGCTGCACTCGTCACCCCAGCAGCACAGCCAGTACAGCCCAACAGGACGTGTGGACCCGTCATCACACATATCCCACCGAGGCCACTCAGGGGCAGCAAGAACCAAGCCCCAGCCTGTAAGAGCAGCATGCACCCGGTCCAGGTGTCATTCTGAGCTGAAGCGCGTGACTGCAGACCGGGACACGGGACAGTTCTTTCTGTTCATATTGGCTATGAAGGTTTTTGTTGTGCACGTAAATGTGGTTTCGCAGATTTTAAAAAAACCAAAACAAACGGGCGTGATGTTCTTGGAGCTGGAGCAGAACTGAATTTCTCCGGTTCTCCGACAAAGACAGAACGATAAGAAAGCAAAATAAGACACTGCCCAACCGCGTCCGGGAGAATGCTGGGACCTCGCTGGGCTAGTCTTGACTATTTCAGACCCACACTGCCTCAAACGGAACGCGCCATTAACCGTGAAGAAATGACACGAAAGGGTTAACTGAGCTTCCGTCGGCTATGTTAATCCAGCTCCCTGAAACGTTTAAGGCAGGCCTTTCATGAAACGCAGTCTCGGGTTTTCACCCCCTCTAGTTGCTAAATAATTTATTGGGATGTGCTTAGAAGCAAATGTGCTTCCAAAAGAAGGAAGGCTGACAGCAGGGACAGCAAGTGGAGATGCGAAGGTGCGTTTTACACTTGTTTGCTCACACAGACATGCACAGAGCCCTGCGAATGCAATTCCGCATTTTCAGACCAAAAGAAAAACACGCAGACATACACGAGAAGCAGCAATAACCAGCCGCACAAACCACTCCGACTCCACCACCCGGGCAACAAGAGACAGATCACAGAAGTGGACAACACTGGAAAAAAAACAAACTTAAAGCAATGCATAGTTCAGTACGAATGTACTTGCTTTTCATGTGCCTTTATACACAGTGCAGCTCCCAGTCTGTGGAAACCTGCCTTTGAGCAGATCTTTGGTATGGGGCTTGTACACAAGCTGTATAATACTCCCAATACAGAAAGGGAAAAACTCCCTAGGGTGCAGTATACATTGCAGTATAAGCTTGAGTAAAATGCATCCTTTCTTGAATAAGGCTAATTAATGCCCTACCCCATATGCCTCCAGGGAAAGTAGTTAAAGGATCATTTTCTTCCGTTTTCACATGCAGAATGGTCACAAGCTGTTCGCTGTATTCATACTGTATCTTAAACGACCCACATACCAGCACCAGAGACTGAGGCAGTGTCTGAGGGTTAGGGTGTGACTGAAAGTGGATTAAAAACCGTGAGATACCGTCTTGGGGTCAAGTGTTTGCCACACTGCGATGTCGAGAATCACACTGCATTAAACGCGCGGTTTATCATTTGTACACAAAAATAAAATTAAGATTGAGCTATAAGGCAAGCTCGTCTCACCACTGGGGCACTGCTGAACAGGAGGTGAAAGAACGGGGAATAAAGCTCGTCTTTTCACTACTAAAGTCCTATGGATCGGCGTACCGAGCTGCATTTCCCTTCCACCCATTGAAATCATTAATGCACTTACAGCCATATTTTAACGGCAACATCTGGTGAAAATTACCTTCCCATTAGCATGCAACACAGAATAAATCTGATTTATCGCTCCAAAGTACTGGCATATGTAACTACGAATGCACTTCAACATTAGGAGGCAGGAGACTTCGTAGGTTACTTTTTGGGCGATTAATCTCCCCCCCCCTCCCATCGAGGATTGAAAAAAAAAACCTTCAAAAGCCGGGCCTGTTCCACGTAATCCCTCTGGCCCTGCAGAGAGAAACGCCAAGACGCCACAGAGCTACCTGGAAGGCATCCTGTTGACGCTTCTTAAACATCAGCTATTTGTACGCGTCTCAAATCTCACGCCTCATTATTCTGTGGCATGTGTTGTCTGAGCGGTGCCCCTGATAAGACAGAAGGGTGTGACTAGTCTGCCCGTCAGTCAGTCCTCCAGCTACCAGCGCGTCTTGGCAAAAGCACAGAGATGAGGACGTTTTTTTCCTCGCGTACAAAGGATGGGCGAACTCTAGGACTGGCAAGAGGAGAAAAGCAAGGAGCTCCATTTCGCAACTGACACTATCCAGGCTGTTACGCGCCTAGGACCCCCTGTCTGATTCGGGTTTTCTTCCAAGGGTTCAGCAGCATAATCCACATTTGAGGAGATCTCCTAAAATACCCACTTCAGGTGGTGCAGCAAAGGTAAAGGAACTCTGTGGCTTTCCGACTGCTGCAGGACGTAGCGCTGGCCGCGGTCTGCTCGCTAGAGAAACAGCGAATCGAACCCCCCCCCCCCCCCGAAGAGAAGGAAAAGATGTTCCGTCGAGGGGAGTCCACTCTCGGAAACCTGCCTATGCAAAGGAGGCGAGGCTACCAACTAGCTGCGTGAAAAGGAAACGATTGGTCACACCACTTCCCCTTTCGTGTGGAAAACACCTAACACGGTCTCCCGCTTCTTGTGGACGGCCCTGTTCCCCGTTCAGAGAAAGCAGCCCGGCAGAAACTGTACTCGAGAGAAGAAAAAAAACTGAAGGCTCTGCGGCTGAAAAGCTGTGCAGGAGACCACACCATCGTCCTCTCCGGAGGGAAGGAGAGGTCGGCCTTTTTCGCGTGTGGATAACGAGAAGGTAGGAATACACACGCGCACACACACGCGCCGATGAGGAGAGCGCTAAAAGTACACATCTCTCAGCTTCACCGCCGGGCTCTGTCATTATTAACGAAGAGACCTTTCCAGGCGTCCCCCTCCACTCACATTAAAAACCTGCATTGCTCTGCATGCACATAAATCAAGCTTCGGACAAAAAAAAAAAACAAAGGAAGAAGGAAAAAAAAAACGCGCCCAAAACACAGCGGCCTAGCCAGCGTACCTTGTTCAATGTCACTTTTACAGAGAGGCTCTTCAGACCAGCTTCTATTGACTTTGCCCTCTGACCTCTTCTTGGTGGGCTTTTCTTCCACCAAGCTGCCTTTGACCTTTCTGTCCCGTGCCGTGACCTCTGGCGGGCAGGGCTCGGCTGGGTCCTTCCTGCCGTGCGGCGGGGGCGGGGGCGGGGGCGGGGCGGCCGCGAGGACCGACCTCTGGGGCGAGACCTGCTGCTCCCAGAGCTGCCGGAGCTCCTGCAGGGGGCGCTGCTTGCGGAGCCGCAGGCCGGTCAGCTCGATACACACTTTGAGGTTTTTCACTTGCTTACAAGAGGACTCTTCCAAGAGGTGTTCAGAAGAAGGGTTGGTAATTTCCTTCTCAGGCCAGTCATCTAAAGAGACAACTTGGATTAATGGAGAACACACACCCTCCATGCCGAGACAGATCCTCAATACTCTAAACAGCAGCTCTCGCACTTTTCCTCTGCCTGTGTACGGGGTGGGGTGGGGGGGGGAGTTTTTCCCTTCAGTATCTTTCAAAGCACCATGCAGACAGACATCTAACACAACGGAAAAGCTCTTTTTTTTTCTCTCTCTCTCTTTTGCAAGGCTGAGGGAAAGAAACACTGTCTCTTTAACCCTTAAGTGCCAGACAGGACTGTCTTCAAACGGGGGGTCGGCTTCTCGGTTTCTGATCGCCGCGCGGCACAGCGATTTTTTTTCTGGCCCTCTGAAGGCATCAAAGCCAAATAAACGGAGCACAGCTAATTATCTTGGCTCAGGCACATTTGCAGAGAAGAAACGGATTGATAAAAACCAGCCTGAGGGCACTGCTGGGGTTAAATTAATTGCAAACTAAACGTTTCTGGGTGGGTGGGGGGGAGGGGGGGGGGGGGAGTTCCCCTATCACGGAAGATGAAATGTGAAGCGCCACTGAAATTTCTTACAGGGGTTTCATTATACAGGAGGTAAGAAGTGAGGCAGCTCGCGCTCTGAAAAGGGGGACAAGGCAGCACAACACAAAAAACCCGCTACAGGTGCATGCATGCATTTCAAGGGAGGGGGCTCAGATGAAACATGGTTATCAAAGGGTATTAAACTGTGAAGCGATATATTTCAGCACTCCCAGAACCCTTCCACACATCAGGCTCTGGTGTAACAAACCACTATGACAAGAGGGATATTGTCACGTTAATGGGACGGACTCCACGACAATCCCTGCCCCTGACTTGCCGAACGTTTCTCAGACGTCATGGTGATAAAATACGCCCACACAAAGGCCAGCTGGCTTTGTCCCGAGTCCCGAGTCTAGAGGAGTGTCTGTTCCGACTCGCCTGGCAGAGCAGGCTGGCAGCTTCCTAAAATCCTGCGACCCACTGCGCTTGGCGTGTGCGCCGAGAGCTGATCTGTGACTTTTATTTCTCTCTCTCTCTCCCCCTCCTTTGGAAACGGAACGGTGCAAAAAAAAAAGTCAAAGCAGAAGCCAGGGGGCGAAAAAAAAACCCAAAACACGAGACACAAACAAAAACTGAAAAGAAGAAGCTGGATTCGTGTGACACAGCAGCGCAGGATAGAGGGCAGTGCCCTTCCTCAGAAGAAGGAAGAAGCCCTGCGGGATGTGTTCTTTTGGGGGGCAGGGGGGTTTGTTACTGGCCCGCCAGCGTGGCGGGGGTCCGGACGATGAGGGCGTGAGGCAGGGGGCGGACCGCGGAGGGCAGCGGGCGACGGGTGCGGTTCGCGGGGGCTCTTACCTGCCAGCATCCTCTTTCTCTTCCCCCTGGCGGCGGCGGCGCGATCCTCCTCCTCTTCCTTCTCCTCCTCCTCCTCCTCCTCCTCCGCTGCGCTCTCGCCCGACACCCTCTCCCTGCTGTGCTTGCGTTTCCTGGCGGCCGGGCGGGCGTGCTCTCCCGCCTGGCTCTCCTGCCCGCCCGCCGAGCGCGAGCAGGGGAACTGCTCCCCACAGGCCGGGGCGGCACCCCTCTTCTCTCCCTGCAGCTCCCCATCCTCCTCCCCCCTCTCCACGCCTGAGCCCTGGAGGACAGCGCTCCTGTGGTTCCCAGACGCAGGCGGGACACCTAGACAGGCCCAGGAAAGAGGGAAAAAGAAAGAAAGAAGTAAACCTCCTGCTTCCAGTTTTCAAACCTCCGGCCACGCTCGGCTTTACTTCGCTAGGACAAAAAAGTCATAAATCGTCTGGAGTTAAGAAATGCAGAACTGGTTTAACAGGCCATGACAAACAGAATCGCCAAGTCACTTCGCCTGCAACGTGAGGTTTTGCACTCAGACCAGAAACTGGCCAGTTCTGAGGAGCAGTGCAAAACCAATTCAGACGGACCCGCAGACAGACCCACGCGACTTGGCTACCCAGGGCCACACTGACCGCAACGTAAATGTCTGTCTGAAGGCCCGTGGCTGCCGTTCAATACTTGGTTCTGAAAGTGCGCGGTTTTTAACGAGTCCTTCGCGTCGCGTGCCACATCCGGAACGGCCGAGCGACTGCGTACAGTGATCCGGCACAACCCCTTCTGAAGAACGACGGCTTTGCGCAGCTCTGCTTTGGCGTCTGCAGAACACGGGCTTTGAAACTACAGGTTGCCGTTCGCGGCCGAACCTGAAGAAATGAAGGGCAGGTAAGACGGGGCCAGGCTGATACCTGGGGAGAGGAAGCCGAGACCTTTGCTACAGGACGTGAGGTCACTTCCTGCGCAGGTCAGACCTCAACCCCATGAGGATGTCAGGTTGTCAGGTGCATGTCGCTTCGTGAGGCCTTCTCCTTTCCTAAGTCGTCTTTTCCTAGCTGTCTTTATTAGCCTTTCAAGATGGGCCTTAAGGTCCAACAAAATCCAGTCCGAACAGTGGTCGGTCCTGGTTTCTGAGTAGTTGGTTTCTGTGTGCCGAAACACAAAGCCACCAGCTCTACCCTTTAATCCTTCCCTCCAGGCTGCTGTGGAGGGCACCAGGCTGAAGGGGTGAGCCCTGGCGGCTGACAGTGGCGCACTGTGATATCTGCCTCGAAAAGAACGTGCTCCCTTCTTGGCCCTGGGCGGCCATGTGAGCTTCACAGATGTGATGCAGCCCCACTGCCGGTGGTTTAAATCACTTGATCTGTGAACAACAATCATATGACTCATGACACATGCATCCCATAATTTATCCCCATGTTTGTGCTATGGCAACTCTCCACAGGAGGATCTCCATGGCAACCCTGTCCACTTCACCCATAGCAACCGAGCCAGCGTCACCATTCACTTAAAATGTCCAATGATTGCCAGACATGGAAGAAGAATAACAAGGTCACCAAGGGGTCAAACTTGCTTTGCATTCGTTGTCAAACTCCCCCCCCCCCCCCACCCCCAGCTACAAAGTTTTGCTGCACACAATCCACACACTGCCTGGATAGGAACAATGAAACATGTTCTTCTTTAGAGTATATTCACCAAAGCGCACAACTTTAACATGACTAGTGAGACTGCACTTTTAATTCCCGTTACTTTCCAAAAAGTGAAACTTATGAATTTATGTAACTCCAACAAAAGGCCCCTATGCAAGCAAAAAGACATCTACAGGCTTCTATAAATGTCTTACACCTGTTTTTTTGTCTTATTTTCCACATCATTTGAGTACTGCGGGAATTTCTAAACGCGCTCCTATTGCAGTCTCTGCCCTTGCTAGGTATACTGTAAATCTGCGCCTCTCGACGTTGCAATTCAACAGACCATTCAAATAACACATCATGTATTCAAATAGATCATATTCAAAACATAGACAGTAGGAGGAGGTTTCAACAGCTTGGGGTTTTTTTTGCTTACGTCTTACCTACGTGACGAATTTAGATAGCTTTTTGCAGGGGAAAAAAAACGTCACGGCTGCCAATACGCTGATAAACTTGGGTAGACCCAGAACTTGTGTCAAGTCTGTCGTTGACTCACGCGATAACGGACACCGATACAAGGAAGAACAAACAGCAGCAACACAAACGAGAGGGAGGCGAGGAGAACACTGGGGACAAACGCGATCCGAATTCATTTCATATACTAGCCCACACCCTGGTCTCGCCCATCCTACAACAACAAGCAAAGGCTTTCAGCGACTGAACTCGGGGTTACGGCTTCTCAACAATGACGGCCTCTGTGTGGGCACCATCTAACGCGGACCTCCTCCCAGTTCGAGACCGCTCTCCCCGAGCAGCTGCGCAGCAGGTCCCACCCGGATACCAGGCCGGCCCCGCCGCCGCTCACAGCTCGCAGAGCGGCCGAGAGCCTGGTCTTCCAGCCGGGGCGCTCCACTGTGACTGGGGGGCAGGACAATTTCTAGGCATGCCAGCCCTCACGTTGCCCAAGCTTGGACACAACAGGCAGTCTTTTATGTGCTATTAAAAGGCGCTTTGACAAAAAAAAAATCAAGAGTTTAATCAGCCTGCGCTGTTTTCACGCTATGATGAACCGCCTGGAGAAGCACGCCTTCGTGTTTTAAAGCGCAAAAAAAAAAACCTGAAAGAAGTGAGCTCTCCCCCCCTCCTCTTCCTTCTTTGGCAGTTTTTTTTTGCAGAAGGCACGAGTGGAAATGTTTGCCAACACCTTCTCTCTTCTGGTCCGCTAAGCAGATGATAGACCGAGCGCTTGACGCGCGGAGGGGGGGCGGGGGCGGGGTGGCGGCCTCGCCGGGCGCTGCGCCGGGTCACTCACCGTCCTGCGCGGGCTCCTCTCGGAGGACAGCGCAGCCGTGCTTGGCGGCCTGCTCTCTGGCCTCCCCGGCGCTCTCGCCGGGCTGGCCGTCTGCCAGGTCTTTTCCCGTCGCACCGCTCCCCTCCTTCTCCTTCAGTTCCAGCTCAGAGAAGCGCATCATTGCACGCTACAAGCATACATAAAACGGCCATGAAAAAAAAAAACGCTACACGCCGAGCTCTCAGGCAAGCTGGCTGTTCTTTCCTGGCTAAGCCTCTCCATAGTACTTTAGTTTTACATCGCAAAATCTCTAAAGGCAAATGAAAAGAAGCAGCATTTCACATGACAGCAACAGTTACACCAAGAAAAAAAAACCTTTTCACTTTCATTCCATGCTCTCTCGGTTCTAGCTCAGCTCTTCTTTTTCCCCCGGAAATATACATATTTCTTAAATATGGCTAGCCTCTTTTATAGAAGTAAAAAAAAAAAAGCAAAACTTCCTCATGAGACTGACTGCAATCAACTGCATTAACCCTCTGCGAAACCATAATAAACCAGCAGCATTTTAATATTTAAATTTGTAATAAGAAATTTAAAGAACTGACCTCACAGTTAGCAGCAGGTTGACTTAAATTACTGTCCTCTTGTGATAAGACTTCCATCTAAGTAATTAAAATGGGTGCTCAATAGATCTTTCAATCATTTCAATCATAATGACACATCTTTAACATACAACAGCATACACCTTAGCCCTATTAAGACAGAATATTTCAGACACACGCAATTAATGAGCCTAAAACAAAACTACACATTTCTTACATCTAGCATGACTACAGACAGTTAGGGTTCTCCTTTTAGGCATCCTGTATCTAAGAGTATGAAGTATCATTCGTGTTTTTTTGCTTTGTAAAAGACAGAAGCCCATCTCTGGTAATAGATCCGTAGGGCGGCAGGCGCATATTTAAATACTAAAGAAAAAAAAATCTTTGATAGTTTTGTGCATAGGCTCTTCACATGCAAGCAAAAAAATACAAGACGTAGTATGAAACACTTCTGTGGTACACTTAAAAGTCTCTTCTACTGTATTGGAGCGTCTTGCGTCTGCCCAGGTAAACTACTAGAAAAGCACACCAACTGATGTTCAGACAGCTAGCATTTGCAGGCTGGCGAGCCCTTGCAGGGAATCTTGGGAATGGGATTGGATCGGGGGGAAATGCTCCTACAGCTTGGACTGCATGGCGCACAACGTAACAGGGCCGCTGCTCAGACCCGGCCATCCCTAGTACAGGGAAGTCCGAAGTGGGCTTGAACCGGCTGATCTGGGGGGTTGGGGTGCCCTCACGCCTGCCCCCCTCCAGCGGTATCAGCCCACAGGGCCAGGAGGGGCGCGCGCCGCGGCCCATCTTCCGCTCCGCTGGGCGGCACGGAGACAGGCGCGGCGTTAGCGTCAGCCTCCTTTTGCCCTCCCCCCCCCCCCCTCCTCACTGACAGAACTCCCGCCTCGCGAAAGCTGCTCAACCGCAGCGCGCAGCAGCGGGGGAGGTTAGCGGATGCCAGCCAAGAGGATGTGAGGACTTGGCAAGACTCAGCTTGCTGGCCGATCTGCAGGCACCACCAGCTACCTGCTCGGGGTCAGACTGCTGGGGCTGCTTTCTTTTTTTCCCCCTTCAAGATCGGGCTTTTCTGAACATCACTTGGGTAGAATGGTAATGCCAGACACAGGCTTTCACTCGGCGTGTGTTCAGCACACAGAGAGGAAGAAAAGCCAAGTCACCTCTTCTGGGATAGGCTCTATAAGCCCAAACCCCCTCCCCAGCTGACTACAATTTTTTCTCAGTTTCTTAAAATATAATACAATTATTTTTGGGTTAATTAATTGAGGGGTCCAGGGCAGAATAAGGGCTTCAGGAACAGGAGTCAATGTCTCCGCTAGAAGACAGAACTAAGAATAGAATGTCTTTTTCCCCAGAGCTGTGAGGGATATTGAAGCCATGTGATTATGGCATTACCAAGACAGGACCTCACGTGTAAAGACAGACGGCGAGTGCCGTATCAGGCATCGCTTGGTCCACAGAGCATTTTGCGATTGTATTGCACACAGCATTCCAGTGAGTAAACAGTGCAGAAGCTGGTGGAGCCCCTGCTCCTCCCTCCCCCTCCCCCTCTCCCCTCTCCCCTGCCAAGGCCTGCTGCTCACCTGCAGAGCGCGCTGCTCCCGGCTCAGCTTGCTGGAGTCCGCGTACAGCTCGGTGGTGACGCACTTGAAACGGTCGCCCACGTAGCCGGACGAGTTGGCGATCCTCTTGGCCAGGTTGGACTTCTTCGGTCTGGAGGAGCTGTGGCTGTCCTCCTCCTCCTCCTCCTCCTCCTGGGTCTCCACGTCCTCCTCCTTCCCCGCCTCCAGGGGCCGCGGGGCCGCCGGGCCCTGCCTCTCGCCTTTGAACCCGGCCTCCTCCCCGGCCCTGTCCCCCGACGTCCTGGCGCAGCGCAGCGTCTGCTGCTCCAGCAGTTCAGGGAGCGGGCAGGGCTGAGCAGGACTCCTCCGAGCCGGATCCTGCCTGGCAGAGAGGAACTCCCCACAGAGGCCGTGATCCTGGAGCTTAGGAGGGCTACAGATCTCTGGCTGTCTCTCAGAATCAGCTGGCCTCGGAGCAAAAGTCTGATTTGAAAGAAGGAGCTGCTTCAGCTCGGGTTCCTTCCCTTCCCCACTGCCCATCCTGCTGCCCTCACAGTCACTGCCGCCAAGATGCCTCGGGGCATCTCCTTTCTTGGCAATGGGGAAACAGTGTTTCGTGGTCAGGGAGCCTCCATCTGCGTCGTCCTGGAGCAAGTCAATGCAGACGATCTTCTCCTTCTCCATCGCCGGTGGCTTGCTCGGTGGTTTCAAACCCTGGCTAAGCACCTTTTCAGCTTCCTTCTCTGGTTTGCAAACAGGTTCGGCAGCTTCCATCGCGGGGCGGCTTTTGGGAACGGGCTCCTCGTTATGCCTGGGGCGATCCTGGGACCGGGACCTCCGCTCAAGCCTCTCGCTGGGTTTTGGGTCTAGAGTCAGGGGTGTCATCAAAGGATGAACCATCTCCTGAGAGTCATGGTAAGTGAGGAATTCCCGATGGCTGGATGACAGGCCGTAAGGGAGTCCGTGCTTAGGGGCCAAGTGGGCCGGGTAGAGGCTGCCACTGCCCAGCAGTACTGGATGTGGGTAAACGGGGCCTTTCGCTGGCAGAGGTAAGTGAGGAAGGGGCAGGCCCTCCGAGTACGACATATACCTGTTGGCATAAGCTAAGGATGGAGGGAGGAAGGCCTCGTTCTGTGGTAAATACAGGGGGGTTGTGGCGGGCCCATTGTCAAGATGCTGCTGCTGTGGTTTATGGGTAATGTCCTGGGTCTCCACTCTCTTGGGTGGCTTTGATGCTTTTTGCCCAGAAGATGACTGGCTGCCAGCGTGGCTGGCCGGAGTAACTTTTTCTGGAAGGTTGGGATTTGCCTTGGGCCATTCACCGTTGACATTGGGAGAGGGGGAGGCAGAAGCTGGGCGACCCAAACCAGGTACCAAGGTGGGGGCAGGATTAGCAGCGGGGCTGTTGTTGGACTCCCCAATTCTGGGGCAGGAGGAACTACGCTGCTGGTGCATCACACGTTCCAGCGTCTTGTTCTTGATCACAGGGGGGGCGATATTTTGGCTGGACTCGGGGGTAAGAGGGGTGTGGCCTGGCACAACCCAGGAGGAGTGTAAATTGCTGATTATTTCAGGCCTGTCTGGAGGTTTGGAAGAAGTGCTCACTGCAGAGAAGGACGGGGAGTCTTTGAGAAGGTCCCGGCTGGGCAGCCCATACCGAGCTGTTGGGGACTGCCCCAGTTTGGCCATGCCTTCCAGTTTGGGGGAGAATCCATTGGGAGGGGCTCCAAAGCTTGCTATTTTGGCAGACAAATCCAAAGGCTTATCTGCCGGATCTTTGGTAGGGGCCTGGCTCGGTTGCTTCTCCGAGGCAGTCTTACAAGGGGACTTGCTAGCTTTCCTCTCCCCTCCTCCACTTCTGTGCTCAGCTGACCCCTCCCGGGCTTTAGGCTTCTGGCTGGCTGGACGAGCCGGAGAAGGGTGCTCCGGAGCCAAGCCAGCCATGAAGGGGAAAGGAAGAGACACCGACTGGGAGGAGGAGGAAGAGGAACAAGAGGAGGAGGAGGAAGTGGGAGGGCCTCTGGGTAGTGGCTTCTGGAAGTCTGGCGGACTTTCCATATGGCTGTGCGGAGGTGGTGCAGAGGGCTGATGGAGGCGGGGGGCTGTGCGCGGCGACTGCATTAGAAGGACTGAAGCCGAGTCCACCGAGAGGCCGCTACTGCCACTATTACTGCTGCTGCTCGGCCCCTTGCTGGAGGGCGCACGGCTCTGCTTGCTGCTGCTGTGCTGTCGATCGCTGTGGGACTGATGATGCACCTGCGGCTGCTGCTGCTGCGGCGGCTGGGGCTGCTGCTGGTGGAGCTGCTGGCCGAAGGCGGACGGCTCATGGTGAATCCTGGGGCCGATGCTCTGCATGCTCTTCTCCTGGCAGTGGACCAGCGGAGAGAGACTGGGGGCGACGGTGGCGGTGGGGATCCTCATGGGAGGTGCCAGCGAAGCGGTGATGGGGGAAGGAGGGTAAGGGGGCAGGTACAGAAATCGCTCGCTGCCCCCAGCGGCGCCGCCACCAGCACACACAGATTGATAGGCCAACGGCTGGGGTAAGTAAGGGGAATGCTGGGACATAAAAGAGGCCTTGTACATGCTAAGAGCATACTTTGTGGAATCCAGGAAAGGGTAGACTCCTGCCTCTGGGTAAGGGCTGGGGACCCAGGGGAGTCGTAAGTAACTTGTGCTGCCATTCAGGCCCAGTTCAGATTGCTTATCGGCAGGCCCCACCCGGCGGTCCAACCCCAGGGCCTCTGCCCCACCCCCTGGAACCATCATTGGTTTCTGCAGCCCAGGAGGCGGGCTCTTGTATAAGGTACTGTAGCCATTGGGGGGCTTCCTGTTCTCCAGTGTGACCTCAGCGGGTTTGTAGTGCAGCTCCGGAATGCGATCGCTGACGTAGCCCAGAGGCATGCTGGATCCCTCCCTGGCCTTGTCCGCTGACAGCGCTCGGATGCCAGGGTAGACCATCCCGCCGTGCACCCGAAGGCTCTCGCGCATCAGCGCGTTCCGGTCCATGCTGAGGGCCGCCAGAGTGTTCATCCTGCAGGCGGCGCCCGCGTCCACCTGCGGCAGGGAGCAGAGCAACACGGGCGGTCAGACGCAGGGCCGCGGCAGAAGCGCTGCCTTCTGCGCGCAGACGGAGAGGAGGCAAGCGCCAATTTAACAGGGTGTGTGCGCCTCCCACGCGGTTCTATTGGGGGTTCATGAAAGACCGTTTTTTTAAAAGAGGGGGGGGGGGAAAAAGATGCCGCCAGCCAAGCAACACAGTTTAGCGAAGAATCGGAGGCGGCTGTTTAGACTGACAACAGGCGATAAGCCACGACACTGCTTTCATCTCAAACTGAGTGAATGACAGGAGCTGGGCGCACAGACCTAGTAAATGTGACCCTCAGGACCTTGCAATCAGCCCTACGTCAGGCAAAACAGAGTCTCTTAAAAGGACACAATCCAGTTTACAATGTACAGGAAGTGAAACAGGGCATTGATTTTAGCAAAAAGGACGCGCTTTAAATACATCGTAGGCCCTCTCTTCCGACACAACGGTGTGGCTATCTAAAATATGCAGAAATTCACCAGTTAATAAGAAATGTTAATGTTTGCATGTTTCAGCTGTGTGTTTAATTCCTTTTTAAAGAGAACTGCAAGTTCTTTATACATTCAAAATGCCCAAAGGCTATAATTCAACAAAGATCTATTACGTTGCTCTCTGCGCTGTCCTCTTTTTCTGCAGCATATAAAACAGAACTGCATGTACAGAAACAACAGATAAATCAATATATACACATATTTTAGAAGCTTATTTTCCAGGACCACCTAGTCCACACAAGCAAAAGAAAATGGTTGTGAGAAGAAAGTGTGCCTGCTAATGCTGAAGATAGTTTTGCTCTTTGCCAGAAGCTACTCGATAGTCATCCACAAAAGCTCTCTTTCCACGGAAAAAAAAAGAGAGAATAAAATTAAAGTTCTTACCATGCTGGGTGTAATGTGATTCTCTTCTCTTAATTCCAACCTATTTTTCTGGGGTTCCCCATCAGCTACAGGGACTTTCCTGCAAACAGTAAAATCTGCGTTCAGAGGCGAGAATCATAAAGCTGAATCTGTGGCTCGGGTCGTGCAAAACACCGCCAGGAAGATTAAAAATGTCCTGATGGCCTGTTGCGTTTCATAATCAAATCCACCCATCCACATTACTTCTAGTAACAGAATTTAATCAAAATTATTCTTCTAATATTGTTTTAATTATGTTCATTAACACTACCTCAAGGCCAGAGACGGAATTATCATGCCTGTACAAATGGACATCTGAATATCTTATTTAGTATCAATAAATCATGTTGCCATTGAAAGCACACATGTGGGTGCAATACGTAATGTCACATAATGCATCAGAACATCCAGTACCGTCTGGTCAGGTACAGACGCACCTTTCAGAGCTTCTACTTCACAGATATCATTTCCCAAAACGAAGGCCTGCTTCTGACCCCCAAACCGAAAAGTCTTTCAGTCCCAAAGAAAAGGGGCCTGACAGGCCAGTTGGCGTAGAATCGAGTGTGTGCGTGCACTACAGACTGCACCATTCAAATGTTCATTTACGTCAGATTTCACACTAAAAGAAAATCTGAAGAGCTCGCCGTTTGGAGTTCTCAGACTACCCTGCGATCTTGCTGCGGTCTCCAACGCGTTTGCTCCAAGCAGAGATGACAGAGCTCTGCCCCCAACATCCCCTACCCTTTGAAAGCACTAAAAAAAAAACAAAAAAAACCCTTGTAATTTCATACAAGGAACTGCTCACATCACTCCGCCCCGGCACCGTACGCGCAGAAACACCGAGCGCCTGGGCACCGCGACGTGCTCGCTGCTACATAACACGATCACTCCATTTTCCCTGACTGGTTGCAGCACTCCAGTGCGGGAACATCACATCTGCGCCTCTCCAGGGCCGTGCACTGGGACTTGTTATCACAGAATGAATGCACTGATAAGAAATACCTCGGCAGCAGATCTCATAATCCTGGGGCTAAAATGGCTGTCATCTGCCAGAAGGAAATTTTCATCATTACACACAAGAGCCAGATGCAATCACCTAGCGCTGCCTTTCAGCCCACGGCTGGGAAATGACATAATAGGAGCCGTCGTTAGGCTGCTATATGATGCTTCTCTTATTGATGTGTTTACGGGCCCAGGATTTCAATAATGCAGACCCAGCCTTATCTTTAGATAGCAGCGCTACCGCTGCAGGATGGGTGGACAGGAAGCAGACCGTGGTATCCACACCACCAAACCAGAGAGGGGCTGCGTTCACCCTCCGCCCCCTCTCACAAATAAGGTCAGCAGGGCACGGCTACCGTCGGGCTCTCTGGCATCAAACCCCCACTGCACGCCCCCTCCTCCCTCTGCGCTGGAGTGCTGTGGATCGGCCTGCTGTTCCCACCCCCCCGCCCCCCCCCCGGAGGTGAGCCTCTCATTGTGGAGGAGAAGCGTTCCCCAGCCTCAATAACACTTCTCCTCCGTGGTCTCCTTGACCCTCCGCATTCAGCGTGCCAGCGAGGGAGAAGATTATATGCTTCAAATCTTCACGTGTCATTTGGGGTTCGGAGGGAGGGGGGGTGATCCCTCCCTACAAAGCATTAGAGAGGCCCCCTTGAATCAAAACGAATTTTTGCTGTATTCGGAGGAAGGGTGAGAGGGGGCGTTTAACCACTACCTATTTAAGAGCATTTTAACGAAGGCAAGATTTTACGATTAGATTTTTTTTTGCAAAGTCGTCACTCCTACTGGATAAAAATTTAATGACTTCCTCCGAATGGTTACAGGGTAAGGCATTGCAGCAAATCATCTGTCATATAATTGTCTGTCTGGAATACTGAGCACTGTGAATGCTACATCCCTCATCAGAACACCCCAGCTGCTGGATATTAAAACGAATCGGGGGGGGGGGGGGGGGGAAGAGTGCAGGCTTATGAGATCACCTTACTTGTGGAGTTGCAAAGCCAGAGCAGATAACGTTATCTGTGCCTAACTAGCCAAGGAGAACGTGCGTTTACAAGGAAAAAAAAGCAACACTGCACTATTGAGGGCGGCATCTTAGTTCTAGGGTCCGTTTTGCCTGGGAAATTAAATAACAGAAACTACCTGAGAACACGAGAAGGCAGTCACAAGTTGTGCTCAATAGGCACCACATTGTAGAAAATACCCCAGCAGACTCGAGCAAACTTCCCACCCATGTCGGGGTTTTAGAACTATTCAAAGGTTAAGTCAGCTGAATGAGCCACAGCGGGTCTGATTTTTTGGGCCTATTGTTTTTGGGAAGACTCTGTAAAGGACACCATGCAGGATCACAGCCACCTATCTGAATGCATGGGAAGACAGGGGTAAAGGCGGCACTCCAGGAGATAAATACATCAGCTCCATTGCTTTCTCAAAACACGATGCATCTATCTCGGGGGGGGGGGGGGGGGGAACCCCACTGGGATTCGTGAGCTCGTCAGGTTTTAAACACGTCTACAGAATTTCCCTTTCCCCACAAGCACCAGTCCCAGCCCATCAGCTTGGGGCTTCTGAAGCTTGCTCTGCGGCGGGCGGAATACCCCGCGACTCTCGAGACAAGCTGACCGACCTCGCTGCGCTGGCCGCGCCTGAACGCCGCTAGGACGGCCCCAGCCCCTCCTGGGAAGGATTTTTGCCCAGGGATGCGGCAGATTTGGCTGTTTAAGGGGTTAATCCGACAGCTCGAGCGCTGACCCACAAAGCGAAAGCAGATCAAAAAAAAAAAAAAGAGGCAGCAACTGATCCTGCATAGAGCTGTACGCCGCCTCTGCATGCTAACCGAGCAGAAAAATCTTTTTGAATCCAGGCATTTCCTCTCCTACGGCTCCAACAGACAGGCTCGGCTCCAAGAGTGAAGCGCTGTAAAAAGACGGGATTCACAAAGCACTGAACTTTACAGGCTCCAGCCACCGTGCCTCCACATGCCGAGCCAAACTGGGGAATTTGTAAAGTCTCTGTCATAAAACTGCAGAGGATTTCGAACCACCAGAGGCTATTATCTGATTGGTTGTCATTGTCGGTTTAAGTGAGTGAGTGAGTGAGTGAGTGTGTGTGTGTGGGGGGGGGGGCAGCGCGAGGTGGAAAAACAAGGAACGCAGTCCTTGTGGGAAAAGATGTGCCTGTTCTGGAAAGCTGTTCTGCTGCCGCCACTGGCGGCTTTAAATCCCGGCATGCCACTTTTATTGCGCAGGCCGCGGGTCCATTAATCTCCTGCTCCTGGAGACGTTCCCATCTTCGTGAGGGCTCCGGCTCACGCGCTGCCCCAGCCCGGAGGGGATTGGGCCCTCGCTCTCCTCCGTCCGCAAACCGGTCGCTGCCGCGGCGCCTTGCCTGGGAGTCCTCCACACCCCGACGGAGGCCGGGCCGAGCGACAGGCGGGAGGGGACTGCGTGGCCAGAGAAACTGCTATTGTATTCGCCCACCCACACCATGTCCTCCTAGTAAGGTCACCCTTTGTCCTTTCTTCACTACCGCTGGCAATTTAGCAGGCGACGAGTCCGGGCATACTGCAGGCCTGCTCAGTTTCAGCGTTTTAATTCCGCCTCGCTGCGGCAAATCACAGGTGAGGGCTCTGGAAAACCTGCGCTCGGCTGAGGCGCTGCTCTCCCGCTCCCTGGTATCCGTCAATGGATCCCAGCGCAGGGAGGACAAAGGACAAAGTTCAGCCACACCACCCCGGGTGTTGCACAACAATCAGGGCAGAAGCAAGAACTACAGCGGCTCTCGGTGTCCAGTTCCTCTCAGGCCAGCCCCCCCCCCCGATTACTCAGGGGGGCTTTGTCAAGTCTGCACCCTGGTGCGGTATCAAACGAGCTTCCAGGAAAAGAGACCCATCGACTCCAGACAGCCAGCAGACGGCAATGCAAAACAGGGAGGCCTGTTCAGGTTCAGTCCCATTTCATATTAAAGCTATATTAAGAATTGTGCAAAGAGTAAGAGACTGAGTGAATACTGAAGCAAATGTTTATCGGTTCCTTAACAGTAGCACAGCAGCCTTAAAGAAATCGTGTCTCCATGAGAAAGCATTGCTGCAGTGATCACGGGTCACCGTGTCCCGTTCTGAATGAGGGTCTGCACCCAGACAGACTAATTTAACTCTTCTCTTCCCGTTTCTGTGGGGGGAAAAAAAAGAACATTTCTCTTCCTGCGCCCTCAGGGACTTTCTGTGTGAAGCTGTGCTTGGAGGCACAAGCTTCTCCCAACGTTCTGTTCATATTAAAGTTAATAATCTTGGACTTCAAGATCAGATTTTATTACACAAGCTGACCAACTGCAAAAACCACATTCAGTGTGATCTGTATAGCACGTGGTGTACTCCTGGATCCAGAACCCAACCCAACCGGCAGCACCCTGGCATGCTACACATGAACAGTTTAACAGACACTTCACAGATGACATGGAGGAAAAAAGCACATTCCTACATCTAGAAGGCATCCTCTCGTACTTGAGAACTGTGCCACTGTAACTGAACTCTTTAACTTGCCAGCCCTCCAGTCCACTTCAATATAGCACTTTGAGGCAGCTAGCTCCTTAATTGCTATATTGATTTCCAATTATCAATTAACTCATTAAGAAGCTGGTTGCAGCAAAATCCTGTAATGGAAGGGTCAAGTTATGTTGCACTGCGCTGTACTGCATACTACGGAGAATACAGTCTTCAATGTATCGATAGCTAGGCTAGTGACATTGCACTCTCAACAGCTATAGAGTTCACCTCAAGGATTTCTTTTTGTCGTGCGTTTGTCTTTTGAATAATTTTTAAAAAGCAGAGCAAGGAACACACGGACGTACACAGACAGTGGAGAAGCAGAAGTACAGAGGAATACAGGAGGGGACAGGAGACAGGGGACAGGGAGGGAGACGGCTCACTAACCTTTCTTCATTAATTCCACACATGCGGACCCTCTCATTGCTCACCCAGTTGTGAATTGTTCCATACAGGGGTGTTGCGGAGAGCATAATGTCCCCTCAAGTGCGGTCGATTTTATTCCGAGGTTGGCTCCTGTAAAAAAAAAAAAAAGAGTCCGACACAATCCGTGAGTTTCGCTGCCCAGACTGAGGATACAGCCGCCTGCTTCAGACTCATCAGCGGTGCTGCGCCCGTGGGCAGCACCACGCACAGCTGGCACTTCAACGCCAGGGAGGTACCCTATCGTGAAGCAACAAACTCAAAGGGGTCGGGGGTCACCAGAGATGTCCCTTCCTCTTCTGCGCACCCAAAGCAAATTAAACCTCCCTCCGTTTCATCCATCTCTGCACCAACGAGAAGAGCTGAGCGACAGAAAGAGAGGGGGTGTGGAATATGGCTCAGAGAGAGGTTTTAGCACTTACCCATTTCAATGAGCGTGTTTTTAGCGTGCCAGAAGATGGAACTAACACGGGCTGCAGCCTACTTATCTCCATGTGTCATTATGGGGTCACAACCTCACCCATTAAAACCATCATCTGGAGCGGGCCAAGATTCTGACACCTGCCAATCCATTTTTAGGTTGGGCCATATATAGTATGCTCTTGACAATGCTGTGTTCTCTCTGGCGTAAGTGTGCATGTACTGTAAATGATTTTACAGCACTTGTAATACTTTGCACTTTGGGCACGACATTTGCTCACGTAACTCAACCCCCCCCCCCCCCTACCAATTTTAGCTTTTAAAGTACAGGTGACTGTCTTTATTTTTACCTGAATAAGACAGGCTACATTTTTTTAAAAAAAATTTGCACTTCATGGTAGATAACCCTTTTTTTCAGATCTTATAATCGGCTGCTGCCAATGCAACTTGCTGGTCTTCAGCCTCACTGCTTTTAAAGCAATCCCAAGAACAGCAAGGGGTTCAAGAAAAACGAAGAACACCCAGCTCACTTTGCACTGGCAGCTACCGAACCGAACCCTAAACAGTGGATCTAAACTATACTGAAAAACGAACGTTGGAACCAAAACTAGCTGCAGTTTCCAAACCAGCCGGCTAAGTCTCTGACACGGTTATGGCTACAAAAAAAAACGCGCTCGGTAACTCTGGATTCATTCTTTTAAGGCCACGCGAGCTTTTGAACGATTAACGGGGTATGGCACGTGAGACGTGGTGTCGTTCAGGTGCCAGACAATAATAAAAATGCGTGGGAATGGAACAGCGAGATGAGATGAATCCGACACACTCCGGACATCACTGCTCAGCATAGCAGAGGCACGGACACCCGGGCTCCGCTCCTCCACTTCCAGCTGACGCCTCATTTGGAGCGGACGTTCCATTAATCATCGCCTTGACGCGCGGGGCGCGGGCTGCCTTATTAAAGCAGGCTCGAGGCGAGGAGGCGTCCCTCCCGGCTTCAGCCCGCACAAGGGCTGCGTCCGAACAGGCGCAATAGCGTTGAGGCACTGCCCCAGATACCGTCTTTTTTTTTTTTTTTTACACCGTTTCAATTGTACTCCAACACCTGGGGTACGAGAACTAAACCTGCTCTGTGGAAACAGAGCTTAATGGCTGTAATTAATATATGGCGGGGGAGACGCGGGACTGGTCGAAGAGCAGTAAGCGGAGGCGGTGCTCAATTCATCGAGAGATACCCCTCACCAAAACCGGTATTAGATTGAAGTACTTGCTTGCCTTTGATCCTTATACATGTCTCGCCATCAACAACGATACATAAGCGATTATAATAATTAATAACCCCCCCCCCCACACACACACACACACCATCTCCCTCATATTACATATTGCCCAAATTCGACTCTGCATCTTCGGGCATATCGGAAACGATGTACTTGGATATCCCACTAGACAACCACACGTTTCTCTAAAAAAAGCTTACTGACCTACATTGCACCTTAACTCGTTCAGCTGACAGGACCTTCAGACGGAACCCCGCCTCAGCCGCGACGCCGCCGCTCTCACGCGCCACGAGCTCGGTGGCAGCTTTATTTACGCATGGTTTACCCTTCCTCGTGCTTTAAATTCTTTCAAACAGATTTATAGTTTCCTGAAGCTATAACCGAGACACGCAATAACACTCAGGTGTATCCCTGACGGGAAGCGCCACGCCGCGCACCTTTGAACGCAGCCGAGGCGGTGTGTACACAACTGTGCGGAACTCGGCGCAGCCGGTCCGCACCCTTCCACTGGGCTAAAAATAGTTTGTTCAACAAACAAATTAAATGGCTCTTCATCACGAACGTTTGGCACTGCGACTAACAGTCGGCAGCGCTTAGCGTGGAAACCTCTGTTTGGGTGAAACCAGAATATAATCACTTTTTAATTATACCAAGCGGTGGGTTCCTCGGCTAGGCGCGACGAGCCGCTTGCAGAACACCCCCCCCCCCCCACCAGGACAATCAAAACCAACGTTAAATGAAACGATAAATGAAATTTCACGACATCGCCGTTTCAACTCGTAAAAGTGTTGGAAGGGTTTCACAACACTTTAAAAGGTAATCAAAAACAGAATACCTAAAACTGCGTCTAAAAAATTCGAATGCAACTTAAGCCCGAGAACACCGATGTCTAGTGTCACTCCTCAACACCCCGTTGTTTTGTAACAAGGAAAGTATTGTAAATACGGAATAATAAGGGTGCTTTCAAATATTTTGACCAACATTCACATGCGTGTTTTAACTTTTAACCCAAAAAACAGTGGTGATATGAAAAAAGTAAGATTTAAGTGGGGGAAATTATTAGTTTTCGCTTTTGGTTTCTGGTGGCGTCGATATAGATGTGTTGATAGACTCGGTGCTGTCCTACGTCACAAAAAATGGACGATTAATTAACAAGACTGTTCAACTATAAATTCAACGCGTTTAAGGCTGAAGCACGAGTAATAAGTATATGCTTAGCGCAGAGCTGATATATTGTGAGTACCCCACAGCAAGCTGACTGAATTTTCATTTCGCTTCCTCATCTTTGTAGTTAGTTACAAGTTTATCGCCCCGATGAACTTCGTCTGAACTGTTTCAAAGTGGAGGTCTGTTGTACAAACAGCGGCGCCACTGATAATTTTCCTGCAACCAGCGGCAGACTGCAGCTCGCCGACCTCTATCTCTCTTGATCAGCGGAGGCAACAGTGTCATAAATCTCTAGAGGAGGGGAAAAAAATAATAGAGAAGAGGGGGGGAGAGCTCCGGGAACGGTAATTTTCTGAAATGTGGCACGGTGCGTGTGTGCAGCTTCTGTTTCATTTCCCTGCAAGCTCTGGACTTAAACCCCCGCCGTCGCAGGCAGCTGATAACTCACTGTGTGAGCGTTCGCGACACCCCCCTTCCACCCAAGCCTTAGTTCTCGCCTCCCCACTGGGATTTGAGCGCGGGTGGGGTGCGGCAGGGAGCGAGCAGACCTCAGGCATAACTCCACGCGTTGTGTGTACAGACACGTTTATTAATTTACAGGCAAGTCATCCCACAACTGCAATCTCACGCCGAGGCATTCGGTTTTACGATCGATTTATAACGCTGCGACTCCGGGACGCTGTCGTTATACAGATGCACAATAATCGTTAAACCCTCTTTTCCCCCCATCACCTAATTCGATGCTAGGCTGCTGTAACCATCCGAGGGCAGTGGACTTGCGTTGCATCAAAGAACCATAAAACCGCACGCAAAACACGCTCAGGTAACCAGCCCCCAGAACCTGTTCCTCGTGAAGGGAATATAGTTTAATAAGACCACCTACCACACGCGTACAGAAACGCTTAAAAACACCGAATCTGCGCAGAACATCTAAAATTGACAAATTGATGTGGCACTTTGGAATTAGTCCAATTAAAGGATGCACAGAAATATGGAACTACATTATAATTATATGTATTACAGACGTGATTAATTGCATAATTATAACCAGGCAGCTGCAAGCTTGTAGCAACCGGACTGGCTCTACACTGCCTCTTCCAGGAAAGGCGCCGAGAATTGTAACCGTAGATCGAAAACTCCGAAAGAGTTAACGTTACTCTTACAGGCTACTATATCCACTCCTAATCGCACAGGGCAAGGTCAACACGCCGTGAATGATATTCATCAGGACTGAGGGCACTAACAATCAGTTCTTGTGGGGGTTATCTCGTCAGCGGAGGGGGTGCCAGTTCTGTACACAGTTTTAATCAGCCGCCCGGTCGGCTCCCAAGGTGCGGAGCTTGGCACCCGCGATGTGAGAATTCCTCTTAACAGGAGCGGGGGGGGGGGGGGAAGCGGGCGAGAGAAGTCAGCTGTATCAGCTCGGGAGCTCCGTTTTGGCGCCCTCTCGCTTTCTGTCTCTGGCAGATTGCCAGCTGTATCTAGCGCTCCCAGTCTCTTAAAGCTGCAGGATGGCAGTTTTAATTTATGCATATACCCGAGAAAAAAAAAAGACTTAACCCGGCTTTAGAAACACAGCAGAGTGGGCTCAAGGCTATAACGTGTTGAAACTGGCGTATTTAGTTATTAATAGGTGAAATAAGGACGATATGCCAAAAATTAAAAAAAAAAGCCTGCAGTGGGATAAAGCACTTTTAGCCTGTTTCGTGAAAAATCCGGATCTAGCCGTGGATGACTGGAGCTGCCTGCTAATAGCGATAAACAATGCCTCTCACGACACTTTCAAATCACACTGCATCGTTAAGTACGTAAATGCTCACCTACCAGCCGCGCCGCTTAGAGCTCAACCTGTTCAGAGAGACCCTTGGTAAGAGCTCGACGCTCAGACGGGCAGATAGCCGGTACTTTCAGCCGGGACAAGGGTACACCAGCTACTGAAACCGTACCCAAAGGCTGTTTGCTGGAGTTACAAGCTGAGACCGATCAAAGCATCTAGACGCCTAAACCCTCTTGCGTCAGCAACTTCAATTTCCCTTAAAAATCAATTAAGGCCAACAAAAACAGGTAACCCACGAGGAGGGGGAGAACTTAAGCATTAGGCTAATTCGAAACCTTTCAGCAAAATGGCCGAACGCGTAGATCGTTACCAGAACCTTTAAATAGCTTTTTGATTACAGCTAGAGCGACTGAGCTTTGTATTCGACTGCTTCAATGCCTGACATCGGACTCGTGAAGGTTACGGTCTTTATGGCCTTTGAACACAGCTTTATCAGACACACAGGGAGAGGACGAAAATCCGGATTTAAATCGGGGGGGGGGGGGGTTCTACACATATAATACCGAACGAAATCTGCAGCAGAGCAAAAAACCTACCAGCCCACCACCTATCCTGCAGAATATATCATGTACAATGCACAGCACTAATGCAGCACAAGGGGAAAAAAATTAATTACATTTTCCCATTTCGCTGTGATCCCGTAGAGCACCGTCACAGGGGAAAGCGCACCCACCGCCACACTGGCTGCCGGTGGTGGCTTTGAACAATCTGGTCTCTCGAGGATCGTGAAGGGCGGCGCTCCGTATTAAAAGCGCCTGTGAAAGACAACCTGACAAACTCCAGAGCGAGCAAGGCGCAGAACTGCGCGTCTAAACCACGCGGGAACAAAGGGGCGAAAGCCGCTATACACAACCTCTCTCCGTGCTGTCGCTCTCCTTCCGATATTACAAACAACGGGACTATGCTCAGCGTGCTGCATTTTAATTTTGGGCTATTATCCTAATTTCCAATCAAGAACAAAGCAGTTACAGTGGGCGAACATAATACGGTATAAAAAAAAAATATTCCCTCAGCCGCCCTCTCTCCCACGGATATTTTCTGGCCTCGATTATAATACAACCGTGTTGTCGTGCTAGATTTCGAAGTTGCTCTTAAAGGGGGTCAACCTCTGTACCACACCGCTGTCCCGTGAACAGTCGGCGCACACAGCCCCATCCAGATCGTTTTGATAGCGCGGAGTCCGCCAGCCCCCTGGCTCCTCCAGTTCCGTGCGGATTGAGAACCGGGCTCGACTTGTCAAACAGACGCCCGCACGCAAACCCGCAGACCCTCATAGTATCCGTTCACTTCACACCTCAAGCGCTCGAAGCTCTGACAACAAGCAAGGGGTGAAAAATGTTTTTTTTTTCTTCCGAAAACCAAGCAATTAGCTGAGGGCTTTTTATGACTTCGCTGATGTTTTCGTGTAACTCTGGCGGTGGCGACGTTATTCTGGGAACCTCCGTAAGGATATTCACCTCGTTACGTTGATTTATGCGTTATGCTTAATGATCTCCATAAATCAAAATTAAAAAACAATTCACATGAAACAAATTATAGGGTTAATAACACCAGACTCGCAGAATGGCAGTCTGGAGATTCCTTTAAACCGTCTTCAACAGTTCGGCATCGATTCTCTGACATATCTCGCAAAACTATTATTTATGCCCTAAAACGCAAGTAGCCTGCCGCTGCTGCTGCTGCTGCAGAGCTTCAGGCTCGGAAGATCAACTCTTCACAACACCACATGACCTGTTTCTGGAGCAACACTCGGCGAAGCCACAGCTTCGACGCACTTTAAAAAGTAAAGGTTAAGAGATGAGCGGAATCGGCTCTGGTGAGCTTGTTGATAGGAACGCAGACACGATAGAACAGAATGGGTTCCAGGGGCTCCGGGACTTGCTGAACACTGGCGTCGCGGCAGCCTTTGTCCGCAGGAAACACATAATTTGACATCGGAGCACAGGCTAGGGGGGTGGATAAAATGGCCAGTGTCCGTCCTTCTACAAAGCAACTCTCCTGCTCTCTCTCTCTCACTCACTCTCTCTCTCTCAGACGCGCGCTCACAGCCTCTTTCCGTCTCCCTCTCTCTCCCACGCAGACAGGCTCCGGCGTATCGGAGACAGACTGTCCGCGCCATTTTAAAAGAGATGAGACTCGGCAGCCACAGACTGAAGCCGGAACAGCCAGAGAAGTGGTGGGGGCGTCACGGGAGTTTCACGTCGTGCAGAAACGAAATTTAAACCCGAGATAAGCGGGGGGGAGAGAGGGGGGGAACGCCTGGGCTAACGCGGGCGAAGACTTTGGTGTGACTCAGAGAGCGGTGAGGCGCTGCTCGGTCACTTTTAGGTGGTCAGGACAGAAACATTTCCAACCCACTAGACTACCCCCAGAGGGAGCAGACTTGAATACGACTGCGCCCACGTGTTAGTCAAATACATCCGAACGTGAGGGAGCAATGTTCACCTGCACGTCGTCACACAGTCTCTATGTTGAATCGGGCAGCTGAACTGCATACAGACCCCAGCGTACGCGAGGGAACAGACCAAAAGGGAGGGTAATGCGTGTTATTTTTCTTCTTTTTTTCCCCCCAAAAAAGCTGTTTTTGTGGGCCCTGTAGAGACGCTCCTACCCTATTTCTCATCTTGATTTTTGCGAAACCCCAAACAGTTTACGAAACCGCAAGGCGAACTACAAACTGCGAAGAGGGGAAGTAGGCACTGCCTGCCTTAAAGGCAAAATGCCAACAAGAAAAGTGTCATCAAAAAAAAAGAGAGGGGGGCCGCGAGCTATTCAGCAGAGACATTAGCGGATAGGCCTATTGATCACAGAGGAGTTGGTTTTGCATAATTGCGACTGACAGGGGCTGTGTTTCCCACATTGACGGCGCAACAGCTTTGAGGGGGCTGATCGATTAGCTACAATCCCTCCCCTCCCCTTTCCTATCTGAATGGAAGCAAACCCCGGGGATTCAAAAGAGCTCATTATACCGCGAATGGACGCGCAGCCAGTCCACCAACCCCCCCCCTCCCCGCCCCAACACCACCACCACCACCACCGGCTTTTCTCTCCCGTCCACGGTACTTGTATCCCACACTCTGGAGCTGGAACAATAACGAGGACAGATCTTAAAGGAGCGAAAACAGCAATAGGTAATTCCCCCCCATACAAACCGAGCTCTGTAAAAGGCTGTTTAAGCCTATTAGTCAAAACGAAACATTTACAGATCAGACCTGTTAAAAGATCTGCCCTGAAAACTTCGCGAGCCACGTTTTAGTTTGCCCGTGTATGACAAGAATTTATGAAAAAAGGGGACGCTGGTGATCTTGATGTAGCTTAGATCTATATACAGAATTTCCTTATCCTCAGCTGTAATGATGAGTAACGCCGGGCTTTGTTTCTAAATTTAAAACTCAATGGAAACGTCACGGCATTATATGGGGTAAAATGAAGCAGCAGCACAGAAGCCGGCTGCACAGTCGATACAGCTGGCTTTACTTAAGATTAATTGACACCTCCTCTAATACAATTAACTTTACCTACCCGGTGGATCTGTGTGGCTTTCACACCTACGAGTAGTGTTTAAAGGCATTAAACACATTCGCATTACTTTCAGATCAGACTTGGCGGGCTCCTCGCCCAAAAGCGAGCCTCTTTAACGTGTTTGGCGCGGAACAGCACACAATTTCGTCACCCGTCGGCCTTCATTTTCGGAGAAAATGTCCGTCACACGCCTTCCGATCCCCAGAGTCACACTTAGCACGGGGATTATCAAGAGGCACCGACGCACGGCGGTCCTTTGTCTTTCTAGCCAGGTCAGACAAGATCAAAGGCGAAAAAAAGCAGGCCTACAGTTCTGTATTCCGTGGGACCCCCCTACTGAAGGCACAACAGCGCGATGTTAAGAAAACGGTCCATTAGGATGCGAGAGATATACACGTGGTCTTTTATTCCTACAACTGCGACCTAAACGGGCTAGATTGCAGGACACACGATGGCATTAGAGTTCATTTGACGACGGAGTGCCAGGGTTTTTATTCACCCCGGGATGCCCACTTTACGTTCTCGACAAGTGTGATCAAGTACAGTACTCCGGCACACAAGGATTTCATTTCAAAAGATCACTTGCCGATGTGACTACAGTACGGTTTTCTTTCAGGCAGCAATTTTCAGAATTCCAGTTTTCTTTCGTGGTTCCCCGCCAGCCTGCTGAGGGTCCGGCTCAACTAACGTGCTCACGAATACCTTCTTATTTTGCGAACCTTATTAAAGGCATATTTAGAAAGCGCTGTTCTCCATCACAAAAAGAATTGACACGTCTTCGCACGTGTTCTTAAAAAAAAACAACTTAACAGTTCTGATGTGTCGTTTTAAATACGGAACGTCACGTTGTTCCACTTCGGGAACCAAGAGCATCCTCGGAAACCGTGGACACAAAGCGAGCTGCTGGTATTGAGGAGGTCTCCCCCCCCAACCTGTCCCTATACAATACATCCTCCTAACAAAAGCGAGGTGGCACGGAGATCATGGGAAAGAGACACTCCGGATCACCCGCTTCAAGCGTTGGCCGTACGTGCAGCCGCACACTGCGGAGAAAAGACATGCTGTGGTACGACGAGCTTCTCCTCTAATTACACTAAAGCAAAAGTACCTGCAGTCGCGTCCTCTCAGCGGCCGGGACTTGTTCATGTTACTGCCTTTGCCTAGGGCGAAGCTAGCAGAGCGAACGAGGGTTCCACGGAAAACAGATCCGTGTGTGATGCAGATCTGAAGTCATTCACCCCTGTGAAACAGTTGGACTTCCCCTAGAACACCTGCGCTGGCTGGGTAGCGAGCGACCGGGCACGACTTTAAAAGTCTGTGGTGACCGAACCACGACGGGCTGTCCAGGCACGCAGTTTCGCGGGACGGTCAAATGCAGATAAGTATGTCGTCGTCAGGTACACACACAAAAAAAAAACACTTAGATGCCGCCGGCGTTGGCGTTAGGAATTCGAAATATTTGTAAATTGTTTGGAAAACAAAGTTGAGGAAGTAAACATGACTTTTAATGAAAGGTTTTCCCACTACAAACGAAGGCAGCGGCCAAGTCTTGCGCTGGTTTCGGCTCGCTGCTCTTAGCTCGCTTAATAAGCAATGCTTAGTCACAGGGCTGCACATCAACACATTTAAGGAAGGGCGATGCATGCAAGCAAACAGCAATTAAACTATCCCGAAGCTTTCTTACTGTCTTAGATTTTTTTTTTTTGGGACGCAATACCAAGACCTCATTAACAATGTTTGTCTAAAATTACTCCGAACCAATCAAAAGATAAATTAATCCCGAGAGAGCAAGCGTTGCCATGCATACACCGTAGGCTCCGCATATAGGCTACATCTCATTGCTGAAAGGGACACGTCTGAAAAAAAAAGGGAAAGAAAAAAAAAAGAGAGGAAAAAATCCATTCAAATTAACACTGGGGCGGCTGTATCAACCCCGTGCTTAGGTGAAGTGCAAGCTCTATAATAAAGGCATTGTGTGACTGCAGCGGGGGGGGGGGGGGGGGGAGCGGAGAGGCGCGCGGACAACCCGCGCCTCAACAGCTGTCGCATTATCCGCGCTGCCTGTAAACAGGCTTCACCGCTCTCCCCTCGCCACAGCGCGACAGAGCTAGACGGACAATTCTCCACGACTCGGACCACAGGCTAACAACAGCAGCATTGTGCGACTCGTGCTGCTGCCGGAGAATCTGCCGCTGCAGCTGGACTCTTGAACTCATTCCAGCCGGATGGAAGAGGGGGTGGGGGTGGGGATAAGGCTGTACATAAAGTTCTGCGATTTACAAGGGGAAGCCAATATACCGGCTCGTGTGCAATTCCTACACGTTGTCGCCTCCCGTTATCCAAATAGAAGCCGGCATGGCCTTGCTAAACACCGCGGACCCTGTGCTCTTTCCAGTTCGGCACAACACGTCATCGGGGTCAGCGGAACAGCTCTCGACCCCCACGCCGCCTTCAGTCGCAGAATCCCTCGTAACGTCTTCAGATCTAGGGGGACGTTTTATTAGACATCTGTTCCACCCAACGGTCTCCTCGAACCAAGCAGGCCTCCTGACCCATCATCCCACACGACACATCAAAAACGGAACAGTGCAAGTAGGTCTTCAAGCAACTCGGCAGGGCACACCTGAAGAATCGCTCCTCGGCGGTGACGTCACCTTCTCCCGGTCGCCGCGGACTGACCCGCTTCTGCTCCCGCCTAGCGCGCCGCACTGACTGTTCGACCCGCTTCGGGATCGGCAGGAATATCACTCAAATACAGCAGGTCGTTCTATGGGACAGAAAGAATCCTCCTGGCAACGGGAAAACCCAGAACCCCCCCACCCCCCGTTGCATCTTTTTCCAAGTCGGATACCTCCAAACGTCGACTGACGTCCTTGCAACTATTCATAGTCAATTTTCTTACGAGCATAAAGGTTACAAACGACAGGGTGTCGGAGCGGCCCGCCTAACCCGTTTGGGACTGACAGGGACTGACAGGCAAACAAACAGGAGACCCCATCTTGGCAGGACATTGAAAATCATGACTTTCTTAGTGCGTCTGTCGTCCGTAGGCGTCCTGTAAATACAATAACATTTCTCAACTTTATGACGTGTCTTTCTGCAACTGTGTTACTGGGCCTCTGGCGCTCGAGAATAAGATAATATCGAAGTGTCAGTGACTCCACTCCAACTCGAAGTCCTAATAGAAGACTTCCACGCAGCTATTAAAATAATCGAGCCGTGTTGAAAACCCCACCACGCTTCCAATATACATCCGACAGTTCCAGCCCCCTGCTGTATTTGTGAATCAATATCTGTTTAATATTTGCAAAATAAGCCAGATGTTTGGCACATGTGCTGAGCTAAACTAGGAGATTTGTATTATTAGAAATAACAGTAAGCAGTTTTTCCCCGAAAAGTCCTTGAAAGGATTAGGAGCGGTGCAGAGGCGACGCTGTTTACACTTCACCCTAGATCGCTCGAATTCGGATTAGAAAAATAAAAAGCACGCTGCAGGAAAAAAAATAAATAAATAAAAAGAAGCTGCCTTGAGTGAATGGAAATGTTTTATTTGACGACATCACGCGTCAAAACCTTTAAAAATAACATCCACTGCCCTCCAACCTCGGGGAGAACCTGACGACCTGCGTCAAAAAAAAAAAAGGCGCAGGGTGCTGTTTCCCAGGCGAAACGATTTGCTCCGAGGGTAAAAATGCAGCGTTAAGAAAACAATGCTAGCGTAGGCAGTAACACGTTCTTGTGAGAGCGCAGCGATCCGTGCACCGCGGAGCTCCTGCAGCACAAAGGCTTTCTGAGGCGGAGAAAAGAGCTCTCCTGTTTCAGCGCTGCCGTCCCCCGGGAGGCTGGGACGGAGTGCAACTTCAATCAAACCATGACTTCTCCTCTGAGAGCCCGCTATGAAACCCGATCTCGCCAGCTCACGGCCATACTTTTGCCTTTTATTCACACACACACTCACATGTTCTACCTCCTTATACTAGGCCACGTAGCTCAGCACCTTCTCCGCTGCGAACAGCAGGCGACCGCTGAGGAAGGCTGCTTTGCGGTCGCTGTTCCTGAGCGGGTCCCCGCAACGTGCGGTGAGTTGCAGCTCCAGGAAAGAAACCTGATTCGGATGTAAATCCCAGCCCGGGCCAGGTGTTTATTTCAGGGAGATAAGGTGACGGTGAATTATTGTAACCACGCACGCAAGCCCTGACGATCTGCAGACACCGAAAATAATAAGCAGCGTCCGAAATACGAGAGGTAATGGGGTCACTCTCGTACTAAACCCCTCCCGACCCCTTTGTGTCGGCCGTCCATTTTGAGATTTGGTCAAAAGCGGACGAACATGGAATTGTTCGGAAGGGACACTAGGTCCGATCGTCTCAAAACGCAACTTGAAATGGTGACTCAAATTTTGTACCTCGCGTATAAACGCTGAAGAAACTGCATTTGGTCCCATTTAAATGGAGGGGGGGGGGGGACGCTACAATAGCACGTAAACGACCCACTAAGTCAAGGTTTCAACCTTCTATGCAGATGAATAAAACAACATTAACAGGGGGTGACAACTTGCCTGGGGTTTTGAGACGGTCGGCTGAGTTAACGGTCCTTCCGATCACTTGCTGCTGGCCCGGTTTTTGCTCATACCAGTTTCATATTAAAATGTATAACCTGAGAGGTATCACAATTCGTGGAGCTCCCATAATAGTCGTTTATCGAATAGCCCAAACAGCCTACATCCACCTCGCTAGCCCTTCCTTTCAACCCACTAAGACACTTGGAGTCCTGCCATTAGATTCTTGCTTCAACTCGACACATCGTCCTTTATTTAGAAAATACAGATAGCAACGATCTTGATCAGCCCTTCCACATTGCCCCGTATTAGTACAGCGTTTATCTACCCATTTTGCCCATGTCTGGGGTTGAGCACTGGCTTTTCATTCTGGTTTCCAATACACTCAACTGAAACCATTCTTTATTCACGTTCAATATCGCCGTTCAGGCGCATTTTTAGAAAGACAACATCGATGCTCTGTTCGCTACCGTCAATGGTTAATTCAGGCAAAATACTACAAAAGCGCTAAAACCCCATGCACGGTTCCTGAAAAAAAAAAAACGAATATTTAATGCTTGTTAACTGAGCAGCGGGGTGAGTAGGACCAGCCCCCTGTGCGAGACGTGTTGAGCCTCGGGTGTTCCGTATTTAGCTTTCAATCGTGTCATCTGGCGTCTGTCTCTACAGTCCGACGGCCGAACGCCTAGGCTAAGAGTTACATCCCGAAAACAGATCGCAGAAAGCTGATAGTACTTAAATACTAGCCCGGGGTGAAAGAGTACCTTTAAATGCTTAGAATTTGTCTAGTAAAAATTACATTAAAAGTGAGGTTTTCTCTCCGCGGCTACTCATACCTCCAGGTCGTTTCAGGACTTCCGCGCCGATGACGCACCCTGATGACACTTTGAGGTACTAACGCACACCCCCGGTTTGTTTATATGGCTGTAGCTGGCCTCCTGATGAAAGGGCGATGTCATCGCAAAGAGACTTTAATTGGATGGTATGCACCTACACCTAGTCATCTAAATTCCTGTCTGGTAAATAAGACGTTTTCCTGCGGCGCAACTATTCTTTTGGACTCCGCTAGAAGATGGTTGGTTGACGCGGAGTCGGCCTGTGGGTGTTTATACCGCACCGCTTCGGCAGAGGAACACGAACAAATCGTCGGTGAATGAATTCAGATAGAATGTACGAATGCAAAACGTTTGGCTTCATTATATAATATGATACTTTCATACATTACTACAAATATGCATCAACAACGCACAGAACTCAGTTCCTGAAAATAAACGAGCGTAACACCCCATTAATTCCAGCTCAAAACAGCATTTAAACTTCGCACTTACGAAGATTTAAAGAAGACGTTCAGGTTTATAGATAAAGGAGGCTACCAGCTAATAAATTAACCTCCAAGTATACAACAAGAAAAAAAATGATAGTGATTATTAGGTGTTTAACGTTAGAAAAACAATCCCACTTGATGTATACAGCATAGGCTTATTCATGTTTTCGCGAAACACACCGAAACCTCTCACGCAACCGAATCAGACTTTCCGTGTGGTTTTCAGGTTAGGGCATTTGAGCACTTTTTATCATTGAACTCTTACTTTAACGATGACGGTGTTTTCTACCGGTGTTGGTGTTGTATTAAACTGTGTTCTAAAACAACTGAAGAAACAGTCACAAAACATGCTCGAACTGAATTCCAAATCACCCCACTCTTTCAACATTGCCGCTTAAAAGTATTCACCTGGATTTGCAATGCGTTTCGTGTTCGTAAAGAGAACGGAGTCAGTGCACCGCCGACATTAAGAAATATTAATGAAAAGAGGTACCACAGCTCATTAATTCAAGCAAGAAGCGGAGCAAAAGTCCCGATAAAGGACGTTTCGTTGCATTTATGGTAACCTGTAATTCTGAATCACCACATCTGTGCGTCTTCAGGACGCGAAGCTGAATGTTACACTACAGGAAAACACTCCTTCACAAAGGTCACGGTTACATCGCCCAATCACACCCTTCATTAGCGCAAACACCACCACCATCTACGCAGCTCGCGTCTCCCTAAATCTAAGGCTAAGATTACATCAGTGCAAAGGCGACGTATTGTAGGCCAGGGAGTTACTGCACCGCAACCCAGTTGTTCAAGATGACAGGATCCAACGTTACACCTTCCACTGGAGAGATTAACTACTACTGCCAAGTGCTCAACACTTCAAAGTTGCTCGTGTTCCCAAAGGAATTGCAAAAAAGTGGAATAAATCTTAAGAATTAGAAATAATGCTTTTTTTTTTTTACCAAAACAGGGCACTTCGGATCCGAACAGATACGATCTCCTAATGCGAACATTCGCAATGCTCTATGAATAGCAACCAAGCAATTTATGTATTGCTGGAAGTGTTGCCGGGTGTCCACAGTCCAAAGCGGTTTCCCAAGTTCACCCGGGATATTTAAACATTCTTGGGTTTCCTTTAAAGTGCCGAAGGCTCCACACCGCGTCTTAAGCCAACTAAGCTGCAATCCTCTAATGAAGAGCAGACGGCAACTCGTGCCTCGCGGCATTCCAGGAAAATACGAGCGCGTTCACTCTGATCGCGGCTCTGATTGCTCTGCACGGGCCGAGCTCCGCTCTCCCTCCCTGCAATGTCGTCGTTTTTCAACTTGGTCGAAATAAAAAAAAAAAAAATCGGCCCCCCAGCACACCTCACTAAAAATGGGAACTGTACTTTAAACCAAGCCCTCGATAGACAGTTACCGCATTAGTCAGAAAACCTGCTGTCCAAAAGCCATTTGGCCCCTTATACTTTAATCTATACGTTCCATGCACCCTTGAAAATAAGTCTAATTCAAATAACCACATTTATACACAGTAAAACTTTATATAAAATAAGAAGCATACGATCACCTTCCTTGGGGGAAAAAAAAAGTTATTTAAAGGACTCTTAAAGACTCAAAAACGAGTTATACACTCTTCTGAAATGGTGAGCCATCCTTCTGCAAAGACCATCTCATTCTGGGGAGCAGGGTGTGTTCTCAAACCTCTAATTTGTTTCTAATAAATCAGCTGGAATGAATTATTCCAGCTGAGAGTTTGGGATCTTTATGCAGCAGGAAGGTGAAGTCTGGACCAGTAGGTCTTGCCCCACAGAGACTACCACGCTGGATTTAAATGTGTTTGTACCTTTCTGCAGTCGACATACTCTCAATTTTCCCCAACACTGAGAATATCCCCCTAACCTAAGGAAGTAAACCTCTTCTGTGCTTAACTGTTCAAGAAGGGGCTCATGAGGAGTTTAAATTGTCAACTGACTCATGCAGTGTCTCTGATTAGATCCAGATAAACTTTGCGCCAAACTCCTTTGACCACGGTCCAATTCTTGAATGCGTTTTAGTCTCCTTGCCCTTAACAGTGCTATTCTTGCTACACCACCTCCCTTAAATCTTCATTTCAAAAGCTACCTTCACACTGCAGATAGCTGAATGACACCTGAGCCCTCTGCCAGCTCTTCTGACAAACCAGCGCTCCTCATCTCCCTGTTCCTGAAGGATATTACCTTCAAGTATTGCTCATCCTTGTTAGTAGCTTTTGGGGTCATCCAGTCTGGGGTTCATCAATTATAGATGATGTTTCTCTGCTCCGTGCATGTTGGCTATGCTTCAGATACCACACCTCAGAAACTAGAGTGCTCGGGGTTTTCACTCAATGTCTTTCTTCTTCGTTATGCAAAAACTGTTCTATTGCTGCCTGAAAGCCTAGAGATGTTCAAATCGGTTCATCCAGATTAAGCTTTATTTCGCTGCCACACCAAAGCAGCCTCTCAGCTGTCGAGTGGAATATGGATGCAAAGAGGAACAAATTCTGCTAATGACCAGAAACGCCCACCAATGAGTCATCAATTAGACTTGATTGGTATATGTGATGGATTACGTTCTATTACACTTCTCACATATAGTTTACCTTGAGATGTTGTGATTACACATACATTTGAAGATGATCAATGGCAATTAAAGATTGCTTAACGACAAGTTCTTTTCACACAAAAGTAAACGCTATCAACAAAGTTATAAGAGAAAACACACTCGTGAAGGCTTTGAGTATATTTTTAATGCTCGTAATATATCGTAACTCCTGCCCATACCTATGTCTCTTGTACAGCAGCGTATCTATTACGTACACTCCTCGTGTTATTTCATATAACAATGCTAAGCATTTTCCCCAACTATAGCTCCCGGATTTAAATCTCCAACTATAAATCAACATTAATATTCTGAATCCTTTAAACGACAACAATCGCTCCTCATATGAAATCTAGACACCTGACAATTGCAAAGGAACGTGGTAAAAGCCGGCAATTATCCCCTCTTTTTTCTACCCTTCGCCATACTTACTTTAAACCATCATGGGGAAAAGCCAACTACAGTGATGAATTCTTAATGTAAAGCTGTTCAATAATGAAAATGAACTGCCACCAGCCGTAATGCACAGGGTTTAAAGCTTACGCCCACTTAAGATGGGTGGATCTGGGGTTATCTTCGGTGGCGGTGGAACTTTTTTTTTTAATACTGTTTCGGTTAATTACGAGGAGCACGGCTGCACACGCCAGTTCTGCGCAGACGGGGCGAATTTAAAATCTCGCCACGGCGACTCTTTGGGGTTGTCTCGATGACAGGGTTAGATTCTACCCGTTTCGCCTAACCATCAGAAAGTCTTAGATGGCCCTGGTTATGATCCCACGAGTCGCCCGGCGCACGAAACCAGCCGCAACTTCCGATCCTGTTAACATCACGGGCACGCGAGGCAGAACTGGTCCGACCCGGGGGGGGGGGACGCGAGGTTACCGCCGCGCGCGCCGACAAGACCCCCACGACACTCAAGATGAAGCGCGGTGAATCGCAGCACGGAAACGGACGAAAGAACCACCCTTCCCCCTGAGATGATTGCGCTTTAAACGAGAGCACATTTCACTCAGCCTGCTCGTGTGAACACCTTACGCCTAAAAAAAAAAAACAACAACAACAACAAAAAAAAAACAGCCTCCAGATCTGAAGCTTTCGACGCCACGAGTGCCGATCAGAAGCCGCAAGAGTCTGGCTTCCCGGAACTCGGTCTCACGCCGAGGACAGAGCGACAGAGCGCCGGACACCGCGCACCGCGTAGCGGATCCTTGGAGCGCGATCGCCCGGGCTGCGGTCCTACGTGCTCAGAACAAAGCCGTGCGCGCCGTCTGTTCGGGTTAATTTCGAGACAGACCGGAGATGGTACTAAAAGTAAATTCCTCCTTACACGAGCGGGGGACTCGGGGCCAGCTGAGCGGTCAAGGGCTTCTTGAAAACAGTTTTGCTTTCAGGTGTCTTTTCACGATTTTGAATGAGTCGATACACATAAACGCGAATATTTAGAACGGGCCGCGCGAACGAAACCGTTCAGCCGATTCCCATGAATTCTTTACCGCGTCGACGATTTCAATGCGAGCATATGTTATGTATAGTTTTTAAAACAAGTAATAGGAATGAATCGCCGCTGTCTTCGTGGCTGCTTTTCTATTTCGCCCGAGTGCTTCCTGTCGTGTGCTATTCACCAGGCTACGATCCACGAAGCGCGGCGCGGGACACAGCCCGAGGTGAATACCAAGTTATAATTAATTAACATAATTAAGATGGATTACACAGAACTCTATACAGCCGGACGTCTAATTTCAGACACAGAAGGAGAACCGTATTTGCCATTAAGGCTGAGGTCACACAAAGCTAGCGAAGCCTCGAGACGACAAAACTCTCTGTCTTTTGAAAGTTCCCCTTTTTCAAGTCGCGGCCTCCGAGACGAACAGAGAGTGGGCAAACCGGCTACAGCGACAGTCATTTTTAAACTTTCCTAGCTCGATCGCTCTCCTTCAGCGACCTGTGAAGTCTTTCACTTTGATCTTTACGCGATTTCTTGTTTTCGCAACCAATCTAGTGTCCCCCCCCCCCCACACACACACCGACACACACACGTTTGTGTCGCTTCGGCTTCGAGATCCCAAGCGCTTGTCTAGACCAATCGATCATAACACAGACTAAAAATGCATGACAAATAGCTGTCTTTTATTATCGTTCAGAAGCGCAGAAGCCCGGCGAAAACGCAGTTGAATCCATCCGAAAAAAATCCCAAATCAGTCTAACACTTCCAGCTCTTCAGTGCTCACAGACACCTGGACATATACATCCATACACTAAATACTATTTGAACAGCACCTTTTACGTCTTAAAACACTCCAGAGTTTCATATGTTAATCTACCCCCATTACTTCACGCAGGCTCCACTAAAACGCCAATAAACGACACAGCACTGTTCTATATTTCAATTGATCGCTGGAAGCCCGAACGTGAGAAAGCTCTTTGTCCGCGAGCTGGCTTGCTAAAGGTAAACAGAGACCCTTCAGTCCCATTGAAGGTGCCGGATAACTAATGAGCTGGAAAACGCATTGATCCGGAGAGTACTTCCTAATTAACGCTCGGTCGCTGACCCTGGAAAAGAGTGAAAAACCGCCTAAAACGCAATCGGTGATAAAAAGTAATATCTGTATTAAAGAAAAAAACTAAACAATACGGACAGAGCACAAGGGGTCCTCAGTCTTCTCAATGAGGCTTAACATGCAAACAAAAAAAAAAACTCGATCTAAAACACGGGTTAATCTTGGGCGGTGTTGTCTGCCCGTTTTCCATTTCCGTGAACTGTAAAAAAAAGGGGGGGGGGGGGTCGCGAACATTTTAAGACTGTTAATCTATCTGCGAAGCCCGGCGAGTTAAATCAGATCAGACGCGTCAGAAAGTAATTTGTAGCAGTCTGGTTCACACCTGCACGAGCCTATCTGCGGTCTATAAGCGCGCGGAGGGGAGGGGTGTGAGCGAGAACACAACATATATAGCTCTCCAGAAGGTTTCAGTCTCTGCCGCAGTCTCTATCCTGTCTCTCTGGCTCGCAACAAGCACTCTCTTCACCCCCAGAGACACGTCTCCTCACCGCACACGCACGCAGACCCACACCGCGGGGATGCCCTCCAACTGCGCCGAGCCGCAAGATTATTTATGAACTAGGCTACCATAAACCTGGGCGAGGCTCTTGTTCTGTAACGCCGGCGGCTTCATCTCGGGGCAAAACGCAACTTAAATGTGACCGAGGGGCGGATCGTTCCCAAGTTCTGGGGGGGGGGGCAGAGCAAAATCCTCACGAAACCCGCGTGAGGTTCTCTCGGCGTTTCATTAAAGCTCCGTGTCAACTTTCGAATCGGACATTTCGTTTTCTTCCTCTCTCCGGGCTACTGTCCCTGTGCGATACCAGCACTGTAAAACAAAACAAAAAAAAATCGGTTCGCCGGCCGGGGAGCCCCCCCGTCACGAAGCTTACAGATGATTCATTATTGACATTAAGGTTTGCACCCGTTCAGGGGCGAAATGATTAAAATCCAGCCGGAGTAGTTCATCAACCGTCCGCAATTACCCCGGCGAAACATCCCAAGACCACCCGTCTCGCTATCGCTTTTTGTTGTTCTGTTCCGTGCGATAACAAGCAATATAAACGTGTTAAATCGGACTCCACCAGACGCCGAACATAAATTTTACTCAGACCTACTGGCAAAGCGAATTCTCCACGACTTCCAACGCTTAAAAAAAATCCGATACGACCAGGAATCCCGCTACGTCTGAGAAAATCCGCCAGTTTTCCTCTTGGCTGTTGTTCACAGGGTTTTTAATGCGTTCTGCTGCGTAGGTCCCTGTATATGCAAACATCTGATTGCGCCCAGCAAAAGTGGCAAAAATAAAACGAAACAGGTCTTAACAGCCCAAGCCGCTTAACGCTAAAACACATCGTCTTACCTGCGTGATAACCGAGAGAATGAATTCCGTACAGAATCCGATCCCGTCTTGACTTTTAAGTTGGTTTTTTTTCCCCCCTTCGTAACTTTTAGGCTTCGAAAATTCAACGGGGACACGATCCACTAGCTTAGTTTCACAGTAGCGCAAACATCCAAGTCAAAAACTCAAACTCATTCAGCCCAGCGTCGTGCAGAGGGAAACTAGACGGGCTGCCCTTCAGAAAAAGCTGTTGCTGTAGTTTGATCACAATCGACCGATCTCCGGTGTTGGGGAACAGAAGGAATTAAGGCTCCCAAGGTGCTTTAAATTTTCCCCTCTCTTGCACCCTCGGACAGGCTTTTCAGAATACTTTTTTTTGTAGTGATCCAGAGAGTCACGGTAGATTTCCAGTGGGAAGAAAACTGCACAAAATTAAAGGAATATACATACATCCTCAGCATTTACAGCGATTGGTTTTTAAGATCCAAATGTTAAAAGTGCAGGTATTCCTCGGAACGAAAGCGAACTTGGGATTTTCGCGTCTTGCACACGGGTACAGGTGGCGACGGTCCGCGGACTCCGGCAATTAATACAGCCCAGTGATGCCTCACAGCGCCATGTTGGGTTTACCGCACTCGCTGAACACGCCGCTTCAGAACGTAGTAGTTACCCTCTCCTCTTACACGACATCCCTCTTTTTTCTGAAGCTTTGTTCATCTCACACCTCTTCTCTTCTTGACTCTGCTTTAGGGTTCTTTTCTAAACACAAAATGTTTCGTCCTTGTTTTTCTTCTCCGCTCTCTCGCTCTCTCTCTCTCAACAGTTCCCTTTTCTCTGGCTCTGCAGCACCAGACACCAGCTGCTGCTCTCTCCGTGCGTGCAGCGGAGACTGAGCGCTGAGAGCTACTCGCTCCCACTCACAGACTCTACCCAGAAGGCCAGTCGGGGAACCGCAATTACCATAAACCTCCAGCAAACTTACTTCGCTCGACGGCCGTGTAAAAACAAAACCAGCGAGTCTACTCGTGTTCATTCCCTTGACTGCGCCGCGTGTTTGCTTATTACAAGACGCAGGCTGCTGCTTCACTTTAATTATTCCTGGCTTTGGTTTCCTCGTCGTCACAGATTAATGTAAAGCCAAGTAAGAGGAGGAAAAAAAAAAGGTGACAACGTATGCTTCGTTTCTAAAACTTTCTCCCCGCTAAACCTTCCGCGGCAAATTTTTAGATACAGCAGTGAAATCCGAGGTACTGAATGTTGCGCGGCGACGAAGGTCTTTAGATTGATTTCTCTTCGAATATCGGGTGAAATAATGTTATGCGACACGCTTAAACCTTTCTGAATCGTACCACTGCTAGCGGTTCTGCTGCGGTCCTGACTCTGGCCGAGTGCAAGCGCCTCGTGGAGTGGTCTTTACTCGTTCTTGACTTACTTCTGCTTAAAGTCTTTTGCCTATTTAATGTCTACACAAGCTCCCTGCATTGTATTTCAAAGGAAATACAGTTTTGGCTATAATATATTTCTAAGTTGTTGTTGTTTTTTTAAGTAGTCAAACATTACATACAGATAAATAAATACATTCGGTCATTACCAAAATCCACTGGGTCTTTTATTTTTTACTTGATTTTGTGACACCCCCGTGTTAAATATAAGATTCTCTGCGTTCAGATATGGACAGAAAGCACAATGTTAAAAATACAAGAAATATTGTTGGTTTTTTAAAAAAAAAAACTATATTGCAGACCGGTTCTACAGAACGCAGTGCATTCAAAATCTGCTTGTGGCTCAAAACTGGACCGAACAGACTACCAGTGTAGGCAGTGTGCTTCGCAGTAGTGGAAGGTGGGTCAACGTGTTATAGAAGAACGTAGTTAAAAGGGTTTGGTGTACAAGGCCTGTGTGCGGCTTTTCAATAGAATCTATTTAAGGTCGGCGCATCTCTCCTCGGACTGCTTTGGCCAGTGAATGCTTCTTTTCCGCTCGGCCACAGAAGATATCAGCGGGCTTTCATCACCCGCGGGTCTTGCTCCGCAGGGCTCAGCCGTCACCCGGGGCCAGGCTGGGGTTCGGTCTCTCGGGGTCTTCCCCAGCAGCAGCCCAGGCAACGCAGAGGCCTGCGCGAGGGAGCAGACACGGGCATGCAGCAGCAACACACCCTTCCTGCTCCGTGACCTGCCTCCGCCCTCTCATCACACCGACTGAGCCACCGGGGCTCCCTCTGAACCCCCAGAACGAGGACGCATTGATCTTGTCCTTTGGGTGCCTCCTTGACTTTCATTCTAGCCACTCCAGGACAGCAACTCATCCACGTCTCCCTGTTGTCACACGGGCGCAAAAGACGACTGGCTTCTCACGGAATATTTCTGCATCCCTCTGATGGCGCTGACCCGGAGAATTGAAAGGCTTTTAATGCCACCTATCTTGAGGAGAATTTGGATATATCCAACCGCCCGGTGTTTTGAACAACTGCCAAAACACTTGCACGAGAGTGGTCTGCCTGTGATGCTACCTCCTCTGTATTTTGGAAAAGATCCGCCATTTTTAAGATCACAATCAAACCTTTGTGTCGTCGCCACGCAACTGGCAAAAATAAAGAACAGCAACCACATACTTCCCAGGACTTAAGGGAATGAACGTCCTACACTGACAGGCTGAAGGAACTGAACCCTTTTAGTCGTGAACAGAGAGGACTACGAGAGAACTTGACACAAGTGTTCAAAATCCTCAGAGACACGGACAACCTCAACCCAGCAGGTTTCTTCCGAATGAACACTGAACCACAAACTAGAGGGCACAAGTGGAAACTATGTAGAATTTTGTTTGAAGTAACAGCTGGATGAGATCCTTGGATACATTAACGACTAAGTACTGAACAGGCTAAATGGGCCACATGGCCTCCTCTCATTTTGAACTTGTCTTCTGACACGAGCCGACTACAGTAACCTTGTATCACGAGGAACATGAGGTCCAGACGCCCATTGCAGCTGCTGAGTTTCCAAGGGCTCCAATGTCACCTTTGTCCATTAATTTCAGAGGTTCTATCATCTTCTTTAATTAATCAGTAATTGTGTGTGTGTGTTCAGGGGTTGGGGATGTCATTCTTGAAGCTAGGACAGAGGACCTTGGTCCAAAGGGGTCCAAAAATATGAAGCCATAATATTTCATATTTCAATAAGTAAAACCGCACTATAAACTTATTAATCCCCTCTGTGCTTCACTCCATACCCAACACAACCAGACAGCTGATCTGCATTGAAAAGAATGGAGAATGGTTCTATGCTACTCATTTGACATCGGTCGCTTCAGTCCGGCATTTAAACATTTTAATGGTTCATGTTTTTTTTTTAACTTAGTGCTAAACAAGAAGAATATTTTGAATCCCTGGGGGCTTAAGGGGGTCATCATTTGTCTCTCATACAAAGTTTGAGCACTGCTAGCATGTGTCGCTCATAGACCACAATGGACAACATCACACAGCGATCCTTTCAGAACAGAGTGACCAGCTGTCGTACAAACAATTTTATTTTCTCCTGTGAATTAAAAATTGGACCAGCAGCTTGGCTTACACGTTCACTTGTATGCTGCAAGAGCCAACTTGTTAGAAGAAATCGACGTGGAAAAGCGATATAAGGGAAACAGGTTAAACTTTAAAGTATTGTAGAAAACAGCCAATTCGCCTTAGAGAGGGTGACGGAACAGCTGAAAATGTCGTGTAGAAATCAGGCTGTTGCTTCCCAGTTTGAAGAAGCACCACACTTCGCTAAGCCTGTGGGAGATTCCAACTCCGCCGGTGCTTGTGCGGGACACAGAATAAACCAGGATTTCCCATTTTTAACAGTCACAGCGACTTCCCGAAAACCCGCGGAGACGCGCCTGCTTCTCCGAAACAGATCGCGGTGACCCTCACCAACCTTTCATTCAAATCCCCAACGGCTCGATTCTGTCACGGGCACGTACTGAAAATGCTGTACTCAGCGCTGAGGCTGCCAAGTCTGTTTTTGGTCGTCTGAGTTTGCATCCATTAACGAAAATAAGACAGGTCTCAAGAAGCTATTCTTTAAATCGTGTTTGCGATGCGGTTGGTTGTTTTTTTTTTTCTTTTACCTACCAGCAAGCTGTGAAAGACCAGTATCTCCTGCGCTGTATAGCAGGAAGCTGGATAATCGCACACACACTCCTGCCGTAATAGGATTGCCTGTAGTCTGACTGACAGCCCCCCCCCACCCGCTGCCCCGCCGGGATTTGACCCGAGGGTCAGACCACTGTGCACCGCGTTTAGCGCGCGAAGGCTTTTCAAGAGAAGCTGGACCGTAAACAATAACATACAAAAAAAGCTGAAATACCTGTGTGGTAAGCACATTCCTCTTGTTTAGCATACATTTATTGGGACAAAACGGGTTTTTGCGCTTTTTCATTGAAGAGCTCACACGTTTTCAGTTAATAGTACATCACTCTTAACATATACGTTGTTTTCAGACGGGGAAAGCACAAGTTTCAAATAAGCCAGCAGCTATTAACAAAGGTTGGGTGAATATAGCTTAAGGGTAAACTTCTCCTTAATGTAAACGATCACATTTACGTTGAACTGTTCGCTTTTTAAGGATTGACCCTTCTATCAGGGGATGCCTCTTGCAATAACTTTAAATATGGATACCCTGAAATGTCCACAAACAATCGGTGTACAAACAGGGCGAAAACGATGTTTGAATTACAATAAACATCTAATAATAGATCAAAATATATATATAATATCATAAATCAACAATAATAAATGGCGACTACGACATTTTACTACAGTCTGGTTACGTTCAGTCACTACTCTAAAGTCAGAGGTTAGATCTTGAGCCGGCGTCTGTGTGGAGTTCGCATGTTCCGTCTGTGAGCGTTTGCACTCGGTGATCTCGTTTCCTATTGTTAGTCATAAAATGTCAAACATTACTGGTATTTCTTAATTTCCCCTCGTTTCTGCGTGTGCGCAACACAATGTATAGGTGTGTCTTGTCCTGGTTGTCTACCAGGTTAGGTAGCGGATGACCCTCTGTTGAACTATGCTGTTATTGAAGTTGGATGATTGTGAAATATTATAACAAGTTAGTTATATCAATAGGCACATAAATACAGCCTAAATATCTGTATACCTTTTGGCTTCGTGTTTGGCGTAGAATTACGTCTCGTTTTTGTTTCGCACGTTTTGAGCTGCACGCCTTTGAGTTGGTAGATTTATCTTTAATATTCGACTCTATTTCCTTTTGGCGAGAAAGCTAGGGATAGCGCCTGCTTTCTTATGACCCTGAGCTGTCGAAACACGAGCCGAGATCACTTAACCCACAAAACAGGCCCTGCTGTACGGTCGAGTTTGTCCGTTTCATCAGCGACGTCCAGAGCCGGGCAGCCAGCGCACAGCTCGGGACTCTGCGCACAAATCAGAAAATCAGAGCAAAATGATTGAGGACGGTGGGCTCTAACGCTGTGTGTCTTGTCTCCCGGTTCTGATGTTCTTAGAAATCGTATGGCAAACGTTACCTGTACAGAATATTGGATTGTTCCGTTTTTATAGGATTTTTTTTTCACACTGTAACATTTGGCAGTAGACCCGGTGGAGGCTCACAGCCAAGAACCCTTAGTTCGTCAAAGAGATTCGACGATTCCCTGAAATTCACGTACACGTGTGTCGTCGCATTGCTTTTCCAGTTTCTACCTTTACGGCCTTTCACGTCGTGTTATCACGATGTGGCGTGTCGAGCAAGCAGCGAAACTTTTTTTTTCTTCTTCTTCTTCTTCTTCTGTTTTGAAGTCTTATTGTTTCTGAGAACCACATCCTTTTTCCCCTCAGCGAGCAGCGAGTGAGGGCACATGAAACATCTCACGTCACCGAGCTATAATTAGTGATGGAGAGAAACCCCCTACAGGGGAGTAAACTCGGGGAACTAGCCAGCCCTCGTCACCCCGTGCCTCCGCGCGCGCTCCCTCTGCGATCGCCTCGCCAAAGCGAGTCGTCTGTGGACGTGGGGCTGTGGGTGCCATCCGCCAAGTTCTCGCCGTACCCATCACTGTAGTTAATCGGGTGTGCGTGTGCGTGTGCGCTTCCGAGAATGACAAAAAGAACACCGAACGGCACGTGCGCTGCAGGCTACGCGGAGCCGAAACTTTCCGCCCGGAGAGCCGTCGTGCCCAGAGGCTGGACGGCCCAGGCGGAAAGGGGCTCCGTGCGCGGCTTTCGGGACTCCTGTTCGCCGCTGCCGCCGGCTCCCCCGTCCCTCGGGTCTCCCCCCGATCTCCCGCTTGCTACGCGACTGCGAGGAGACCGATGACCATGAAAGATGGCGATGTTCCCCTCCCCCACCCTTTCTCCCGAGTCCCTGCCACTTCCTGAGACGGATCTCTCATTCACTCGCGCAGAGGTCTGGTTGCGAGCCGCCTGCGTTATAGGGGGGGAACTGAGCACGATCCCGGAGCTGGGATAGCCAAGCCTGCGATCTCTGGGTTGTCACCTTTTTAAAATCAAATACACACTACTAGTTGTTTACAAACGCACGATTTACTTTATACCTTAGACATGCCTCTTTTTCTCAGTGTGTTTTTGAATGTAGACACGGCCAAGCGGCTACCAGAAGAGTGCAGTTTTGACTTCGTGTCTTGTCTTGGGGAAGAGTTTAGACGCGGCGGCGTGGTTGTTCTGTGTTAATTCGGTCAGATTCTTTGTTGATTCCTGAGAAGACTAACGTCGAAACGTCACTTGCGAGAGGAAAAAAAAAAGCATAAATAAGCGCGATGATATGAGATATTGTGTTAAAAGGTAAGGCGTAACGAGACATATAACCCCAATACCAGCACTGAGTCTTCTGTAACCGCAGTGTTGACTGCCTTTATACTGTCGGGCGTGCTATTTTTAAACCGAGTGCTTTGTTTGGAATTCCTAAAAGCCAGCTGGGGATGATATTGAAAGTGGATTGTCTAAGTGCACAATCACTCCCCGCTCTCCGCGCTGCGCCGAGAATGGCAGTGAGTGTGTGGGCGAGCTCGCGTGTGTGTATGTGTGTACGGCTGTTTGTCTGTTGGAAGGGAGTGTGTGTGTGTGTGTTGGGTGGTGGGGGGCTGGTCGTCTCATTCTTCTCGAGGGCGGAGTAACAGCACAAGAGGAGACTCCCCGGGAACTTGATATACTTTAGTAAAGTGTTACTCGGAGCGCGTGACCTTGGTGCGAGCAGCGCGGGGAGCCGGCGAGCGGCGGAGCCTGCCTCTTGCGCGAGCTCAGCTGACGAGCTGTCTGGAGCGGTCTTTTAAAGCGGAGTTAATCATTTGAGGCAGCGGCGTTATTCCTGCGAGCTGAAGATCAACTGTTAATCTCCGATGAGGCCTGCGAAGGGTTGGGGAAGTGTGCGAGTCAGGAGTCAAGCTGAACGCCCCGGCGGTTCCCCACGGGAAGGACCGACCCTTTGTTATCTCGGTGCGAGTCGCAATTCCCCCAAAACCGTCACGTCACGGGCGGCAGCGGTACGGGAGAGGTTAAGAACGGACGTTCGCCCCAAAGACTCGTTTAACGATTAACAGAACAGCTTACAATTAGGAAAGCCACTCATTTAAGCACTGTGTCGTGTGTGTAACACCGCTGCATTGCACGGAAACAGCCCTTCGCCACAAGAGTGGTTATCGTTTTCTTTCAGGAGCTCCTACTTGAACACCAGTGTGAGTGTGCATGAGTAATTGTCATAACACGGGTAAAGACATGACTCACGGTCTTTCGGTGGCATTCATTATCAAAATTAAAACGCATGTGGCTGTCTGATTCCAATAAATGATTTCTCGCCCCGGATTTACGATGTAGAATATATTCCACTTCAAGAATACATTTCCAGAATCACGTGGCTCGTAAAAGCCGTGAACGGGCACAGACCTCCTGTCCTCTTGTCCTCAGCGCAGGTAACGATTCTCTCTCACCTATTAGGCTCCCGGTTGAAGAACCTGCCGCCAGTGTAGAGTCCAGCACTCTTGAGTCAGACCTGCCGAATCAGACCCTGCCCAAGTCCTTTATCTACTCCGCCACAGGGGACTTTTGTAACATTTAAACAGATCCTCGTTTTCACTCTACTTTTGTAATGTGTAATTTAGTTTTACTCTCGGTTTTACTGGATCCGCTTACAGGGCGCTTTTACCTTATTTCTGTTTACTACCGTTCTGCGTATTCCTGCCGTGTGCTCGTTGCACAGGTTGCGAGATCGTCCGAAAAGCCCTAATAAAGTTAGATGATGATGATGATGATGATGATTAGTGGTGGTATTTATATAATAGTTCAAGCAGGCAGCTGCGTCAGCATGCGTAGGCTGCAAAGGAACAAGTCAAAGGTTTATTCCACGCTGAAAAGAGAAGAGATCAGACACAACGTTTCGACTGTGGAGCCTTCTTCGGGTGTGTATTTATATAATATAATTTTAGAATGATATATATATGTAGTAGAAGGTTTGGTATACCCTAAACCCATCTCTGAACGTCAGGAGTCACAACAGCGAAGACGAGGACACGAAGAAGCAGAGGATTCGGCCTCTCAATCTAAAGTGAAACTCATATTTTGGTAACTGACACTTGGGTCTAATTAACAACGCGAGGGATGCTGTTGGCCTTCTGAGACGTATGTATACTTAGGCGGATAAAATGTCATCCTGTCGTTAATAACCTTCCTTATGAGTAATCGATTACAGTTAAATACATGATTCCACATGAGTTAAGTGTTTTTATGTTAATATTGGAATGTTTTAAGTTCCCTGTTTCTGATGAAGGATCCTAGAACGCAAACCAAGTTGTTTCATTTTGCCACATTTCCTAAACGCCGGCGTGTCTTTAAATAGCTGGACAGCCTATCGGCTGAGCGGAACAGCGTTGTCCCGGACTCTGGTGCCGCAGTTCAAGGACAGAGGAGAACAGCACGCAAGTGACTAATCAGAAGTGGAAATCTCCCTCACGCCTGTACAACTGACATACGTAAACAGAAACCTTAAGTTGGAAAGAGCTCTTGTTTGTTCGCGCACTATTTACACTGGCAGAAGAAAAAAAAACCGCAGTCAATTCTTCAGTGAAGTCGCAGCTGCCTGGTGCAGAAGCGCAAAGAGTTTATACACTGCGTGGAAAAAAAGGATTGCGCCATATTCCCAGAAAACAATCTTCCCGAAGGAGGCCTGGAAGGCATTTTACTGAGAAGCTTCGTGCTTGTCGCCGACAGCCGAGTCGCCTTCATCGTCCAACGTCCCGCCGGGCCATGACTGAGCTCTGATAAAATCTGAATCTTTCCATCTTTACTTTGCAACTGGCAGTGTAAATACGGGTGCCATGTTCCGTGTAAACATACTGTTCTCTCTGGATATACGACCGTTGTCTTAGACAGGCAGAAGTGCATCCTGTAGAATATTGATTTATCAGACAGGGGCCGTATATCTCTCTAGCACGTTACCAGATGGGGCCATCCAGTGCCTCACGTCCCATCCCACAGCACAATGAGAAGTCTATTTGTTCAAACAGAAAATCATTTTTGTGAAAAACCAAGAGGCAAGAACAATGTTTTGTTTTTGTTTTTTGCTCTGTATGAACACAGCTTTGTTAATTTTTAAGCACAGGCACTATGTTGGAACATTTCTCTTTTGCACAATGTCCTGACGGGTCAATGAGAATTCGCTCATCTGCAGTGCACCTGTACACAAGGCCGCGTCTGAGAGGCGTGAGAATGCTGAACGGCTCCTGACTGAAACAAAGACAGTGTTGGAGAATCAGGATGATTCTCCCCACTGTGGGGCAGGACTCTTGCTGTTGAAGTTACGAGCAGCGTGCCTCTCACTTAATGCCACATGTCATTTCCTCCATTCCTGCCATACTACTGTTGTTACATCCATAGATTCATTTCTGATGGTCCATGTGGAAATACAGGTCCGTTCAGTTAGCGCACTCCTCTACACCGCGTGCCTTTCAACTCCTCTCGATCTAGAGCTCGGCAAGAGACCCTCCCAGTCTGCAGCACTGCCCCTGTACTACCTCAGTTAAATCAGGTAAGAGGATTAATATAGCAGTTCAGGGCCTCATTTTGTTCTAGTATTCAGCAATAGAGTGGATTGCAAGGGGTGCTTATGCAATATATTTGTTGTGTTATCACTCTGTTAACGTTCTGCCCGCGGCCTTTGCCGATTCACCTTCCAGAGATGCGGGGTAACCCTGCAGCCTCTTAAAAGCTCAGGCCGTCCTGCGAATCCCCCGTTAGTGACAGGGTTGCCTTCTGATTGAGCCTTCCCCTGGCCTTACATAGGTCTCATTTTCATGTCGCTATTTATATCTGGGACGGTGTCTGTTTTCTTGCGTCAAGCCTGTCCCAGTCTCTTGCCAGCTGACGTGACTTTAGCTCGCTCGCTCTGTGGCCATAACTAAGGAATCGTTTGTTAGCGAATTAAAACTGGAAAGAGACGCTTGGCTGTGCAACTGCGGGGTCGCCCGTTGTTTCTGTTGAAGCCTCCTGATTCGCGGCAGGCAGCCCTGTGCTCCCCTGTCTTGTCTTGCAGCTGGAGCCCTGTGCCGGCGCACGGCGGAGAATGAGGAAGTGCAGGCAGTCTGCTTCAGGCCCGCCGCTCATCTGACACCACAGCCCCATGCTGGCGGATCAGCACGGACTGCAGGAGCGGCAGGCCAGCCCCGCGGAGCCCTCACACCCCCCCCCCCTCTTCAGGAAGCCTGGTCACAGTGAGCTGGTCTACATCATCTCGCATTTGTTTGGGCTTTTTACGGCCAATAGTAATCAATAATCATAATTCCTTACACTTATATAGCGCTTCTCTGGACGGTCCACTCAAAGTGCCATACAGCTAATGGGGACTCCCCTCCACCTCCACCAATGTGCAGCTTCACCTGGATGATGCAGCCAGTACTCTCACCACACACCAGCTATCAGTGGGATAGAGAACAGTGTGATGAAGCCAGTTCATAGATGGGGATTATTAGGAGGCCTTGATTGGTAAAGGTCAATGGGATATTTGGCCAGGACGCCGGGGTTACACCCCTACTCTTTTTGAGTAATGCCCTGGGATTTTTAATGACTAGAGAGAGTCAGGACCTTGGTCCTACGACTCATTCGAAGGATGGTGCCTTTTGGGCTGCCATCTGTGAGCTGCAGGCTGATATAGCTGCTGGCCAATCTGCTGTAAAGCACTGGGTTTTGAAAATCTGTCATTTTGAAAAATGGTCTTCCTGTGGTGTCGTGGTTAGCTGCTTCGCACCACGGGGGTGCCATCAGAATGGAGTCTGCACGTTCTCCCTGGGTTTGTATGGGATTCCCCCGGGTGTTCCAGTCTCCTCCCACAGTCCAAAGACATGCTGGTAGGTTCATTGGTTTCTGGGACAACTGGCCCTGGTTTGAGTGTGCCTCAACGTGAGTTTTTGAGGCTCGAGTGGCATGTGTTAGCGTGTGCCCTCTGCCGGACTGGTGTCCCGTTCAGGGTGTGTCCTGGCTTGTGCCCGTTGCTGACCATGATAGGGTCCAGCTCCTCGGCAACTCTGAACTGGAAAAAGAGCTTAGAAAGTGAATGGAGGATCTTCCTGTTCAAACCAAGATGGCCTCCTGATTTACTGTTACTTCTCACATGTGAAGTTGCTTGTGTAAGGTGTGCAGCAGCTCCCAAGGAGGATTCAATCCTGGGCTCACAGGAGACCCCTCCCCCACTCCTCAGACAGGAGGTGAACTCCGCTGTGCCAACAGACTGGATATCCGACGGTGGGAGAACTCAATGCTCTTTGGGTTCCTAGAGGATTAAGCCACTGTAAGAGGCTCAGCCGAGCTCCCTCTCTCTTATTTAAAAAAAAATTCTGTGCTCAACACTAAACTCGGCCGGTATCACCCTTGGAAAAACAGGATTGGGAGCTTTAAAACTGGAGCTCCTGCATGGAACAGAGTGACCATCTGACCTGCACTGCTTCTCGGATTTCACTCTGCTTCTGTGCAAAACCTGGCAGGCAACATCCGCCCTGAGTTACAAATTCAGCTTGAAGAAATTCTGTTCCTGTGGAAAGCAGGATGGCCTGTCAGTGTGTCGGTGTGATGCATTATTGCACATTGCTTTGCGACAGTGTTTAAAACACGCATTAGCCTGGAAGCCGCTGGCAGTTCGGGCTGTTATTGCCACTGTCATCATCATTATTTAAGAAGGATCTCCTTCTATACGCGCAACAGCAGCCTCATAGCCAGCAGTCTGTTCACACAAGTACGGACGTGTAGCACTGCCATCTACACAAGCAGCTGTCGAGGGCAGCAGATGTGCATCTCCGAAGAATTCAAAAAGTGAACGTGGTTGCATGTAGCCTGTTTCCTTCCAAGTGATTGGGTGTGTGTAACTCCACTGCGAATGCCTAAAATTAGACCACGGAACGGATGCAGTTGAAAGACAAGAACTAAGTTGTGGTTGTACGTGATCGAGTGTGCGAAAGGACTTTCAAGTACGCTTGGGCTTACTCGTTTTAAAACTGGTGCGTATCGACGTTTCAGTTCTCAGAAGATGGACTTTCTGCAGACGCTAATTCTTCGTATAATGAAATGGTGTTTCGGGAATAGCTCACCCTCCAAAAAGGGTTTCTCGGCAAGTTTTAAAATGATGTCCATTCATTGTTAATGATAGCCGTGGGCAAGCTCATGGGAAAGCACGTTGCAGAGGTAAAATACAGTACATCTGCAATGGTAACCATAAGCGGCGTCGGCTTTAAAATAAATGCACACGGAAATACCACACTGGACGTGGAATGAGCTCTCGTCACATTAAAAAAAAACACGTCTTCTCACACAGAATCGGACGCAGCGTTATGTCTCCGGGGAAGTCAGAACTGCGAAATGGGTGCCGGGTCTATAGTTTGAGAACTAGCCGCAGATCTGGATTCCTCACTGACACTGTCACGGTTTTTCACGCTTTCCCCCCAGTCCAAGGCAAAAACGTCGAGAAAAAAAACCCCAACTGTGGTTGTAGAACTTAAATTACAGAGCGCGAGTAAATCAAACTGGTGTTCGTGTGGTGCGGCAGGTTCCTAGCTCCCAAGCTGCCGAGGGCCCGGAGCTGGAGAACGATTGGAGATTTTATTAATCTGGCTAAGAGCTCGGGGACTGATCTTGATTTAATAGATCCGCAAAGCGCCGAGGCAGGCAGGCATGAATGAATACGAATGCTGCGTCTGTTCCAGCGAGCGGATTAGCAAAACAGCAGGCGAAAAAACACGAAACCTGCAGCAAGGCGAGGTCACGGAGCGCGGAATCTAACGTTATGAGATTTACTATAATGACTGCGCGAAGCGGAGCAGTTACAGCAAGTCAGACCGAAAGACGCGTGGGCAAGCAAATGTAGACAGAAAGTAAGTAGAAAAGATGGGGGACGATAAGTCTTCAGATCTTTGCACAACCGTTTGAGTTTACTGGAATTTATGCATGTATGCAAAAAACAGGCTGCAAACCAAGCCAGCTCTTAAAAAGTACCCCCCCCCCCCTCCCCTCCACAAAAAAAGAAGAAAGCAACCACCGAGCTACTTGAAGAATGCACGTGTTGTGTGAGTGTAAGCGCTCAAGGAGGAAATATATATTTAAACCGCATGATGTTCCAGATTTTTTATTACGTTTTTTTTCACCGAAAAAAATCACGTTAGACCTGTTTTCCCTTTTTAATTTCACTAACGGTGTGTGCGTAAAAATAAAATCAAAAACTTTAAAAACGGCTTTACAAGGATTTGCATGCGTCCCCTTTTTAGAGTTTGTCTTGGGTAAACACAGCCACCAACAAGCAGATAATCTTAAGTGTATGCAACTGTTCAAGGAAGAGAGGACAAGGCATCGACTGAAGCAGCCTCACGGTGAAACGGGAGTCCATAAATCTACGACTGTTGCTGTGCGTGGACGCGCGAGGACTGTATCTTCGGCAGACTTTTTGAAAACTGCCCGTTGGTAATCATTTTCGTATGCGCAGAAACCCCCGGCACGCAGAGCTGCGGTCACAGTCTGTTTCATAATATCCCTGTCCTCCAGCGCGCAGCCAAAGCCCTTCCAGAGAACTCTGAGAATCTGGAAATATCACAGTCTTGTACAAACTCGTCTGGAGGCGCACAACCGAGCTGCGTCCATTCCTGAGAACAGTCCCTAAAAACCACTAAGTACGGGTTGTGACAAGTCATGACCTTCAGAATGCTACTAGCGAGGCTGCTAATATCCTAGTAATACCCGAGTACGAGAAACATCATCAATGCAATAAATCCTGCAAGTTAAAGAGGCGTTTTGAATTGCACGACATTTAACCACAGCACTCTGGAGCAGAACAAAAACAGTCTTTGTCTTCCCGAGAATGGCGCGGCCGTGGTCACCTCGGTTCCTGGCCACGTGAGAGCCCCTCCCGACACGGAATCGCTACATTTTCAGCGTTGGCCGAGCGCTGGTCCCAGTTGACTGTACGGCACCTCTGTGTGGGAACGACGTTAAACCCCAGTCCCACGTGTCGGGTAACGTCGGTGACGGATCGTGAGAGTGTGCGTTCAGGTCCCGTGTCTGGGGGCGCTAAGGAAACTTTCAGGACCGCGGAGCTCTGAGACAAGCCGACTCGTTCACAGCACTTGGATTTTCTGTGAACGGTGGACCTCAACTCACTCAGTTCCCCGACCTTGACGCCAGTGCTAGAGACATTTCAAGCTGCTAAAATCAGGCCATCTAAAATCAGGCCTATTCCATATGCTACACCGTGCTACTGATCTCGCCGCTCATGAATGGGATGTTGTTTGGTTGTGTTGTTTGTTTTTTTACCGTTTTTTTGAACACACCGAAACAGTATTTCATAATTGCTGCAACAAAGAAGTTAACAGGCATCTGTTCTTGTTGGAGCTGAGGAGAGACGCGGAGATTAACATTCCGTGCGGTGCTTAACGTTAAAGGAAACGGGAAGGATTTTCCTTGGTGTTAAAAGGGAGACGGTCTATCGTGAACCGCCGTTGCAAGACACTTGCCTTTTTCCCCAACACAGAAGTTCAGAATCCAACAGGAAATCTTGCTCTGGATGCGATATCGTTTTCGCAATCTATATTTCCATATCTATCGTACCGCAGAACGAAAGCCCCGAGGCATAGCATACTGTATACGGGAAACGTTTATGTCGTAACCCGTGTGTAACTTTGATCTCGAACAGCTTCTTTGGTTTGTCAAAAGGACTGGCCCGTTTACATATTTTCCGGGTCTCAGACGCGAGTGCCCTTTGCGTTAATTTAAAGACACGTGAAAGCAGGCCAGGGTGCAGCTGGAGGTTACAGTATTTCCGCTGCGCACTACACTCAGAAACCACCGTCAGGTTTGCTCCCCGTCGTATACACATCAATGCGGGGCGAGGAAATTCTCCTTTTCGGACAGGGAGGAGGAGGGGGAGAGAGCGCGTCGGGGGCACGACTCTGTCAAAGGCGATTTATCTCGCAGCAGCCGCGCAGTCTCTGGCTCTCACTTCGCTCTGAATAACAATAGCAGAGATCAGCAGCTTTTCAGGCGCTTAGCTGGATGAAAAGGTTGCGGAAGACGCCAGCGCTCTGCTCCACCGGGCAGGTCTCGTGATGCCTTCCGCGCTCTTCACGATCCAGCCGGCTGATACTCCTCTCTCGGCTACACTGTATAATAAAGTACAAAACGCAGAAGCCTATTCGCACGCACCATCTCCATAATTACCCGTCCACTTGACCCTTTCCTGCGTAAGCAGCTCTGAACGCACACACGCAGGCGAGCGTGCGAGCGACCACACACACACACAGACTCACGCACGCACATAAATCCTTTTTTTTTTCCGTCCGCTTTGCTGACAGCCGTGTGCTTTTGCAGCACAAGTTTTTCAATCGGCCGGGCTCCCAGTGCCAGTTACTTCGGGATCGTCACACGATCCACACTAGTTCCGTAGGTTTTTTTTAAAAAAAAAAACGTTTCAACCTTTCAATTATAAAATTATCTACCATCATGCTGGATGGGTCGTTTCATATACTTAATGGAGGTTATTCATGTTAAAGGTATGTGCTTAATGATTAGGAGCCTTTGTGAGATCGAGTCCCACCTTGCTAAAGAGCACGATACGGCGCAGGCGAGCGCCCCGGGCGGGCGTGCACGGCCGGCGGCTCCAGCTCGGTCTGTGTGCTCGTCGGCGCTGCTGACCTCATTCCGCGCGCTGCTGTCTGGGGCCAGCGGCGCAGGGCACGTCGCCAGCTGCACCCGGGCGGGCGCGGCTGTCGCTGTTCCGTGACCGTGGCTTAAAAGTGAACCTAAAAATCAATTAATCTTTTGATTGAGCGGTGTTACTCGTATTCTTCACCATTTTGCCCCCTCATAATGGCCCGGATAGTTGACGTCTACAAGGCTTGCACTGCCGTACTCGCTGGGCTAGGGGGCTGGGACTGGGGAAGTTACTGATTAAACGCTTTATAAAGCGTTCGTCGAGGCAGCGTTTTTCCTTTCATCAATAACTTCTACATTCTTCTCTTTCAATGAATAAAAACCCAGCCTTTAAACGTGATCTCATCGCGCTTAGTTTAGTTTTTCTTCGAGAATCACATTGCTAACTCTGCCTTATCAATTATTTCAGCAATGTGGTCACCGAGCGGTGCGAAACACGGAGCTTAACGTTTTGCTCAGCGTCTTCTTCATTCGTCTCGTTTCTTGAGCCCGTTCCAGTTTCCGGCACGATGTGACGAGACTAGTTTCAGCGGATTTCCCCCACTCTTGCAGATAGCCCTTCTGCTGAAAACTGAAACCCAGAAATGAGAACGTCTAACAGACTTTCTCCAGACGGCTGTGTGGCTCCGACTTCTCTAGCCGCTCCTCTTCCCCGGACAATGTTTGGGTAAACCGGGGCTGTTATGAGGCGGAGTGAGAGCACAAAGATGTCCCCCCAAAATACCCTGCATAATATGAGCACTCCGCTGGGATCATTTAAAAGTCTCCTCCCACGCGGCGAAGGGCTAAGTTTGATTTAATACTCGCTTCTACGCCGGTGCACTGTCAGAACACATCGCGTTTCGGAGCAGGTGTGACTCACTCTATACAATGTGTTGCATACTCCCTACCGAAAAAAAAACAGTTGTTCCACCACTGACTGGTGCAGAATATGTGCTAATCTAGTGCTGTTAGGCATTGCTCAGGTGGCGCTTTAGCAGACGCCTATTAACACTAATCACAGATTACCTAATATCACCCCAGCGGAGAAGCCTGCTCCACTAACGGCGACCCGTGATAGCGGTGCTGTCGTGTGCCGTAAACGCAAAAACTGCAAGGTTGAACAACATCGTTTAGGAGACGTTACGGCGTAAGAGGGCTGTTTCCTTTGTTGGCAGTGTGCCGTCGTTCACGTACACAAACGAACGAAGCAAAATGTGTGTGTATATATATAATCAAATCTATTTCAATTCGCCAATCCTTTCCAAACTTAATCTCAACAGAAGCATAATCCTAGGAAATCTTCCGCACAAGGTTGTGAAATATTTAAACCGCTTCTTATGATGAAATCCACGCTCCTGTTTAAAAGTCCAGAGGGAAAGTACAATTACTGTGGCACTGAAAGAATCGGAGTCCCGTGGTAATAATTCTGTGGAAAATGTTGCTGGAGATGATTGAGAGGGTGTTGCCTGTCTCTTGAGCCTAAATGCCCGAAGGTGATTTATACATTTCTAAGCAGGCAGCGCGTCGAAGTCGTTAGCTGCGCTAAATCAAGGGAAGAAATATATGCAGCCTCCACCCGTAGCGAATACATCTCATCTCATCACGCTGCCTACATTTTTAAAAAATATATCCACGACGTGATACATATAAACAGATGTTTTTGAAAATACCCTTTTTTAAAATGACTGTAACGAGTAAGAGTGGTCCTTCTGCGAGGAGACGCAAGCCCCTCGGATCGTGACTGTCTCCCGCAACCGATCAGTTTCTGCCTTGTTCTAAGACACCCGGCGGGGTCACCGCCCAAGCATCGCCCTGTCTCATCCTCAAACTGAATGAACGAGCAGAAAACATCTACCTTTTCAACTTTTCGAGACAGTTGGGCATTTCGAGGTGTTTTTTTTTTACAAACCGCCCTGAAATAACACGCATGCATTTTAATAATCATTGTGAAGTGTTAACCCAAACGTTTCAGGGTATACCCACTGCATTAAAACATTTAAAAATGGGGGGTTTCGTTCTTCGTCTATCCCTAATTCAAGTGATATTTGCAGATCAATACTGTTTGCTGTGTCTTCACCGACAGCACGTACTGTATACAGAAACTAAGTTTGTTTTTGTGCTTTATGAGTTAAGCAAGGATTATCTCGTCTCGACTATTAAGTAACGCTTAGAGAAAACATCTTTCACTTAATGTGCATTCCTTTTAGCACTGTACCTCTGGATTTACGGGAAAAACAAGAGGAAAACATTTCTTTAACCACCTACCCCTCAAACTGAAGAGCGATTTCATCATCTGCCACTACTGTCTTGCCAGATAGGTGACGTGTCGTGAATCGAGCGTCTTCTGTCTTAAGATTTTTTTTTTCTGATAAAAAACTCTCTTCATTAATATTTGAAAAGTCTAGAATCAGGTTGATAATCCTAATCCATTTTGTGACCGTCCCTCCTATCGGGAAGTGTTAACATCAATACTCTTTCCTCTTCTCCGCTTTTGTTGTCTCCGGGTTTCTGTTACTCGCGCTTGAACCCTGGTTGGTCATGACAAAATTTCAAGCAAAATGAAAACGGACCCAAAGAGCGTCTCTCTCAGTCAGAAGAGCAGTATGCAGGAGAGTGGGTCCGGCAAACTGGTTTCGTCGACCAACCGAGAAATTCTTCTCACTCTGTTCTAACGACCGAATTGTACGCCGAGGACAGACCACCCGGCCCCATTGCGGGTAAAAACATCTAGAACTGTTCTGCCGGTTTCTGAGGTCCTAACTGTTATTATGTCTTACGGGAAATATCAGGCTTGGTGTCTGGAACATAAATTCACCGAATAACCCGAAGGGAAATCCATTTCGCAGTAGGGTCTCAATGTTTTGTTTTGTTTTTAAGACAGGAGGCGGTTTTGACAGAGCGCAACCCTACCGTTGTTGTTTAGGGGAAAACAGTTCAGCCTCCTACGTAAGCTCAAGCCCTAAAAGATAAAGTTCCTCGTTAAGGTTCCCGCATTGCCAGTATCACTTGACCAGTCCCGCTATCTCCCTGTAAACACTGCTCGCTGTGGAAACAGATGACCTGGGCGAGGAACTGCTGATTGCGACACGCTCGACCCAGCTGATCCGTAGGGACGCTCTGCACGTGTTCGTGGAAGAAAAAAAAAAACCACCCCACGATGTGTTGGGTAAGATAAAAGCTGTACACAGCACAGATGATTATACACGAGATTATTTACGATGTAAACAATACATTCAATTAATGGGAAGCTAATCATGGCTCGTCTGGCCGTATGTAACACATATCATTCAAGAAATACGGTGACCCACACGATGTGCTTTTCTCTGCGGGGTCGTTTTCCTTAAGCTGCCGCGTGTTCTTCGCAGTACTGACATGCAGAGGGTACCGGGCGCATGTTGTCGGTGCCAGACGAAGGGGTTAGAGCCCGGTGCTGCCTTCGGCTGCTCCGCGAGCCTTCTGCCAATCACGCCAATCACGCGCGAAGGAAAGTCTGACTGTTGCACGTCGCGTGGGAACAAATTGCAGCCACGGGCTCTTCGTCTGCATCTCATTTCTACAGGAACTCCCCCCCACCCCGTAGCCTCTTAACTATGCTTTACGGTCTGTTTGCCCCCCTGCGCCTTTATTTTTTTCCCCAACATTACGAACAGAAGCGGAAGCGTGGTATTTCGACGCCGGTTTTACGCCCCTTGGGTGTTCCTCGTTCGCCTCGCGCGGTGTTTCTAGCTCTTCGCGGCCACGAGACCTGAAAACACAGAACATGTTCGAGAGACGAGCCGGAGTCTGCGCCGCTGCCGAATTAGGAATTCCGCTACTCTTCATTTCCGCCACCTCTGAAAGCGACCCAGAGCAGGGAACCCCCCATGTTTTCATGTTTCTCATCCTTCTCTTTGTGCTTCGTCAATAGGCGGATTTTACTTTGAGCCTTGAACACGTATTAGGCTACGAGTCTAGAAGTCTGCAGTTTTATTACAAAACAGTCTTCGTTAGAAAATCGTTGTCACAGCAAGCGATGACGTTAAAAGTGCTTGATAAGCAGCACTTCTGTTGGGGCCGTGTTTTTAGATCAAACGACTGAAGCGTCAGCGAATTCAGAGCACGTACAGCAGATCCTCGTCAATCCCGGCTCTTTAATTAACATGAATAAACATTCAAATCAGAATTCAGCAGGTCGCATTGAGTATCCTTTGGTGGATTGGAGAATAAAATAAAACCTTCTCACAGAAACAAGTCTGGTTCTAGACGAATTTTTCGCAAAGCATCCACTTTTGCATTAATAGTGTAACGCAACGGGGGCTCAGGCGGGCGCCCTTGCCGCATCAGGTCGGCCCCACACCGTCCGGGGCTCGAACCCGGGACTTCCGCGTCTCTCTGCAGCGACCCAGCCCCGTGAGCTAAAGAGAGATCTCTTTCCAGCCCAGTAGCTGTAGTCCTGCTATCATAGGGAAGGGCGGTGACGTCACCTGCTCTGGTACGCCGGCTCTTACACAGTACCTGACGGCCGTAAGCGTTACACTCTCCCCCGCTTAAATCGCCGTCCCCGGCGAAGGGCTATCCCATCCCACTTCTGACACCAATGTAACGCAACGGGGGCTCAGGCGGGCGCCCTTGCCGCATCAGGTCGGCCCCACACCGTCCGGGGCTCGAACCCGGGACTTCCGCGTCTCTCTGCAGCGACCCAGCCCCGTGAGCTAAAGAGAGATCTCTTTCCAGCCCAGTAGCTGTAGTCCTGCTATCATAGGGAAGGGCGGTGACGTCACCTGCTCTGGTACGCCGGCTCTTACACAGTACCTGACGGCCGTAAGCGTTACAATAGCATTGAAGAATGTAATAATTCTATGTATAGAACTTACCCTGTGTATAGATGGCAGTCTTAAAGAACAGTAAACCATTCCTGAAACTTTTGATCCCAGGACTTCTATATCTCGCCCGGATGAAGAGCGACACGCGTTCGGCGGCTTCGGACTCTAAAATGGACGAACACGGACACAGAAGGTTTGGCCTGTAGCCTTCCTGAACGCCCAACTAAGAAGCCCGCTATTATTTTCGTAGTTCTTTCGTGACAATAATTGCAACGTAGTTTGTATTTACACAAAACACCGCGACAGTTTCACACTCCTATAGTTATTTTATGCTAAACGCCTTTAGATTTTTTGGCATGAAAATCGGTGTATAAACATGTGATTAAGGAACAACAATGTCGGGTTTTTTTTTTTCCAATCAACCACAGCAACCGCACTGAAAAAGTGCCCCCTGTCTCATATGTTAATTAACACCCACTCGCTTTTGTCACCTGTAGTCCTTGCTGGACCGTTGAAACCGATAGATCTACTCAAGCCGTGACCGTGTCACTGCTCCTCGGGATATTCGCAACTTGGACCGACTCCCCACAGCGAAGTCCGCTCGACGAAGAAAAGGGGGCTTCGCAGAGGAGGGTTCGATATTACCAGCGAGCACTTATTGTTATGCAAAGCATTTGCTTACAAGAGTGAAGCTGAAATAATTTATTAAGACTCCAACTATCAGAACGATCACTTCCAGGCCTGTTGCGATACCAGCTGGTGCTGAAAGCTGACGTCACCCGAGGGAGCGGTTTCCTGGAGGCTGACGGGAAGGAACCGTAACTAATGTATGCCTGTGCAGAACAGGTGACGATGCAGCACCTCCTGGATGCTATGACAAGCGATTCGTTTTGTTATGAGTTGGTACCTCTTCAGCACGCCTGCGTCTTGTTTGTTCCAGCGAGAAGCATTTTCTTCCAGACAGTCAGCTGGGGAGACTCGCGGTTAGTGCAGGGCAGTCTGAGAACCGTATCGGTCCCTCACAGGCTCCTCTCCGCTGGAATTCACACTTCTGTGGCCAATGACCAAAAGCCATTTTTAATCTCATGGCCATTTGGAACCAAAGTACACCTGGTTTCGACCAATTTCCCAGTGGACAGAGATCGATACCGGCATACCATCAACACAGTTAACATAATAAATAATCTCCGTGACCACCGTTGCACCGTGTGATGCAATGTGAGTTTGTTGAGATAAAATAACAGAAAGATCTCATTGTCGCACGTCGCCCGTCATTTGAGATTCATTCATCGGTGTCACGGAAATAAACGATCCATTTTCTTCCCCCTGCGGAAGAGACATCGACACGCGTGACTGGCATTGAAATGAATTAAACTGTTTTAAGGCTTGTTGGCAGCGTCTTGAAAACTTTGGTAACAGAGGGCAGACACTGGTCGAGGCGCAGGCGTCTATAATAGCCGAGTGGCTGGTCGTCGATTCTCTCGCCTCAGTCCGAAACGAATCGGTTTCTCTACCAAGCCCGTTCCGGAGAGCGCGTGGCGCTCTGCTGACTTCTCTACTACAGTAAGGCGTTGTGGTTCTTGAGCTGCCAGCTGCTGAAAACTCTGTAATTAAGTCTGTCTTCTGGAAACTAAGCAATCAGCATTGCGGGAGAGTTCTTCTGCCTTTTTTTTTCCCCACTTCCCCGTCTGCGCGTGTGTGGGAGCATGCTTTCAGTTCTCACAGTTGAGCCCAAGACGTCGTAAACGCTCGTCTCTTTTTCGCCTCGCCTGCCCATTCCTTTCAGTAGGTTTTGTAACTGGATAGAAAAAGATTCTACTTGCGCTGTAAGTTTGTTGCTGTTGTTGTTGTTGTTGTTTTCAGGGAAAAAATCGGCATAGCTGATCATCAGAAAGAGGAATGATCGGACCGCATTTCGTGTGGTGTGTAGTACTGGGCGCCGTGCATCGTGTGACGAGACTGCTGGCCGTATCTTTGAGTGGACGCTGTGGCCTCTCTTGAAGTCAGCCGGCGTCTGCACGCAACGGCCGCGCCTCGGAGGGCAGCTCGCTGCCTCGCCTTCCTCGCAGTTGCGAGGGGGTCATGTGCTGCTGCACTGCTGGAATACCCCTAGCAGTGTATAGAGTGTTCCCCGTGCACATACTCAGAGAAAAGAAGCTGTTTTATTTTCTCGTTACCATGGCCCAGATTAGATATCGCAGAATCAGACTCGCAGAAGTAAACTGACGCCGGAGTTTGCGGAGACGTCATGTGCGCTTCGGGACAATAGCTCTGGCATTGCAAGAACTGTCGGGAAACATTCGAGTGTCGCCCTCGCCCTTACCGTGCGTGTGGACTACACAGAAATTTAGAAAGAAAACGTTCTGGGAGGCCAGACTAAAATTATACCATGCCTTGGGGATAGAACTGTCGTGGTTTCACAACTTGTAACCAAGATCCTAGTCCTTCTCTGTGCGATTTCAACCCAACACAGGCGCAGAAACGTGTTGGGGAATCCCGACATAGTGCTTCAGCAGAGCCCTTGACGCGGATCCGTCTCCGGCACTCCACACGGGGACGGACCGGCTGGTATTCACGTGCCAGAACAGGGGCAGGATTGGGAGTTGCCGGTTTCTGAGAAATTGTGAAGTGAACCAAGAACGTGGTTGACATAAGATCTAAACAAAGAAACGGAAGAGGCCAGAGATAGCTGAGGGTGTTCGGTGTCTTCCCATTTTTAAGTCATTAGAGTGTGATCACAGCAGCGCAGCTAAGGTTTTGGAAGAGGTGTTTGCAACCCAGATCTACTGACGCTTCTCTTTTTAAAGTGACAAAACTGACTGGTGTCTCTGATCTGAGTTTTATTCATTATTCAAAGAGAAACGTTCGAAGGAAACAGTCCGTTGATCCAGCCATCCTTTATGACTTACAAAACAAACCCACTACCAACCAAGGAATTCAAGACATAGAAGGCCTGGTAAGGGGCCATTCAGAGAAATGGTCGCAGGGTTAGTATTTAATATTCTCTTGCAGAAGACTGTGCCTTAAATGACTGTACTTTCTTCGTGAGGTTTTTTTTTAAAGAGTGCAAAATCAAATTACCATATACTGTTTTTTTTTCCAATACCATACTAAGCATCTTGATGTATTGCCATTTAATAATCATTATTGACAATACACCAGAGAATCTTTACTTTTCATTCTCCTGGTTGGAGGTTGGTATTTAATTTTCTGTTAAGGGATGATAAACTGAAACATTCAGGTCTTTGTGCTGTGTTTCATTGAATATGAATGCAGTACTTCATTTAACAATGAACATTGTATGTCCGACGAGGAAATTGAGACCTATCACACTTATCTCACATATTCAATAGAATTTGGATACGTTTCATTGATAACTTGAACAGAGACAAAACTTACTGAGTCATTCGTTCTCGTCGTCTTTATACATCAGTTTATTCATGAGGTGAACACATAGAAAAACAATAAATGGAACTATTTTGCTACAGTTTACCTAACCTTACAAATAAACCACGTTAATCAAATCCTAACGAGTGTGTTTTCTACATTTTATTATAAAGAAATGACTGAGGGGTGAAAGATAAGCATCTCCTAACTGCCAAGGCTGGGTTAAGGGCCTGTGAGGCTTGACTGGAGAGCTTCAGCTGGAACTGGGAGTCCGCTATTGGAAGTGTTTGTGTGTATATATACTGTATAAGGTGAGCTGTGTGGAAGTCATGTACACAATGCAGTTGCTGTTTGTGGCCCCACAGCAAAAATAAACAACCTTCTTGTTTACACAAAAACATATCATGGTTGGTTTAAGATGGAGACTTAAAGTGTTCTATCTAGACCAACACTAATTATATTTCTATAGCACGGCAAATATTGATATAATCTTGGCTTTTCGGTAAAATAAAAATATCAATCTATGTGTTCCCTTCCTAGGGTACTATCTGTGTGGAGTTTGTATGTTATCCTTGTGTTTCCTCTCCGTGCTCTGGTTTCCTCCCACAGTCCAAAGGCATACTGACATGTTATTTGGCTCCTGGGGAAATTGGCTCCAGTGTGAGTGTGTGTATGGCTTTGTATCCGTGTGTGTCCTGTGATGGACCTGTGTCCCATCCAGGGTCTCCTGTCTTGCAAATGTTGCTTGAAGGGACAGGCTCCAGCTCCCCTGCAACTCTGAACTGGACAAAGCCTTTCAGAAATGGCTGGATGGAATTAAATGATGTGCACAACATTTAGTCTTATACACTACTTTTTCCTTGAAAGGTTTAGAAACACAAGGACCTGTCTGCTGCACAGAAATCCCCTGCATTTAATGATGTCGGTTCAAGATATCAAAATAGTAGGTTTGGTAAATCAAGGCCCTTTTCTTTCAGAACGCAGGCCTACAGTGTCCATGTCTGGATTAACCACATTTTTTAATAGCTTGTTTCTTTCCATAAGGGTTTCTTTAAACATAGCATACGATACTTTGCCAGGTGTGCCCTTTGGACAATGAGTCCCAGCTCTTTCTGCGACTGAAAAGGAAAACGGCATCAAACAGCTGTAATTAGGGTCACTTGTAGACATGATTTGCTCTTTGCAGCTGTGATATCCTTGGTCTTCACCGGGGAAGAATATAAAGAATTAAACCGCAGTTTGCAGCCCATTTGTATTTCTCAAGATCGTTGCTGTCGGTACCTCTGCAGACATCTGTCACGCTGCCTGCGCTATTGCCAGCTGAGACTTTTCACACAAGTAAGTTTTTTTTTGGTATCTGCTGTTGTTGAATAAACATTCAGTCGATGCCTTCGTGGAGAAACTGCATTTCACTTCCCGCCTTCTTCAGCTGCTCGTCATCGTACATCAAACTACACGGTAAACTCAAATCCTGCACATTGATATGGTTTCTTTTTGGTATATTCACAATTGAAATGAACATTTATTATCACTTACAGGGGATTCAGATTTAATTACTTAATATTTGCCATATTACTTAATATGTAGATCTAGTATTAGTCATATAAGAGTGTTGATATAACAGCAGCCATAGTATACTCTGTACATTAGTAGTCTTCGGAATTATCACTGTTAGGCTGCCTCATTCTGAGCACCTTTTGAAAATGTGTCATAAATAATATTACATATTGTTCTAAATCTGCTGTTTTCTGAACATAGGCGTTGAATAAAACAATAATATTGGATGTGTTCTCGGGTGAATGCAATAATATGCGTTTGTTCCTCTCAGATAAATCTACAGCTCTTTTAGCTTAACGACGTCTTAGGCGTTCAATTTTCTGTTTTGAACAATTTGAGGATATCCTTGTTTCGGTACCTTTTGTTCCCACTACATGTAGCGGTTTATCCCAAACATTTTTTGTGTTTCTAGTTAACATTTTTCTTAAAGGATTCGGTAGGAGCGTAGCAACCCTTTCTTGCCAATGCGATATTTTATGACAGATTCGTTAGACCGAGGCAACATATCAGCTGGGCAAAGGTATAGCCGAACCACTTGTTCTTTACCGTCTGTACCGTTTTCAAAATGAATAAATCCTTGTTCCTGGCGGGACTTCTTCTCTCGCCCCTCTCTGTTCAGTGTGGCTGGCTTCGGGGGCGGTGGGCGAGGATCAGGGCAGCGCTGAACCTCTGAATGAGCCATCTGGCTCGGAATTACTTTTCAATAAAGCGGCTCCGCGCCACCACCCACTTGTATCATATTCCCGGAACGATCGGGCTCCCGTTCTGCAACACACAGGCACAACATAAGCTGCATGAAAGCCAGCCCGGGCTTTAGTATTCAGGGCTTTTGTCTGCCTGCTCGACGGTTTTTAAAAGCGGTTGTTTTTTACTCGCACGTGCACCTATTCGGTTTCATTTTCGCAACGGGCTTCATAAACGGGGGGAAAACACACACACACACACACCAGAAACAACTCGGGTAGGCTAGTTATACCCTCACTTTGTATCTGCCCTACGTGTTATTTGTCACGAGAACCCCCAAATGGTACGTTTGTTCCATTATCTTAAGTGTATTAGTGATAGAAGTCCGTGCAGTACGTTTTAAGATACTCGAATAATGACGAAGAGACAACGACAAACCAAGTAGAGAAATACCCATCAGGTATAGCTGTTTCTGAAACGTTTGGCTATAGAATTATTTCTTTCAGTCGACATTCTTAATGACCCATCTGAGCCCGCACCGCGGGTAAAAGACACAACTGTACAAACACCGGCTGAACGCCGCCTCTCGCCGGCACAGCCAGCACAATCAAATGTCTGTCTCATGATTACGGAGAGCAAGGAGGTAATAACCTCGACTGCACATCGGACGCCCCCCCTCCATTTAAAAAAAAAAGGGTGGAAAGAGATTACGATAAAGCGCGCAGAGACAAGACCAGAGAGACGCCGAATTACCTCACTGATTAGATTATGGAAACTGGCAGCCCCGCAGCGTGGCAGAACGCCGCAATTAGCATAAACAGCAACGAAATCGTCGTAGCACGATAGTACACAATAACCATACTAGTTGCAGTCGGAGTAGCCTATTCACCGCAACAGCGGCTGGCGATATGCAACGCGTTTACTACGCTGCCTTCAAGGAATGTGTGATATTTGCACGCCCCTCAGTCTGCCGTCCCAGTCCGAGACGGGAAACTGGAGACAGAGGGTTCCAGAGAGCTCGGACAGCTCGCAGCGAGACGGGGCTGGGAAACAAAACGCTTAACCTCTGTCTCTCTCAGGGCCGGGCGTCGCTCGCAAGCAGCTCAGCCCGTGTTCTATTTGTGATGCAGCGGGCCAGAGAGAGCACTCTTCACATGCCGCCGAAAAAGGACGTGGTCACGTTGTGCGTGTCGGCGTCTGTGGAAATAGACACGTATGCGCGCCTCTTTGCCTATCTCCAAGACGAAAACAACCCCTGTGCAATTCCTCTCAACTCTTGCTCTTGAAATTGTACGCGATTTCAGAGACCCAGCCCGCCGGACCTATTGCAGCGAAGTGACACATGTAACTGAACAATGGTCTGGAGGCCAAGTCTGACAGCTTTTATCAGACTGGGAAAAGAGTAATGGTTGAGGGTACAGACGGGGGGGAGTCAAGCACCAGAATTAGGCCTGTAACGCGTAACGCAAGAGTCCAAGTTCCCTCTTTCAGAGCCTGCTTTTGTTCTTATGTTGAATTCGATTCGATTTTATTTAAACCTGATAAGGATGGAAGGTTATACCGAGGTGCGATTTCGCCACTCTTAATTGCGCTATTCAGAAACGAACGACACTGCTTTAAGAGTGTGTCCTACCCACTACATCGACAGGCTTGAGAAGACTGTCGGTCTCAAGTCTTCCTAGACGCAAAAGACACCATCCTTGACAAATGCAACACAAATGTACACCCAGAGACGGTCGTAAACAGGTTCCTGGTTGTGCTTGCACAAGATACGCTGCCTTTTGCTTTCAGTTGGGCATGTTTCCAGCGCAGGAGGACACGGGGCCGCAGGAGACGAGCCTGACTCGTTATCAGAGCGCTGCGTCGGGGCTCGGGAAAGCTACAGGACTCAACGATAAACAACAGAGACATCTAAAGCGGGGGGGGGGTGGGGATTAGGTCGAAAGAGTTTAAACGTTAGCCCTCGGGGGTTACCAGACGGTCATTTCACGTCGTCAAAGACCCCCACTACCCCTTCTGTCGGTAAATCTGTAGATCAATACGGTGCGCTGGCGTGCGCGCGAGGTTTATGCGAGGGTTTAATAACGCGGTAAGAGGGGCGTCGGCAGACGAATGGTTAATCTCTCTTCCGACACCACCCGGGTCCCTTTCCTCAAACCACCCCTTTTTATATCGGGTTTTTTTTTTGTGCCTGTGTGTGTAATCTAAAAAGGGAAAGAAAGAAAAAACGCAGGGTCTGCTGTAAACCGTCCATCAGCAGCAGAGTCCAACCTGCCAGTGATAATGTGCGATCAACACGAAATCACCACCGGCAGGCACGATCCATCATCCCCGCAATGCTCGCGCACAGACCGGAAGGGGGGAGCGCGTGTGTGTGTGTGTGTCTGTGTGTGTGTGCGTGCGTGCAGAGGAGGTTCACTGAAGGGGAGGAGCTTTTTTTTTTAAAGAACGTTTTGTGAGCGCTGGGAAACAGAAGGCCGTTTGCCGCCTGATAGCCTGTGCTGTGTCGCCCGCATTATTCCTAATTGGTTATCCTAATTGATGGGAGCGTACCCTCTCCCCCCCCCCCCTCTCCCCCCACCACCAATAATTTTTTTATGAGTCAGTTCGGAGAGGGGTGGGTCATAAAGCAGGATAAAACAGGAATTATGTCTTCCTCTGACTTTAATCCGTGGAAAACAAAAACGTCCTGCCTTTCCTTCCAAATTCACAGGCCGGCTTGCAGTGTCGAGTGGTCTTCAAATGCTCGTATTTAACCCCCGCGCTGTCTCTGTCTCTGCAACGGTTTTTTTTTTTACGAAAATGTCGGTTAAACAGGAAGAGGACAGATCCTCGCGCATTTTTTTTTTAAACGAAAAACTTGAACGACTGGAAGCCAGAACTGGCTGAGCGAAGATGATCTAGTGGTTATGCAAAACAGGCTTCATTCACAAGCAGGTGTTATCTTAGAGAGGAAACGCCAAGCGAAGAGGGGGACAGCGCGGTGGAAACCGCAGAGACACCTGTGGTAGGTCAGGCGCTTCTGAAAGAAACTGGCGCCCTTGCGAGGTGTTTCAGAGCCCAGAGCACGGTGACTTCACTTCCTCAAAACAGACCTACTTTGTACGCTTCAGTTTGACAGACTACGAAGCGGCGCGTCTTTGTCACGAACGAACCACTACTGCTAACGCACACAACACGACGGCCTGTACGGGAAGAGCACGCTGCAACAACAACAACAAAAAAAAAAGAGGCGACCCAGCCACCGTGGTTTCTGTGTTTATTTAGGCTGCTTCAGCACACAGGCGTGGTAAGAAAAACACTGGCGCTAACTAGTCACAACGACGCTTGATTTTCTGCCAGAACCGTGTAACGCTTTCATTTTCTGGATCACGCGACGTTTATTTAAAACAAAGACTGATACCAGTTACATTTCTGTGTGATGTAGATTGCCAAGCCCGTCAACTTGGACTGAACCGCAGCAGACTTTTCATTTTTGTTTTGTTTTTTGTGCGCGCTCAGGGAAAGGCGCATGCTACTCCATTTATATTTAAGTGTAAATCGTTTTGCAACGTGACCAAGTCTCCGACAGCATAAGAAAACAGTAATTGCACGCGCGTAAACCGACGTCAGAGGATTTATGTCGATTAAAGTTACAGCCCATGGAAAAGGCGTTTTACAATCGAGGCAGTACCGCCCATTTGTCGCTGATGGGTGTAAGGACCCGTCACAAACTGCATAAACTGCAAGAACATTTGCCTTGCTTTTCTTTTTTGTTTTGTAAGGAAGTGTAACGCAAATTATTTTGCGGTAGAATTAACGTATAGACTAAGACACAAACTATAGGAAACGAAGTAGTTAAGATACCTGAAGAAAAGCAAGCATCTACTCTGAACGCTCACCCCTCTCTTACTATATATAAGGAGTATAAAAAATTTAGCCGTTCTATACATTAGACAGCGCTATAGATGCGTGTGTATATTTTTAGCCCCTCTGCGACCGCAGTTCTAAAAGAGGCGATTACGCTTCAGCTGGCGAATGTCTTACCTAAACGCTACAGGGCCGAGAAGTGGCGCGGACAGCGAAGAAACACCTCAATTACAGACCTGCCAGCACACGTAAAAAAAGCTGGAAGAGTACGTTTATAAGCCTCCCTCGGTGCGGCTGAAGGTGGAACAGGACTGGGAGCAGACAGCAGGAGGGTTTTAATTCTGGGCATCAGAAGGAGGAGAGTGTAATAACTGGGTTCTGCCGCTATCACTAATCAGGAGATAAAACCATAACCTCCACAATACATAAGCTTCAATTAAACGATCTTATTACCATATGAAACTGTAGATCCGGTGGTTTCATTACGCACTTGGTTTATAAAACTAACCACTTCCTTCCTCCTTCGTCCGCAGCCTTGTCTGGTTAATTTCGTGTCCACTGGCCAAGCCAGAGGCTTACCAGAGCATGATTCTCGAGTTTTCTTTAACTTGGGGTCATGCTCTGTCAGCCTTCGTGACCAACCGCTGCATTTGCGCCACAGAGCTCCGCGAATACAGGAGGACACACGCATCTCTCTCCAGACCGATTGGACTAAGCACGCAGTCGCTCATTAGATACTAGACGGGTTCACGTCCAGAGACAGTCTACGGGACTGTTTTGGGCCATCTGGGGGGCAGGCCAGTGTGATTGCGGACTTTTTTATTTCTGCCCTGCATATCGTCGTTGGAAAGAAATCCGCAGCTCGGAGCTGGAGCGCTTAGGCACAGACGATAACTACGGACTCGGCTCCTTGCTGTAAGCCAGCGGTCTCTGTGTTTGATTGGAGTAATGGTAGTTAAAAGAGGGTCTGTACAGTAGCCCGTGGGCACTAACCAGCGGGCTCTGCTGTCTGACGTCGACGGGACTCGGGGCAGGTCCGCCTTTAAGAACCAGATGGTACTGGAGCGCGGGGAGAGATTCCCGCCGCGGCTGTGCTTTCAGAGTCTGCCCCGCCCAAGCAGAGCCGCGGCTGCCCCACCAGGGACACAGTAAGGACAACAGGCCTCCGGCTTCGACTTTACGGCTTAGACGACAATAAAGCCTCTCTTCCCTAACCGGGGAAAACAGTGAAACCGGGAGCTAAAATGATCTATATTGCAGTCGTCCCGAGTCCGCTGTACTCTTTAATAAGAGGTCTTTGTGAAACTTTCCTTTGAAGCTACACCAGTGCCCCCTTTTGACCACTTGCTGTATTGCTGCATAGACGACGTCGAAATGCACGAAACGCGGTACAGTTTAGCGCTGTACTCTATTCAAGTTAACGAATTTGAAAATACCACCCGTTTTCGTAGCTATGTCGTGACCAATGTATACATTTACGTCGTTTAAGTTAGGCTTACTAAACAAAACTGACCAAGTACAGTTGGTCATCTTTAAAATAAACGCCCTGCACAACGCCTCTGAATTGCCCCTCGAAACTGTCCATTACAAACGGGGAGCGAAAAGACTACAACGCCTTCTTGTTGAGTCGTTTTGAAATGCACTTTTTACCTTCGCTGAAACGACGTTTATCAACATTAGTGTGTTAAAGCAAGCACTGAAATACGAAACTACCCGGTTTTGAAACACCGAGTAGCCTGTGATCAAATGCGCAACACGTGAAGTGATCTCACCGACTGGAGGTCGTTCGACGGCGGGGAGAGATTGTTTTTCAGTCCCATTTGGCTTTAAACTCACACTCGCGCTCTTCTGTAATCTGTGCCAAACTGCGACACTGTTCCGTGAAATTTGTCTTTACGCAACAGAGAGTGTCACTTCTCCGAAGTGCACGATGTGTCCGGGTTGGGGGAAAGGAACGTCAAAGTCAAAATTTCCCATAGTTGTTCCCTAGAGAAAATACATCGAAAACCCAGCAGAAAATAGTTCAACATGAACACATCTCCTCTTATACCTACCGTTCCTTAAGAAATATTTTGATTTGCGCTGTGGTTCGTAGGGGGTTTTCTTAACCATGCTTTTATGAGAAAGCAGCCGATGGCTGGTACACTCACTGTACCCCCAGTCCTGTCCTGGAAGCACAGGGCTCAAGGTGCGTCTTACATCCACTTTCAGGACGCCGGGCACACGCCTGTACAAACAGGGACAGTGTCTGAGCAATTAGGCTAGGCAGCGGCGTGTATAAGAAGCAGGAGGGTCTTACACCGCGGAGAACCAGGGACAGAGACGAACAGGTTTTTGCAGACGTCTGTTCTTTATTGTGCAGGTCTTTAGAACTGACAGAGAATCGCAAAACCCCGCCAATGCACCTACTGTAAGTGCTGTAACGCGGTAACCCCAAAACACAAGCGCCACAGCTTCGTCAACACCAGCGGACGGTGTGTGAGACATAACAGAAGGGACCGGAGTCCCGAGAGAAAACCCACTTAGTAAGTCCACGCAGAAGGGTCCCCAAACCGAAACTGAACTCCCTTCATTCATTTTGGTGTCCCGGGTCTTTGTTTCAGTTGCGAATCCTGAATTGGTCCATTGGGCTAACCACCCTTGTGACCTTTCCCAGACTCTGAATGGTTCTTCAAGTCCCCCGATAATCGCACCTGTTCAAGGTTAAAGAGATTCAACTCCTTTAATGAGTCTGTCTGCGCAAAATCACCAACCGCCAAGTGTTCATAATTACCTGCAGTGGTGAAGTGTGGTTTTTAAAGGTGCCCGCTGTTTGTTTCCGCTACCAAATGGTGTTGGTCCCGTTAGTACGAGCGAGCTTTATTTACCGCCATTACCGGAGTGCGGGGCGAGTTAAAACAGCTATCGCAGAGCAAATGGGAAAGAAAACACGGAAGACCCCGAGGGAGCCGGAGCCTGACAGCTCCAGCACGTGGCGTGAAGACCGAAACAAGTTCGGAAAGTGGAAACGTCGGGCGAGGTTTGACTGACGCGGCGCCTCTTCAGATCTGTTGGAATCGGTTCTCCGCTCCCCCGAGGGCGTCCCCTGTTAACAGGGGGCTTTTCACGGCGTTTCCCTGCGGTCTGCTGCTGCTAATCTTCGAGATTTAAACACATGCCACTGCCAATTTCTCCCCACATCCAAAATGTTCACCAAAGAGGAAAATGCACAGGCTTTTTTTTTTTAAGTGGAAGGATTCGTTCTGTTTTCGGTTAGCTTTGGAAACGCTCCTTTAAGCGGCCCCAAGTAGGAGTTCCTCAAGCGTCCTTTCCCGTTTTTTTTTTGGTAAATCGTGATAATCGTGGGGTAAGTAGAGCAGAACGGATAGTATAATTATTTTTCTGTTTGATGTTTTCTAAACCCACAGTTTCAGCGGAAACTATCTGCTCCACCGTGCCCAAGCACATTACTCTGCTAGATTCTGAGCGTATTTTAACATTTTAAACCGGTGTCTCTTTCTGAGAAAGAATCCAAATAATCGACTCTTAGGTGTTGATTTTGTCTTGCTGAATACGATTCGCAACTGATTATTAAATGTTTGATATTGTTTGTGAAACCTTTGATAAATTAGCTGTACATGGGTTTTTTTCGGGTTATGATGTCCCGCAAAAAAAAAAGACTCCTGGATTATTCTGCAAATGATCTGCAAATAGTTTGGATGTTTTGAGAAAAAATAAACAGGAACTCATTGAGCTGTTCACCGTGTTAAAAGACCTTAAGGCTGACTTCTTTTTTTCTTCCTCTTGATGTTACGCCCACTAAACAAATTATCTCAGAAGCAGACGATTCCGGATCCTTAGCGAAACTAGATCACGAGAGTAGATGGTATCCCTGCCTGGCAGCCTGGGACGATCTCAATTTCACGTCGTGTGCGACCCCTTCATTGGCTCTCCCGGTCTGTGTGCGGCGAGAGGAAGAAAACCGCTCCCCCCGGGGCTCGAGCTGGGGGTCGACAGATCTGCTCGCGCTGGAACTGGGCTCGCGTGAGGGGAGGAAGGGAAGGAAGGGGGGGGCAGAGGTCTAAGTTTAAGAAGCCAGTAAGTGCGACGTTGCGTCCCAAGCCAATCTATTTCTCACAGCTCAGTGGGTGACAGACAGCGTGAATCGAAAGCTGTAAGACGCGGGAGGGTCCTGCCAGACAGCTTTCTAGAGAGAACCACACACACACACACCCATCGAAAGCCCTTCATTACGGTCGCATTCTGCGCAGCCACTGAAGAAGCTGACAAAAGAAATACCAGCACTCCCCGAGTCGCTGTTGGTGGTTGTAGCTTGTACTAACACTCTCGTTTTAGTATGCTCATTTATGGCGAGGCAATAACATTACCGAGGAGATATATATATATATTATAAACGGCGTTCGTAGTGAGACGACCAAGCGAGGGCCAGTCAGAGGGCACTCCCCGGAAATCCGGACTGTGTGGCGGCGGCATTCTGGATGGGCTTGGCGGCCTCCTGGGTGTTGAGCGGTTCTGCGGAGATCTTGGACAGTCCGGAAGCGAAGGCTGTGTTTCGTTCGGAGTTTGTAATGAGAAAGGCGCTGCGAATCGCCTTAGAGCGCTGCAGCTTCAGATCTTCTTCATGTTCTGTCCTCTACACGTGTGTGTGTGTGTGTCCTGTTCAAAAAGGACTCCCCAGTTTAGACATCCACACTGAGGTCTAGTCCTATTGTTAATGACTCTGTAATTAATTATTTATAGGCAGAGGTACAGATAACTCAAGCTTTAAGTGTTCCCAGAGCAGATCCACCCCTTAGCCAGCCGATGTAACGTGCCACACGTGGGGAGATCAGTTTTGATTGCATCCCTTGATTTTTCAGCGCACAAGAACCCCAGGGGTTCCAGGATCCCCGGTTGAAAATCCCTGTTCCTCGGGCACCGCACTGCCTCTAGAGGGCGCTGTACCGACAGCAGGCTAGCGTCTTGCTTTGTCATTCTGCAAGCCGTGCAGCGGGTAACCTCTCCCCCTCTGCGCCTCGCTGGCGTGCCTCAGACGCTCTGATGTGGTGTGTTGTGCAGGCTGCTGGGACCGAGGTTGTGTTTAAACAGGTGTGTGCTTCGGGCCATATTCCCACCAGGGGAACGTCTGTTACCACGCTTTCGGTTCGAGCTGTTTCTGAAGCTGAAGAACAGACCGCCTTCGTGGGTTTTATACGTCGGCGTCAGCACTTGCTGCTATGCGCGTCAACATTCTCTCTGAAATAAAAGCGACCCTCTTCATCTTTTTTTTTATTTTACATTTAATCATCACTTAAAATGGCGAAATCCCAGAGTCTGGATCTCGACCGCCTGGCGGGGAAGCCAAGTTACAGATTCCTCAAACCCGTCGTGTAAAGACGTATTTTCTCCACTGGAAATTAATTCCCTTTGGTTTCCAATTGGGACCCTGACAACTATTGAGTGTGAAACAGTACTTTTGGTTAATCTCGTCTATACTCTTTAGGATTGTATAGGCTTAGATAAAAATCCCCTTTCAATATCCCGTGTACTACACTGCAAAAAATGAATAGGAGATTGTCCATGACAACCCCCCATACCAAGGATCATTCTGCTGCTCTTCTTTGAACTCTGAAGCCACAGTTTGCTCTTTGTGGTATGTGTTGTGTACTACTGTAATAATAATAATACATTTTATTTTATATAGCACCTTTAAAGGTGGCTTCTCAAAGCGCTTTACAGGATGACAATAACAATAAATAAGAAGACTACAACAATAAATAAGAAGATTTCACAAGATAGGACACAATTATAATTACAACAATACAACAATAACAATAGAGGAGACCGTGGAAGGTGGTATTAAGAAGAGTAGAGGGGTGAAGAATGGAACCAGTTAAGTAAAGGCTTTTCTGAAGTAGAGGGTTTGGAGTCTGGATTTGAAGGAGTTTAGAGAAGGTGACTCTCTAATATCCTTGGGCAAAGAGTTCCAGAGCTTGGGGGCATAGCAGGAGAAGGCCCTGTCGTGAAAATGTGAGCATACTGTACTGAAAATGTGAGCATGAATTGCCTTCAAGTTAAACTCTACAGCTAGCATGGGGATGTAGCGATCTGTTTGCGTGTGTAGTGCTTTGCCACATTGTCTTGATGAGGATGCAGAAGAATCCACATGAACAACCCAGAGCCCTGTAATTTGAAGTAGCTTCTCGCAGCTCAGAAACACCCATGTGATACACAGTGTATGTTTCTGCCAAACTGATGATTCTGTCTGTCTTCATATACTATTTTTTATACCATCTGACTAACAAGTTTGTAAAATATCCCAGAACCAAATAACTCATATAGGTCAGTAAGAATGTCAGCAGATGGACACCTGCAGAACACCCCTGCCTAGATCTAAGATGGTAAATGATTTAGACAGGAGCTGATACAGTTCTGAGTAATACGTCAAATGTGTTAATTAGTGGTATGAATTTCCAAGCCCTTTATGCCCCACTTGGCATCCATGTGGCTCTTCTGGGCTTAAGGTGAGATCTGGAAGAGATTATATACATTTAAGTTTGGACCACATGGAAAAAATCAGATTAACAGCACTGTGTCTCTTCCTTGCCTCCACGCTTGTCTACTATTATTCTGGAATTACGTCAAAGGCTCAGAAAACGGCCTCCTCATTCTTACTTTTCATGGGAAAAAAATCGTCCTCTTTAAAATCACATCATTTGAATCCCACATAAATGAAAAGTTGGGATGCTAGGCTTTGTTCAACCTGGTAATTCTTCATTATCTCTTATTCATTTCGTATGACACTCTTCTTTATGCATATAGTGCACTTCATCAATTGTTTTTTACATCCATTACATTTAGTGAGATAATTAAAATCCATTAATTTTTGTCTGTCTCTAAAGAATCTCGAAAGGCTCTGTGTGATTCAAGTACCTTTACAAGCTGATGGTTTGGAAACCAGTGGGTTGTAAGCATAGTTTAACGAGCACCCCTGAGCTGGAAAAGTAAAATGCATGTGCTTATTTTAACCCCCAAAATGAACTAACGTACACCACTTCTTTAAATATATTGCATTTTTATGGTATTAAAAATGAATCATTCATGTTTCGCAGCTTTTCCAGGTTTATAGATGGAGTTGCGCGCTGTGGTTATGCAGTGAACTTATTTGAGGTTTAGCTGATTGGAGTCGCTGTGTTTTTGCTCTTAGCCCTGAGTGCCTTTCTTTGCAGGGCAGGCAGCCGGGGAACAGAGCCAAACAAAACCCTCATGTCCCGTGAACTGGCTGGTTCTGGTGTCGACAAGGACTTATCGCAGGTCATTGGGCAATTTATCAGCCAAGCACAGAATGGAAGCCTGAAACAACCACGTTCAGTTTAGAGCTCTTTCCACTTATCACACTTATCATCATTACGTGTTTTTTTGTTTAAGCCTTGCCCACCCTGACAAGCAGCTCAGGCTCATATACAGTACAAAGGGCAACACTTTCTCTACTGGACCACAAGACCATTTTTCAAATAACAGCTGTTTGAATTCATATGTAATCAGCACACAAGTCTATATGTGACAGCTATGAATGAAACCTAGTGGCCTTTCTACAAAGGATTAGCACTGTGCAAATAACTTTCTAAAAATAATGAATGTAGGAAGGGGAGAAACTCAGGAGGCCCAGTTTTAGTACAAAAGTACTGCCTTTGAATTTATTGCTCATTAAGAATAAAAGGCATTATGTTTGTGCCAATCCCAGTATAAAATACATCATCTTATCCTGGAATTAATGTTACTTTTCACAAACAAGCTGGAGTGTTTCAATAAATATTTAACAAGACAATACGTATGTTTAGGAGCGATCCAGATGAAAACCAGACACGTCTTTACATTGAAGTCACATGGCTGAAGGTGACTCTTTGGAGTTCATTGGGGGGGGGAAGGACAGAAATAATTCTTGGATCATCAAGTCAAACAGGCAAGAACGCCCAAATGGCTTCCTCTTTTTTGCAACTTTTTTATGCTCTCTTACATCTGACTTTCGCATAAAACACACAAAGACATCATAGTTGTTTTAGATGTATATTTGTACAGCTTGCCAAGGAAAGAGAAAAAAAGACGACTGCTCAGTTCCCATGAAGAATACAGGCCCATAATGATCTAGTGTTATATGAGCTATCACGGCACTTCACAGTTTTGCATAAAGAAAGATGAATTCTGTGGGAAGTTGTGATGTATTGGAGTACTCTGCTGCTGCACATCCTTCTTGCCATTACAGAGTCATTAGGGTACAGAAGGAATACTGTCAAATCAACCCATGTATTTCTGAAAAAGACCCACATCATTTGATTAATGGGTCTTTCCAGTTCCCTTATCTAATACCCAAGGAGACACTGTACTGGAAGGGAAAAAGAGCTAGGAAATTAAAGGAAACTAACTTTTGTGTTTTGAAGGATGAATAGAGCAAGAATAAAGAGAAGAGCCACGGTTGTTCTATAAATAAAAGGGCTGAGGACATTTTTCGTTTTTTGTTTCTTTTTGCAAACTTCATGGGTGAAATATGTTTTTTTTTCTCAACTGATCAGTTTTGATAATTTTTTCTACACTGAAAAACTAAGACAACGTTACATTTTCAGCTGAAATGTGGTAATCCTTTCTCGTCACCTCGCAGAAAGGACGTGCATGTCGTCCTGTACAAGTAAGTAAGAAAACCTGGTACATCTGCAATTGGGATGCACGCTGCTTATGCATTTAAAGTACTGAATTGAAATGCACTGGAATATTCGATAAAAATGCAGCATTTCAGTGGTGGATGTATATGTAAAGCACTTTGGAATAAGAAGTCCTACATAAGTGCAATTAATCATTAACTATTATTAGGCAAACAAATCTAGGTCACTTTGTTCCGATTGAATTTCATTAAGCATTCAGTCACCAGAGCACCCCTCTACTTCTTTCTGTTTTTGAGGAGTCTATTCAATGAGGCTGTCTGCTACCTACTCTGCAGCAGGATTACATTTCATTATTACTTAAAAAGTAAAAGGGACCCTGCCGAGTGTCATTTTTATAGTCCAATCTCTCTCCTCAACATTAACCTGAAAATTCTGCACAAGTCGCCAGCTCCACTGCAGTCATTCAGGATCAGAGCCAACTTATCCAAAGATGCTGTTCCTTCTCCCCCACTCATAGACAACATGGAATTCAGTCATCCTCAATCTCAGCTGATCCTGAGATGCTCCTTCCCTGCAAAGTCCTTCATGCATTAGAGAGGGATTATTTATACATTTATCTCTTCACATTTGGAATACCTCCCCCTAATCGTGTATTTCTACAAACTCAGCATGATCCGATTATTTTGTGCTGGCCCTGTGGCACATCTCAGGGCTCCCTGTGTCTCCACTTCAGTTCGCTTTGGTAACTGAACCCACCTGTGTTACTGTGGACTTCTTCTGGGTCTCAGGAGGAGGGATTCAGGGCAGTCAGAGCCTTCCTTACATGCAGATGGTCTGTTACTGGACAGTACATTTGGCCAGCAGCCATATCACCCTGCAACTCACAACTGGCAAACCCATGTAGCTCAGCAGGTGTGAGCTTGGCCTGTATATGGATGGGTGACCTCCTGCGAAAACCTGAGGTTGCTCCTGGAAGAGGTGTTAGTGGGACAGTAGGGGGCGCTCACCCTGTTATTAAGCATATGGACCAGTAGGTGGTCTAATCCAGCATTTCCAGACCAATGCCTCTACAAAGTAACCATGTTCACTGTAGGAACCATGCTATAGGAACTGCGGTGCTTCTGATGAGATGTTATTACAAGGTCCTGACTGCTTGGTCATGGAAGATCCCCTGGTGATGTTTGTGAAAGGAGAGGCGTTAACCCCAGCATCCTGGATAAATTCCACATTGGACTCGCTCAATCTGAATTTCCCACCTAATTCAATTGGCAGGGTAGCTTCTCACTTCTCCTCCTGATCTGCTGTGTAATGAGGTTGCTGGTGCATAAAGGGCTTCATATGTCATCCAGATGGGAGCTGCACTTTTACGGTGGATAAAATGGCTCTCCTCCTACATGTGAGGCTTTTTGGGATGAAGAGCAATATACAAATGTAAGCAATGGTAATTATTCAGTCTATTCAGTTATTAAAGTCATTAGTTCTCTCCTCTGACTTTTTTTTTAAAATATGGAACAACCAGTTAATGAAACCAAAATGAACTCGCAAAGAGGTGATCTGCTGTCCCTTTTCTAAAATGTCAGGATGCAGTACTTTAAAATGAATATTTTAAAGTTTCAAGTGTCTTTATTATAAAACACAATTTTGTTTTCTAGATTAATCATTTCTTTTGCCTGGCAGAACAAACCACCCAGTACCAAAAACCATTTATTCAAAAGAGAAAGGCAGATGGTGGTTTAGCTCTGCTGAATTTGGGGTATTGTTGTTGGGCTGGAGGCGGCACAGTGGCGCAGGGGTTAGCGTTGCTGGCGCGTAACACAGGGGGCCTGGGTTCAATTCTGGACCTGGGCAGCCATCTGTGTGTTGCTGTGCACGCAATCTGAGTTTGTAGGCTCTCTTTGTGTCCATGGGGGTTTCCTCCAGGTGCTCCAGTTTCTTCCCACTGTCCAAAGACATGCTGGTAGGTTTATGGGCTTCTGGGAAAATTGGCCCTGGTGTAAGTGTGTGTGTTTGGGTCTGTGTGTGTGCCCTGCAATGGACTGGCATCTCACCCAGGGTGTATCCTGCCTTGTGCCCAGTGCTTCTTGGAACAAACTCTGTGCTACTGTGGCCTGGAATTGGATAAGTGGCAATTGAAAGTGATGTGATTAACGATCTGCTACAGGGCAACACCGAGGCGGGGAGAGAGTAAACAGGATATTGCTCTTCCTCAATAAACAGGGAAAAAAAAGCCATTTTTGCCTCTGCATCACATTTTGCCGCTGTTAAATGCGTTCAACTGTGGAGTCAAGCGTTATACTTGGCAGGCCTGCTTCAGCTGAACCTGCACACAGACGCCACTGCGCGACGGCACTGATCTGACACGCAGTCATGGTTTAATCTGGCGTCGCTGACAGCAGCCCTGTCAGCCGCAGCCCTCAGAGGCTCTGCGCCCGCGCCGTGCTGGAGAGAGACAGATGAAAGGAGCACGGCGGCCCGTCTTCCTTTCTGTTCTTTCAGTGGGTTTTGTCTGATGCTGGCTTCCTTGCGGGAGAGAGATTGAAGATTCATGAAGGAGGGGAATTCTTCTGCTCTCTTTTCATTAATCCTATTGTTTGAAACCCCGTGTGACCCTTAAAATAAACGCGTCTGGTGGGCTCTAGCTCTGTACCCCCCGTGTGCCTCTTGCTTGTGGGCTCAGTGTTCCTCAGCGCTGTTCTTTTACATCAGGAGTCCCCAGTCCTGGTCCTGTGTGTCTGCAGGTTTTCTAGGGCTCTTGAAAGCAGCAGCACCTGAAGAGCTGGGAGAAGCTGTTAAACTCGTCCCATTAAGCCAATAATGAGCAGATTAAGGTTGTTAAGAGCCCAGCTGGTCTGAAAAACCTGTAGACTAACAGGCCCTCCAGGATTCGGAGCGAGGACCGCCATTCCACGTTATCATTATTTTCTTTGTGAATTTCTCCTGATGAAACAAGAGTGATTTTTTTTTTCCCCCCAGACAGATCTGGCTATAGGACAGCGACCTCCGAAATGCACACAAAGAGGCTTTCCCACCTTTGCAATAAAAAATAAATTCTGCATGGATGGATGGGGGGGGTGCAACCTCACCTGCCTACCCCCCCCCCCCCTTCCAAAAACAAAGTCCTGCCGGGCCTACACGCGAAGAGCAGGCACCTTTCTATGTTTTTACAGTGCGTCCTCCCTTCGTTCACCCGTCACGAAACACACCTCGCACCTCGGCATTCGGGCAGCCTTCACAACAGGGTCTCAACCCCGACACCAATGGCCACTCTTATTGGACAGGTCCCTACAGATACATGATTTCCTCCTTCAGTGTTTGGTTCCCTTTCTTCTGGCATAGATTAGGATCTAAGTACTTTAAGAAGGAGCTATGCTTTGAGTGCGTCTTTGTCAGCTTCCAGGGCCTTTCTGGTAACTTTACGTTTCAGCTACCTAAACATCCAGACTTTTATTCATACCAACATTCAGGGTTTTACTTTAGCACATTGAAGATGGCTGGATGAAGGAGATCTGGAGATCGCAGAATACTGGCAGGCAGGTCAGTGTCATGGAAAGTGCACACCTTCTCGAGCTGGACCGGGACTGATTCAGTTCAGACTTCGTCATCGTGCTTCAGTGTGAGGTCAATGCCCCAGAATACTTACAGCAATTTTTTTTTATATCGCTGCTGGGATTATCCAGAGCTGGAGAGGATTAAATTCTCCTGAGGTGCCTCTATGTTACTCTGGGCGGCAGCTTTGCAGCTTTTTTGCACATCTATTGGCAACTCCCTTTTGTCTGAGGAGCAGGCATCTGTCTCAGCAGCTCTGTGGCTCTGCTTTGCTCTTCTATAGCCCCTATCACGGTATGTCAAGCAAGCGCTGGGTCATATGCACTCACAAAATGCAGGGCCCCAATTCAAATGTAGTTCGATCTTTTACAGCCAACCTCAACTAATGCGCAGATTAGTCGGATTGATCTACCTTTATTTGTCGTCCCCCACCAAAAATAAACCTGATGAAAAATGATCAGTGGTCTGATTATTGGTTGCCCCGATTGTTATTAAAATAATTCAGTGTGCCAATCCCATGATTCAAAGCGCTGAAAAAAATGGATCATGTTGGCTGTAGCCATAACCGGTTAAGGCATGGGGCTTTTCAGAAGCTTGGTGATGATTCTCTTCCCAAAGCACCACCCCACAGTGTCTTTCAGTCCGTCACAACGTCACGCCTCTGCCACAGATGTACGTGAGAGTGATTTTTCACCATCCTGTCGAGTCGGTCTTCCCATTTCCATTCTACCTGACTTCTGAAACATCTCTTTGGTGCTAAGAATGAATGCGATCATTAGTCAGTGATCGCAGACCTCAATAGAGCTCGCGTGGCAGGGGCTCTTGAAGACCACCGGGGACAACGTCAGAGGTTCCAGCTTTCCTTCAAGAGGAGATGAGCGAACAAGGGGTCCGGGTTGAAATATTCTGGGATTGCTTTTTCCCCAGCCTGGGGCCACATTCATTTCGGAGAGCTTCAGCTGCCGTTTTATACGGAGGTTAAATGGAATAACGTATAATGGCATTTCTTCCAGAATAATATAAACCCAGAGGTGCCAGGGGTGGCAAGCATACCAGCCTCTGAGTTCAGCAGCAGGAGCCTTTGCCAGTGCATGCTCATAATTCCTCAGTGGAGGAAGGCAGCGGAATTAATTGGCACAGTAATTAGGAGCATCGTATGCTAGACAGTTCCTTTTGCCCTAGTTTTAACATTTGTCCTCTCTTTTATTAAGAGCTTTCAAACCCGCTGACGTAACAAATAGCTGTACAACACAGGTCATTCACTGCGATGGGGTAGCCAACTTCAATTACCGTAATTAACTGAGGAGCACCAGACAGCTTAGTAACAACGTGGTCAGAGCCAAATGGGGGAAGGGGGGAATTTCCTCCTACAGGTTTACTACTGTGCTACCCGGCGAGGGTCGAAATAAATTAACATTGCCACTGGTGTCTTTCTGTAAGGAGTGCGATGCTCCTGGGTGTTGGGTTGGGACAGTTCGGCTGCGCCACATCTCACGAACCCCAGGTCGTAATAAAAGACTCACACGCACCTACAAGCTTAGAAAGGTAGCCAAAGCGCACACCGACGTGTTTCGTCTTGTTCAGAAAGCAGAGCTGTGCGAAATACGGTGCTGTAGTCTTGCAAAGACTTCAAATCTAGGCGTACGAGCGGGGCCAATGGAAACCGTAAAATGACACGGAGGTTATTGTATTATAGCTCAGTGTTCTCCACGTTTGAACAGTCAATTATAATTTGAGTAGCCAAGTTACTAATCCCTTAGTAACTAAGTACTAATTTCAAGTAACCTATGCCGGACTAATTTAGAACCGAAACAGTATTCAGCGCAGTAAGTAATCTATACTGTTAACACGCTAAGTAAATGGTTATTTCGTAAATGATAAGGCGTTAACAATCTAATAGGCTATGCCTGACGTATGTTCTCTTAAGCTTTTCATTGTGTCAAGAAGCTCAGCAGTCACTGTTGTGTTACTTTTAAACCCACTCGTGCTTAACGTGAAGTACATCATGGGCCCTGAGCTGCAGCAGCCCCGTGGGCGACATCAGGACGGAAAGCTTTAAAAGAAGGCGTCAAGAACCGGCTGGCGAAACATTGCATTGTTTCCATTTCACGAACGGCCATACGAAGGCGTTGATCTTCGGAGAAATAACACTGTGTCATCTAGAAGTTAGCAAACACGTGAAAAGGCATTTGTACTAGTGCAGAGGACCCGGTATTTCTGCAAGTGGACGAGCATCTGCACTCCATCCGTGTTATCGATCAATGACGTTTGGGTGCTGTTATCCCTCATTCCGACCTTCCCCTCCGACACGGTCCTCTGACTCTGCTCTCCAGACAGACCTCACCCACAGCACCGCCCGATCGCAGTACGCGGAAATTATCACTGTGTGGCCGGGACACAGAGGCAACCGGCTCAGGCTGTCCATACATCCCGAAAATATAAAAAGAACACAAGAATGAAATGAACGAAGTTTCAATAGCTCAAAGTAAAGTTCGGCAGAAGGCTGACGAGAGGAGAACGACCGCGCTGGTCAGTAGAATTTGCAATAGGTCGATGGGCTTCACCTCTCCAGCCAGGGTTAACTCAGTCTATAATTAAGTGTTAAATGAGAACCGTGGGGCAGGCAGGCCACTTGTCTCAAGGGTATGTAAATTCCTCGCGGTCTGCTACTCGCCGTCTTAACTGCTGGAGAGGAAATGAGATTCTCTGCTAGCGCGCCAGCCTGGCCTTTATTTTTCTTCCCAGCGTGGGGAGCGAAGCTCGACACGGCGGTCCTGCCAAGCTGAACGATAAGCCCCGGTGATAACAGCCTTGCCTCCGTCCACAGACGCAGCTTATAGTATTAAAAAATATGAACAGATGAAATTCCACCCCGATTAATGCGCAGAGAAAGAAAAAAAAACGTTCGGGCTCCGAGAATGATTACTGCAGTGTATTAGACTAGAGAATAATACCTCTCTCTCTGGGACAGCGGCGTAATGCCGGCTTTTGTAAAGATGAGCGACAGCAGTCGTCGTTTCAGATTTTCCTTATCACTAGAGATATCCTGGGGTTTTACCGACAAAATCCCGGATATCCATTCTTTTACCAAAATCCTGGTGTGAGCAAGGAGAAAATCCAGCGGTAGCCCAAGTGCTTCGACCCCGTTAAAGCGTCTCTTATTAAGTCTTGATGACTTGAAGCTCGCAGTTTCAGTGGCAGCAGATAAGATCAGAGCTGGGCTTAATGACTTGACAGAAGCGAAACCAGCTGCTTTTAAAACGTGTATATGAGCTGTTGCAGTTCATTGTCACACACACACAACGGAAACATGATAGATTTACCTTACGTGTATCATCGGCTCTTATTTATTTTCGATGTGTAATTCACATTGCGTATGCGTGCTCCCGTTTCTCAAGTCTGCCCTAATTCTCACAGTACACAAATTGATACACGGGTGAATACATGAATAAATAATGAAATAAATCTTAGATGAGAAAATAACGTGTCTGCGCACGCCCCGTGACAAACATCGCATTGAAAGCGCTGCCTCCACCCCACGGTGCGTACAAATGGATCTTGACTCGCACTCCTTCCAATAAAGAGAGGCGCTGCGGGGGGAAGCCGAGAGAATCGAATCACTCGTGATAGGGAGCGGGGAGGCCGCACAACTACACAGCAAGCTGAACTATAATCAACAACTGCTCAGCGACCCACCGCCCCCCTCCTCTCTCTCTCTCCGCCGCTCGTTAATTTTCATTTGTCAACTTGCGGCAATCGCTCCATATATCAACAAGGTGCAGGCTGTAGCCTACCAGCTTGGTCTGCCAGAGCTGTGCTTCGCGCAGAACAGCACTGAATCGGAGAAAATTACAGGAAATGGCCTTCTGCAAAAGCACTTTTTTTTTTTTTACCCCGTGCTGTAGTTTTGCATTTGTTCGGCTCGTTTCTGTCTGCTAAATTGCCGCTAGGAGAGCACTCCAAAATATCGAGGGTTAAAAATGTAGACAGATTGCCCCCCGTGCAAGATCCAGGGCATTTCTCGCAGGTCTTTGGATTTTCATAATGAAATGGCTGCGTAGGTCACGAGCGACAGACCGCGGGCTATATTTTATTTCTGAAGCATGACGTGTAGGTTCCTGATCCTGGATGTGTGAGTTGTGTCAGCCTCGGCGGAGATTCAGGCGCGCTTGGTAGACTTGAAAATGTGCCCTACGGATGCAATCAGCGCGCGAATTTTCAGGCACATAAAACAAACTATCGTGCTATACTAATGTCTTTAAACATAGTCTGTATGTTTGTTTCATCTTTGAGTAATTACATTTCTTTTCTAACGTTTCGTTGTTGTTTTTTAAAGTCGATGGTTTTTCAATGCTCTTTCAGGACTAGACTTTTCAGTGATGAGCGCATATCTCCATCTAGTGGACATAACCCGACCTGCAGCTGGAAATCCGGCTTCACAACGCGATGTTTTGTGTTTTGAATTGTCACTTCAATCGAACAGCAGTGTGCCTGAACGTTCGGGTTTGTTCGCGCGTCACTCACACTTCTGGAACACCAATCAATCAGCTGGTCTCCACAGAGTTCTGAAGTGGAATATATTGGCACAATAGGCACAATAACCGTCTAGGCGATGCACCAGACAAAGCAACTGGCCAAGTTCATTTTAAATGTGCACAGCCTAAAATATCGAGAGTCTCGAAATATTGTTGAATTGGACATATAATTAAACAAAAAAAATACAGTTGTGTTGATGGAATTAAGTGCAAAGCCTTTGGTTCAGTACTAGTACGTCAAAGAGGAAAGTTAGTGACTTCCCCGGTGTAGACCCTTTTACGTTTAAGTGAGAGGAAGAACTTCAACTATATATGTACCATAACACACTTGATCAAAACACAATATATTGTGTCTTAAATTTAGTTTAAATATTCTGACAAAGTGCTGATAGGTTCCCTTGATGTATCTCCACATTGTCTTTGTAAAATAACTATCAGTGACTAATGCTTTGAATTTTAACTAATTGGTGAGAAAAATTGTTATATTTTAATAGGGTCATGTTACAGTAGTTATACAACTGCTACAGGAATGCCAAGAACGTAGTGCTTATTCTGAAAAACAGCATCTACTGCAGACAGAGACGCATCATTCTAACAGAACCATTTTTGTTGCTTTTAGTTTTTGTAAGCTAAAAAAAAGGTGGAAGAAAAAAGCTAAATATTGTATGCATACTTTACAAGTAAACGATTCTTCAATAAAAAAAAGTTTTCAGAAATGGTACTGGCCTCTAAATAAAAAATAATCACATTTTACATTCCCTTTCACCCACAGGACTATGTATTGATTATCGTCAAGCCTGGCTTTGTCCTGCTGTCACGGGGTACATTTCCACTGCTCAATGACACAAAGATCTATATGCCTTTGAAAGAACAAACCCGGTCAATGTGGGCAATTCCAGTCACATACTTAGACAAAGCAATAGTTGTTTTAAAATGTCCCAGGAACCAAACAACATACACAAATATTGACAGTTTTGGTCTGCAAAAATAAATGTAAGAGGGTGCCACAGTGGTTAGCACTGATGTCGTGCAGTGCTGGGGCCCTGGGTTCAGTTCCAGACCTGGGGTTGCTGTCTGCGGGGAGTCTGCATGTTCTCCCCAGTTTCATGTTAGTTTCCACTGGGAGCTCCAGTTGCCTCCTACAGTCCAAAGACATGCTGGTAGATAAATTGGCTCCAGGGAAAATCAGTGTGAGTGTGTTTGTGTCTGTGGGTGCTCTGTGAGGGCCTGGCATGCTGTCCAAGGTCGGTCTTGCCTTGTGCCCATTGCTTGCTGGGATAGGCTCTGGCACCACTATGAGCCTGCACTGGATAACATGGTTAGAAAATGGATGGAAGGGTGATAAATACATGGTTTTACCAGTCTGCTGAGGCTGGAAGTCTATTTTAATTGTAATGCTTTTTTTATGGTGTCCTTGCACAGACCAAGATGACTTCCTGACCGCTATTTCTTCAGGGGGAAAAAAAACCAAACTGCCTCCGTTTAGAAGTGGCTTAAGTAGTCAACACCATTTTTTTCAGGGTATATCTTTGGAACAATATGATTTCTAATTTTTGCAACAACTGTTGATCTACATAAACAAATAACAGCATCAAAGCTGAATCACTGCAGTGTAAACAAACTAATACTGTATGCCACAGGGTTCTGGACATTCAAATTGCATGTACCATGTAATTTATCTACTTTATAAAATGGACAGGCATCGTCCGGGGCATTTGCCAATTGATATTCCAAAAGCAGCTGAGACAGAGCTGTTCTACCCTTAAGCAAAGTACTTCAACCCAATCGCGGCAGGAAAATGCCCAGATGTGTAAATGGGTGTACATGTCAGTCGCCTGGGATAAAAGCACCAGCTAAGATGGCAGACAGACCTGAATCTTCAAAAAAAAACAAGCTTTCAAACTCTTTTTCAGAGCCAACACATGAAGTGAAACCTGGCTAACATCATCGACGCTTTTCCTTTTCCCAGAAAACACACCGCAGACACAAGCCGGGAGGTGAACTGCTCTCTTTATTTAGTCTTGTGCGGGCAGTGCTTCCAGCTTCAGAGAAAGTACACTAACACACCTAGACCTTTTCTGGGCTGCGGGCTATCACGTCTTCACGGTTGCTGTAATAGTAATTACCCGGGCACTGAGCTGCGGACCGGCATCCACACAAAGCAGGTTGTGTTTTGAAGCGCCGGCGGAGCTTCCTCCGCACTCCGACTCGCAGCCCGGGGCGCACAGCCCTCTCGCCCCCGGCGGAGCCCTGCTCCCCACGGGCTCCTCTTTAGCACAGCAGCTGTCGGTCTCGTCGCCTTCTTGTGCGTCCGATCCGTCTTTCTCTCACGGCTTTCACTTTATTTTGATTTTTTTTTAAATACCGTGCACACACTTCCGCAACAGACATCTCACAACGAGTACGCACTCTCACAAAACCACACAATCTCCACTACATTACAAAAAGTTCTTAAAAAGCGCTAATTGCGCCTTCTCAGTCTCCGCAGGTGGATGCTGGGGCTGGATTTGCACATCAGAAGAGTCCCTCCAAGCCCTGCACTTGCTGTTGTCCACTGGCTCTGAAACCGCCGGCAGGTCCTCCGCAGGAGCTCAGAGGAACAGGTTTTTCATCCTTAGTCTCTGGACACGGCCCACAGTCACTTAGTTCACAGGCACCGCTTTCACCCCCGGCGTGCCTTTCAACTCACGGCTAACCCTTCAGCCTTAGGTGCTGTACACTCAACCCGCCCTCTTGTTTACCCTGGCCCGGGACCCGTCTCTCTCTCAGTCATCTCTCCCGGGCTTATATCTATTATTGAAGACACACCTGCGGCTCGCTTCATCTTCAGCTGCAGTTACTGCTCGAGAGAACGCCTATCAGCCTTCCAAATAAGGGAATGGGCGTGTCAAAGGTGCAGCACTGCAGGGGAAGGCTCCGCCCTCCAGGGCCCCGCCCACTGCGGAGACTCGGTTTCCAAAACCTGTTTAGTCAATACATGCCAAACGTCGTATTTTTCATTCTAGTGTAAACACAAAATGTTGCGAGACTGTATTTTTGTATAAATCGAGATAGTCGTCCGAACACCACCTTATTCTCAACTTTAAACATGCCTTTATTGAAAAATGGTCTAAGTGGTAAACACTCAAGCTTTATCCATGCATAGCTGGATCTAAAATGTCAAAGCTTGTGTCCCTACCTAAGAAATGGCTGCATCGAACTTACTCGCAACATTTCTTAAGCTTCTAATCGCCATTGATTTAACTACTTAAGTCCAGATTTGGGAGTCCATGGGGACAGTGAATTATAATACATCAAAGGTTTCATCTACACTAACTGGAAAACTTATACTCAAAACTTGATTGTGATATTGATTGCTATAAACAATTATTTCTATTAGTTTTATTACCCTCTGGTGGTTATTATTAAAATTAAAGCATGTTAGTTTCAAACACAGAGTTAGACATTTATTCCCTAGTCAACATTTTTGATACAGACATCAACTTCCTCACACACTAATAGCAAAACCATAGCAACCTTTTGACTCGTTCTTTTGTGCATCGGAGTAATGTCAGTTCAGTCAAGATAGTACTATTGCAGGTTATATACCAGTACAATACAGCAATTCATTTTTGTAAGGCCTCACTTAGTGTAATTTGTATTAAAGCACATGTTTCTCACTAAACCAATCTGATTATTAGTAGGAATGAATCAAAAGTCAGTGATTATTTTACTGAAGACACAGTATACATTCTTCACAACTAACATCATTCTAGCATCCGTCTGTGGTGTAGTTCACGGGAGACAAATAATTCTTAGTCATGCTATTTGCTACCAACATACTCTTCAAAACAGCCTTACTAATCAGTCTGCTTTACTGTTTTTTATGTTTTAGCAGAACTTTCTTAGAGGCCATCAGAAATCTAGAACTTCAAGCAATCACTTTGTTTTTAATTGGGCTTGAGTGTTATTGACACAATGTCTACGGTAAGGAAAATCAAGACCTTGGTAATAATACATATTTATCATTTCCTTTATAACCTTTGCTGCAATCTTTCATCTCACTTGAATCACTCACTTTTAGTGTGTTATAATGGAGGCATTCATTATGTGAAGTAAGCTCTCTGGAATGAATCACAGAAAAAGTGCCACTTAATTTTTAAAAATGTCTGTGCTTAATCAAATGTTGGAGATATTGTATACTAATATCTTCCAGCATTCTAATGTAGAAGAAAAATGTACAAAGGCCAGCCCTAAAGAAAGTTTCAGGGCTAGCATCATATCATACAAATTCTGTACAATCACCAGTGCTAGTTCTTGCAGATGTAATCCTGAGTTATCACTGAATGTCCATCAGCTGAGATGTAAGGTGAGTGTGCACGCTTGTGTGTAGCATATACACAAACACAGGGGAAAAAAAGAGCAAGAGGACTGCTGATTGAAGGTGGTTTGGTGTTAGCAAATAATGTCCATATTATGAAGTTACACACACTGTTCAAATGCACAGTCTGGCTTAGAAAGATGACAGCTATCTCAACAGGGCCATTATAAAGATCTCATGTTAACACTGGTGTCCTGGCTATTTTCTCACTCTGCTTGTACAATCTAGCCTCTCTGAATGTCACCCTTAGTCAATTGAAGAAGTCCAACCTTTTCTACTGTGGAGTGAGGTTACTGATACATAATGGCTACCATGCATCACCCAGGTGCAGGTGGGAGCTGCACTTCAAAACAGTACGAAATGAAAGCAATTACATATACTGTATCAGTTAAATTTCAAGCTTTATTATTCTCTTCTGGGGGAAATTTGTTTTAATGGCACAGTCCAATGCAACAAGAAGGACAAACATTACCAACAGAGAAGACTGTACATTAGTGTTACTGCAGATAAGTGAGACGATCTGGGTCTATTACTTTTATAGAGATGTCTCTTATATAGGACTAGTGTAAATTCACAATGAAGGGGGTGAAACACACAATACCTAAGGCTCTTGGTGTCTTTACAACCCTGTGTTTGTAGAGTATATTTAATTTGGTCCAATTATTTTTCTACTTATTTTCACTAGTCCCCCTCCATTACAGTTAACAGTCCTGATGTTGCCAAACCAACAAGTGAGACAAGTATGTTAAGACACTTTCAATACATGACTTGTAAAAAAGAAAAGGGGAAAAATGAATACGTTTGTCTGAAGAATACCAAGGTCAAGGCTGCCTTAACATATATAAACAAGAAATCCTAAAGACTGAGAAAGATTCTGTACTCACCGTCTGACCAGCAGGCGGTATCCTGCTCGGAAGGCCACAGAGATAGGTCGGGGTTTTAGCCCGGGCAGCGAGCCCAAGATAACCTGGCTGTAATTCTTGCTTCAGCTGAGACAAGGATTGGTACATTTCCTGTTCCTTCAGTACTCTAACAAAAAAAAAACACGTAGCTGCAATAATGCCACCGCTGAACTGAAATTTGCACAAAAGGACAGACTATCTCGGGAAGAGTCATATTAACTAGTCTCCCTAGGCCTTGGCTAATTGATGTGACTGGGGCTCAACGTCTGTACATTTTCAATTTTTTACTCTGTTCTTACCTAATGGGACCACAGCATGTGTTGTCCATCCAGGTTGAAACAGTAGTTTATTATACAGAATATTATGTATTAATTTTATTTGTTTTAGTCAACAGTAAGTAAAAAAAAAGTTATTTTTTATTTAAATAATCTTCAAAAGAGAGCAATAGTTGCTTAAGGAAGTACATATACAAGTTCGTTGTCTCTCTTATTTTGTAAACTGCCCGCACCAAAATGTTTAGTGGAGTTTTGGTTAAAAAAAATATTTTACATTCAAAATACCGGAAAACCCAAGCATAGTTACGAATAGTCATATGATGATTTTTAAGGTCCGACAGGTATTGGCTGCGAACACTGTCAGTCACGCAACGGCTCTCTCATTGGTTATTTTAACGTCATGGTCGTCCACTTGCAGTTGCCGATAGGTCACTCGCAAAGCGGCCTGCAGGCTCATTCGCTGAGTCGAGCAGAGGGCGGTACTTTGTCGATCCATACCCACAACCCACCGCGGCGTTCAGCGACTGCTCCAAGAGGGGAAAGATGGTGGTTTATATGCTCGCAAGGAGGATGGCAAGATTTCTAATGGCGGTGTGCCTCGTCTTAGCTGCTTTGTCAGCTGGTAAGGATTCGAGTATTTTGCGTAGCCGGCGATTGTTCAATATCTAAGCGTAAAGTCTTAAGCAAAGCTTTATAAAAATACTGAATCGCGTTTGTTTCATTTTTCAGTGGTAGACTTGTCACACCGATGTCAGATGTTCAGCTGATCAGCTGATCCCGTGCATTTCTAGATTTTCAGTTATTTACGTGAATGACAGTAACGTATTATTAAAACTGACGAGACGTGTTTCGTATGTTACCTGCTTTGCGCTTGAAACTCGATGTTATAGAAATGTCTGCGGTCGTGGTACCAGTAATTTAAAATCTGTCTGGCTGGGTTTGATGCAACATAACTAGTGATTGCCAGTATTGATATTATTCACAAATTAAAACACCCAGTAGGTTTATCACTATAATTGCACGATAATTGCTTCTGTAATTCACATGTTTTCCTTTTTAAGAAGCAGTTTCTGTAGACGGGGGGGAAGCAGAAGTGACGAGGGGGTTCGATGAGTGTTGAGATGAGCATTCATCATCACATGACAACGCTAAGTGTTTAAGCCCCGCGAGTTTGAGCAATGGGTTCCTGGATATTATTAATTATTGTAATAAGACGGGCAAAGACTTTTCACTATTCCTCTGCAGAGTTAGAAGTGCAGAATTTGCTAAATTATGTATTTTTTGTCAGCTTATCTATTAGTATAGTTAGGTAGATAAAAACTGCACTACAACTGTGACAAATCGAAACCCCAGAACAACGTTTTTTGTTTGTCATTATGCTGAATTTAATAGAAGGACACTAGATTTAGTTTAAATAGCAGTGTAGGCAGATTACTGAAGTGCAGTATATTGTGTTTGCTGCTGCTGGTTCTCAGTGTTATTTTTATTTTTAAACCTTAGAATTACATGATTTTTGTTGACCTTAAAAAGACAAGGCAGTAGAGTCCTGGTCCGGTGCGCCTCTGTGCAGGTGTGTGTCTGTTCACTGCGGTCTAATCCAGGCTTGTTCCACCTGTCCGCTATCAGCAGAGCCACACATTGCAAGGCTACTCTTCAGCTGTCTGGTTCTATTGCAAATATCATGACTGTATAAAGCCAAAACAAAAAGATAAATGTTGGATATGACTCCTTTAAAATGCTCTGATGGAGCTCTTCAGTAACTTCAATGATCTTGGGAACTGACAAAAAAACAGCCTTTGGCATTGTAGGTCACATACTGTAGGATTGTGAGGCACGTGTGTGTGAATTCACAGGCTGATTCATCTGAGAATGATATGTCAGGGGCGCATTTGTAAACCCATGTGTTTTAAATCTGGTTTGGCAAGAGGGAAACTTAGCACAGTGTCATTAAATGAAGTGAATATAATTATTTTAATAGAATTATGTATGACAAGCAAAAACAAAATTAACAGATGGTCTTGTTAAAAAGAAAGCTTTGGTACAGTTGCAGAAATTGTGGTTCACACTTTAGAACAATATTTATACATGAGATGTGCTATTAATCATGAATTGACAATCTATATAAGGTAAAAGGCATCTAGATATTCACAGCACATGTGATCTGTAGCTCCCAATCCTGGTACTGGAGGAAATTTCTTTGTTGGCCTTCATACCAGTTTTGCTCTGAATCTCCCTTGCGAATTGCTGATTTAACTGATTTGCTTGGTTGTTTAGAATTGTAGTTAACTTATCTCTTCAGTCAGTCCTGAGTGTAAAAAATACCCAACTTAACAGGTACCCCTTCCAGCAATTTCAACAGATAAAACATTTAACAGTCCTCCACTTGCTTGCCATTTTTTAAAAATCTGTACGTAAGCAGACCTAAGTTCTTGTTGTTTTATTTTTGTCAGGCGTATTTGGGGACAGCTTCACAGTGCTGAAAGCCCCCAAGTATATCACCTTCAAGGAGGGCCAATGGCCTCTCTCTGCGGAACGGATTCCTGACCTGGCAGCTCTGACCATGGGCTTCTCTGTGGAGGAGGTACTGCCTTTCTTTTTGTTTTCCGACATTCTTGTTTTGGCTTTGTTTCTCTGAGATTTTTCCCCTTCTTTTCTGAAAAAAACGTCTGCAAGTCTTGTAGTGAATGTCTGCCACAAAGCCTTGTTACTGTATGTACTGTAGACGTCTTTGACCCACCCTACTTCAAGTCATATGCCTTTTAACGCATCACAGGCTACATTACCCCTATCAGGGGATCTGCACCAACTGCAGAAAAGGCGCATCCCTCAGTGTCACAAACTCACAAGTGCCTGATTGGCCACAGGGGGCGCTGTGCTCACCAAGAGCTGAGAGAGCCCTGCCCAGCTACGCCCACCCTGGCCTCAGCAGCATTCACCAAATTGTGCACCGCCACTTGTGAAATTCCAGTCACAGTCACGGTGCTGTGACTTGGGTTTGAACCCGTGACACCTGGACCACACAAGCTCAACCTGCACCTCCACTCAGGAGGCCCCTGGGATTTGTCCTTGTATGAAGAATAATAAGCTTTTCCATCCCTATTGGTATAATGAAGCATTTCCTTATTGTTCCCAATATTGGTTCCTTATCTGTTTGTGATGTTTTGTGGAAAGCTGAAAATGTAAGTGAGCAGCACCTATGACAACAGTTCTCTCTCTTACAGCCAGTGAATGTTCTTGCTAGATGCACAGGCCCCTTGCTGTGTGGAGCAGTGCCGTGACGCTGTGTGTGTGTTTTGTGCAGGACCTGTCCTGGCCGGGCCTCCAGACGGGCAGTCTCTTCCAGCGTCCTCGGGCCAACGCGCTCATTGTGGTCAGGGGAGTGGGCAGCCTGCCCCTGCCCCAGAGCGTTGCCTCTTACCCAGTGGAGAATGTAAGTGCCAGTGAAAGGTTATGCCATGATTTCTGCAAAGATGCTCACCAGCGCAGATCCCGGAGTGAGAGACTGGTTTCCCAATCCTCCCTTTATAGTCAACGCCTCTTGAATTCAGAAAACAATTCGGTACATATTAATGAGCGTTCACTTGATGTTCTGTGGTGTTTTTACAGTAGCACTCCAGTCAAATACAGAAAATGGCAGGTGTGTTAGCTGATAACTGAGGAAGACACACTGTTTAACTTTCGTAGAGACAGACATAAATCGATCAGGTATTACGTTTATGTTGCAGTGTTTATGTGCAGTGGAAATCTTAGGAAGTGTTTGTTTTGTGCCTCTTCAGCCTGTCCCTTTCACCTTGGACAGCGTCGCCAACACAGTCCACACCCTCTTTGCGGAAGACACTCCTGTGGTCTTACAGCTGGCGCCCAGTGAAGAGGTAGGACCTGGGGGTCCCAGCCTGTGGGACGTGTGGGGGGGGAAGAACGAGAGAAATCTTTGTGCCCTTTTCTTTGTGTACTTCACAACAACACGCTGTTGACAAAATAAAGCTGGAAGCTGCTGTTGTTTTTATGCTCTAATACACTGTTAACAAAACAAACCTGCAGCCCAAGAAAATAAACACTTGTTCCACACATGAAGTGAAAGGCATACAGTCGGCTTTTGGTTGTTAATGTGCTGTAAAATACGTCGCTGCGCTCTGCTGCGCTTGTGAAGTCTGCCACAGCTGCATGCCACTCGCGTCTCTTATCTGTGTTCTCTTACGAATCCTTTTCATGACACGCAGAGTGTGTTCTTGTAGAAATAGCAATGAGAATGCGTTAAATCACTTCTAAATAGATAAGACGTTTGTCTCGGGCCTCTGAATTTCAAGATGCCTCTCAGGTCCTTTTGGTCTGTGGATAGTGCACTTTAAACCAAGGACTGGAACATTTTCTTTCCTCGAACCCAAGGCTTTTAGGAGAATGCAGCAAGCTACCAGCCCTAATGTTGAAACTGATACCCTGGATTCTTTCAGGATATGGCTGGGTGAGACCCCGGGGGACGATGAGCTACTAACGACCAAACTACCTGGGCCGAATGGCCCCCTCTTGTTTTTAACCTTTCTTATGTCCCCATCGTGAACAGCTGCTGCTGCTCTCAGTTCTGCTTCATGTGTGGTCCCTTTGCAGAGGCTGTATATGGTGGGGAAGGCCAACGCCGTGTTTGAAGACCTCCCTGTCACTCTGCAGCAGATCCGGGGGCGACTGTCACAGGACAGTTCCATCCTCAACACCCTCCCCCCCAACTCGCTGAGCAGGAACAATGAGGTGAGAGGAATAAGGGAGGCGCTCGAAACAGGCTGTACAGGATTTCGCTTTGGCAAAGTTCATCCGGCGTTTTCCTCTCCACATTATCCTGACAGAAGCGGTTCACGTAATCGGGCTTGCCTACATTTCAGTCAAAAGTTTCAGTTCCTGTTCCTCTTCTGTAGGTGGATCTGCTTTTCCTCTCTGAGCTGCAAGTGCTGCATGACATCGCTGCCCTGGTAAGTCTTTGCAGCTGGCCCGTCCCACACAGGAATTTGCTGTACAACGGGTTTTTTTTTCAGTCCAGTGGTGTAAATTGCACATTTTCGGTCATGTGGTCAGTGTGTACAGCTGTACTACCAGGGACTTTAATATCGTTGAATATCGGTGTATTTCAAGAGCTGATTGGCATCTTTCCGATTGCCAGAGAAGAAGCTAATCAGGCGCTAGTGTTTCTCCATTCTGTGCACCAACATGAAAAGCATCCAAAGTGTGACTAAACCTTGGCAGTTTGAGTACGGACCCACCTTGTCTATGGCTGGTGACGTCTCTTGACCTGCATATTGCAGCGCAGCTTCCTGGTGCGGCTAATCTCGAGAGGGAGAGGAACTCGGAGTGCCCTGGCTGTGTTTGGCAGAATTTGCTTTATTTTATTCCCTGGCTCCTACAGCTCCTGAGACACAAGCACCTGGCGAAAGACCACTCCCCAGACCTGTATTCCCTGGAGCTGTCCGGGCTGGAGGAGATCAGCCGGCACTATGGCACAGATTCCCAGCAGCTGAAGGATGCCACGGAGATCCTGGCCACCATGCTGCAGAAGGTGAGCAGTCCCTGATATGTTTAGAAGTGAAGGGTTCTACGAATACTGTTACATTATGCAGACTTGAATGGCTGATAGCACACACCTACCTACTGTATGTTCACATCGATACATTATGGAAAAGCCTCTTAAACCTGGTAAGATGTTGCAGAAAACCAGAGTCTATCCTTGCAGCACAGGGCATAAATTGTGACCTGAACAGGAAAAACTATAAACCATCACCTGGGAATGGATCCATTGCTTGGGTGCACACACACAGGCACACACAGTTTAGAGATGCTAATTCATCTGCCAACATGTCTGTGGAAGGTGGGAGGAAACTGTAGCAACTCCATTGGCACGGAAGAGAACACGCAAACTCCACACAGAAGGCAGTGCACTCAGGGAATGAACCCGGGACCCAAGAACCTAGCAGCTTTGCCATCATGGTGCCTCAGCTTTGTCCTGTTTTTGATTGAAGCCCTTGGACCAAATGACACTAGTGAATGCATGTTGAAAATTGGCTTTTTGACTATATTCAACAGGAAATATAACTCTTTTTTCTGTATTGTGCTTCCTGGGCTAAGATGACTTATTCAAATGAATATAAAAGCACTGTAATTTGGGATTGTGTAACTTTGTATAGTTAAGTGAACATAAATGGAAACTACTTACAGCTGTAGCATTTCCTTATACTACTCTATTCCTCTAGTTTTTTTAATCCATGAATGCTTTTCATTCTGTTGCAGTATAATATTATACTACAGATATCTTCATGGGAGTTAGGTAGTGTGTGGAATAGGACAGAAACCCCCCACCGTCAAAGTATCAAATACCAAATCTGCAGATGGCTCAAGAGGAGAGAAATCTCATTTACTGAGCAGTTTCTCAAACCTCAATCTTACATCAAGTACTGACTGTGCACGTATGCTATCACAAAGGGGGGTTTGGAAAACCAGAATACATCCCATAATAGGCGTCCATCCATCCATTTTATAATAGCTTGTTGTGGGGAGCCAGAGCCTATCCCATCAACCATCTGGCACAAAGTGGGATACACCCTGGATGGGACGCTAATCCATCATAGGGCGGACACACACACACACACGAACACGCACACGAACAGGGGGAAAACACACAAACCCCCCTGAAGACAGCACCCCAGGAGCTGAACCCAGGCCCCCAGCACTGCCCGTAACAGGTGTCAATCTGTTGAAATTTAGAGGGTCAGCTTAATCCTTCGTCCTCCCTCCTTTGATCACCAAGCGCTGTCCGTCTTTGCCCCTGCTGCAGTTCGCCGACGACGTATTCAACATCTACAGCGGCAACGCGGTGGTGGAAGTGGCGACGCTGAAGAGCTTCGAGGTGCCCCTGGTGCGGAAGACCCGCTCCATCCTGGAGTCCAAGCAGATCGTGAGTGCCCACCCCCTCTCCCTTCCTGCCCTGCAGCACAGCCCGGCCAAACCACCACCACGCCCTCAGGACAGCATCTGCCCCTGTAATCTGCCCCAGCGCGTCTGTGTGTGTGTGGGGGGGGTTAATCAGATGGGTCTTTTTTAGTTGACCTTGGATGAGCTGTCCTCTTCTGAGGATGCTCATTATACAGAAGATTTTTTTTCAAAAATGTCATCATTACCAAAAAAAAACCCAGCCTCGTTCAAGGTCAGCATTTAAAAAGCAGACTCGAGAAAACAAAAAGCACAGTACTGACAGAACATTTTAGCAGAAGGCATGTGAGGGATGATCTCCAGCAGCCTCCTGTATAAGCTTACATGTCAGTGCTGTTGCAGCACATAACTTGAGTCATATTACAGCACCACTGGAATTGTGCATTTTTCAAGTTACACCTACAGATCTTTTTGAAAGAGAATCCTTCTGCAGAAAAGTTCTGAAGTTTTTATCCATTTATTTACTGTGTTATCTGTTCACGTCAGTAATCCTTAAAGTATTGCTACTTTTTTTTAATGGGAAATGCAAATGTTTTCACTACTATAGGAAGGTGGTCTTTATGATGATCCATAACAGGAATGTCACCAAATGCCTTAAACCGAAGGGGGAGGACTTCAAGTGCACAGGATGAGCTCAGTTCTCTTTTAAATTTTCTTTACTCTTTTCCTGTTCTTTTATCAGAGCAATCCAGGGAGCCCATATAATCTGGCATACAAGTACAACTTTGAGTACGCAGTCATCTTCAACATCGTCCTGTGGATGATGATCGTACTTGCGCTGGCGGTCATCAGCATCTCGTACAGCCTGTGGAACATGGATCCAGGCTACGACAGCATCATCTACCGGATGACTAACCAGAAGATACGCATGGATTGATTCCTCTTGATGTGCATTCCCCCTGAATTCATTCGATTTTTGTTTCCCTTTCCAAGCTGCCTGAACTTCTAAGGTGTGGCCTTTTTTTTTCCAGACCATCGAACTTCTCCAATAACGATTACTGAGAATTGTTTCTTAGAAATTGTTGGAGGGTATACTGTACCTGCAGCCAGTAGGTTGTGGTAGTGCTTCATTCCACTCATCAGAGATTTTCATTTGTTGTGTATCTGCAGTTAATTCATCTTTCTGCTAGTATTCCTCATTATGGAGCAAAAAGACTACTCTGAGGGCCAGCACCTTAAACACTAGGCTTGGTATAATTCCTCCGGCGGTGTTTCAAAAATGGTTTTTCTTAGAAGTAGTATCGTCCGGTGTTTAGTTTGGTTTTACTTGATCTTCTTGGCACTGAGAAAATAAGTATAGTGCAGTACAGAAGTTGCCTGCTGTTTTCTTTCTTCCCCAATGTTGTAAATGTTTGTGCTGGGACACATTGTACATGTATATTTTAATTTAACAGCGTTATGTCTGTATATATTGTGAAGAAGTGTAGACTGATAAGAATGCATAATATTGTCTTAATCTCTTTGTGCATTTCTTTGTTCTTTCCTGGTAACCCATTCCAGCATTCAGAGATTGTGATGGCGAAATGAAATTGTTAGGTTAGCAACTCTTTTCATTGTTGAGTATAAAGTGTGCTGTGAACAGGCAATGTGACTAAAGTTCAGATCTTCCCTAAGTAATGAGTTTTCTTTGTAACAAGTTTTATTCATTTTTATTTCTTGGACCATCCTAGGTGTTACCACTGCCTTCATTTAAAGAAGCCGCTTCTTTGTTTTGTACCATTAAAAGTTAAACCTGTCCAGCAGCGGTAAACTCCGTTTGGCACCCGTAAGGCATATTCCTGTTCTGATAAAATACTGGGATCAAATGATCCTAACATTGAGAATAAACAAGGATTGTTTTTGGCCCATCTAACTTGCCATACCCCAAAAATGTTCTGGAAGTCATCTGACTTCTTTGTGAATTTTGATAGTTCCTGAGGATTTTTCACACAGCTGGAGGCAAAATTAAATGTTTTTTTAATGTTATATAAAAAGATTACACTTGTGGTCCTTTGTAGACACCCATAAATGGGTGCAAACATGCAAAAAGGAAAAAAAAAGGTTATCTAGCTACAAATAACTCAACAAATTGTGTTTGCTGCCATGAAAAACATGAAACGTGTCCAATAATAAATTACTGTCCATGTAGCATTGGGGTGTGATTGTTTTTTTTGTTCATGTTGATTTCATTTTATCTTGTCATTTTAGCTGAGGAAAAAATTCCAAGGAATGTAACCTTTAGCGTATTTAGATAAAATGGAATGGCAAATACTTTCAAATAATCCTTACGTTTATGACACTTCTCTGGACTCTCCACTCAAAGCGTTTTACAGGTAATGGGGACTCCCCTCCACCACCACCAATGTGTACCCCCCAGCTGGATGATGTGATGGCAGCCCTAGTGCGCCAGTACAGTCACCACACACCAGCTATCGGGGGAGGAGAGCAGAGTGATGAAGCCATTTCATAGAAGGGGAATTTGTCATCCAGGCTGAAAGTTAAGTGGTAAGAAAATAGCTGCAGTCTCCTATGTCTGTCACAGGCCTGTACGTTTACAGATGGCTGTAAACATCCAGTATTAATAACAATGATATTCCTAAATTATGTTCTACAAGTCCAGCATTAGTTGGATTACTGGACCTGATGAAGATGGCAAAAGAGGTGCTTTAAAACAGACCTTCTAGCTGTTTAAGCAGCAGGTCTCTGCTATGCAGAACACCAGTGTTGTTGAATGTTTGTGGAGTTTTCAGCTGTAGAGAAGTGAGACCCGAAGAATTATTTAAAATGGCAATTATTGGCACAATCTGCTGAAGCGACAGCGATGATGAAAGTTTTGTTTATGCCCAAAAGCCCCCTGAAGACTTGTAAACTATAAACCTGTTTGTTCAGTCCTGCGTTGTACTATAACGTGTTGTTGCTGAATCTTTGGACTGTCAGGCAATGAACAAGCTGCTGGTGGAACTACGTGTCTTAGCTCTATCCACGAGGGGGCGCTCTTTAACGTCCCTGTGAGCTGTGCCTGTGGCAAACAGTGTAAAACAAGGAGAAACTAATTTGGCCTGTGTTATCTTGTGTGATACGTACAAAGACGTGCATTTAGTTATATTGTAATATATGTCATTATTGAATTAATTTATGTGCGTTCTAAAACACAACCGCTCCTTTCCGCCGTGGCGGAAATACCCGAAACCTTCCGGAATAGACCGAAGTATTTCGGCCATCTTTGTTTTTTCAATGTGGAGCCTGTGACCACTCCAATAATGTCAGTACTCCGGGTTTGTTGCAGCTGCGTGTAAGGAGTAAATCTGGCAGCTCTCATCATTTGATAAAAGCAATCAACTACTTTTATTTATGAAATCTCGAACTACATTCCCTTTGTAAATAATATGTCGTGTTGATTGATATACAGTGTTGAGTGTCAAGGTTAAGAATGCTTGCCAAAGACATTTTAATTAAGATCTTTTCACAGCAGAGAAAGTTGTGGGAACTTCGCGAGCAGGCGTTATGCAGTTTGAGAAACAGATATTCAGCAAGATTGACGTATTGTTCAGATGCAAGCTTCAGGAGATCTATGCAAAATGTTTGCAAACGCAAACAAATGCTTAATTACGAAAATAGCGACGGCTTGGGACGTCCGGCGTGTTTGGAGAATGCATCTCAAATCGCTCTAAGAGGGGCTGTACGTTGGACCCGGACCCTGATAAGCAGCCGCTCCTTTTCGGTGAACACGTGCAGGTCCAAAAACAGCAACAGCGATCTGGGTGGTGAAAGTCAAGATCTTGAAGACGATCTCTTAGAAGACGGGGATATTGATCAACTGATCCAGCAACAAATTACGACAGGTGTCGGCGACCAAGACCACAGGGTGTTCATCGTTCATCCCGATATCAAATGGGGGCAGAGGAAGCCGCGCCTGACTACAGGTCAGTAGTTTGCTCCGGGAGACTGCGGAGTGTTTCGGATGTTTAACCCGTTATGTTAAAAACCAAACGAGTTATGCAGCCACCCGAGGGTGCTGTGTTATTCAACACCAATCAATAAGAAACATTTCGGCGGGGCAGCAGCGTAAGTGCCTGCTCACCTGCTCTCTGGAGATGCCAGCAGCTTGGTCTGACTGGTGTAGCTCTTCTCCCTGCTGAAGAGTCTGGGACACAAGCAAGAGAGGGCCAGCTCAGAGCTGAGAAGAGAGAAAGAAGTACGAGGAAAACTAACTTAATCCTGTACGTGGACCAGTAGGTGGTGTTTTTCCCTCTAGTCCATCATTTCCCAAACCAGTGCCACAGTTTGGTGACAAGAGACCCTGGGGTGGAGGTGTTGTTTCGTCCGATGGGACATGAAACTGAAGACCTGAACGTGTGGTGTTGAATGAAGTACCTTTTAAAAGAGTAAACTTGTTCACTCTAGTTTTTTGGCTTAATTCTGCTGCGGGGCTGGACAAGCTGGCCTTTGATATCATTTTCCATCAATTCACTTGGTTGAATCCGTTTTCTTACTTCTCTACTTGCTGTGCTGAGTGGGTGGGATGGCGATACAAAATGGCTGCCAGACATTGCCCAGCTGGGCGCTGCACGTCAGTGGTGAAATAGGTCCCCTCCTGTATATAAGAGAGCTTTGAGATTCTTTAGTGTGAGAAAATTATAAAAACAATTCTTTACACTCAGGGAATTATTATTTTCTCGATCTTGGCTACAGGGCAGCACGGTTCCGCAGTGGTTAGCATTGTTGGGACCTGGGTTCATCTCCAAACCTGGGGTGCTGTCTGTGTGGAGTTTGTATGTTCTCCCCATGTTCTTATTCCTTACGGATGACACTCCAGTCGGCGCTTTCCAGGTAATGGTAAGGGGGGTTCCCCTCCACCTGGATGATGCGATGGCAGCCATAGTGCTCCAGTACGCTCACCATACACCAGCTGGGGAGGAGTGGGGAGGAGAACAGAGTGATGAAGCCAGTTCGTAGATGGGGATTATTAGGAGGCCATGATGGGTAAAGGCCTGGGGGAAATTTAGCCAGGACACAGGGGTAACACCCCTACTCTTATTGAGAAAAACCCTGGGATTATTAATGACTACAGAGAGTCAGGACCTCGGTTTTATGTCTCATTCGAAGGGCTGTTTCCTCCCACAGTCCAAAAATATACTGGTAGGTTAACTGGCTTCTGGGCCTGGTGTGAGAGTCCCATCCTGGGTGGATCCAGCCTTGTGCCTGTTGCTTGCCAGGATAGGCTCTGCCCCCCCCGACCCTGAACTGGATAAAGCAGGTTAGAAAGTGGATGGGTGGATAGATCTTGGCTAGAGACCCTCAACTCTGCTCCAGTTGATCTCAGAAGATAGGTGTTGCAGGTGATGATGGTACAGTAGATGTCGAAGGACGTCCATTAATGGGATCTTTTCATTTTGTTCTGTAATGTACTGTGGTATAACTGCATTTACGACCAGATAAAAGCATGTGAGAACACAACATTTTTGCACTGTGGATAATTGAAGATAGAGGTTTTTTTAGATAAAACTATTTCTTATGTAAATGGAAGCTGAAGCTTTCATACCCTTTGCAAAAAGAATGAATAGCTTTAAATTATAGCTGTTTTGAAGTGTCAATGAAGAGAGCACAATCACATTCTAAACGATGAATCTAAGGGTGGGGTGGGGTCTTATTTTAAAATGAAGGAGTTAGTGTTGCTGCCTTGCAGGGCTGGGGCGCTGGCTTCAGTTCTGGAACAGGGGTGCTATCTGTGTGGAGTTTGCACGTTTCCCCATGTCCGTGTGGGTTTCTTCGTCCGAGACCGGGCAGCGGACCCATTGATGTGTATGCGGTTCGATTCACAGCGGCTCTTCAGATGGAGGAGGCTGTGGGCCTCGTCTCCACGCTGCAGAACTGGACAGTGGTCGATAAGATCATCGTCTCCACGAAGACGCCTGAAAAGAGGAGGATCTTTGGCAAGGGGAACTTCCAGGCGCTCACAGGTCTCCACGCCCTCCTGTCTCTTCACGGGCTTCACGCTAGGACTGTTTACCTACATGCAGGTGGCCGTGGTTGACCTGGTAAAGACATGGTCAGAGGCTGCGTTTTTATCAGTGTAGATGATTATGGTTAAGTAGATTCCAAACCTGCTCCCATGCGTTTGTTTCGTAGAAGGAGTTGGTTAATGCCACGTGAAGTAAACACTCTGAGCATGGCTCCATTACATAGTTGATTAAACAAATGAAAGTGTAATGTGGACTAGAACTGCAACTTGACTGCAGTGGTTTCCTGGCGCATACTGACAGGCTAGATTCACTCTATTTCTCATTATTTCTAATGAGCAATATCACAGTAGGAAACATACATAATGCAGTTATACAGGTACTTAACATCACAGTCGAGCCTACACGGCTTCCTTAGTGCCATATAGTGTAGTTAAAAGAAGATCAGCTGTGGCTCATAAAAAAAAATCTGTCAGCACATTGTGCAGGATTATGTGTGGGTTAGGCAGTCAGCACTGAGTCTTCGAATGCCCTGCCTTGAAAATAGTGTTCAAAGCCAGATCAGAGTTGTCTGTGCGCAAAACCTTTAATGTTCTTAAAGGGGGTAGCAGGCCGTTTTTAATAAATCACTCGAGGGTCTCGTTTCAGAGAGGATCAGGGGATTACCACAGATCACCGCTGTGTTTGTGAATGTGGAGTGTCTGGCTCCAGTCACTGAGGTGAGTCTTAAGTCAGAGCTGGTCAGCCTTGGCACCTGTAGTCTGTGCCGTTGGCAGTGATCGGCTGCACCTCACTGAGGGTTTCTGTAACGGCACGAAATCATGACTTCCAGGTGCCAGGCTTGGCACTTTCTGCCCCCCAGGCTGAATTATTACTAAGTCACACCGCCCGCAAAATTCCCCCATCCCTCAATTTACTAAAGTAATTTGTTCCATCAGAAGCTGTTCGTAAGATGAAAATTCATTCAACGAAATTCCCGTTTCTTTATGTTAAGCCATCTGATTCGTTCCGGAGGTTTGGAAAATCGCTCGGCATCACTTGTTTTTACCCTAACCGCACTCTGAATCGGCAAAACTAGAACACTATTGCTTGTTTGTGATAATGACCCTGTCTGCCCTAGTAAAATAAGGGAAACGAACAGACAAGATCAAAGGTGTAAAACCTCTAAGAGTGCAGGCGCGCCGCGGACCTGTGTTGTGGAAGGCTACACTACGAAGATGGCGTCTGTGGTCCGGCTACGCGGGACACAGTTTCAATGTAACGAAAAAGCTCCGTGGCTTTACGAAAAACGGGTGTGAAAACGCTCTCGGTTACAGCGAGAATGAGTAAACCGGGTTGAGTTACAGCGAGATCCGAGGGGTGGGCGCGTGTGGAGTCTGCAGGCGGTTTCAGCGCGGCTTTGTGTTTGGCAGAGGGAGCTGGAGGGGGCCTGGGGAGTGAAGGTCTTCGACAGGTACACGGTGGTCCTTCACATCTTCCGCTGCAACGCTCGCACCAAGGAGGCCAAGCTGCAGATCTCTCTGGCCGAGATCCCCCTGCTCAGGTATCCCGCGCACCGAGCCGCAGTTTCCCGCCCTGCGGCCTGCTTCACAGGCTGCCCTCCAGCCGGGGCCGAGCTGTCACTGAGCAGCTGCTGCCTCCGAGAGCGGGCCCCAGGCAGGGCTGGGCTGGGCTCCTCGCAGCTTCGGCAGCCTGTCCGGGCCAGTGGAGGACCTCACCTCCAGGAGGGCCTGACACCTGTCCCAGCCTCCTCTTGGGACAGCCCCATTTCAGTTCGGTTAAAGAGCTCGGAGATGCGGAAGAGCAGTTTTGGAAATGAAAGTTAAATGCACGGGTTGTAGTGTGTAAGCTGACTTTGCAACCTCAAGGAATTTGGTTTTTAGTCAGGGGTGTCCAGTCCTGGTCCTGTAGGGCTGCTGGGTCTGCAGGTTTTCTAGGGCTCTTGAATGAAGAGCTGGGGGAAGCTGTTGTTCAGCTGGTCCTGTTAAGGTACGTTCCACCCCGTCTAGCTCGTTACAGATATGTTGGAATGAGAACTACAGACACACCAACCTTCGGGGAGCGGGTCTGGACACTCCTTTAAATGAATGCTTGTTGGGTTGTTACACGTCAGCTAGTGTTCAGTTAGCGTTACTGCAGTATTGCACTCAAAGAGGAAGGCTTTTCATTTAAACCTCCTGTTTTATGCGGTAACATGCTTTCCTCGACAGAGGAGTGATGTGCCCTATTTCTGTACTGACAGGTCACAGCTGAAGAATGATCTGGCAAACTTAGATCAGCAAGGTGGAGGTTCCAGGTATATTATGGGCTCAGGTAAGAAACTGTAGAAATGGACAAACTTCACATCTTCATGTTTCTCCACACACATTTATGACAAAGTATTTTGTGGATCGCAAAAGGGAAAACCCTGTTGCCAAATTTAGGCCTGCAGGGATTTCTCAGAGCTCCTTGACTTGAGTTTATTCACGCAGGTGAGACGTTCATGGAGGTGCAGCAGCGGCTGTTGAAGGAGAGAGAACTGAAGCTCCGAGCGACCTTGGAGAAGCTGAAGAGGAAGCGTTGCCTGCTTCGCTTCCAGCGCCAAGACAGGGACTTCCCCATCATCTCTGTTGTGGGATATACCAACTGCGGTGAGCAGGGGGGTGACTGTCACTGCCGTCATGGGGTGTACCAACTGCGGTGAGCAGGGGGGTGACTGTCACTGCCGTCATGGGGTGTACCTACTGCGGTGAGCCAGGGGGTGACTGTCACTGCCGTCATGGGGTATACCAACTGCGGTGAGCCGGGGGGTGACTGTCACTGCCGTCATGGGGTATACCAACTGCGGTGAGCAGGGGGGTGACTGTCACTGCCGTCATGGGGTATACCAACAGCGGTGAGCCGGGGGGTGACTGTCACTGCCGTCATGGGGTATACCAACTGCGGTGAGCAGGGGGTTGACTGTCACTGGTGTCATGGGGTATACCAACTGCAGTGAGCCGGGGGGTGACTGTCACTGCCATCATGGAATATACCTACTACGTTGAGCAGAGGGGTGACTAAATGTAGGCAGTCACATGGCCTGTTCCAGAATTTTTCCAAGCTTTCTTCAGCCTACACATCTCAACGACAGTACTTTATGTTCTTAGTATTACTAGCAGTACTCTATGTGTCGCCTGCAGGCAAGACGACCCTGATTAAAGCCCTGACTGGCGACGCAGGGCTCCAGCCCCGAGATCAGCTCTTCGCTACGCTTGACGTCACCGTCCACGCTGGCCAGCTGCCCAGCCACATGACTGTCCTGTTTGTCGACACCATCGGCTTCCTCTCCCAGCTGCCTCACCAGCTTATTGACTCGTTCTCTGCCACCCTGCAGGACGTGGTGCATTCTGTACGTGGCTGACTGCTAGGAGAAATTAGCAGTGCCCTTTACTTCACACGGGCACTGTGCTGTCTTTTCACATTCCTCACCTCAGGAAATCATTACAGATAATTTCCTAAGTTTCCTGGTGCTTCAATTTAATATTTGCGGTTGGTCCTGTTTTAGATCCAAAAACTAAAATTCCTGTTTAAATGGGTGGACAGCATAAGCTGTCTTTGATCCAGGTGACAGCGGCTGATTAAGACTGGGTTACATTCTGTAGAAATATGTATTTTTTTAAATTAACCATTACTGTGTTAACAGCAGCATCATTGTCTGCATGTTGTGCAGTGTAATTCTGCTTTGACCTGAACTGTGTTTTTTCTCCATCTTAACGGTCGATTCCCAGCATTACTGCATAAATAACCTGGGTGAAGCTGGAAGAAACTGCAGTTAGATCCCTTACTAATATCCGCAGGGCCCCACTCAGTTAAGGCTTCTGCTAGACCTTGCTTTTTTTTCTGTTTTAGCACAGTGAAACAGAAAGCCTACGTCAGTATCAAATACTGCAAACACTGCAAAGAATCGTGTCTTCCTGCAGGGCAGCCAGAAGAACAGCAGTATCCTCCAATTCTGTGGTTCCTAATAGGATCCTGTTTCACAGTGTCATCAGACTCTTGTGAGCACAGGGAGCTACAGTACATTAGCCAGTCTTGCTAGATGACTTTGCCTTTTCTGAATCCTTTTAACCCCGAACAGGACCTGATCATTCACGTGAGAGACATCAGCCACCCGGAGAGCCTGAACCAGAAGGTCGACGTGTTGAACGTGCTGAAGAACCTGCAGGTCCCCAGCCGTCTGATGGACAGCATCATTGAAGTTCACAACAAGATCGATCTCATTGATGGGTAAAGGACAGACCACATGAATGCCGCTGTGAAATTCTGGTACTGGATACCCCTGCAGATATCGTTCCCCTTGGTTAAAATGATGGATTACGATCAGGCATACTGATTTTCGTGTGTGAAAACCACAATGTTAATGTTAATGTGTGCCCAGTCGATACGTAACGTACAGCAAATGAATGCTTTCTTTTTGCTTCAAGATGAAAAACAAATGCCTGATCAGGACCTGAACGAAGACCATGTTGCATAAATTACTCTTTAAAATAGCTGTGCGCAATGACCTGAAATACACTGCAGACAAATAAAACATGGAAAGAGTTTTTTATTCTCAATACTGGAAAAAATATACATTTTTCTGTAACAATGCAAATTGTATGCTTCTCCTCAGAAATAAAGGATCAGGAGGTTTAGCATTATCACCAAGGATAAACTGTACTTTTGGAACATATAGCACAAGTTAGTGTTTCTTAGCAAGGACAAGACCCATGAACCACATCAGTCCTAGCAGCAATGAAATCTGCTTTAGCCCAGCACTACATTGTGTACCCTTATAATACTGGATTCTGTATTGCCTTCAGTTACCAGCCTACCGAACCAAACATCCAGCCCATATCAGCTTTGAAAGGACAAGGTTTAGAGGTCTTGAAGAAAAGAATAGAGGACGTCATTCTAAAAACAACTGGGAAGCACATTCTGACCATCAAAGTGGATCTCAGTAGTTCTCAGTTAAGGTAAGGGATATCCACACAACACTACACTAAGTTTCCAGGGTAACCTAAGGTAAGATTTCTTTAAATTGATTTGACTGCAAGGTTTTTGACTCCAAGAGTTTGTTTCTTTTTTTGCAATGCAGTGACTAGACCTAAACAATGTAGTTTACAGTAGATGGAGCTGTTTTAAATGTAATAGCACCTCCCATAGTTTCATTATAGTACATCTTTACCCTTTGCCCAAATGAAATTCACCCCTTTCCCCTCTCTTGATTTGTTTTATTTTTTTAAGATCCATCCCCTGCTTTACTGTGATCCACCAGTCTATAATCTGCATCACCAGGGAGAAACTCTCGTGATTTATTGCATAGGGAGCTGAATGTGTGTGCCCTTCCTTTTGCATGTTTTTTTTCTCTCCACACTTACAGCACAGGTGGTGCTGAACAAGGAATATATTCCTGAGAAAGATGTGAGAGGCAGAGCTGCATTGTAAGCAAACTGCCCCGCAAACTGTGCAATAGAAAGTGGAACACAGGATCAGATTAAAACACCATTTAGAGTGCTGATCAGTCTGTGAACAGTGATTCCCTATTATAAAGGAAATAAATTACATGGCAGGTTCCCTTCACCTGAAGTACTTGGCTGCCTTGGAAAGTGCAGTGTTCGGTAAACATCACTGGGTTAGCAGATGAAACTGCAGCAGGGTCCTCGTTTGTCTCTGGACACTGAAGCGCTGTTTCTCTCTTCACAGCTGGCTTTACAGGGAAGCCACAGTGCAGGAGGTTGGTGTTGTGCCAGAAGAAGGGACAGCCAATGTCAAGGTCATTATCAGCAGTGCTGCATATGGGCGTTACAGGAAGCTGTTCCAGGCTAGTTAGCCCTTCAGGTGAAAGCTCTGTGTGCTTGGCTCGTGACCTGTGAAGATGATTTGTCTGCACTCTGCTCAGTATGTGTTCTGCTGTGAAAGCCTGAGGCTCCACAGTGTGTGTGTTGACACTGATGATATGTACTGTATGGCTCCCTAAATGCAGGGACATGTCTAACGTTAAAAGTGGCTCTTACCAGAACTATCGCACAACTGAATGCATGTACAATTTAGGAGCTGTACAGTGTAATGTATAGATTCTAATGCATTTTCTGTAAATAAAATTTGGATATTTAACGTGGTATTTTTGCATAGCATTTCTGCTTTCCAACATGTATGAAATAGTCTTTCTGTGGCTGAATCATCTAGTATAGAAGGTAAATCCTGACTGTCATTTTCCAAATAGACTGTACATATCTATTTCTACATACCCTTTACACATATTATGTAGATAACATAAAATAAGCATTTTTAATATTGCTTATTTTCATATGTCCATGAAATCTAATCCAAAAACAAATTCTCCTTTGTTACTCTTCAACAATGACAGACCGGCCTTGGAAAATAGGACCATATACACTTATTTTTACCTTTCTTTTACTGAACAAAATAATCGTAACATTACTACGAACTGTAGTATGTAATGAAGCTGCTTACCTTTTGGTGTGATGGGAAAAACTCAACATAAAAGGTATTATGAAAAAGTCAACGTGAAGTTTCAGAGTCACAGCATGTGATCAAGTGAGCTGTACAAGCTTCATGTTCAGGGAGATGACGATCGAGCAGAACTGACACAGCCCGATGAAATCGCCCGCAATGATGTTCAGGCTGCCTGTGTCTCCACCAGAGGTCTGCTCCCAGAGCCACGCTTCCAGACAGCCATAGTTCTGCAACGTCAGAGTCCATATGGACTGCCTGGGGTGAAGCACGATGAACTGCGTGCTTGCTGTCAGGTTCAGCCCAGCCACAGAAAACCTCCCTGAAATCAAACAAAGAGGTGTTGAAAGAAAAAGGCCTCTTTCAGAAGAACAGAAGAAAGAAGAAATCTAGCCTGTTCCGTAGTTAGTAGTTAATTGATATAAGGGTCTCCGCCAGCTGTTTCTTAAAAGAAGCCAGCGTAAGCTTCAACAGCTTTTAAGCGCTTTAAAACAATAGTGCATTAAAGTTCTTGCTTTAAAGTGCACCTGTAATTGCACTCTTCAAGTTTTTCTCCTAGTTAAAATAATGTTTGAAATTTCGAAAAGTCAGCTAGCATACTAATAGGAAATCCAGATTGAGATAACCAAGACTTTAATTCTGGTTAATTCCTCCGCTGACACACCTTTCGTGTCTTGTGTGATGCCTAATAAATGCAAAACACAAAGTGTCTGTGATCGCCTTGCAAAGATGAATACTGCTGTAGCTGGAATCACTCTGCAGCACCGTGTGCAGAGACTCCTACCTGGGCTTCCTGTGTGTTTCCGTTTGTCCAGGTACTCAACCACACCCTCTGCGCTGGCTCGGTTGGCCCACCAGTAGGGGATTGCAGGCCACAGATCCTGATGCTTCTCAGCTGTTTGGTCTTCATATGAAACAATCACCTGGTAGCCCGACTCCCACAACCTCCTCAGTGTTGGTGTTTCCTGAGGGCAAGCAAGCTTAGCTGTGAAATTACCTCTATACAAGGCATGACTCGCTCTTTGGATGCATTTGTGTTTGTTGCAGCATTCGACTGAAGTGAGAGGACACTGCCTTGTTTGGGATATTAGTGCGTTTCACAGCAACCCAGGAGTCAGTAGTTAGTGAGGTGTCCTGTACAGGTCAACACCAACAGTCCCTTGAACTTGTGAGGTTCTGATTATGCACCCTTGCTTCTCCCAGACTGCACTGATGACTCTTTGTGAAACTCCAAATCCCTAGCCTTCAAGATTCCAGTGGTTCCGTTTAATCAGGTCAAGGTTGCAAGTCAGGACAGAATACAAAGAGGTTAGGAGGTGGTATCGCAGGTTGCTAAGATTTTTTCTGAGTGACTAAATTACCCAAGAACAAACGTGTGACAAACAAGAGGCACTTGTCCCAAACCTTTTGCTCCTTGATAATGGTTCAACACTATCAATTTGTTTAATTGACTGAAGTGGGAATGATACACCTTGTGTTCTCATATGGCTCATTTTTTAACAGGATTTGTTTTAAATTATTTTAGAAAGTGCCTTCTTTCTCCTTCTTTTTTTCTTGATTTATTGAACCATCTGAACTACTGCTTTCTAGCATTTAATTAACTTGCTCTTGGGAAACATTTGTTCTACACTCCAAGCAGAATATTAATGGTTCCCTTACATTCTCTAATGTAAAGATCATTTAATGCTTTCTTCCACCTTGTAGAATTATACTTTGAACTTACGTCAGAGACCAAAATGAAATAGAACTGCCTCATTTAACTAAAAGGTTCTGCTTGCTATTGAATGACTTACCATGAATGGACATAATTTGGAGCCAAAAATATGCCTCAAAGAAAGAACAAGTCTCTCATGACTGTCTTCATTCAGCCCTTCAAAATGGCTACATGCCAAAAAGACAATTTCCTTGGGATGAAATTTGAGCCACTGAGCAATGTCCTGTAAAGTCTCCTGCAATGGAACAGTATCTTTAAAATAGTATAAGAACATGATTTATAAAATTTTGCCAAGAAAATTTACCAAGAAAAAAACTATTAGCTGCAAAGTTAGGATAAGGAGTTACATTTTATGTATTCCATTTGCTAATTAAAATGTAGCAAGTACCCAGATTTCTTTTAAACTCTATAAACATTTATTTGCTGTCTTGATTGTCTGTACCCTAAAAATATACCTGGCTGCTTAGAAGTGCTAAATTAAGAAAAACAGGTTTATAAAAAATGTCTGAAACTGACCAAAAAAGATATTTCCAGTACTTCAGATGCTAGAAGACACAGTACAGAATTCTGGATTTCAGCTTGTGCAATTCCATTTAAAAAGCTGATATGTGATTGTTAGAGGGCAGTAGGTTCAAACATGATGGATGTCCTTGTCTGAACCACATTCCCCAGAATGCTGTGGGGAATCACCTGCTGCTATTAGTCACCTGACCAGTCCTGAGAAGATTATTGGTCAGGTGCTAGTTGATAAATCATGAAGCAAGGGCTTACAGTGTCAGTATTTTATCTGCTGTTTAGAGACAAAAGGGCAGATCCTCTGTCATGCAAACGGTACCAGAGGTAAGGAGTTAAAGGGGAACTGCAATGCTATTTTTACATTTTGGGGTAATGTTGATTTGGAAATGATGAATGCATTTCAAACCACAATGAAACTACAAAGTACATGGTAATGTGTACAACCTCAAATTTACATCGCAAAAGAGACAAAGTTTCAAGGTGCGCATAGTGCCATATTGCCGTTATTGTCTGCGATTCAGATCGACGCAACAAAACTTATGATGACATGAAAGTGGCCCTATTACGTGGTAAACATGCTTTAGATCAAGCAAATGTTGCTACTATATTAATAGTAAATATTTTCATGAAACCGACAAAGCGGTATGATTTTTAGATACTTTTAAGTATTGCAAAAAAAGAGTAACCTGACAACCAACTAAAACATACTCATAATAATTAATATTGTAAAGAGACCCTGTGCTTACAGTGACTAGTGAACAGGAAGGGCCACTTTCACGTCACAATTCACACAAACTCTCTTCCGTGGCGAGGCCAGCGGTTTCTTGTCTGCCTGCGACAACAAGGCAACCATACGCTACTTTCACAAAGCTCACGATTTTACACTAAATTCAGATATTTGTAAAATTTTGCAATACCATCAATTAAGTTTGTGACTGAGATTTAGTAACCGGTCCGAGAAATTGGGACTGCAGCTCCTCTTTAATTGACTGACCAGTGTCTTACCCCGACGTTCCTATTTACAACATTCCAGCCCAGGAGGTGTGAGTGTCACAGTAATCTACTCTAGGCACAGGCATTGTTCATGCTCCTACTTCTAGCCAAGCTACAGTTATTTTCTGCAACGCATCCCTGTTTAAAAACTGCATGAGGTTTAGATGGCACATGGCTGCCTGTTACTCACCCGCACTGTCATAGTGGTGTAAATCACATGTGTGTAATAAAGATCATCTGAAGGATCTTGAGGTTTGTGAGCAATTCTAAGATCGAAATATCGAATCCCAGCATTCAGCTGTTCCAGAATGTTTTCCTCCTGGGGAAGCACAAAGGAGCAATTGAACACACTTACTTTACATGGAGTCACTTTCACTTTAATAAAGTGGTGATGAAATTATTTGTGTTCTCTTCTGGAAACAAATGTTTCCTTGAATTTCTTGTTTCTACAGTGAAGCTACATGTTACAAAACGTTCTAAAAGTAACTCTATGTGTAGCACTTACAGTTTTGAAACTAGCATTGGAGACATTGCCATCTGAAGGATGTACTGTAGCAGTCATATCCTTTCTATGAAGGGAGCCCACCCATGTTAGTGATGTTCACACAACACAAACCTGTGTTTTTGCCCATTTATAAATAACTGGCCGTGTGACACAGGGCAAGACACGGTCCACAATCCTCAATGCATTAGACTCAGATGAGACCAAAGGTGAGTTTATGTCCAAACAGTAACTCATAGAGTCATGACTTCCTGAAACACAAAACTTTTATCATGCATTTTGCTAACATTGATAACAATATTCTGTTTACTGGTATATGCTTCAGGTTCATCCAAAAATATTTTACCTTATGTAAAATGTATACTGAAGACAGCAACTTTTCCTTAAACAGTATTCATCGCTTAAGCATTCATTTTAATATTTTCTTGTTTCATATATGAATTAATAAAGGGTATTTAGAAGCATTAACTTGTAATTACAGTATAAATAAAAAACCAATGGCGCTAATTTGAATCAGTACCTCGTCTTGTTAAACGTCTGCCAGTTATTAGATTTTAAACACAAAATGTAAAAGAGGTTGAATGAACCAGGCGAGTATTTACCTGGGATTGCGAGGCACCACAAAGGTCTGTCCCAGAGAATCTCCGGGAGCTGAGACATCCAGTCCTGATAATCATGTTCACTTGAGAGACGAGCCATTCTTCGGTGACCTGTAAGATTGAGTTCACGGACAGTTTCGATACATAAAGCTATATCGTATAAGATCTACGACATAGCAACATTATGGATCGTAAACAAATTGAAAACGTACTAGGAGGAGGTATACAGACTACACATACAAAACTGCAGTTTCTGACGTAACTTGGTGTGCAGAACGGTGTTGCTGTTAAGTGCTGGACGAAACTTCCCTTTTCTATTGTATTGTCAAGCGCTTTGGGGTGAAAGGACTATACACATACAATTAGTTATTCATTACGCTGTAGTCTTTAAACAGATAAGAACTCGGAAGGGGTGGCTGTAGCTTAACACCAAGAAAGACGCTTCGAAATACTGACAAAATCTGAAAACTGTTCAGAGAGTGGTGTATGGTAAAGAGGTCAGTAACAACCGATGAAGACTGACACTGTTTCTTACCGGACACTCTACTGAAATTTCGTGCACACTGAATGCTCGATGAATCATAAGATGGTGTAGATAACGTCACATAATGAGAAATGTTCTGTTTCAGCTACAGTATTGTTATAGTTACAAAACGCGCAGCCTTCTGCTCTATTTCCTGCTGTGATGTTTTTTCATGACGACAACTGTAAAACCAGTGTCAGAGACCGTCTACAAAGTGCACCAAAATAGCGCCACGTCAAAGTCTGTTCTCCAGCTTTTCCCCAGGTCTCAAACTCCACATGGTAATACTAGTACTGATGATTATGATGAAAAACAGATTTCTGAGATTATAAAATGCTGTTTACCGAAACGCGTCGCAGCTGTTGCTGTTACAGCTTTGGCTCTTTATACCTCAAGTGTTTTAACAGCACATGTCGAGCTATAAATTAAAACCAAGCAGTCTAAAAAACGTAGAGACAGTCCGAATACCATGACGCCAGACCAGCTGTGACAGACAGGTAATGCACCGTCCCACCACTAGGTGGCACGAAATGTCCACACGTGTTTGGGAGGGTACAAACCAAATTCCTCAAGAAGCATTTGTGATGTTGTCCTCCCTGTTTCAGTAGCCGCAGGTATTTCTGTATGTTTCAGTGACACGTAAGAAATGTAGACACTCCTACCCTTTTAATGTCTGAACCATCTCGTATCGATCACAAACCAAGAGTGTTAAGAATGACTTGATAACGTTTTGGCTGTGTTCATATCGTCAGCCAATTTATCCAAACTGAGAGGCCCGGAGGCCTGTGCTTTTTTTTCTTAGCAAGGTCTAATCAATCTCTTTAACTTCTTATCACTACCCAAAAGCAACAGCAAAAAAAAAAAGACTCCTTACGATTTCTTTGTGTAGCGTCACCTGAGGCGGGCTGAGAACAGCGCCTGGGGGCGGGACTATGGGACTGTATATAGTGGGGCGGAGGGCAGTAGACAGTCTCTTCCCTTCGTGTGTGTGCGTTAGTATAGGTCCATCGCTGTAACCCCTTTCCCCGGTCTAGTTAATACATGTCTTGTTCAACCCCATTCCCTGAGTCCTATGCCTGCGGTCGTTACATTTTTTTCCTGGCTACGTACATGTAGGTTTTACTGTACCAGATTTCGGGGATTCAGTTTTTCTGAAAGCATATGCAAGTGTGTTCACTATGTCGTACGGCTTGGGGTAAAACTTATCCGCGGTGTCACAGCGAAAAGTCTGTACAGTCAGTTTGCACACACGGTTTACCTCAAATACCTGCCACCCCGATCCTTCATGCGATTTTCTCTATTCCCCAGCTCGCCACTGTGGACCGTCTTGCTTAAACTCTCCTTGGACACTGAAAGTTCTCATTTCAAGTTCTGCAATTAACTTTTACCGGATGTATCCGTTTGTAAAGGGGCTAGCGGGGTTCAGTGTCTTTTGTATGTTCTGCCGCGTGTGTTGGGCTCCGTTCTTGCGAAAAATATCGACCGCCCCTTCCGTGGCTTCCTGGCCTATAGCTCGTATCTTCCACTCTTCTGTAGCTGTGGCGTGAGCCGATAGCCCCTTGCACCGTGTGGCTATAGGAACCGGGGCCTCTTCGTGTGGAGAAGACTGTGCCCTGTCCAAAAGGAGCAGGTCCAACGAGTACGAGTGTCTGGAGCACGAACGCCGTTTTCCTTTCATTCCTGTCTGGATAGCCCTGCTTCCACCAGGTTTCACCCTGCCTTGAGCAGCGAGAGACGGGTTTGTCGATATAATCCGTTCGTGTTTTCTTTAGACATCACGAGAAGGCGCCGCTGCAGAATAACAGCTTTTCACATTTCTCACACGTTCAAAATCGAGCTCCACAGTGTGAAAACCAGGGTAAAGGGCACAGCGGCTGGTTGGCCCAGTTTATCCTGGTTTCCATAGTGTTGAGTAGGACTAGAGAGCACGTGATCCCCCCCATCCTTTAAGGAATGCAGGTCCGGCGCACAGATTACCCCCAGTACTGCTTCACATTGTTAAAATAAAAAGACAACAGGAATGAGGAAATAGATTTTATTCTCAGCTGGGACAAAAATGAAGTTGTGAGAAGAGCTTGGTTAGCTTCGATTCATTTTTGAACGAACTATTTTGAAACACGATTTTCCAAATGTTTTTGGAGAAGCCATAAAAAAGGGTGTCGCTTGGCACTTGACTCGCCACCAACAAAGCTGTGGAAAGTCACACAACACTGTTTAAAACACAACATTGTAAAAAAAGGTTGCAGTGCCTGAGGGAATAGACTTGCACGTTGAGAACCAGTCGATGTTTGGAAAGTCATTTTTCATTTTTTATTTTATATACTGTATATTTTTAAATTTTGGCCCTACAAAGCTTGGCGATTTCAGTCTCTGACATCTTAATACTTGTACGACATAATACGGTGAGGAAAAGGAGTAACTACAGATGAGAGTCACTGCCCTCTCAGTGATGACCCCGACCTGATCACAGGGTAACACCTACCCTATATCAGTAACGCTTTTGTATGTATGTGTTTGCAGGTGGACAAAGCACAGACAGAACGACTGGGGCCTTAATGGTGTGTATGATGGAGCCGGAACCTATCCCAGCAGGCAACAGGAGCAAGGCTGGATGAGACGGCAGTCCGTAGCAGGACATACACACACACGAGCATGAACACACTCACTCCGGGCACAGTTTTTCCAGAAGCCAGTTCATCTCCCACTATGTCTTTGGACTGTGGGAGGAAAATGCAGTTCTCACAGGAAGCCCATGCAAACATGGGGATAAGATACAGACTCCATTCAGATGTCACCCCTTACCTGGCACTGAACCCAAGGCCACTGTACTACTGCACCACCCATGTTCATTCCACAGTATAGCACAAATCCCAGACTTCCCAAACAACCATTTGTCATTAAGTGGAAAAGTGGATTCAAAGTTGTTTAAGATATGGTCTGTGCCAAACAGCAACAACATAAGGTGCTGTCTAATCCCTTCGGTTCTGCCCTCAGGCCAGCCTCTAATATCTTTCTATAGTAAGCAGCCCATTATGAGACTGGAAGAAACTGTCACTCAATACTTTCATGGTGACACTGAACACAGAACAGAATTCTAGCACAGCAGCACAGTTCCTGCGGTACTCCAGTGTTGGAGGCTGACAGGCAAAGAAAAATAACCCAAAGGACAAGAAAAAAGCATCAGAAAGACTTTTTGTGACATATAAAGATCAGCAGCAAACAAACTGCTAATCCCTGTAGGCAGCTCCGGAATAATCTAAATGTTGACAGGCAGTAGCAGTGCCTCCTGAGGTGAATCTGAAGCTAATTTAAGGGGATGTTCAATGATTGTCTCCTTTAAACAGAATGAAAAAACAGGAGCCGGAGATGTGCAAACGTGTTATCGAGTTTACATGTGCCAGAGAGACGAGACGACCCCAGATGCAATAACGAACAGGAGATTGTGCTTGTGTGTGTCCTGCAGTGAACTATGATGCTGTCCATGGTGTACTAGATTATACAGGATTCTGATTTAGAGGCATTTAGTCATAATCCCACAGATGGAAACTTTGCACTGTTGGCTCCTCGGCCAAGCACATACACCACCTAGAGGGTTTTAGAGTTGTGAGGTTTTGTGGATTGGTTTTGAGTTGCTATGACCCTCACTGGACTATGGGGCTTTCTGATACTAGACACATGGTTGCATTTTGCATTACTGAGAATTTAAGCATCTGATATTCTCTTCATCTCTTGTGTCTCTGCCAATATCACAAAGCTGATTTGAAGACGGAATCCGATATTTGCGTTTAGGATCTGATGACCATATCTGGGTCCACCAGTTTTCTGTTCAGATCAATGACAATGGGAGCAAAATTATTAATCCCAACAAAATCCCCACAAAAAATGTTTAAGCAAGTTCTGCCTGATCCAGGGGACTGCTTTTCAATCCAGTCCAAAAAAAGGGAGTAACTCTTCAGTGTCAGGCTCCTCATCGACTCCCAGGGGTGCAGGATGATGTATTTTGTGTCCTCTGTAAGGTTAAGACCAGCTACAAATAAATCTCCTGTGAAGTAGAAGCACAAAATGTCACCGATACCTAAATCCCAGACAGAATAGGTATACTTTAAAGAACCTGAATATGATTTTATCAGACTCATACAAAAACAAACCAGGGTAGCATTACATTAAAGAAAGTGTATTTCTTTTTAAAGATATACAAATCCTTTCATCTCTCTGCCCCTGTAGGAGAAATATTATAAAACTGCTGAGTCTGGTGATGACACTGTAAACTGCTACTGATCACAATGTTCTGTTGCAGTTCCTCTACATTACATCCAAACGTGCACTTCAAAATTCCCATGTTTGTGACTTCGCTAACAACTAAGCATTTATAAAAGGCCCCCTTCTCTCTTGACTGAATATTTACCACCATTCTGTTTTAAGCACCAAGCTATGAAAACGTCACTATTATAGTGACTTCACTGTCAATTAAGATACCTGAAGCTTGTTTGCTGGAGACAGGCTGAAAAGGCTATCAAGCCACTGTGCCATCTTTCACAAAATTCCCATGAAACAGCACCACCTCCCTAAACAAGTCATTTTACCTCTTTAATTCGCTCACCTTCACAATCACCCCCTAAAGGGAGGGAACTCAGGAACTTGGCCACACCAGGCTCCAGTAACTTCAGTGTGTGACTAGTATTTGCTGGGGAATGGAGTCACTAACCTGGTCGTCCGTTTTCCTTCTGATCCTCTAAATATTGAATCACACCTTGTGCTTCCACTCGGTCTGCCCACCAGTATTGGATGGGGGCCCACAATTCCTTATGTTCTTTAGTAGATTCTGTATCATTATAGGAAATGATGACCTGATAACCCAGACTCCACAGATTCCTTAGCCTTAAGGTTTCCTGAAATGCATCGGAGGCACAATTTCATTAAAAGGAGCTCTGGCAGCTGTGTCCTCTGATACATCAATACGTCTCAGGGGTCGCCTGCGATATAGCTCACTGGAGAAATCTTATCTCCACAGAAACAGCATTCACTGATTCTGGAATTAAATGGGAGCTTGTAATTAATTTTGGTTGAGGACTTGTTTCTGATAGCGTAACTCAATTCTCATACTTTCTGTAAAAGCCATTTTATGAAGACATTAAAGAGTACGGCCTTTCTTAACTATGTCTTTCTCTCCTCCAATTATATTCTGGAACAACACTGATTTTAAAAACTGTTTTTAAGAAAATCGTCAAGGGAAAGCATTTCAACCTTCTATGTACCCTCCTACATACTTCAGTATTCTATGATACTTAACCCCCTCTGATCCTTACCGAGCTGGGGCAGATTTTGTTTCCAAACAGGTTCTTCATAAAGAAAATCAGGTGCTCATGATGGTCATGGCTAAGTCCCTCAAAATGGGAACAATCCAAAATGATAACCTCTTTCGGATGAGACTTCAGCCAGTTGGCAAAATCTTTAAGAGCCTCCTAGAAAAAAAAAAGGGATCTGGTTAAAATGCTCGAGTTCAAATAAAATTTGCAATATCGTGGTGTCGGAATTAGTCAGAATCTGTTTTTTCAGATCCTCTCAGCTCAAACAAATCAGAAAACAACCTTATGTTTGCTTAGAGCTTCAGGTCGGATAATGAGCCAAGCACTGGCTGCAAAGCAAAATGCAGAGGGTTAATTCCACTCTGACAAACAGTATGAAAGAAAAAAATAGAATGTTTCAGCTGGTGAGCCTTCGGAAGACCTGAAGATGGCCCAACAGCTGAAACATTTGTGTTTTTTCTTTCAGCTTTTAGCATGGGATTAATCTCTACTCGTCCTCTTATATTTTCTAATCAAGAGATGCATTCATTTTTACTGATAAACTTCAAGTATGTCAGGAAAGAGAAGATGCTACAAGACGCACCACCTAAAACAGGAATCTTCACCCCCATCCTCTCCCGTCATGAGCTGTACAGGACATATTAGAACACACCACCTGTTTAAAAGAGCCTTTAGGATTTGTATTTTACAGGGCCACGTATACAGCCTGCTGGACTGGGGCTCTCCAGGAAAGAGCCCTCCTCATCCCTCCCTTCCCCAGGAAGGCTCTCTTTTAAACAGGTGGTATGTTCTCTTCTAGTTTAAATCCATTTTTTAATCACAGGGGAGGTGGAGCGTATCTTGGCACAATGGGTACAAAGCAGGATACAGCCTGTGTGGGACGCCAGTCCATCACAGGACACACCCACCCTCACACCAGGGCCAATGAACCTACTTGTATGTCTTTAGGCTGAGGGGAAAACCCACACAAACATGGGGAAGACAAACTTCTCACAGACAGCACCCAGGTCTGGGATTGAACCCAGGACCCCAGTACTGCAAGGCCACTGCGCCACTGTTCCCTCCCTTAATTTAGACATCGCCTGGAACAAGCATCGTAATTAGCTGTTCATCTTAAAATCCTTCGGTTCTCAAAGAACAGTATTCCCTTCGTTGAAACACTGCTTTCTTAATTAATCTTTAATTACTACTTTAGGGTGGCGAATACGAAGCACTGGATCTCTGTTCAGAAGATGGAACTCACCTGCACAGTTATGACACTGTAAACGCCATGTGCAAAATACAGCGTGTTGGAGCAGTCACGTTGCTTGTGAACGATCCGTAGATCGAAGTAGCGTACCCCTGCTTCCAGTTGCTCGGCAATGCAATGGTCCTGTGTAAACCACAACACGTATGACAATGCTCTGCCTGAAACACTTAATAAGTGTGCTCCATAGGTCAGTGTACATCTGCTCAGTTGAAGGGAGTCACAAGAGCTCACTGTTGTTTCAGTAGTTCTGATGAATCCTGATAAAGACTCAACAGACTATATATGCTGTCTCTCGTAGGCTGAGGGAATTCTGAAGCCTGCCCAGACCCCCCCCCCCCCCCCCTCAGTATTGCGAGGAATGAGCCAGGGAGCTGCTGCAGGGGTGCAGATGGTGGGAGGGGTACGAGAGAAACGCTCTACGGGATGTCCTGGGTGCGAGATTTATAATGCAGGCAAGCGGAAGTGTGCGAGATTAGGATCTCACCTTCTTCCCGAATTTCTATTCTGATTCTAGTCTATTCTGTTATAATTCCAGTAATGGAGAAGTAAGAGAAGTAGAAACACTCTGCATAACATGAGGCTCTTCCCATTAAAAACCCTTCTCATTTCACAGACATGAAATCATGCAGATGACTGCAGGACTGTATGAAAGCCAAGCTTGCAAGCTGAAAAAGACTGTAAATTAAAGGAATTAGTCAAAATGATCTCAGACTGTTAATCAATTTAGCCCTCTGCAGATCATTTCATGAAGGCATTACCATTTTTCCTTTTTCTTGGTTGAGACTCGGTGATGACACCTTCCCAGACTATAATGATAAATAACGGAACTTCAGGGTTTTCGCCTCTGAATGATTGACGGGACAATCACATCCAGAGGAGATGTTAGTGCTTTTGGATGATATCACAAGAGTGCCGATTGTTCGGTCAGGATTACAGTGCTGTGTGATTCCCTGCCACTCATTACCCAAAAGACAGGGCACTTAGAAAGAAAGGTTTTTATTTTCTCTGAAAAAGAAATATTGTCCCTTAACATTGTTGCTATGCCTGTCTTTATACTTCTACCTTTGCTACAAAACTAAACTGTACAGTAAGTCACTATACAGCAAAATGGAGAATAGTACATATGTTTGGGATTATCTGTCCTCTGTTATAAAATGGGTTGGTATTATTTCTAACAAGTAGTTCAGGTGGGTAGCTGCGTCAGCATTTGTAGAGTGCAAAGAAACAATAGGTTTATTCCATACTGAAAAGAGAAGAGAGAAAACACAACGTTTCGGCTGTTGAAGCCTTCTTCAGGTAAGAGAGGGCTTCACAGCCGAAACGTTGTTTTCTCTCTCTTCTCTTTTCAGCATGTTATAAACCTATTACTTGTTCCTTATTTCTAACCAACACAGCTGTTGTTGGTTCACCTTAACCGTGGTGAGAAACGTCTGGGCGTCTCAAGGTTTCGGGCGTCTTCAGCAGCAGTGAGAAGGAGAATGTGGAAGCCGAGCAGAGGCCATACCTGAGTCGTTCCCCATTTGTAGAGACAAGGCCGCGTGAAACAGGGCATGAGGCAGTCCAGCACCTTCAGCAAGAACGGCTCTGATCTCTGGACCGGGGAGTTCATATCCAAGCAATAGCTCATGGTATCATGGCTTCCTAGAAGCAGGCCCAATTTGAGTCACAGGGTGCGGAAGTGCGCCAGCAAACCTAACAGCCTTTTTCTCAGAGAACCGGTTTTAATTTCATGTGAAGGTGTAGAGTAGGGGAGCACAGCTCTCGTCTGGTGTGCCTTCCCCCTCAGCCCTTTAATTATCTAATTGAAGAGGTGGGAGCGTCTCCTCGTTCTTAGGAAGCTGGAGATTTACAGATTTCCACCTGCTGGACAGCGGCCAGGGGACCAGAGTCAGGCTCCCCTGCTTTAGCGAGATAAATTACTAAACAGGTACTGTATATCATCGCACACTGAATCCCCACTGTTTCATTAGAATAACATTTGACATGAGATAATGAAGCGGGCTTGGCTTTTGTTTGCAGGAAAACAACCTCAAAACATCCCTGAATTTCAGTTAAAACTGCCAGAATACAAAAGAAAATGATCAACATTTGGAACCTGGTGGCGGCAGCAGTCTTACCTCTGACTAAGGAACAATTATGACTTATGACTCAGTCCTAACAGACAGCAACCACTGGCAAAACTACACGGAGGCCTGACAATAGCAAAAAGACACCCACATTCGGGAAGAATACTGTAAAGCATACGGCCTCCATTGCTTGCGAGAGCTGTCTTACTAGCGCGGGGACGTCACCGCCCTTCCCTGTGGATAGCAGGGACCGCAGCCGCCGGGCTGAGGGGAGATTTCCCTTTGGCTCAAGAGGCTGGGTCCCTGTTGAGTGACGCCGGAGGCCCGGGTTCGAGCCCCCGACAGTGGGGGGGCCCACGTGAACCCTGAAGTGTTACAATACCCATTAATGCTGGATCAGAACAGCACCAAAATAAGATACATTCATATCCAATGCATATTATAGAAATGAATAACGCCTCAGGCCAGATATTTTATTTGTTCACTGTAGCAGTTTATGGTTCACATTCTGAGTATGGAATCGACGGTCCAGGTCTGCAGCATGGCAGCCCACCGACTACGGCACCACGGAAAGCGAGTTCTTAACCTTACTGCTTGAGCAGGCTGCTGGTGTGAATTGCACACTCATACAGCGCACAGCCAGCTCGCTCACTCTTGCCAGCGTTAGGAATATTTCCTGGAAAAACACACTGGTCCGTCTCCTTCGCTAATGTCCTGCGTCTGCAGGCTACCCCTTTTGGGAAAGTATAGTGTAAAGCTGAGTGAGCTCTTGAGGTGCCACATTAATGACGTTGTTCTACTCACCTGGTATTGCCAGAAAGCACAGAGGCACGTCCCAGAGTTTTTCAGGCAGCTCAGACATCCAGTTTGAGTAGTGCCTATCGCGTTTGATAGCACTCTTCGCTTCTGCGTCATCCATACTTTATACAGTAGCTGTGCACAGAGCTTTAATTTATATTGCAGATTATTATAATAACGATTTAGTTAATAATTTTAATGGATTTAAAAAACAACGTTAATAGGACACAGATACAAATATACACACCAAATCGACAATCCTGAATTATGAATGAAAAATTAATAAAAATTATTAAAAAGAAAAAAGTTTTTCAGCCACAGGCGATTGAACGTTAATACATATACAAAATATCTGAAAATTCTGTAGGGTGCAATGTGATTTTTAAAACGGGTGTGGGATCGTTGTAGGCATCAAGTATGTGTCTGTGGAGACTTCTTTCGATCTGTGTTACTGTAAAACGGCAAATAGCTTCGCGAATTCCATGTCTGTTTCACGCCTGTTTATAAGCTCCCGTGCATATACTTAGCATTACATCTCTGATTAGAAAATAAAAAATAATATAACCTCCTCCTTTGGTAACCTTTATAATGTATTGTTAATATTATTATTAAAGCACTAACGCAATTTCATAGCTGCACTTACAATCTTCACTGTCGGCGATGCTGCACTGGACCAGCTAGCGCAGACGTCCACCAGATTAAGTCTATGCACATGGTTTTAAAAAGAGAACCTTCTTTTTCGACATCAATATTTATATACAGTAAAGGTCGCAGCTTCAGAACGAAAGTGCTTTTCTTCTCTTATCTACCGAGTCCTCTGCTTCCTCCTCGATCGCTCTTCTTGCAAGTTTTCACGAGTACACTCTTGTTTGGATGCAGGGACCGTCTATAAACTCCAGGAAAAAAAAACACACAAATATTAAAAAGTCTTGATAAACGAATTTCCACGCGTACGTTGTTCCAGTTTCTCTTTATTGTTGCGAAAACGCACCACTAAACAAAAAACAGACTTAGTTTCGTTGTTCTGGCAATTGCAGAATTTATTTAATAGGTACTTAAAGGACCCTTTTCTCTGGGCATCTGTAGTAAACGATGGTAAAGCTCCTTCTTTATCGTAATTTATCAAATACCTAAACTTATCTTGGTGGCATCGTTCCCTTTAGAGACTGCAACATGTTTGATCGAAGTCATTAGCTACGCTTTTTTAAGAACTTTTTTTCTTTGGTTTTAGGACGTTCCTTCACTTCTCAGATGGTTCAGAAATCCAGTTCTTTTGTCATGGAGTGACACATGATGCATTAGGTTTGAGAAGGGGGGTGAAATGGCCCAACTGACCTGGGACGTGAGGACAGAGAGGAGGCACAAGGACAAAGGAAGAGACAGTGCCTTGTTACAGCAGCAGTCAGGTCATTAATTAGCCCCCACTCGTTAGGTCTGCCCACTGAGTTCTCAGTCTGGGAACTCTGGTCAGGAGGGGGATATATACAGTAAGGCTCCTGGTCTTCCCCCTGCACTGTACATGTTGCAGAAAGACAGGGTAGAGAGGGCAATATGGACCATAGTTTATATGACTGATGGACCTGAAGAGGAGGCTATAAACAATACTGAGTTGTGTTCTTCCTTCAGCGTGGTAGAAGGAGTCATGCCAGCATACCGTACATGAGGTGATTTGGGATAGTGGTGCTTTAGGATTGCTTGGGGGAGAACTTTTTCTGTTTTGATTACTGGTGACTATAGGGTGCATTTACTTGTGTGTCTGCTCCTTGTGGATACTTTGCTCTTCTTGTACGTTCAATTTGAGAAGATGATGATAATACTGTGATGGGCAGAGGAATAAAAAGCACAGCTATGCAGTATGACTGTCTTGTGTGCTCTGTGGGAACACAGGTGGTTCTGAAGGGGCTCAAAGAAGCTGTTGCGGAAAGAAGGGTCCTAGCACCCTTAAAATTGCTAGGTGGCGCAGTCACCTACAGCTTTCGCATTTGGTTATCACTCTATACCCGTGACATTATCTTCGATTTAGAGAGCCAGTCATAACAGAGAGCTGGATCCAAACAAATACTTATTTTGCTTTTCACCACAACGGAACCCTTTGTTTGCAGTAAGCAGTTAAAAAACGCTACATTACATCAGGTCTTTCAGCTGGGGATCTGGCAAAATACAATGCCCGTTGTGAGACACGAATTGCTCTGTTCGGGTAAAATAAAAAAGGAACAGGAAGCGGAAGGTTTAATGTGACTTTACACATTCAGCTTTCTTAGCTCACGAGAAGTTTCTGGTGTGGGTTTCACTGGCTACTAATGTAGTTTTGTTGTGGTACGTGTTATCTAGAAATATGGCTGGTACCGTCAGGAATGAATACTCTTCAGATTTGATTCTTGCATTCATTTCTGAGGTGTGAGAGCATTTCCAAACAAGTGAAATAATGGAACCAGTTTGACCTAGGGGAGCTGAAAAGGAGGCATTAAAAGGAACAAAAACTCCACTCCAAGAGCCAAGAGCTATCAAAACAGAAAGTCTTTTTATTCATTTTCTGATGAAACCTTCAAATTCTCAAAATATGTTCACTGTATTATGCTAAAAAAGCAAAAGTGAAAAGTGGTGTCTAAGACCTACAGTATTTTCTATTTTCACATATCTAGACACGTGTCAGCTACAAATGATTAACAAGTCACAGGGATGCAAGAAGCCCTGTGCATGCACAACAGAAAACCCCATACTCACCACAAAACCAAACTCAGCTCCTCGCAAAATTCTACAATGTAGCTGACTCATAACACCACTTGGTTTAACAGCGTATTTTGAAGGTCCCTAAAAAGTTTCAAGATTTCTGCAGCTTTGTTAGTGCAATACAGATTACAATTAATAAAATCTCAATCTTAATTTTTTTCATATCTCATTTCACTGATGTACTTTTAAAGTTTTAGAGGTATAAGCATGATTCAAATATATATTAATGTTGGTGCAAGCTGGTGTTGAGGAAACCAGTAATCAGTCCTGAAACAAGGAGAGTTGCTTTTTCTGTGGGAGGCATAAGACACTAGAAAAAAAGTCTGTTTGAAACCTTTTTTTTAATTAATCTCTGTCTTTTCAAAACCATAACAAATTACAGCAATACAACATTTCCACATCTCTGCCCCAAATCCCACCCCCTTCCCCCACCAACAGCGAAGAGTCTTATCAAAGAGCCCTGAAAGTCAAATCAGAAGTGTCTTGTGATGAGAATTTGACTGCCTCAATGGCAGCTCTCCAACCTCTACCCATCTCCCGTCCTGCCCTCCTCCGCACACACCCTGGCATCTGGGATCTGGCTCAGGTGATGCCAGGGAAAGGAAGCCAAAAGCTCCCAAAACATCATTTTTAGCTGCACTTGAGAATATTAATGAATATTACGATGTGTAACTACATTCAAGTCACGGCCTCTTCTGGCTTATCTTCTATATACTTCATGCAGTGTTGATCAAAGGCCACAAAAGACACTGGCACTAACGGGAAGGAAGAGAAAGCCGCCAGCAGACAGGTCTCCTGTGCCATCCTAGAATGATCTATTAAAGGTGTTTTATTCAGAGTTACTATCCAAACTACTGCATGCTTGCAATGTCAAGACAAAGAGCAAGCTTCTGAAAAACAAAAAAAACCGAACATTGTTAACAGGAGTTATCTTTGACCCTATGTTTCCTAAAAAGCAAAGCAAATCTCTGGTGAGGTATGGTCTGTCATCATTTGCAAAGTATTGGGATTAGTAGAGAATAAATATTACATAAATAATAATTATTTGGAAACCAGGATGCTCGTCAAAAGATGCTCTTCAAGCCTTTTGCATTCCCAAAACAGACCGAACTTGCTACATGCCACATGCTGAAGACCAGAGGTCATGCAGGGTTTTGTTTAGAACATTTTGTCCCATGATACTTTGTTTAAATATGTTCAGTGTACTAAATAACATTTCATTGGTGGAAATGTTAGAATTTCAAAATATTTTAAACTGAAGCACATGCAGACTTATACTTTTTGGAATACATGTTCATTCATTCGAGTCCCACATCATGACTACCAGTCCTCTGTTATACAGTGCCCTGTTGCAAACTAACATGCTACAAGAATATGCTCTGTCCAGTCGACATGATCCTCAAAGGACATGCTTGCACTGTATTAACTAGCAGCTGTAGGAAGACTTTCATGGTCTTTCTTCCTGTGTTTTTCTGACAGAAGACCATGAGTAGCTCAGACAGAAGCCTGCTTCTTTCTGAGTCCACAGGAAAGCTTGCAAGCCCTGTGTTTTCCTGAGGAGCAACCTTTTATTTGTTGCCCGTGTAAAAGCCAGTGTTTTAGTCTACGACTTTGGCAAGCGTAGAATTCAAAGAGCGCTGAGGTATGTGGTTAAATAATAGACTGGTGAAAGAACCGTCCCGTTTTTTCTTAAAGAAAAATAGTCTTTAATTTATGCCGAGCTCACTGGGTGCTTGCCCCTGAAAAATGTATTCCTTCGAATTCAGTAATATGCTTTGGAATACACATGCAGTACACCGATTAGTTCTTCAAATCAGTAGTAGTCTGAAAATAATATTGGTGTCCTTAAGTTTTCACATGGGTTTTGATTTTACAAAAAGGTGTTCATGGGCTCTCAGTGTGCCATCAAGACGCCCCACTTAGAAGACTTTCGTTCAAGGCGATCACCGCCGGCACCAGCTGGCCCTCTGTGGCGAAGTCTCCGGCAATGATGTTGATACCGTTTCCCTGAGGTCCAGGAGCCTGGCTCTCCACCCACTGCAGCAGCACAGGGTATGTGGACATGACCATGTCTTTCAAAGACTCAGTGGGGTGAGAACAAATATACTTCAGATCCTCTGTCAGGTTTATACCTGCCACAAAGAAGCCTCCTGTCCAACAAAAACAAATGCGATTAATAACTCGGCACTGCCGCAGAAAGTGATATGGAAACAGTCACTGCTCATTTAAACAGTGCTCCAACAGCACCTCCATACTACAGTAATGCTCACCTTCATAGCGATTGTCCCTTTTACATTTACTGGTATTATTTTGGTATTAAGAGTTCTTAAGACTGACTTGAAATTTTACAAGGTGTTTTTTTACTGATTTTACTCAGGATGGTTCGCTTGATTTGAGAAAACTACAATTCATCTAATATATATTTAATATTAATTAGTTCCTTACATTTAACACAGCTTGGTTTTGTGAAATGGATTTAATTTATTGCCTCTATAGCTACAACAGTTAACTAACATACTGTATAATTAAGAAATCAACAAAAGTAATTATGATAAGTACATGGATAGTGCACGTTGGTGGCTGCAAAACATTTTGCACAATGTGAAATTTACCTTACGATGAAGTAACAGGCAGAAGAAAAACTGGTTTGGAACACTGACATGACATGCTGCTATATACAATGCAAAAGAAGCATTTGTTTATGCTCATACAACATCAAACTATATAATTTCTTTATTATGTAATCTATCATCTATCTGATGGAGACACAACTCCTACAGAATAACATCTGACAGCGTATCTGTAGTACTGATCAGTCTACTGATGAAAAAGGACAGTTATGTTTCATACATATTTACTTTTTTGCTTGCTTACAAAGAACCTCAGAGTTTTTCTACATTGTTAACAATTACTCATTTTAGCTCTGAGAGTGATGAAGGCATACAAGGATGTTGTTCTGGGGTTTGTTACCAAATTCAGTACATACTGTACTTGCAGCCAGTGATATCCCAGAAGCAGACACATTAATCACAACTGTGAAATCACTTTAAACACTGCCCAAGCAGAAAACTACCTTTAAAAGACAACCTGATAGCTAAGACCTGAAAACTCTTCCACAAATAACTAAGGTATCAAGTTAAAACAATAAAAATAAAATACTAACTCTGTGGACAAATTATATATGTATTCCTGTTGAGCAAAAGCATTTCAATAATTTGTTGATACTTTCCCTGAACTACTGAATCAAGTACATTGCTAAGACTGGGATGTATGGAAACTGTAAATAGGCATGCTCACTGCTCTGTTGATCAGTGTGCTAAGGCATGTAATTTACTGTAACAGAATGACTAAATGAGAAGATTGAGTAAATGCAATGGAAGGATATTTAATGAATTCTCAATGATAAGGTTAATGAGAGGCCATATCAACATCTTAGACATTTATGACATTAATGAATTGGCTTCATCACTCTGCTCTCCTCCCCCACTGATAGCTGGTGTGTGGTGAGCGTACTGGAGCACTATGGCTGCCCTCGCATCATCTAGGTGGGGGCTACTATTTGCTGGTGGTGGAGGAGAGTCCCCATTACCTGTGAAGCACTTTGCATGGAGTGTGCAGAAAAGTGCTATATAAGTGTAAGAAATTATTATTATTATTATTTTAGGGCTGGTGGTCTGAAATACAAATTACAAAACTAAGCCATGCAAAACTTACAATCCTAATGATAACAACACATGATCATGATGCAAGACATGATACCAACAGGGATTATCACTAATCAGACTTTTCCTTTAACAGAGTTCCTCTGCTATGTTACCTGGTCGTCCATGCTGTTTCTTCCTCTCAAACTCCTCAATCAGTGTCTCTGCTTTGCATTTGTTGGCCCACCAGTATGTAATGTGTGGCCAGAGTTCGTCTGTGGTGTTCATGATGTGGTGGTCGTACGAGACTATCACTTGGTACCCTAAGCGCCAGAGGTTTCTCAGCGTCACATTCTCCTGTAATGAAGATGTCAGTCAAAGCAAAGTTCTGCCACTTTTATCATCTTTGTCCACATTCTGTACGTTCACCTCTGGAATTCAGCAATGCAAATGACCACAGCCATCATCACGCTATCCAAGCATGGTGCATGATTAACCTAGGACATGAGTTTCCTTATTACTAACTTCAACTGAGAGATTCTTCCTGAAGAAAGAGAAATATATATTCAGGAGACTCCACAATACTTGTACTGTATGTCCATTTGACAGGCAGCCAGCCTTAATTCCTATCTTAGAGGAGCCATCATAAACTTCCTGATACGTAACGACTGGGCTCCTCTTGACTTACGTCTGTGCCCCCTACAGTTAAGTGTGTCGGATAGCTGCTAACAGGGTGAAAGACCACACACCAGGGGTCTGAAAGAAAAAACCCAAACTGCCAGAGAAGCAGCTACATGAACGAGCGGTAGGTCAGCTGCTTACGAGAGAAAAAGTTGCTAGAGGCCTATTTTATATCATTTTGATTTCTATAGAACAACAACAACAACAACAAGTTCAGATGAACTGACTTTACAACCTGCTGCTGTCTTCAGCCTGTAACAATCTAGTAAAAAGAAAAGCTGGTTTGTATGATGCCTTGGTTACAACATAATCACTTTGTACATAACACACTCTGCTGCACATACTTACAGTTTTCGGACAGAGTTTTGTGACGAATATGCTCTGTATTGTATTGACGAGGTGCGCATGGAGCTCTTGGGTCAAACCGAGGAAGTGGCTGAAGGACAAGATAATGACCTCTCTTGGGTGTGAGTCCAGCCACTCTCTGATCTCCTTTAGGACAGCCTGCATCCACATACACACACAAGAGCAACTGTTACAGCATGACAACACACAAGGCACATACAGCTTACATTATGACTCATTAAACATGCCTTTCTCACAACATGATCCTGCTCCGACTCAATTCATTTCGAAGATGTTAGAACCAATAGGAACCACAATAAACAAATTTTGTCCTGACTGAAGCAGCACTAACAGGCAGGGTTTTATTCACCCTTTGATTTAAAATGTGAGGTACTTTACTGTGTGCTACCCTTGGTTGGCAGCCAGAAAGAGAAATCTTTTATCCAATTAGGATCTGAAGTAACCTCTGCGTTTTATAGGTTAATGGGGGTGACGTTAATTGTCTTCTGTGGATTGGATTATGAAAAATAAAAAGAGCAATAATCACTGTATATTAATGTAATATACATATACACAAATTACAGAAGGAATTTTACAGGAAAACAAAATTAATACACTTACAGGAAACTGTACAACATTTATCCACAATTTGATATTTGAAATCTTTTTTTTTTCCACTCATGTGTTGTAAACTCCACAACTTCATTATTTCAGGTTTGTGCCCGGAAAGATCTTTCGGAGAGTTGGCAGCTTGTTTGCAATGGATGGGCTCATTCTCTGATAGTAAAGGTCAGGACTGGCAGGGCCAGTAACTGCTACCTTACTGAATAAAAGCTCAGGCCTTTTCCTTACCTCCACAGTGACTGTGGTGTATACCCCATGGTAGAAGTACAAGTCCAGGGAGCTGTCATTGGGCCTGTGAGCAATCCTCAGATCACAGTATCTCACCCCACCATCCAGCTGCTCTTTCACACTGGATTCCTGAACAGCAGAGAGGTGTGACTTCATCAGCATACTGAAACCAGGGACGTTCGGAGCCCGAGCCCCTTGAAATGTATTTTTTTTAAATGTTTTGTTGAAGTCTTAGCATTAACTGTGACCAAGGAAAAAGTGGCTAAGAGTTACAACAGTAGTGGATCATCCAGAGACATGATTACTCATCATTTCAATTTTAACGTTCCTGAGAATTTGTTCAGCTGATAATGTTTCGATAGCAATGTAGTCTGCTAAATCTTACGACGCATACATGAAGGAGTTTAATTTCTGTCAATATTTATGACTTTATGATTCATTCAAAGATACAAATGTTTTTCATCTTCTCAGGGAACTCTGTGCTTTCCGCATGCATCAGGAGTTCTGTGATCTGCCTCAATATTTAACGAGAAATGTGTAGTTTCAGTATTTCTATATTTTATAGAATATTTCTATATTTTAACTATTTCTTATAATCACATTCATTTCTAACAGGATTCATCAAAACACTACAAAATAATATGTTTCTACTTTGTAACCACTGTAACAATTTTGTAACCATTGTTCATTTTATCAGTAGTATCCTGTTCAGTGCTTGTGAAAGTAATTTAGTTTTTTGATTGATTAATTTGACACTGGATAAGCTTAATACTGCTTTAAGGTAAGTCTTCCTGTTTGCATATCTCATTACTGATCTATTAATATCTAATGAGAACTGTTTCTAAATCAAACCTCTGTAATATTATCTCTTTTATGACTCCCATAGGCTAACATGCTTATGTGTTCCTGCCGTTCTGACCTTCAGTATACGAATCCTAGGAAAGCAGCAATGTAAGGATACAAAGGAATAACTGGGTGTTATGCACCCATAACAGATGGGGTCCTGTTAACGGAGACTATCTGGAATTTGCTGCTGAATAGCTTAGTAAGATTTAAAAACCTCATGTGTATTGAACCAAAAGAAAACTTCTATCAAGTATGAGAATAAATCAGATTCCTTGGATCTGGTATGCTAAGCTGAAGCATAACTGAGAGATACAATTACAGGTTTTTGTTTCCAAATCTCCTCACATTCAATCGTGTAATAAAAGTACACAAACTACAACATTCACCAGTAAGAAAATAAAGTAAGAACATTTCACCAGTACTAAATCCGTAAGTTGTAACACTAGGTATAGGGCAATCACCCATCTGTTAACAGTAAGATAGGATGGCACGCTCAGTCCTGGGAAAAGCTGGTAAAGTGAAGCCAGTCACAGAAACCTAGTGAGCTAAACACCAATTCCCATATCTAGTATGTCTGGAAGGGACAGGAAGCCAGGGGAAAACACTGCAAACACAGAGAGGCCATGCAAACTCCACACAGAAGACTCCCTTTCCAGAACTGAACTCCAAACTAGAGCTGTAAGGCAACAGTGCTAGCAGCCCTTCTGCCAGGCTGTCCCTAGAGCAAGCATCTTAATTTTTAACCACTCATACCAGTAAGCAGACACAGACCATAGTCTTCAGGGCAGGGAATTTTCTGTCCGACTAGGTAAAACACCACACTTTAAACATAGAATCAAAATGTACTGTGTTATCTATTGAGAATATAATGATTACACTAATTGGAGATATTTTTTAAATGAAAGTAAATTCATTATTAGTAGTAATACTGACAAAGTGAGAGGTCTCTATAGACTTATTTTCAACGAGATGGCCACAGTCACTAATAACTGCAAAGGAATCTACAAGCTCATATAACTAATATTCAGCCTGGTTTCATTGAACATTTCTTTCACAGCCTACCTGTGTTATAGCCCACTTGTACACAAATGGACGAATTAGGGGCTTCATGATTTTGTCCAGCTTCTTTAACATGTCTGGTTGAGTGTGATCAACTGGCGACCTGTTGTTTTTATCCAGGCAGTAAGTGATGCTGTTGTGGGTTCCTTAAAAAAAAGGCAGCAAAGTGGCAAATCACAGGAAATGTCAAAAGAAAAGTCTAGAAAATATGACACGTCATTGTGCATGGAAAGCAATAATCATAAAGTTCTGAATATACATAAGGTCATTAGGGAGGTTTACAGTCTTGGAAAAACAGTGTAATCTAAGTGTATGGTGTTAAAATCTCATAGTATTACTTCTTCAAAACACCACAGAAAATACCCTTGTTAACAGCGGGTTTCTGATATCATGGGCAGTCGTGCCCAGTGTTTGTAATGACATGTTTGGTTCAACATCACACAAGCAAAGAAAACATACAGACTTGTGCCTGACAGGTAGGCATGCACTCCTACTTCTGAAGAGATTTATAACAACTTTCTTTTCTTCTCTTTTCCACATGGACAAAACCTTTACTTGTTCCTTTACAGCCCTCGCATGGGGACGTAGCTAAGTACTTGAACCGCTTAAGCCTGGTTTGCAATGACCAAACGCTCAGGTAGTTCTCCCTTTCTCTCTTCTTTTTACTCTGGGAAGTTTACAAGGCACTGTTAGCACTTGAAAGGGTCAATGCGCATACCTGGAATAGCCAGATTGTAAAGAGGTACATCCCAAAGGGCTTCTGGTAACTGAGACATCCAGCTGTCTGTTGGCAGGTGTCTCAGCAGCCCGATACCAGATGTCGATGAGTCAACTGTGGTCATTTTCCTTCAGGAGCAACCTTTAACACATAACGCCATTGGAGAAATCAAAACACACAGTCCTATTCTTGTACACGTTGTTTTTTACATGTCCTCAATCTTCTTTTTCTTTTATTACTAGAAATAAGGCAACAGTTCCTGACAGATAAACCCAGATCAAGGTCAGTGCCAGGATGCTGCTGGAGTGCCTGTTGGGTTCCAAAGTTTTTATATATACAGTACATAGCTTGGTCCTTCACCGACACCCAACGTTTTCAGGTCACATGAAAAACAAAATAACAAGAAGAACACAGACAAAATCAGAGGCTACACTGCATTAATGAGATGCAGTAAATGCAAGACATTATATCACCAAAACACTTCATACCAAGTGTGTATGTTGCAGTAAGAACACAGAACCAGGGATTTTCACAAAAACACTAAATTCTTGTGCAAACGTGAAATTCTTCACTAAACACGTTCCCTGGATTTAAAATATTATCCTTAATACACAGGACATGTAAGTGTTTATTAGATATAAAGAGCCCCAGCTTCACAATAACACTGATAATCATCGCATAGAGGAACTGAAGAATTTAATGTTCCAATATGTTGGATGAACGAAGGCCAGATCGAGGTTATTGGCATAACCATGGTCCCCTGAGTGAGAAATAATAATAGAATGGCCTCATCGCTACCCTGACCTCCAATCCATCTGGTCAAACCCTGCAGCCTCACATCACCGTACTTGCATTCTCCATTAGACTAGGGCGACATAATAACTCATCGCCATGGTTGGACCTGGAGGTTATGTGGGGGAGTGGCAGAGGGTAATGAATTATTGACTCAGATAGCTAAGGTTATACAAGAACACCTACAGCTGCTTCCTTCACTTTCAAAATGCAATCATTACCAGATAGGTAATAAATAAGGTCATAATAAGGGTACGTAAACTTCTGTGAAGCCAGAACACAAAAGGCAGTAGATGAGGTCCAGAAATGATTCAGGAGCTGAGCTGGTCCGGTGAGGTCCAGCTGGCCGCAGAGCAGAGCTCCTCCCCAGAAGGCCTGTGGGATGCAGCCTGAGGCCTGAGCCCTTGTGCAGTGGGTCGTGCTGACGTGCTTGGTTGTCATGGCGATGTGTAGGTTCTGTGATCGCACTGTATCACGAGCCAGGAGCTGGGTCCACAGAGACGCAGGAGACCTTGCAATACTGCAGGCACTCCTAGACACTAGCAGGCTTCAGGTATTCTCTGAAGCTGGGGTCTTCACGGAAATCTTAAGCGCCTAACAGCACTCCAGCAGGGCCACAGCTGTCAGCAGAAACTGAAGTAAAACTCCCAACGCAGCACTCTAGGGAAGGCAGACGTGGCCCGAAGATGCAGATAAAAAACTCTCACAGGGTGCGCTGTGGCTCAGCACATCCTGGAGAAAGGCGAAGCCAGTACTCTGGAAACTCCTGTGTGGGATCAGCTGCTGAGATGGACGGAAAACAACTGTGTCAAAAAACCTGAAAAAATCAGCAGGAGGGCCTGCTAGCCAGATGTGCAGAAGACGAGGTGAAAAAACGACAATGAATTGCTACTCCCTCACTCCGGACAGGTCAGGCCTGTGATCGTATGATTCAGCAGAGCCCAGCTCGACATACGTGATCAGCTCAGGGCAACGAGCAAGCCAGCCCCATCCTGTGATGACTGCATTTTGAAAGAAAAGAGAACTGCCTGAATTATATTCCAATGCATGTTATCCTGTCTGGGCTGCAAAGAGCCCATATTTACATGTCCTCAGTTTTTGACAGTGAGAGATACCTGTTTTTGTTTCTAATGCAAATGGGTGTCAAAATAACAGGGACAGGGACACATTTACACTTTGCAGGTTTAAAAAAAAACTGAACAACTGAATTGGACTTGAATGCAAAGGAATATTACACAAGCATAAAGTGAGTCAAGAACAACCAAACAATATGAGAAGATTTTAAAATAGTTTTGAGCTCTTAAACATTGCATTTTAAATTTTGTTTCACGAGAAAATCCTAGCTGTTTCTGTGCTTATAGAAAACGCCAGGTAATAATAATAATAATAACCCCTTGCCCATTAACAACAACAACAACAACAACAACAATAACAATAACAATAATAATAATAATAATAATAATAATAATAATGTTGATTTGCCCTTGAAAGATTAATATTTTTTAAAGCTAATTATTCTGAAACCCAGAATAACAGCTTCTTATTTATACTGGCATCACGGCCTTCACAGAAATCTTTTCAATGTCAGAATAAAAATCTTTAGAAACACAACACCAACACCAAATGTGCACTGTGTACAAATAACTCCTATTTATTCAGAGACCATTGTGCACGACTTTCAGCCATTGTGAGCAGAGAACACCACTCTGCTCTCCGCTCCTAGCTCGTACCCCTTTTAGGTAAGCAGAATGCTTTGTCTAACCTCTTTCTCCATGAGCCAGCAATAGGATAGTCTGTTAAAGATATGGACAGCCTCATCACTTTCCACCATGGAGTCAGGTACCGCTGCACATGGGTGACCACCATTAGCACACACAAAAGCACAAACACGATGGAGCACTGAGAGGCAGACACACCACGCGTGGTCCAGAGGACGGACTTCCCATTCCGAAAAGCAACCGTAGCGGTAAGGGGTGGGGGCCTTTTGCATATACGTCTTCCCAATTCATTCCACATCTAATACAACCAGATTCCAAATCCAACAGACTACGGAACAGCTTCTACCTCCAGGCAATAAGACTGCTAAATAGCCAACCTGCAGCTCCTTTAGCAAATCACCTGTAATGGCTACATGGACACACAGTTTTCACTGTATTCAGCATAACCGCACTACATGTATATATTGCATACACCATGGACACACAGCAGCTCTACTCATATTGAGTTTTATTCCGTTTCTATTACATCTTTTATTAAGTAACCTTATTTTCATAACCTCAGTTTTGTGATTTTTGTGTTTTTTGTAATTTTGTGATTTCTGTGATTCTTGTGATTTTTGTGAGCTCGCAGAAAAGACATTTCATTGCCAGCAACTACTGCTGCACTCTGTATTGTTGTGCATTTCATAAATAAACTTTGATTTGATTTGATTTGATTCAGATTCCAACAGATAGCAAGTGCGTCATAGCACGACGATGTGAAAACTGCAGACTTTCCAGTTTTACTGGTTTAGGGTGTTACCATTGTATTTCGTCTGTCTTTGTAATGTTATGTTGGGAGTGTGCTGTACAACAGATTTGAATTACCACTGTCCTGATGTCTGCATGACAGTCTGAAACTATTAAAGGTTTATTCCATGCTGAAGGGAGGGGAAAAGACACATTTCGGCTGTGGAGCCCTCTTTGGGTGTGCAAACTACATGATACCACAAGTTCTGAGGTCTGGGTTTTGTTTCCAGTCTGGTCTAAATACAGGAGAAATACAAGAGCGGCTATGGTAACCTATGACCTATGACCTATGATCCAAACTGGTTCTATGACTAAACATCCACACACTACTACCTAAACATGTTCTTGTTTTTACTGACATTTCTACAGAAAACAAATCAGCTTTGAAAATCTTAACTACAGTACGTAGTTCAGGAGTTAAGCTGCATCCCTTTGTTAATTATACAGACCAAGTCTGTGTGTGAGAGATGTGGCATGGCTCTGCACAATTTTAGCAACAGCACCGCCAACACCACCTTGTAGGCAGATCTCAGAGGGCAAGCAAATCTGGCCCTGGTCACTGCTGTGATTGGGGAGCTCTAAGGAAAACCAGGTTGCAGCTGTAAGTGTTGCTGTATCAGTAGACCAGTAAGTGGCGATCTTGCCTCTGGAAAAGAATGTTGACACCAGTGCCCAGTAGGACCATGGGTGACACAGAGTTGTGGGAGGAACCATCCTTAAGATGAGTTATTAAAAATGGAGGTTGTGTCTACGTGGTTATTAGAAAGATCCCATGGCGCATTTCAAAAGAATAAGGTGTTAAACTCGGTGTCCACAGAGTACTCTCTGGGTTTGTACAACCTGGCAATTAACACATTAATAGCAGTAGAGTGTTATCTGTAGTGCAGTAAGCAGAACACTGGCTGAGTAAACCTGAGTTAATGGCACAGCTATGCTAGCCCTCTCACCTGCGGGTTAGCTCACCATACGTTTGCCCTGCAAAAGATAAGGCAGACAAGATAAAGGCACATTGTTGTTATTCTCAGGATTAAAAGGGTGGTATCCCCTGACTCATTTTTTCCAAGCGTCTTCATCTCGGGTGTCTTCCACGTATCGTACACTTCCACCCTTAGAAATATCCACACAAATACGAAATCACACTATGTTGCCTCGTAATACCGTGATTCCGCCAAAACTATACCGATGCGTTAACATGCAGCTACCTTGACAATGGTACAATACAGTGCTGTTCCCCATTCAATACTCGTGTAGCCGCTTTAGACGTTAAGCGTCCACCAGCTTTAAAACGTACAACGTTTGAACACTGATATTAATGATCAAAACAGTTTAAAAAACTGTGCATTTTCCAAGTAGCAAAACCGTACCACCTCATGTTATAGGTATAGAGCGCTGTACGAAATTATAGTTCAACATTTCCAGGTTATCTCGCAGTACAGGAAACGCGATGTTCAAATCTTGCGAGCGAGTGTAGTCGCGGATACAGTACTTACAGATGTTCCTTTATGACGCCAAGATCCGCAGCAGCTGGCTCTGTTCTTGGTAGCTTTTGCCAGTTCCACGGTGCTGTAGAGCTGGGTTTGTTAGTTACAACTGCCGAAACCTGCTACCCGACTCCTTATTTCGGCTACAGTTCGTGAAGCCGTAGAAAGCCATCATTATCTCAGGTACGACTGAAACAGAAACCTGGACGCCATCGGTAGTGTCAGGTTATGAGTTCGGTATCTTGCGGTGCAAGGTTAGGAAAAATACACTGGGAACGTGAAACACGAGCTTCGGAAAAAGCAAACTCTCTAGAACTTGAAACAAATTGTGGTGTCCCTCTTTTGATTACTGTGAAGTGTAAAACTGAACTTTTTTTCCCGGTGGTTTCACCTTCAAGGCTGTTGTCGCCCGATGAAGTGAAGTCGCACATTCGATTAAAAAGCGATCGGCGTGATGTAGTGTTTGTAGACAGGTTGCGCTGTGATCCAATCGCTGCAGACTGAGCTAGGCTGAGGCGCTGTGCAGTGGAGGCGGAGATTCGCCTTCATTCTTGTGATCGTCAGCTAATACTGTACCCAGTCCTTTTAAAGAGGCGTTGTTTCACATCCCGCAACCTGCCCGTCCTAAATTATTATTATGAGAGTATTTTAAGCAATCATAAATGTATCATAATCTCAGATAGATGCGGGACAAAATGCAGGTGAGAAATGAACAAATCAAACACATTTGCTGAAAACGTTCTGCTGAAAAAGGGTGCGGAACACGATTTTTCTGCTGAGCTCAGGAAAAGCGTGTCCTTGGTGCAACATCGACTAATCAGACTTCTTTGTGCGAACATTAGCTCTCATAAACTGCTGTATACCCATTTGACGAATGCGGTCCTATGCCGCACTCCTGTGCAATTCCGCCATCTTCAGGCCGAAACGTTGAAGTATTAAATCGAACTTAAAAATGAAGTGTTCTTTATACAAGTGTCATATATTTTAAAAGGAACAAGTACTATTACTTGTTCCTTTGCAGCCTACGCATGCTGACGCAGCTACCCACCTGATATATTTTAAAAGCTGCCGAACATTTTAAGAAAATGTTTTAATTCTGTGTCAAAAGCCGAAATTAATCACTTAAAAAAAACCTTAAAACACACTAATGCAAAGAAAACAGCGTTTGCTCTTAGCAATCTTATCGTGTTTGCCACGCGTGATAGCAAACGACATTTTCTAGGTCATTTTCGGCCGGTTAAGTTATCATGATCGAGAGAATTTAGTATGGCCCATCAACCCTAAATATCGCCACGCAGGCACTCGAAGACATGCATAGTCCACACAAAAAACACCGTAGAACCCAGGCCTCAATGCTTCGCTGGCAGTAGTCTACTGCGTGCGGTATATATTCATCTTTTGTCCTGTATAAGACACGTAAAATGAACACAAGTTGAAAGATAACGAGATACAAACATTTAATGATTTTAATGTCAAGAAGTTAGTACAGTATGTATACATGCTCTCTGCATTGTTTTGGCTTGGTATTGATCTGTATATCACGCGTTATATTCCAACAAATCTGTTATCAGACATAAACTGCGTAATTAACTGTTACCGTAATGACTAGGTGGATATCTGCAAATATTCTGTAAACATTTTGAAACTAGACAGTAATTTTTTTTACTGTTGTTATTATCCTCACCCTGAACTGTAACAAAATCAAATTCATGGCCTGACACTATTTTCAATGTAAATTAAAATACACCACTCGTTTGCTAAACCTGTTTCTCAACTTGACCATTTTTTCTCTTTCCCTGATACAACCTTCCAAATTACCTAGTCAGTCAAATATGCCCTTGTTTAGTTCCTGCCCCTGGCCCAAGTTAAAATATTTTGTTGGTCTTTACAAACACCTTAAACATTCCAGTTTTCAAATCTCACTACGTGATACCATGCATCAGAGGGAATGAACTTTCTAATGCAACATTAATATCTTACCTAACAAATTACTTAAAGAAATGCACAGTATTGTTTAATGAACACTAGTTATGGAAATATTTTTGTGGTGATTTTTAAAAGTGTTTGGTGTTTGCTGTTTTCTTTTCAAGGAAACAACAGAAATTGAGATTATCCAGAAAAGGAGTAGGGTGGAATTCCTTTAGCTCCCAGTCCAGTGATCTACAAAAAAAACCCCAACGTAAGTATTCAAATCCCATTATGCACACAGGAATTCAATCTGCAGTTCTGTTAATATTTTTAATTAACCTAGCTCCCTGTGTATTGTTCTAATCTCTAGCACATCTATGTTAATCTAAGAGTTTACCTCTGTGTAAAAGAATACAAGAGAGGTTAAAAAACAAACCTTCCTTACAACCCAGAAGGCTGCACATTTTATTTTGTGGAGAGTTGAAAAGAAAACAATACATATCCCCCTACTGATATTCATCGCTTTACCAGGTGTCGATGGGGCGAACGACATGACTTTCCAGCTGCAACGTGACTCAAGCAGGGGAAAGGCCTACCTTGAAAATCCCTCCGGCTTCAGGCTGCCTCTTCATCGAGTCCTCGTCCATGCCCTCAGAGGCCGTGGTCACGTACAGCTCGGAATAGTCCTGCCCCCCGAAGCAGCACGAGGTCGTCCTGTCCACAGGCAGCTTCACAGTCCGCAGCCGTTTGCCTATCCGTAGTAAAAATAGTAGCCTCTTAACCTTGTGGACGTGTCGAGAGAAACAAATTAGGTTAACGATAAGGAACACACAACACGGGGCTAGTTTTGATGTATATGTGATGGAGTAGTTACTACAAAGTGCACCATTTTAGTGCAGTGGTCAGCATTGATACTGTAACTCACATTGCTGGGGCCCTGGGTTCAATTCCTGGGGTGCTATCTGTGTGGAGTTTACATGTTCTCACTGTGTTCGCGTGGGTTTCCTCCCACAGTCCAAAGACATACAGTGTATGTTCAGGTAGGTTAACTGGCTTCTGGGAAAACAGGCCCTGGTGTGAGTGTGTGCGTGTGGCTATGTGTGTGGCGTGCGATAGACACAGAGTGTATCCTGACTTGTGCCTGTTGCTTGCCAGGAGAGGCTCTGGTTCCCCCCACGACCCTGTACTGGATAAAGCAGTTAGAAAATGGATGGATGGTTACTACAGGTCATACTGGCTAATCATGTACAGTTTACCTTGAGCTGCTGTGATCCGTGTTTTTGAAGATTCTCATCAATGCAAATTTAAGTTTGCGAAATGACAGGGGTTAGCGGAGCTAGATCGGACACTGTGATGTCACCGCCCTGCCTGTGCGTAGCAGGGACCTCAACCGCCTGGGCTGGGGGGAGGTCTCCTTTAGCTCGCTCGGCTGGTTCCCTGTTGCGTGGCGCCAGAGACCGGGGTCGTGCCCAGGTGTTGCGTGACGAACCGACGGGGTGGAGTTCAATCGAAGGGCAAGTTGTTACAATAGTAGAAAACACTAGCTTTGAGTTAATTATTGTTAGCCATTAGATACAGTATATATTGCAACTCGAGGTTCTGTCTAAGATGTCTAAGAATGTACACAGCAGCAGCATTTAGAATACTTGCTTAAATTAATTAGGCATGAGCGTGACATTGCGTCTCTGCCTCGGTGCATTTAAGGGAAGAGGTACAGTGATAGGATAAGAGGTGTTGGTGGAAAACATGTATGACATTAGATATGACTTAAGGGGAGTGTAGGGGTGAGAGGTCATGAATGAGTTTAAAAAGAGGGAGTGTTCCCCACATCTCGCCCCACAAGGCCAGAACCAGAGGACCTGATCTACACAGAAACAAAGGTTATGAGCAGGTGAGTAAACTGCCTAAATCTGAGAACAGCTGGGTAGGTCTGAAGATGCTTCCTGATGTGGTGTATGGCCAACCTTTTTATCTCGGCTTCCACACATCAGTAAACGACAAAGAACACCTTTCACAATGGGAGACTTCAGAAAAGGATTGCGGAATGAAATGATTTGTCAGATAGATTGAGATGGGTGATGTGCACGTGAAGTGAACGTCTATGGGGTTATATTTGAGACGGCACACAGAGCTCATACCTGTCGTCGGGTCGATATGGAGAACTCTCCCTCCACTATAGCAGGCCACCCACAGCCTGCCCTCCGTGTCAATACACATTCCATCTGGGATGCCTTCGTCCTTCTCCAGGTGATAGACAGCCCTGCGATTAGCTGTACAGACATTTCGTTTTAAGTCTAGACAGTTTCACTAAAAAGCCACTTGAACAGCACACACTCTCATCAGCTGATAAAGTGACTGATGCTGTAGTAATGAGAAATAGTTTTGATGCTGTGCACGGCGGTTTTCCTATTTCAGATGGCCGATGAATCAGATGATTCCTGAAGGTCTTGGTTTATATTGCTTCAATTTGTTGCTTTCATTTTATCATTCAAGTGCTGAAGAATCCAAGAAAATGAGAAAGCAAAGTAGTTTCTATTACAAGAAATATTTTCTATTAAAAGCATTGAAAAAGAGGATAAAAGAACAGATGGTGACCTAATATACAGAGTGTGGTCCCAGTCTTGTCAGAATGTGTTCAAAACATCATTCCACCTTCCAGTTAGAAATAGCACACTATTTTTGTACAAAGAAGCAGGTTTATAGTCTGATTTCGGAGTAGGGTGAAGTTTTGATTTTTTTCCCTGGATTTATGCCTCATTAAAAGCCACACCTGATGATCATGACTTTAATATGCAAGACTGATCCAGTTGTGGTGCCAACCTACATATATCTAACATCTGCATGTCACAAAAAAACAGAAAAACTGATTTTGACTCTTGCTGACCGCTCACAGACATAGTATGCCTTCACAATTAAAGAAGAATAATTCCAGTTTCCACATTCACAATCCACACTTACAGATGTTCCCTGTCTTCTCGTCATAGTCAAATGCATCCACCTTGAAGGACAAGCTGTCGATGTAGTAGAAGATCCTGTGGTCCAATGACCAGTCCAAGCCATTGGAGATGTCCACTTGGTCAAAGTGCTTCACCACTGAGTGGTCGGGGTTCAGCGTGAAGAGAGAGCCCTGGTGTCTCTCCAGCTCAGCAGGACGGACCTCCATAGCCATGGTTCCTGCCCACACATGCACACAAGAATGGACAAAGAGGGGAGGAACGACCCGACATTCATAAACAAAGTGAACACATTCCATCTGCCCCCACTTGTCCGGCTTCACAATCCACCCCAAACACCATCAAGCCCTGAGATCCTAGTGATTTGCTATTAGCATTCCTTGTCTTTGAGGAACATGACTATCTTCAAGATAAGAATTATTCAAAGGTATAGTCAAGGGCTCACAGCTGGGTTAAAACAGCTACAGTTGACTACACAACAGTTCTGCAAAGCAATGCAGCTCCATGGACTTCTTGTGATCAGAAAGATGAAATGTTTTGACTGTTATTGGGTGTGTATAAGGACAAAGTTGGGCTGAAGCACAGTATTTTACTGCATTATTTGTACTGCTAGTTTCTGTGATATGGTAAGGTCCTGTCAAATGTGCTGTTATATTCAATGTTTTTTTTTTCAGCTCATTTAATGTGAAAACCATGCTGGAACTTCATGGCAGTCTAACACAAAAAGCAGGCTGGATCTGGCGTCAGTCCCTCTCATCTAGCTGTTAGGCGTTACCTGCAAAATATCTGCCAGCAGGATCCACTTTGCCATCATTGAATCTGTTGTTGGACTTGTCCTCGTCCACATGAGCAATTGTGGTTATGGTCTGCTGCTTCCAATCCACTGCAGCAAAGCGGGTTCCCACTCCAATGATATACCCTCCTGACCCGCGTGGCACCACTGACCCAACATACTGATCTGCAGGGAGGCATAATACAGCAACCTTAATGCAGGTAGCATTCCACACAATTATGCCACATACCAGTTTGAATTGAAAAGAGTATCACTTCCTACGAGAATGATTGCACTTAACTGGCAATCTCCATTTCCATCTACATCTCCAGCTTCTGTCCATTTTCGTGTAGTAACAATTTACTTGATGATCTATCACCACAGCAGGCACAGTGGAGCCGTGATTAGCACTGCTGCCTTGCTATAAGATTAGCTGGGGTATAATATTAGCTAACTGTGGCCCTGGATGTAATTCCAGACCTGGGGTGCTCTCTGAGTACAGTTTTTAGGATTTTTTTAGGATGATTTATGTTCACAAGGGTTTCCCTCAGGTGCTCTGGTTTCCTCCCCCAGTCCAGAAACATACTGGTAGGTTAACTGGCTTCTGGGATAAATGGCCCTGGTGTGAGTGTGTTTCTGCGTGTCCTGCTGCGGGCTGGCTTCTTGTCCAGGGTGCACCCTGCCTTGAACCTGCTGAATTGGAAGAAGTGGACAGCACACAGGTGGATGGATCTATCACCACATCTAGGGAGGCCAGCTAACATTTTGAATAGTCGACAAGTCCAAGTATAAAGGACCACAATATAGTTTGATACCATTAGCTCTGAAGCTCTTTCTTTGACAGTGTACTTCTTAACCTACAGATTTCAAGGATTTTAACATTTGATTTAGCATATGAGAAGAAAAGGCACAGCCTGTGCTGGGCACTAATCTTAGCTGTTGCAAGTCTCAGCCAGTGCAAAATCTGAAAGTCAATAAGAAGTCCATCCGTATGTTTAGGCAGCAGACTACATGTTTGCAGCTAAAACATTTAGCAGCAGCTCGTACCCAGTTGCAGTCTCACAGGGCTACTCCCAGCTCCAAGCTTCACAGCCCCTCCACAAGGCCAACCTCTGGCTGCAGGAGATCGTGCCACCACAACAATCCCATGTTTCTGCGTGACCATTCACTAGCCAGAGGGGGGACCGCAACACAATTGTTACATCAGGGTTAGAAAGAACAGACATCGATGGGTGAATTTCAAACCTCAATTAACACAGTAATGTGGAAAACCTCCAATTTAGATCACTAAATAGACTAAATTGCTCTCATCTTTGAGACAGTTTTGCCGCAGTTTCTGCATGCAGAACTTGTTACCTCTGCATGCAGATCACGTTGGAGCTTTTCTGTGGTGAAACGTCTTCTGCACGACATACACTTATTTGTTCGTCCATTGCATTACATTAGTCATTACAGTTACTAGTGAGCAGGAAGGGCTGGTTTTAAGTCACAATTCTTGCAAACTGTCGCTCATGCTGGAGAAACCAGCAGTTTGGGAAAACATGGAAACCATACAGTACAGTCAGTCGTGATTTTGTGCTTAATTCGGAATTTGTAAGATTTTGCAATATAGTGTCAGCTAATTTATTTGGTTACCGAGATTTTTTATAACCGGTCAGAGAAATCAGGACTGCAGTTCCCCATTAAAGGGTTTTCAGTGCTTTGCACCAATGCTCCCTCAGAACAGCACAAATACCAAACCCTCACCAGTTTTCAAGGTGTGGATTTGATTGGTAGCAGGGTTCCACCGGCAGATCTTCTGTCCTGAAACGTCCACATACAAAAGAGTGCCTTCCTTCTCCTCCCACACTGGGCTTTCCCCAATCTTGTTCTTCTCCTTCACCACACACTCGATCTTGATGGACGACATGGTCTGAAACGCAAATTTCCGAAATGCTCATGCAAAATTCTGTAGTAATTTGTTTTACCAAATCAGTCTCCTGTTCATTATGGGTTCATATTTTTGAATATGGTTATATATCCTTGCATTTCTCAAAGCTGGTACCAGTACAAATATTCTATTATTATACACATTTTATGTTACTTTCAAGGTTTTATCCAAAAATGTTGTTATTTTTCATACAGGTAGATTCCTGGTAAATTAAAAGTGATGCTTATTCACTCTCACATGAAGTCTTGTGGGGGAACAGGTTGCTGAATAAACTGATGTAAAAAAATGAAGACAATGACTCTTCAGTTGGTGCTCTGAAGTGTCTGGGTGTTTGGGGACATTACATTTTACATCAGTACACTCTAGCCATCATTACCTAACCTCGCAACTTCTGACATTCATCCGCCTAAAGGCCATATTGTCTCACAAACTCTCTTTCAACTTGAGCAGTTTGTATTTTCAGCCACTAAACACTTCGCAGTTTCCCAACATTGAACTACTGCTGCACAGTAAGAACTTACCCGGGGTTCAAGTTGACACTGCGAATATGTAACGCCTACAAGAACAAAGTCCCGTCGCGACACTACAATTTCGCAGCAGTGCTTAGTTTATCAAAAGACTCGCAAGATCATTAACACATTACATTGATGTTCTTCTGCATTTCCAAAAGACAAAACACTCAAATGTACATATCGTGGAAACAAGTAAAAAAATAATAACACTACGAGAAATGTCATATTAAATATGTAAACCACAACGACAATAAATAAAACACGAACTTATGACATAGCTGGACTAACAATAATGTCAAAATGGACAAATAATGTCTTACATTGCAAAGCGAAACAGCCGGGGAAGCACGGTCTTTTTCAGATAAAACGTAGCCACAAATTGTTCAAAGCAAACCTTTGCCGATCCACCTCACTCTGGTGCTGTCCCGATATAAGGCATGTGTGAATTTACTTTCTCGTTAATATTCAACAAGTTGTTACCCAACCAACTCTTGCAGCTCGTGGAGAAAAAAAATACTTTAAATACGAGTAGAGCGCCCCCATGGTTTCTAGATTTAATGAACTGGAAAAAAAGCTGGTCAGCATTTCAAAACTTAGTCAAAGTAGAGACCACAGCAACAAGGATCGCTTCGCCAGCAGGCAAACCACTTACTCACCGCTTTTCTCAGTTCCCAGACTCCTCGGTGGTTGACAAGACCTGACAACAGCTCCACATTGTAAGCGAGGATTTGGCCGAGAAACCCTTTGTATGATTCAGTGACTTCTAGTAAATGCGCATTCATCTGGCTAATACTTAACATATGTAACTGTTAATACAACCGTGTATTGTATTGTACTGGAGAAATGTAGGTAAAATACCTTGCTGAAAGTTACCTGTCTTATGATGAAAGCCCACAACCTGCTCGCTTCAAGCCCAAAGCTTTAACCCCTGCTGCGGTTTGGTAGAAAATGAATTGACCGTGGGGGAAGAGCATTAGATCTCGCTAGATTAGTGCAATTCATATTAATGGGAAATGTGTGGGAGTGTGACAACACATCACGCGTGGAATTAGTGCAAACAACACGCAATGTACAGTATGTGACCCTCTGTCATTCCTTCCCTTTTAGGTGGCTTTTCCTTAGCTGGTAGGGGTTTGTAGAGTCTGGGAGCTCAACATTTCCTTCTCTAAAAAGAGGGAAGGATTTTTTTTTTCCATACACACACATACCTAAACGTGCTGTGTCTGTAATCTGTATCTGATGGTAGTTTAGATTCAGGATTGCGAATTCCAGTTCTAAATTATATGATTATAGGTAACCGACATTCTAACAGAGCATTAATGGATCATCATGAATCCAGTATTAACTAAGTTCTGCTAATGGTTAATTGCATTCTAATTAAAAGTAATTTCTCATATGCAAATATATTATTTGAAGTGTCTATTTCATTGATGCATATTGGGGTGTTAATAAACTAGCCCCGTGCAAACCCTGTGTATTTGACTGGAATTTTGTGCCTACAGTTCTGGTGGCAGAGATCACTTCTCATTCTGCTGCCATTCATGAACATTGTAACTCGGTCTTCAGCAGCCAGCTGTGGTTTATCTTTATAGAAATATATACTTCACATGACTGGTAAGAGTTATGAAACTTCTTAACTTCTAACTAATGGCAATGCTGTCATTGCAGTTTCTTTTAAAGTTAACTCATCAAGGGCAAAGTCTCTTTGCAGGACTTACTTCAAGCTTTTAACTATCCAAAATTCCACCAGGGCAATGGACTTTTGCCATTAATGCTCACAATAACAGGGCAAATAAGATTTTTTAATGAGCTGCACTTAAGCTGAGAGTGTCACAGCTGCTCATTCATAGCATTCTGGGTACCGATTTGTGTATGGCTTTCATGTTTAACTGAGGAATGACTGCCAATCGTCTCTCAGCACTTGGCAGAAAAGGAACCTTGTTGTTAAAGAGAGGCCAAGTCACAAATGAGAGCTTCTTTCCCAAAAGGCTTGATCCTCCTTGCCCATTTTAATGAGAATGGGAACTCATTCCTATTTTTTACAAAAAAAAAAGGATTTTGAAAACAAGTGGGGTGTGATTCTGGATTGCTCTCTCTGCCAAAACACCCTCACAGCTTGCCCTGTGTGAATAATCTTTTGTTGGTGCTAAAGCAGACAGAAGCATTAGCATGACAGTATGCAGTGAAAGAGCTAGTTCCTTCACCAAAACCCATGGAATTTCAGCTCTTGAATCAGGAGTGTCTACAGGAACACTTTTAGGTGGACTAGCCCCTTTCACACTGGGAGTGATGTATGATCTGTTTCTGTATTATACAACAAGCTATCTAGTAAATTCTGTGACTGAAGCCACACAATTCCTTCTCTAGAGAGGCCTCCAGGAGAAGACAGATTGGAAGGGCACTGCATCATCTTTTCACTTCTTTCAGTTCCCAATGAAAACACGTGAAACTTTGTGTGGCAATATACCAACCACATCCTCAATATGCGAGTTTGGATTTAAAACAAATTAGATTTAGTCCAGCTGTGTGACGAGGGTACTTTGCCACATTGAAAGCAACTTTTGCCATCTGAGCAAGGTGCCACACAAAGCTTAGAGAGCCCACGCTAATTAAACACAGCCTCCTCTTGATTCTGCAGGGCACAATCTGGAAAGCACCACGTTAAGGTGCAGTAGCCACATTATGCCAAAACAGGAGTCCCCTGTGTCCAGAAATTATTTTTATCCCTGAAAAGTAAAGGAATGGTTCAGAAAGACCGTAAAAAAGGAGAAAACACCTGTGAGCCAACACACCACAGTGGTTCTTTTCTTTTAAGTGGCTGTTTTTAATTTTGCTTTTAATTTTATATAAAGTTCCTGGCATTTATATCAGGGATGTCACCCTCAATTCCTGGAGGACCAAGCATCTTCTGGTCTTGTTTCACCTGAACTGCTACATGGTGCATAATCATAATTGTGTAAAGTAATATTTCAAACTCCACAGTGTTTTGTAGGCAACTGTACTTTGTAAGGAAGTGAATGCTTTTTAGTTATCAGACAACTCCGGTTGAAACAAAAACTAGAAAATACTTGGTCCTTCCAGAAACCGAGCTGGAGACCCCTGATCTATACTGCCCTCTTCCTGGGTGTTTGCCAAAATCATCATGTTAAGACAGTAGTGAACAAAGTGCCTATTCCATTGGACAATAGTGCTCGCAGAAGCAACTGAGGAAAGGCAATTAATCCAGCTAAGAGTTCAGCTTTGTATTACTATAATTGATACAATTCAGCTTTTACATAAGCCAGTGGGGTTTATGTTTTTAGTGTAGGTAGCACTTCAGTAATTTAGTTTTCACCAGGAGTGAAAGTAATACCTATAGTTAAAAAATGCAGAGGTAACACAGGTTGCACAAGTCTGGGCAGGAACCATGAAGCTATTTTTTTCTCCACTCATATTTTTCGTGACAGTTAAAAATAAGAACTAACACAAAGTAAGAGTTAGCATTTTCCAAAATTTAATGAAAAAAGTTTTCTGTAAAAAAAAAATGGTCAACTGTGAAAATTCTGACCTCCTTGTAGTCCGATCGTTTAGTGTAAAACATTTCTGTAGGATTTGCTTACAAAGTAAACACTTCATAATAATTAATGCATTTATACTGTTACAGTGTCTTTAACCATCGGCTGCAAGAAACAGTCCAACTCACAACCAGCTTTACCCAACATGTTAATGGGAACACGTACAACATTTGCATGAACGTAAAAAAAAACATTGCTTTTCTTACACAGTGTAAATTAAAAAACCCCAGTATGCTTCATTTGAGGTGATGTTACCAGTAAGAACTGCAAATATACACCACTTTGGCAGAAAACTACCAAATCTCAATCTGTTTGTGACAATCCTTCTTTGTTACGTTTCTTCAGTTCCGAGTTCACAATTTACCAGCAGAGTAAACTGAATTTCAAGTGAATCTACAACAGTAAATAGAGAGTTCCTGAATTTTTGAAAGGGAAAAAAAAGATATCCATACAGTACAAAAGAGAACAGTACAAAATAAGACCACTGAGAGCCTTGCATTCACAGTGAAGCTGATTTTACCTCCTGTTCATTTGAGGCCATCTTTAAACTGACAGGCCATTAGCCTACACAGGACCTTAAGTTTGTAGTGACCCTGAACAAACATTTTATCCGAGCCTTGCACATGCTTGTCCAAAGACAGAGATTTAGAGCTAGAAATAACAAAGCCCAAAAAAAACATATTTCTCATTTTCCACTGGAGGGTAGCAAAACAACAAAAACTGCCGAAAACAAGAAGTTATGACCGTCATTTCCCGTCAGACTGATAACTGGTCAAGTTGGCTTTTGCCAGTTCAAAACCGATGAATTGTGCAACTGCACACAAGTTAAAATCCGCTTTGTTCAGTAGTATCACTAACCTGGCCTGTGATTTGGTTCATCTAGTGCCGACATGACTGTACTGGGAATGTACTGGGACATGACATCTCACCTAGTTCCTGACCCCATCACCTGAAGAAAATGACACAGAACAGCACCAGACCAGCCTGCTTTACAGCTGGAAACCCCTGGCTGGTAGAGGGGCATCTGTAATTAGTCAAGTCTCTGTGGCAGGCAGCACCGTTCATTGGCAAACACACAACCTGTAAAAAGATAGAGAATCTGAGGAACCCTGAGGCAATTCATCTGACACTCCTGTGACCCAGTTAATAATGGTTTGAAGGGATGAGGACATGCCAGTTCCTTCATGCTTGAGAACCCAGAATTACAAAGGTTTGTTCAGAACATCCCTTCAACCCCTGATTAAAAACAACGCCCACAAAATCCCTCATTTAATCTCAAACCTGCATACATTAAGCGCATGTAATATAACTAAGGGACTACTTCAAATCCAAGCTAGGGACTATCTATATCTCCCACAAAAGTTCATACTTTTTATTGTGCTTTGGTCTTCATTGCTCTACCCAGACGGAAGAATCAGCACCCCACCTTCTTGTCACCTAAAACCGGTTACTTCTGTAGAGACTTTAACAGACTTAACAAGTGTTTAACAAATGGAGACAACTGACAAATAAAGTACGATTGAGCCAGACTGCACTTAGACGAACAACACTGATGGAGATGGAGTGTGCCAGTCATAAAGTTTGTTACTGGACATAATAACAACAACAAGTGCTGGAAACTGTAGTGTGCAGGACTACACACATGGCACGTCTGAAGGTTCACTGTCCTGGCCGCCTCACAAGGATAGTACACTGCTTAGTATCAATCTTTTTTGACCTTTTAGTCTCAAGCCGCTAAAGCTGAAGAATACAAAAGCGAACAATTTCATGCAGGGGACCACTGGAAGGTAAGAGAGCAATCGTTTACAGCTGTCAGAAAGGAGAGAGATGTCTCTTGCAGAACAGCGGTTCCAGCTCTGCTTCTCAGACAGTACAAGTCAGCAGCTTTTCAACTGAGAAAAGGGTTAAACTGGGACAGTTTGACCAATTAAGGTTTAAGGGCCCAGTTTAACCTTTCTCCACAGGTCTGAAGCAGTAAGCGATTTTAAAGACACACAGAGAACCCCCTGGGTTATCACGAGGACTGGAGTTGTCAGCTCCTGTCGTCGAAGAATGCCATGAAAACTGATTAGACAGGTTCCTCTGCCTAGAAAAAATCTTGAAATAAAAAAATAAAGACGTACTCCCATCTTTTAAACATATCTACAATAATGGAGAAAAAACATCACAGCCTTTCAAAAATATTTTTTTTTACAGTTCAGTTTCCCATCTGTTACGTCAGCTCTCGCATGAAGAGATTAAGGTGGGTAGTACTGTATATGCAGCCATTGCACTATACTGCACATAAAACAATTCTCTCTAGGAGATACTTCACATAAGTAATCTCTTTCCAAACCAGAACCCAGGAAAAACTGGAATTGTTCACACAGAAATGCACCTTTTGCTTTGATAGGAGGAAAACCGCATGCCAGAGCTATAAGCATTAGACTGGGAAGGACAAAACAGGGATCTATGACAAGCTTTATGAATGCTTTCAGATACTTCTGGCATGTTTTTGTCAAGTAGTAGTTTTTTTTTTGCAAAACCTCTTTTACTTGTTTGCATTTTAAACAATCATATGAACATGTGGATCCAGGATTTTTTTTTTTCCAAAAAGGGGGGGGGTTCAGGCGAGGGTGCAATCCCAATAGCTGCAAGTTACTATTTACAGCCGTTACAAAAGGTTTCTTCCCCCTGCGATATTTACAATGGCGGAGAAGCAGACAGCTCTTCCTCTCGCGATAAAGAAGCCATCTGGGAGATGAGAAATGTTTTGGTGTTTTTTATTAAATACAAATTAAATACTGCTGCCCCGTTGTGCACAAAGAAAGTGAATAAGCAAGGCAAAATAAGGGAACATTTCACCCCGCACTCCGCCGGCTGCGAGCCCCCAGAAAGCAGAACCACTCGCTCATAACCCACCTGACAGAAGGGACACCAGGACAAGTCTACCTGTGTGTCTGTTTAGAAGGGGGAGTGACTGACGTGCTTACGTGTTACACTGGGGAGGAAACGGATCCCTGTGTTTACTATCAACGCAAAAAGGCTCAACTCCATACTTCAAAAGTCAAACGGCCCGCTGGCCCATGTCCCTGGCAGACATCTTTCCCCAGCGTGAGACGTGTAGGCAGAGGGAGCCTGGCACTTGTGACGATCTCCGGGAAGGAAGCAGCAGCGAACGTAGGCAGTGTGTGGAGATTTACGATGCTGGAATGCCCTCCGCGACCCCTCCGGCATCACCTCTGCACCGAGGCCCGGCAGCCCGAAGACAGTTTGCTGCGGCTGCTGCCTCTGCTACAGTCCCGGCCCGGGCTGCCCGCCTCTGAGCCGCCGCCGCCGCCCTGCAGGCGCAGGCGCTTGCGCTTTCCCTCGGCCTCGGGCTCCGAGTCGCTGAGCTCCAGGTCAGGGCAGTAGCCGTCGTTCTCCTGGTAGGGCTGTCCGCTACCGGCCTGCCTCTCGGGGGCCGGCTTGGTCCAGGGGCGCTCTTTGGTGGAGGTTTTCCTGGAGGGCTTGTCTGAGCTCCGCGTGTCCTCGGTCGTCCGTACCAGGCTGTCAGTGGCATCCTTAAAGGACCGGCCGAAGTGCTCCATGGCGGCCTTCCGGAAGTTGCCGGGGCGACCCTCGTTGCCTGAGAAAGGGGCGGGGGACCCGTGGTCGGGGGGCGTTTGGCAGGAGCTGTCTCGCTGAGTCACGGCCTTCTCCATAAACCCGTTCGACTTGGTGGGCCGGACCCTCTCCTGCTCCAGTTTATTGTTCCCGTTAGGCGAATGCCCGTGAAGCGCAGCGTGAAGCGCCAGCGGTTTGCCCGAGGGCTTGGTGGGGAGCGGAGAGACGCTGCCCGCGGCCCCCTCCCCCCGCGAGTGTCCGGAGCCGGCCAGCAGGCCGTTGGGGTGGTCCTCCCTTCGGGGCCGGTGGTGGTGGTGGTGGTGATGATGGTGGTGGTGGTGGTGGTGTTGCTGGGCCTTGTTTTTGTCCCCGCTTCTCAACGCCCCCTGGACGGATCCACCGCCACTCTTATCAAAAAGATTCCCACTGTTATCCGGGCACAGGGGCCCGTTCCCTGCCTTGGAGCTACTTTTGCCATTTCCCAAGGCCATTTTGGGCATCTTAAGCTTCAGCGTTATCCTTGGCGGAGGCCTGAACAGCACGCTCTCCAGCGGACACGACAGAGGAAGGCCTTCCAGAGAGACAAAAAGAAAATCCGGAACATTCCGTTACCGGCAACATCTTTATTTCAAAGGGATAACTAGAAAACACAACTATTTTTAAGGGAAATGGAAAATAAAAGCAATGTAACAAGCTAAACAATATAACAAGTGGCTACCTGAAGACCACACATTGTGAAGAACAGAAATTGCAACGTTTCCACCTGGGTCTTAGTTTTACAATTTTTAAAATCAATTTTAAGATAATGACAAGATAAGGATGATTCTTATAGACTCGGCCAAAAAGCCTACTCTTGACACTGGCTGTTACCATGGCAGTGGTTCTGCTGCCAAAATGATGTAATGCAACCTGACCAGATTACAGAGGCCTACCTTCAAGGAAGGAGAATGCTGAGGGGCTGACACCTGGACAGTTTGTCACGATCATGCTTAGGCTCACTCTAGCCTACTCCAATGAATTTGCCTAAACCAGTCTCAGGATAGAAACGTATTTCTAGCATAGTCACTATTTTAGGCTTCATATTTTAAGTGTTTTGGTAGATGCACATTGTGCAGAGAAAACAAAACTCAATCTTCTAAAATCAAAACCCTCAGACGAAGAGCTTGATTCCTTGAAGAGGTGTCTATATGATGTGACAACCATTCCATCAAAGATTAACTATGGTCTCAAGTACAATAACAGTCCTGAGATAGATCTGCACACAGGCACCTTATTTCTCAACCTTCAGACTGTGACAGACTCAGTTACCTGCGGACAGCTCCTGGTTGATGAGCTGCACCTGAAGATTGAAGATCTGCTCTTGTGCTTTGCTCTGGGACAGTTTCAGTTTCTCTCGTCTGCTCACCATGTAGCACAGATTCCTCACCTGCGTTCACACACAATCGAATGAAAACAACAGCACTTCCACTTTTGCTCTATGGCGATCTCAACTCCCGAGTTCGAAAAGTTAAACGTTCTGCCATTGCTGCGCCACGCTAAGCAGAAACGTCCTCCTGCTGCCAGAGGTCTCCAGCCCTGGTCCTGGCTAACCCCAATCCAGTGAGTTTTCTCAATCTCCCTGCTTCGCCCGTTCTTTCAAAGATTAAGAATGCTTACAACTTACAAATCAATCAAGCAACAAATCTGTTCACCTCTGGGAACTCTGAGCACCGGGTCTTTGCGTTTTTATCCCATACGATGTCTAAACTGCTTAATTAACGAGGTCACCCATTTAACCGAGCAGGATGAAATCGTCTCGGGTCTTCGGTAATTAATGATTAAAGTGAAAGGCATGAAATGGTGCTGGACAGGGGCTCTCGAGGAGCAGGGCTGCTAGTACTTTCCTACAGAGAACAGAAGAGCACTACTCCGATGATGGATGGGAACCGAGCTCGGCGACGGGGCCGATCTCCGGCAGCTCTCGGCCTACCCTCTCCAGGTCCTGGCGCAGGTGCATGAACATCCTCATGCGGGAGTGGATGCTGTCCTCCTTGGGCTGCAGCAGCATGTTCTCCTCCTCCTCCTTGGGCGGCAGCAGGGCCTTGTTGAAGTTGGTCTTGCGCTTCAGCTTCCAGTACTGGAAGACGAAGTCCAGGACGCGGGCGGGCAGGCAGAGGTCCTGGGCCAGCTCCTCGGGCTGCACCAGGGTGTAGAACTCCTCCTCCAGCTCCTGCAGCTTCTGGGCCCGCAGCCCCACCTTCTCCGTCTCCGTCGGGTTCTTGTGGCGGGCCGGGCTGTGGCCGGGCTCTCCGGCGCTGGGCTTGCTGTGCTTCAGGCAGTAGGACTTGAACTTCACCTCGTCGCCCTCGTCCAGGATGGTCTTCATCTCCAGGCTGTGTTCGAAGGCGCAGGTGACGTGGAAGGCGATGATGCAGCTCTTCACGGAGCACTGCGAGGGGGCAAGAGCCGGGGTTCAGCACAGACGGCACCACCCCCATCCTCACCAAGCCTCACCGTCAACCTCTGAGGCACATTCGCACGGCACTCTTGTAGAGCAAGCGACAAGCGCTCAAAACTCATTCCATAGTCACAATCATAATAAAACTCATCTGTTCCTACTTTCATGTATAACAACCCCAACATAATCTCAAAAGTTTTGTAATGAAAAACTTGTAATCTTATGCCTGTTCTTTCTGTGTAACTCAGTGGTTACTCGATTCACCGATGGCCTCGCATTTGTAAAAAGTTGTTTATGTTTCAATGCTTCTTTTGTTAACAAAATAATGTCCTTGTAATTCTGACATGATGCCTAGACTGAAGGCAGCTACAAACTACGTTTTTGAGAACAGAAAGGAGAGACAGAAAAGCTATCCAGCTGCTGGAGAAGGGGGCTTGTGTGGGAATGAGAATTGTGCCTTCTGTTATCTGGCTACGAAGGGAGCTCTGCCAGGGGAAATGGGCAGAGAAAGGAAAAGGAGAGAAAAGCCTTTTCTTCCTCTCATGCTGCTGCATGGTGCCTTAACTCCAGCTCAAATAAAGGCCTGATGATCGCTTCACCTCTGTAGCCTGGACTCTGATTCTTTTCCCCGGTCTGCTGAAGAGGGGTTACCCTCACCCTTTTGCCTTCGACCATGATCACAAAAACCTTTTCCAAACCATCTCTAGTTACAATCAAAAGGTAATATAATCGGGCACCAAATACTACATGTGTGTGACCTACCTACCTGTATACACATCAAGTATCCAGCTGTATAAACGTATGTTTCTTAGGAAAAGTTACTGGAATTGATTTTTAACGCCCATTTCTGTTTCTTCCTCGCATATACAAATGCCAGACTCAAAGATACCAAAGCTGTTGTGACCCGTCGATGATGCATCTCTCCGTTAACACATTGTCCATGTCCTGCTATTACACTTAGATTTGAGAACCCAAGGCCTCACGTGAGCCCTCACAGGAGACTAACTGTTAAAGTATTCTTGAGCCCCGCTTCATCTAGTGACTGGGACTTTCCCAGGCCTTACAGAGTTCCCCCCCGGCCGGTGTCGCACCTGGATACAAGCGCCAGTTTTCAGTTTACAGAGACTGCAGACCAGGGCCCAGCGGCTCGGTGGGATGTGGGACACCTTGGTGATGGGCTCCATCCTCTCTGGACACGCGATGCTCACCTGAAACGAGCACACGAGCAGGGAGCTGCCGTATTACACGCTGAAAGAAAGAAATAAAACGCCCGTCTTCCCCAAGGAAAACCCCAGCTTCGCAGCTTTTTTTTGCGCCGTTTCTACGAAAGGAACGGCAATCTCTTCCCGTTTCAACAAGCTTACTCAGCCCTTTTGCTCAAGCCGACTCCCTGGCTTCCTTTAAGAAACAGGTCAGAGTCGAATGGATGCTTCTTGCTTATAACCGCTCTTATATTCTTAAAAAACAGAGCAGCACACATGAACAATGGGTTAATATTGTGAGTGAAATCTATATCATGGAAAAGATAACGGTTTCTCTCAGGTTACACGCAGAGAGGTTTAACAAATACTGGGAAACATGGATTAATTTTATCTCCCCAATGAGACCTGATTTCAGTTTATGAGAGAATATACAGGAATATTTCTGTGTGGACTATTTTGTCGTTTGTTGCGTTTTGCATAAAAACAATTGTATTTTCTTGTATAACCCCCCCCATATCTGCTGGCATACTGTAAAATAGTTTGTTTTATATGTATGTATAAAGATCATGTATCAAAAAAGAAAGATGAAGGCAAATGTTTATTTTTGGCTGTTCTGTTTGTAAATCTTTTCATCGCTACATAAAAAGCTTAAAAAAAAAAAAAACAGAGGAGCACCCAGCCCGTTTTATAACTAATAGATAATTGATCCAAGCACCTCTTTCAGCTGTTTCTTTAAGGAAATCAGGGTATGTGCTTTGACAACATGGCTGGGCAGCTTCTTCCAAGCTTCCTCTCTGTCTTTCTTTATGTTCTTACTCTTGCTGGAGAGTTCTCTTCTATTATAGTTCTATAAAACCAGCGCCGAGCTGCCCTCTTTCGGGCCCAGAGCCCGGCGGCGGACGCTGGAGTCAAGCCGGGCCTCACCTCGGGGATCCACAGGGCGCAGCTGACGTGGGCCCACTTGGTCCCGGCCCGGGTGGCCTTCATGGCGCCGCCGCTCTTGGGACACAGCAGACACTGCGGGTGGATCCCCAGGGCGCAGGTCCTGCACAGCCAGCTGCCCTCCGGCACCTTCAGGATGCCATAGCAGGCCTGCGGGGGGGGGGGGACAGCAGGGGGGGTTAGAGAGGGGGAAAGGACAGCGCCTCACACTGGCCTGCACGTGGAATAACAACCGCCCCGCCATTCTTCACTCACAAAACCTCAAGGACGTTTCAAAGGTTCTCTGCAGAGCGGACAGGACCTCAATAATCACATGCGGAAATCTCGGGTTAAAAAGAAGAAAAAAAAACTACAATGTTGGCTACAGCAAACAGCTGGCTGGGCATCTGTTAAACTGTACACGACTAAACTGGCAAACTGTATCAGTAGCAGCAGGCAGTATTAGCATGGAACAGCTTTTGACGGTACTTTTGATAATCCTCACAGGAGCGCCACAAAACCCAAATACCTGTGTGCTGCATCTGCCCACTAGATGGCGCTATAAGACCGAGCAGAAACAGGCACAGGCTTTCGATGCGGGAATGCAAATTTGTTTTTTTTAAACACTTGCATTTAAAAACGTTCAGGTTTCAGCGGACCACGCAAAATGAGACGTTAAAAAAAAACAGCCACTCTGCCTTAAGAGGACCTGAAACAAGGCAGTACACCAAGATGACTTAAATGGCAGTTTAACTGCAGATCCGTGTCTAATAAGCACCAATTTCCATACACATAATTCAGAGATGTACATTTAACATCTTTTGCATTCAGTTGACATCTGTGACTAGGTATTTCAAAGAGGCTGATGAAGCTGACATGAGCACGCTTAGCCCCGATATCTAACTGGGTCGTTCGTCTCTCATCACCCCCGGAATATTCTGCATGTCCTTCACAAGCAGAAGTCCAGCACGAGACTGGAACAGAGTTTTGGATGCGCTAGAGAAGCAGACGCACGCCTGTACGTGCTTCTCGTTTACACATCCCAGCAGTGGGCGGAGGGGGACAGGAGCCGGGGAAGCCCACCCCCCTCTCCCCCCCGGGCGACTCGCCTGGTGGACGCAGATGTTGCACTTGTCGCAGAAGACCATGTCGTTGCCCTCCTCGCTGTAGGGGGAGCGGCACACGTCGCAGATGACGTCCTCGTCGTACTCGATGCCCAGCCCCTCCTCCGTCTCGATGGCGTGGTTCATGTTGTCGTGGCACTGCCGCTCCAGGGCCTCCATGGCCCGCTCCATGGTCAGCTCGTCCAGCGAGCCCTCCCCTGCAGGACGGACACGTTCAAGCCTGACCGCTGAGCATTTCTTGGGGGTAACCCGAAGGGGTAGCGAACAGCGGCCCCCACTGGCGCAATCCAGGCCTCGTTTCCAGCCACAGATCGTTTTCAGCACAACGCACCGTATTCTCCTTCACACAGAGCATTAGGGAGTGTGTGTCTCACCCCCTCCACTGAGAACTTACACTACTCCCAGCGGAGAGACGCCTGTGTGTCCCCAGGCGTGACAGTGACATGGAAAATCTTTCATCCCCTCCGCCATCTCACTCTCACTGTGAAGTAACTCTCTTATCTCCTGAAACACTGCGGTACTGTACACCTGCTTTTGTTGTATTGTTGTGTTGGACTCTGTCGTAAAATATTAAGGGATAATTAAGATCAAATTGATTTCAGTGTGAAGGATGGCCCCACGACTTCCTTCCTTTAGTCTCGGCAGGAGATGGCAGGTTTCTAAAATAAACCATGGGTGACAGCAAGTTTCTTCTGAAAATAAGTCCATAGTATGTGCTTAAATAGCTCAAATGTGGCAAGCTACTGCTCTGTCTGCGCAGTGGGTGATGGCTCTGAAAGTTTCCCCTGTTAAACTGACAAGAGATGAGGAACTAGGACTGAAAAGCAAAGGTAGCTGTGTGCTGGGTATAGGTTAAAACATGATCATAAACAATGGAGGCACCCTCCTCCTGTACATCAAAAAAGCAATTTCACAGGGGAAGAACTGCCAAATATCTCCATACAAATAATCTATCTCTGCTTTCTCTCTAGTATGGTGCCATGTTGAATTCACTTGCAGTAACACATATGAGTCTATAGAAATAATTCTTCATATTTTACACTGGAACAACTTGACTGTGGACTACCTGCGGTTATGGTGTACAGATGAGGTTGGGAACTGGAAGATGGTATAGGGCACCAAATTCAAATAAAAACATTTGAAAGAAGTCCTTTGTCCTCTCTGCAATAAAACTACTCAATGAATGTACGTAAATGTAGCTATTTACCCTTTTTTATCATTTACAGTATATTATGACATACTGTTTTGATTTTATGTGACATGTTTTGCTTGTGTGTTTTCTACTTCCATGGGAGAAGCCAAAAGACAAATTTCCACAGCAGTGGAACATAAAGTATCTATCTTACGAAAAAAAAGGCTATCAACTCACATGTAATTTATAGTCTATGCTAAAAGCATGGCTATTAAGAAATGTTGCCGCAGGGTCTTAAAAGACAAAAAGAGAAAGGGGAAAGCGTCTCGGCACAGCTCCCCGTCATACCCATCTCCTCCAGCTCAGCGTTCAGCTCCTGCAGCCAGAACAGGTCCATGTCATCCAGATCGTAGCGGCACATGCACTCGGCCAGCTCCAGGATGCTGGTGTAGCCAGGCTCGGCGGGCTCCTGGCTGGAGCACTGGACATACTTCCGCGGGCGGGCGTACAGGGTCTCCTTGGGCTTCTCCGCGATGATCCTGCAGGCAGAGAACGGCGCGGATTAACGGAGCGCCCGTCTGCGCAGGGGAGCCCCCGAACCGCGCCAAGAAAACGCCAAGCAAAGGGGCTCACTGCCCCTTCTTTACTGCTGTGGTATAATGAGAGATTACACAGATACAAAAAACACACAAATCTCTTAACAAAAAAAACAGCCTGTTATTCGGGGATGATTTCAGTTTTGGATGTGGTCTTACTGTAGGGTAAACAATTCAATGAGGAGGAAAGGTTTTCTTTTTAGCAATATGTGGTGATTTAACTTGGCCTTGTGTAAGAACTGCTAGTTGTTGCTTAAGAAGAACACTATAACTCCTCTTCCACGGAAATCATTGTAGAAGAACAGTGGTGTATTGGGCACAAATAAAGGGAAATGCCCACAATGCTTTTGGTATGGTTCTGAACTCTACACGTGGGAGCGGTACAGTTATGTGTCTTTCAGCGTTACCGCTGGAGCAGGCGTCAAAGCTCCAGGACCGAGTCGGGGGGCCGAGAGGTTCGGGTGTTGGCCTGTCGGCGCGGGGGACCTGCCTGACGGATGGCGTGGGGATGGTGTCCGGGCTGGCAGGCACCTGCACCCCCTTCTCCCACTCCTGCTTCCAGGTGTCGGCCAGCTGGTAGTAATCCTCGGGCTTGATGTGGTGCGAGTCGGGCAGCTTCATGGCACTGATCAGGTCTTTTCGGAATACCTACGGGGAGAGCAACACTCCTCAGCGCACTGTGGGGCCCAGGCCACAGCGGCCTCTTCAGGGTCTAGTGCTTACAAGGGAAAGCCCCTACCTACAACACATGCAGGTTTGCCACCTGGCTAGGAAACATCGCCAGGCTTTAGAAAGGCTGTGCATCACAGGCGAAGACAAACGAGAAAATCCAGGGAGTTACCAGCTGAACTTGTACAAGCACATATACTGAGGTCTTACAGACCAGATCTGGGCACGGTAATTGAATAAGTTTTCCAGAGCAGGAAAATCTCAGATGAGCTGCATGTCCCGGCCTTGTCAGTAATGCTTTCTTATATAATACGCAACCGCTGACTGAAATTTTCATTTCCAAAAAAGAATAATTAGTCATTATCTGCGTTTTAATCCCTTCCATTCCTTTGCCTTCCTTTCACATCCTACTTGGAGAGCACAGCCCGTGGGCCAATCCAGTATTTGATCCAGTACTGCTCCAGGTTCCCTGCAGCACTCTGTTGAGAACACAGGACAAAGACATGCGTTTGCTAGCTGTACAGCAATGCCGGCTCTTACCTCAGCTGGTTTCTTTGGCTCTGCAATGGGGGTACCAGGTTTCCCCCCATATTTGTTGGAAGAGCAGAAGGAGGTTGATGGGCCTGGGGATTAAAGAAGATTACTTTACTACTGAAACGGACAGTTGTCAGTTCAGGAAATGCTACTGTATTAAAACAGTAGCAATGCTGGGCTTGAAAACCTTCAGAATTGCCATTTCATAAATCTAGGCAATAAAACCTGCCCACGAAGTTGTATCTTCTTAACCCCTAACGTCCAGTCAAGACTTGAAAGTCTTACCAGTAAAAAAAAGTTTGAGCTCCGAATCTGAGCTGCTGTGCTGCAAAATCATGTCAAAAGACACCAGAGTGCAGAACTGAGGTCGACACTGGGCAGAGTTCACCCTTCCAGACAACACTGTGAATTGTGATGCACTAAAAAAAATACTATTAATCTACTGCTGAATCTCTGCCACATTCACACTCTGCAATGTTTGAAATGCATGAATGAAAAGAAATGCTCTTTCCTTTTATGCGAGCTCCACATCACATAAAAAATCATTTTTTTAACTGTATTTGAGTAATTATTCATCTCCTTAAAAAAATATATAAAAAGTAATCATTTTCTGAACTAAATAAAACAATATATACACAACTCAATTATTTGACAACCGAATGACTCCAGAATATTCAACGCATTCTTCTATGTTCCAGTGTCTATAAATATTGCTGTATAACAATGAAAACTTGTTACCGAACAAAGAAAGCGCTCCTACAAAATATGACCACTTCTTACTTTTTTTGCACACAAAGAAAAAAAAAAATCATATAGGATTAAGGACTAGACTTATATTCAGCAAACTTCAGATAATGCAAAAATCCAGTAATTCTTTCATTGTTCTGTGAAATGATTCAGAAATGATCAGATCCGTGAACTAATTGTGTCTGTAATCATTTTGATGAATAAACACTATGTTCAAAAATGAATTCACTTACAATGAAGATTTAAACGATAAAAAAATAAAATTATTTTTAATTAACAAAAACCTGAATAGAGTGCCTTATTTTTGTGTCACTGGGACTAAAAGGCTCTATCAACTGCAGAGTTCAGCTTCACTTCAGCTGACAGAAATGAACATTTTTTTGGTCACTGTTTTAATAAGCCATGACACTAACCTACGCATTTCAGTCATCTGAACTGCAGGGGGCAGCACTGCCGATAGAGACGAAGGACATGCGTGAATGGACCTGCACCGCCCACCCGCCCCTTATTTGCTATATATACCCCATCGGTGTGGATTTGCCAATTATTATTAAGACTTGACCTGCTGGCAGTAACTCCAACACCCACTCTGGAGAGAATGAGACACACAGACATGTTCCATCTGCATAGCCATTCGTCATTGAAATGTCAGCTTCGCAACGCTCGACGGGAGAGTTCGCGCCGATTGGTGGAATGGCCCCGCCCCCTCTGGCAAGTCACAAGCATTGTTTGCCGCAAACCAAAGAGGTTCCTGCGTCACTAATCCCAGTCTACCTATACCCTGCTTGGGAAATTCCAGTCAGCTAGTTACATGACCCAGGCGTGAACCAGGGATGTCTGGTTCGTACAGCTCATGTGCACCCTGAGGCAAATGCCTTCACTAGCTGAACCACGTGTCCTCTCCTCTTAAAGGCAGAATGCGTCTGCCAGTACGAAATGGGTTCACAACTTACTTTGACAGTAACAACAAAAAAAGAATCCCCGTTTCTGCTAGCACACATCTCAAAAAGAGAATGCTATGTACTATTTGGCAGAAAGAAACTTACACCATAAAAATACATGCATTTCCATCCTACTCGGTGGGCCAGCTGCTCATTTTTAAGCCCAGCATATTATTAACCGTTGCTCTACAAACCACAAAAAGGAAGAGTGCAACATCCTGGTAAGAAATAAATCCTATAAGCTCCTCGACATATAGGTCATGAGCAATGTTTAGGGGCAAAAGCAAAATAAAACTCAGCATGAAAACAAAGTGTGTTATTGCATTATTTTTCAACTACTACTTACTGGCAACAGAGAGCAAAAAGCATATTTTGGATAAACAGCACTTAAAATTCCTCTTTAATTGGATGCAGTAGATAGTACAACATAAACCAAAATGAGCATGTGGAATAAGTAGAAGGTAGCAATTGAACCTCAGGGAACTAGCCTCTTCTCTCAGTTTAAGACGAACACAAAAACCCTCTGCTTGGATTATCTTCCTCATCGTGGGTATCCTACAGCTTCCATTGGGAATTACAGAAATCAGTGGCAACAACGTTTCTCTGTAAATTAGGAATGCCGGCTACTACAGGAAAGTCACCAATAAATATCTGGTGATTTACAGATTGTAAGAACGCATGTTTCAACTGTACCCTCCGCAAGCGGAACAAGAATCAAGTGAGCAGTGCGGACACAGGCGACAGCCCGGCAGCGTCCGAGAGAAACACTTACTTTCATTGTCGGAACTGTCACTGCTGCTGGAAGGCCTGTGGCTTTTCATCCTGACGCGTCCTGCGGAGAGGAGAGAGCTGATGTCCTGCAACATTTCTCACAGAACGCTGGAGACAGGCTCGAGGCATCATGAAGACATACTTGCTGTATCTTCGTTCTCTCCCCCCCCCCCGACTCCTCGCCAAAGAGCGCAGACTCCTCTCCTCGGTGTGTGGCCCTGCTTGTCTTTTCATTGTTTGCCAGCAGCTGTATTACGCTGTTAGCCTTGCCAATACCTGGATGGGAGACCTCCTGGGAAAGCTAAGGTTGCTGCTGGAAGTGGTGTTAGTGAGACCAGTAGGGGGCGCTCACCCTGCAGTCCGTGTGAGTCCTAATGGCCAAGTATAGTAACGGGGACACTACACTGGAAAAAGGCGCCATCCTTCAGTAAAACCAAGGTCCTGACTCGCCGTGATGATTAAAAATCCTAGGGTGTTTCTTGAAAAGAGTGTTACTCTGGTATCCTGTACTATTTTCCCCCTGGCCTTTGCCAATCATGGCCTCCTAATAATCCCCATCTGTGAATTGGCTTCATCACTCTGCTCTCCTCCCCACTGATAGCTGGTGTGTGCCGAGTGTACTGGAGCACTAATGCTGTCGTCGCATCATCCAGGTGAGGCTGCACTGTAAAGTGCTTTGAGTGGAGGCTCCAGAAAAGCACTATATATGTGTTAGAAATTATTACTATAAATTTTGTATTGTAAACTTGCCCCTTTTACGCTGATGTTTCTGCCAAGTGAGGATTTTGGCTTGAAAAGCCTCCTTTTGTCTGCAATCCTATAATGGCAGTTTTGTATTTTCACAATTTCTTTGTGGAACCCAGGCTCTTAGATGAAAGAAGGTTCGTTTTTCCCCACATCAACAGTCAGAAGAAAAATAGCCATCATGGAACACACTCGCTCAGAGTGGAACACCCAGCTGGAATCGTGCAGCCCACCATATCACAGGAGACGTGCTAGAGAGCCAGGCTTTTCTCCATATAATCCCTCATAAACAAAAGGACAGTTGCACAAGACTGTCAACACCAGAATTGTTGGAGCTGAGCTGCTGGGACCAATTTAAACAGCACAAGATGGAGCTGGTTAATAAGAGTCTGCAAGCAAGGAAATACCCCTCCACACACACCCAGCTCATCCTGAGGAGGTTGTTATAAAATGAGTAGTTCAGGTGGGTAGCTGCGTCAGCATGCGTAGGCTTTCTTTCTTCTTTTTTTCAGCATGGAATAAACCTATTACTTGTTCCGTTATAAAATGAGACCGTGTTCAAGATACTCACCATAAATCCCAAGTTGAAGAGCATACTACTGTATTCTCCTGTTGCGCTGCTGATGGCCACCACACATCCCTGTAAGAAGAAAAAATTAAGAGATTGCAAAAGCTTGGACTCTTCACCAAATGGTCATCAGCTCAATCAGATGTACTTAATGGAAGCAGAAAGCTAATGGTGTTACATGAAGGACAGCAGTTTCTAGCACTTAATTGGCCTTTTTGTTTTTTAAAGACACATTTACACACTGACAAGTAACAGTTAAGTGGAAGGTTCTCTTACAAATCCTTTATTTTTTTTCCTTTGAGACATTTAGCCTGAATGGACCAGTTAATTATGTTATTGAGCTTTGGGGTAGAAAACAAGAGTGGCTCTCCAGGTCAATGACCTGTGACCCAAACAAATTTCCGTTTTGTCATGTCATGTTATCATCTTCGGAGAGGGGAAAAAAAGCCCTTTGGCAAAGAAGAGCAGCACTGACAATAAATCTGCATGCCTGCATTTCAGCAAGATCTTCCCAGCAAGTACTCGTCTTCTATCAGCTCCAGCGAAAGCAGTGTTCTCTGTGCCATGAATCGATACAGCAAGTGCCACGGTAAAGACTAACTCCTGGGGAAGCAGTTCAAGCAGGCAGCTGCGTCAGCATGCATAGGCTGCAAAGGAACAAGTAAAGGTTTATTCCATGCTGAAAAGAGAAGAAAGAAAACACAACGTTTCGGCACCACCACACCCAAAGAAGGCTCCAGAGCCGAAAAGGTGCGTTTCCTTTCTTCTCTTTTCAGCATGGAATAAACCTTTACTTGTTCCTAACTCCTGGGGAAGGCAGCCCCACTTTCCAGAAAGACATCCGAGATGGCAGGAGCTAAACGGCTCTTTTTGGAGAGAGCATGGAGCCTGAAAGTAAGACGTCCAGCCAGACTCAAAGAAGAGGTGCCGGGACAGAGCCAAGACTGACACCGGAGTGGAGATCCGAATCAGAGAGGCCAGAGGGGCTGACGTGATGAGTCATCTGCTGTGCTTTACTCTCAGTCAAGAGGTCCCATTTACTGTACCTCCTGCACAAACTCACAAACTCAGCGGCCTGTTTGGCACTCGTAAGGACAAAGAGCTAATCAACTACCATGTCCCAAAGAAACTATGACCTGCTGCCATCTTTTAGAAGCAATCAAATCCTTCCATAACATGACACATTCATTTTTAAAGTCTAATTTCCCCCAAACTGATACTTAGCTATCCATCACATCGAATAGCATTAAGAAACAGCTTGAGGACAACAACTGTTCAGCTTTGAATTAAAAGTGGGTCCTTTTTCAGCGCAAAGCTGCACAAAAATGCTAATGAAAAATAGCCTGTTAACAAACCACTGTAAAAAAATATCACAGTCCAAGAAGTGAGTAGCTAATTTGGGTCACTGAGGTCTTGTGATGGAGGATCTCAAAACTCCAAATGTTAAAAGTCCGCTCAATTAGTGGCTCTGATTAGTGCCCACTCCTGCTGTGAATTTCAATGAGGGACTATAGAGAAGACGTTCCAATTGGCTGTATCCCCAGGCACTAGACAACAGCGACACAAAGGCACACAGTCCAGTTACCACAGGCTGCTCTTCCAGCTAGGAGCAAAAGAACCAGGAGTGGAGATTTAAAATAAATTGTTTTTTTACTCAAATCAGACTCTCTCTCACTGAAATGGGCTTTTTTGGGGATTATTTTCCCCCACCAAAATAAAAAAAAAAAGGAACAGAACAGACGTCTTAAACAGCAGTAGTAAAAATAAAAACGTGAAACAAATGTTGCACTGAGCATTGGACTATAGTTTGGGCCAGAAAAAAATCAATTTTATCATAATTCAGAAAAAAGAATACTGATGACAGTGCAGTATTATTATAATGTTATACATTTATATTTGGCTTGAGATTTTATCCAATGTAACTTACACTGGCACCCATTTATAAAGCTGGCTATTAGACTGGGCCAATTCCAGTGAAGTACCTTGTTCAGAGATACAACAGCAGTGTCCCATCTGGGATTCGAACCCACAACCTTCCAGTTACAAGTCCAGACCTTTTGAGCCCTACTGACCTACAGTATATACAGTATCACAGAGACAGTTAAGTGCAGAGAAAAAGAAAAAGAAAACCTGGATATGCCAACCAGCCAACTTCACCGCAGAGAGAAATCTGTTGGAAAACATCTAACAGCCACCGTCGCCAGGGTTATCTCAAACAGCGAAAGTCACCAGAGCACAATGGGCAGAAACTAGAGCTCTTGAAGTACTACGGTGCTCTAGATGAGATGTACTTGCGTTTCTGCTTCAGACCTGACAGGATGTACAATGGTCAGAAATAAAATGGTGTGGAAAGGCCCACTGCCCACTGCTCACTGCTCAAAGGGGATAAAGAAAAAATGGCAGTATTGCACAGACACAAGAGCGGTCAGCCTCATCCTCACGAGGCCACTAGGGACTGGGGATTTGACACACTGACTGTCCAGGGTTTATGGGCTTGACACCAGCACAGGCAGAACTGATTGGAAGAAGGTTGACAGCTTGTGCATCACAGGAAATGAGTCAGCAGGACTCACAGGGTAGGAGACACGAGGAGTTTTTCAGACAGGGCTGCTCTTGCAACACAGTAGCGCTTGGACAGCATTACCTCACCCTCTGAAGAGGCGTTACAACGAGGGCGCGGGGGCAGAGTCACGCCGCGATATCACCGGTAGGGTTCATGCTGGCCAGGGATCTGCCGGAACAAGCCGACCTCCGAGACGCCCATCTCAGCAGGCGGTGTGGGGGGAATGGTGATCCCACTTGAGCAACAGGCTGAGAAACAAGAGCACTTCTGCCACCACACAGCCCCACACACGCACGCACTGCCAGTCACCACATCTCTGCAAGAGAGCCCCAGATGTGGTCAGGAGCAGCCAGATGCAGATCTCCTACAGGCACCGCGTGACCCAACACACACACAGGAAGTGGCTTTGTGGACCTCTCGCATCCGAGACGTTAGAAAACACAAAAAAAGGAAATCAGTAGCCCTCTGGCTCACAATTAAAACTATGTGCAAACGGTGTCTGAAAAATGCCTGTGGAATGTAAAACTCAGAGAATTCACAAATTCCAAACCATTTAGTATTTACACAGAGCTTCTCCGAGTAAGCAGTGAGGACACTCAGGTACTGCTCCTTCATTGACAAGTCTTTGAGAATACTGAATTGAGGTAATAGGTCCTGACCTATATGTCTCCATGTTAAAAATTAAACACAGGGCATGCGGTTCTGCAGTATGTTTAATGTAGTGGGTTTTCCGGCAATTGTCTGAAAGTGTGATTTAATCAGTGTGATTTAAACCTGTTCTAGGCTGGGTTCAGACAGTTAAGCAGATGCTTGGTCAAGCCGTGGGGAAAGAGCAGTTTTACACTCGGTCTCTCGTTATCGAGGAGTTAAGGAAACACCCCTGCATGTTACAGTTCAGGCCTCTGTGCTGGCCAGATTCAGCATTCCTGGCTGTGCTCTGATAAGCTATTTCCTACCCTGTCACCACGACCTGCTAGCAGAGCTCTCATGGTGCACAATCATACGCACTCCTGCTTACCAGGTACAAGAATAAATGAATAAAAACAAATCGGTTTTCCCATGACCTGATACTTCACAACTGCAAATAGCTACACTGCATTTCATTCACTTCTGAAAACAACTTTATTCCAAAGAAGGCAGCACAAGCAGACAGCAAAGGAACAGGTAAAGGTTTATTTCATGCTGAAAAGAGAATAAAAGAAACACAACGTTTGTGGAGCTTTCTTCAGGTGTGAGAAAGAGAGGAAAGTCAGCAGCTGATAAAGCATCCCAATCTGTTTTCTGATTTATTCAACATGGGGCCAGAGCCTATCCCAGCAAGCAGCAGGCACAGGCAGGATAAGAAAAGAGACACAATATTTCGGCTGTGGAGCCTTCTTCAGGTGTGTGAACTGTCAGCCGAAATGTGTCTCTTTTCTTTTCCTTTCAGCCTGGAATAAACCTCTACGTGTTCCTTCACAGCCTACATATGCTGATGCAGTTACCTACTTGAACTTGCTTTTCCTTGATTTGCAAAAGCTAAAAAGGCTTGGCGTCTCTTTGGACAGCAGTCAAAAGTTTAACACCAGGGCGGGGGGGGTTGGCATCTGTCCTGTCACAGCCTACTTTTCCTCCTGTGTGAGTTCCTACAAATCACTCTGGAAAAAGGTGGAGAACAATATCCTTGAAGCACAATAACAAGTCACTCACTTTTCTGGTGAAAAGCGCTGCGTTCAGTTACACTGCCAAAAAAAACCTACGTCTGTTCAAATAACCCAATATCTGTCACGGGACCAGTCTAAGCAGGGCAAGAGAAGCTGCCCTTTCCCAGCTGTTCTCAAACAAAAGAGGCCCGTATCTGCCTTTCATGAAGGCTCCTGATGACCTGCGACACGGATAACAGGAAGAGGAAGACAAAGAAACTAGACAGGGAAACTGCTGACTACGCAGTACAGTACTGTCAATAACAATAAAGGCCCTTAAAGATACGTTCACATGGCCTCATCCTGAACCTGCAGGCTTTTGTCTGTGCTGCTCTCTGCCTGCTCCATGTCTCAGGGCAGACGCTTGTCTTCACAAGATGAAGGAGGCAGATTCGCCTCAGGTTGGGCTTTAGAAACCTTGTGCGGGTTAAGGCCCATTAAAACTGCACCCCCGACTGCAGGAAATGAAAACACTTGGGATTGCACCACGTCCACCAAAAATTGCAGAAGCCAAGCAAGGACCTGATAACACAAGCTAAGAAATCCAGGCCGGTAATGAGACCCGACAAGACTTAAAAGCAGCAGAGCAACCGTAGTAAACCAATCAAGTGGACAGAAACGGCGCAAATGGAAAACAGCCGCAGACGGATAGCCCAGAGGTCAAAAGCACTCAGGGTCTAGTTTGAGATTCAATTTACTGACAGCATAAGCATGCAGCCGTGATGCTCACAGGGTTGAGAAAACCAGAGCACATGTAATGATCAGATATTTTACAAGTTGAGATGCAGGCAGAATCCACAGGCAAAGACCAGAGGTTCTGAGAACTGCTGTGTGGATTGCAAGTCTTCAACGGCAAGAGAAAAAAAATAAAGCAAACCTTCCTTTGTCTGTCTACAGCTTTAGTCACAGACGTAGTGGTGCGCTCTCCCTCACCTTGCCTGTGAGGCTGCTCTGGTTTGTACAAATGGCAGAGACCACACATGATACCAAAACAAGCAAGTCTTTCTTCTTTGATGGGAGTTGTTTGGTGCAGCTGTATGTAGTTACCAATGGAGGTCTGCTAACACAGGCCCTTTTTCATCTCCAAACAAATCACTTTATCTTCAACACAGGCTGAAGTACTTAAAACTGGGGAAAGGCAAATGAAAAGTATATTTGAGTTCCACCTTCTGCAAACTAGCCTCAAACACTAAAGCCTTTTTACTGCGAAGCCCCCTGTAAGAAACCTAACAGACCCCCATGAGACAAAGACAATATATACATTCCTAAATAATCAGCAGATCCTAGGAGCACAAGGATGAAAGGAATCTTTTGCTCTTTTGTCACCTCTACTGGTGCTTATTTAGGGAAACCCATTTTGTTTTCCACTTCAACATGTAGAAGATCCGTTTAATGGATTTTTTTAAGGTTGAATTTGGGATGGTTTATCTGTTACAGAGACCTATCCAGGTTTTATCAATTAAATCCTGCACGTTCTAACCCTCAGCTCCACCGATGCTTAGCTCCAGAGACAGCTGTTTTTATGATTGGTGTGGTTTCAACAAAATAGGAGGCATCATCAAACAGTTGCAAAGTACCATTGAAACAAAAATCACAGGGAATAACCCATAGAATAGCAAGACATTGGCTAGATGCCACAGAGGTCTCCGTGTTAATCATTCCTCATTGATAACCTGGGCCAGTACCAAGAGAAGCTGGTTCTGCCATCAGTAACAAAACAAATTTAAGGTCCGGATCTGTGAATTATCACGATGCTGATTAGGCAATGATGAAAATATTACATTTCCTACTTGTCAAGAGCAAGTGTCAACTACTGAACAGCACAGCAATTTGCAGGGTTCTTAAAATAGCGGTGCTGTGCCTCAGAGGGTGTTGCTTAGAGAGCAGGGCAGAAACTACACAACTGGGTCTTAGTTAAGAAAGAGACTACCCTTCTACTGGAAAGAAAAAAAAACAACAAAAAAAAACGAAAAGCAAGTATAACTTGTAACACTAGCCTAAATAAGAGAATGGTTCTCATTGACAGTGGACTGGAATATGATCCTGCACTTCTAGTCACATGGCTGGCTAACCAGGAAAAATAAGACACACTCCTACTGTGAGCACACAGTAGGCCTCCTAAGAGAGAGATAAAAACAACATGCAGATTTGAGAGGAATCAGTAACTACTCAGCTCAATTCCCAAGGCAAGAGCGACTTTAGAGAGCCACTACTTTAAAAGTAGGAAGTCGCTCCGTGTAAGAATCCTTTTTTTTTTGCCCACAATATTTATGAAGTCGCAACCCAGGACATAACATGGTAGTTTTGTTTACCACCATGTCGCAGTGTACATGTGAGCCAAGAAAAAAAAATTAAAATGACCATGTTATTGTGAATAACAAGCCCGATTCCTTGAGGGTTTTTCTAAATTGAGATCGTAAGGTAAATCGTAAATTGAGTATCGTAAGGTGTTCTAAGATTTGGCTGACAGCTGCAAACCATGCCACCGCACACGGGAGAAAGAGGAAGTCCATGCAGGTTCCTCTGGCCCGCCCACCTTTGGCGCCAACAGCGCACCACTGACCGGAGGATCCCGCCCACCGCTGGCTCACGACATGACAATGCCTGAACCACCGAACCCAACCCACGCTCAGCCGAACCGCTCAGGAGGCCCAGAGATTTTTTGAGTCCAGGTTGCAACATATTCCGAGAAGGAAAAAACAAACTGATCACCAAAAAGTAAATCATTGATATTTTCACTAAAAAGGGGGCGTTAAACGGTTATATCTTTGAGCTGTATCCAGAAACGTCAAAAACACATTTTCACACTAAAAAAGTACATCTAACAAGTAAACCTCAACACTTAAGACGCTTAAGATGAAAGTGTGACATATTAAGACTCGTTACCTAAATATAAATTGGCCACTCTGTCTCAATTTAGTACACTTCGTCACATTTTTCTAGTGGTGCTTTTTTTACAGCAGCAGCCCAGTTACCCCAGCCACCTTGAAGAACTGGTCCCTTATTGCAGCGCTGTGCCAGTGCAAGACATTTGCTGTAACTATCAAGAAACTGGCAACGAAAGGACTTAAGCCTGGTTAAATCTAAATGTCAATTCTCCCGACAGTCAGTAATTAGAAGTCCAACACTGGATGGTGGAATGTTATTGGGTAAACAAGAAACTTTTGACAAAAAGCTACTGTCATATATTGTGGATCTGCAAGGTGTGTGTGTGGCAGCTCAGCTTTGATTTAAACTTGTCCCATAACTGAAACCTAGTGTCTCTCCCTTTTCTTTTTCAAATATCATGTTTTATGCTTATCAATTATATTTCATCATATTTTCTATATCAATGTATACATATCTAAAGAAAACAAATTATGTAAAAGAGATTTATGACAAAGGGTAGCAGCCTCCAAGACTGTGTTTGTGAATCTTGCACCTGAACTAAATAAAATCTTCAGATCTCAATTTTCTGTCTTTCACTTCAGTATTTTTTTTCACAACCCTAGCAATGTGCTATTGGCTGTAGTCAGGGCTCTGGACTCCTGTCTGTCTCCGTCTCCTATGGGTTCAAAACTAGGAACTGGTGTTGTACCCCTGTGCAAACTACCTCACTCAGAGTGCTTCAGGAAAAAAAAGCACAGCTGTGAAAACAGGTACAAACGTAAATCTCTCTAGATAAAAGCATCAGCCTAATTAATTAAATCCCACGTGGAAATGTAAGTCAATATCATAACTGTTGGCTTACATGAAGGATTGTAGGCAGCGCACAGGAAGCCAAAGTTAATTTGCTTTCCAAAACAAACGGATAAAAGTTGTACAACTCTGGCTGAAACTTGGCCTTTTTTCTGGAGCAATCCTTCCTGGCTCAAGGACTCGACAGCAAAACCCCACCAGAGATCTGCGCCCCATAAATGTCAAATTATGAGCCCAGAACGCTAACGACAATGCTGCAAAAGGACCGGAAACTGATCGGAGAATTAAACAGCATGCCTCAACAGTGCTTCAATTCACACCTCTCAAAAAACATGTGGCCTAGGAGCAATGCAGCTTGATTGACATCAACTGTCATTACAAGTTGCAGCACGACTTTTTCCTTCTCCGTAGATGACCTATGGAGGGAAAAAAAAAATGTACCATCCAAAACTTGCCCGGACACGTTCAGAGAATCACAACAGACCAAGAGCTTCGCACACCAAATAGAGAAACCAGTTTGCAGGCGACACAGGGATGCTGGTCAAGGCGAATGGTGATAAACATGTGTCTGACAAAGGGTTAATTACAAAAAAAAACTTTAAGTGGCTTAGTGAGGAATCTAGCCAAAACATACCACAAGTGTGTCGGAAAGAACTCGTTTTGAGTTGGTGACCATTTGCGCTCCGCTGCTGCACAATCTATTTCTGTCCCCACAACGAGCTACCATCCCCGCTCATTATATATATATAGGCTAAATTTCGCTCGGCTTGTGTAACCCAAGTGCGGTGGCGGGTTTAAAGTGACCGCCTGCCAGTTCGGAACACGTAACAGCAAACCCTACGCAAAAAAAAAAAGAAAAGAAAGAAGGAGCCGGTGTCTTGGCCCACCCATTTACAAAACGCTTCGTTTTTCTCCCCGGCAATCGAGTGGCCTTGGCGCCAAACGGCAGTCTCGCTGCATGCTCGGGAGTACAACACACAACCGAGCGAAAAGCAAACAAGGGCGCCACCACCGCCGCGCTAGAGAAATCGGCACTTCCTCAAGCACACTCCACAACATCACCGTCTACCGATCTCGCAGCCCCCTCGGATCCAAAGCGGGACACCCGCCCGGGCTCACCCTGCGCCGTCCTGTCGCTCGCCGGCTGGGCGCCGCACTCCAGATTTCCCGAAGGACAAGAGCGAGAGGCCATGCCGACTGAGGGCAAAGCAGGCCCCTGCGTGCAGAAAGCCCAGCGGGGCCAGTCAGCCTTGGCACACACCGACCGCACTGAGAAGACACGGGCAGCATTGTTCCTGCAGCGCGCTGCTTACCTTTTCCCTCCCGGTGTGAGCGATGGGGGCTTGGGATCCGTCTTCCCCCCCCCGTCGTACTGCCTTCTCCCTCACCACTGACCCGACCCAGGGCTCAATCGCGCTGTTTTCTCTCCTTTTTTTCCCCCCTTTCATTCCACTCTCTCCATTCCCAGCCCTGCAATCTCCCTTCCACTCAGCAGCACAACAGCTCTATTGTACTATCAGTACTACCGCTGGGTCTTAGACTCCGCCTTTTCTCTCCCCGTTACCCTCCTGCTTGCCGTGCACTGCCGATCTCTTTTAAATCAACTTTATTTAAAGTCCTGTTGCCGAATACGACTCTTGCCATCGCAAAATCTTTTTTTTTGTTCACATGGTTTAAGTTACTAGTAACTTTTTTTTTAAAAAGGTTATTGTCGACTACTTCTCTGCCTCTGTTTAAGAGTTGTCCCTATTTTATCATGTGTACGTCAATTAGTGTAAATACAACCACCACAAAAGACAAAAACAATTTTATATTTTCCAACTATAATGGCACAGAAAAGTGCCAAAAACCTTTGTGAAGATTCTCGTATGTGTTCTTCCTAAATGACTGGTAGAAGCAGTGTGAATGCAACGTTTATTTCTGGTCACAACTTACAACTGATCACCCCAAAGTCACTGCCTGAAGAGATTTTTGGAATTCAGACATTACCTAGAAACAAGACATGTTCCCAAATAAATTATGACGTATCCAAACAGAACATCATATCAAATTGTAGTAGTCAATTCTAAACAAGTTAAGTGGCTAATCTGAGATTTTTCTGATTTACATCAGTAGTTTTTGTAAAGTCCCTGAATATCGCATCTGGGTGGGACCTCTTACAGAAATTACTGAAATTACCTCTAAGCATCTAACACAAATGTAATAGGCAAAAGAGTTTAGGTCAGAGTATTGATCAAAGATGACCCAGATGGCATGAACTTTGAATGAAAACAGAATAGACACCTCTACTGTGAAGAGCATGATGCCCCATCACAGGATCAAGGCTGCAGAGTGGTATTAATGTTGGAGTCCTTGAACCCCTATACATTAGCATCTGGCAGATGGTTACCTGACGTCACGGCTCACAAGACTGTCATCGGAGAGTAACGTTTACTACATAACAGCCAGCTCTTCAACACGGATTGAGAAGTCTTATCTAGTTATTACAGCTGAAACTTTGTGTCATACTCGGGACCCCAAAATTCCAACTGAATCACCCATCTTCTCCACCCTCCAAAGATCTTTTGGTATCGCAGTCTCAAATGGCAAGATTACAGCCACAGTATCTTCCGAGATGAGAAGGCAGCTGCTATCCACAGTCAATAACGTTCCTACAGTACTTGCTGGCCTTCAGGCATGAAGCCAGTTATGTGAAAAAGTGGGTTTGACATTAACGTGTTGTGCTGCTGCTGCACGCTCTCCACTTACATGACCAGAGCTGCGCAGGCCATCATGTTCAAGAGCATGGACTGAACTCGGCACACTAGCATTTCTGTTTGTCCCTGACATCTACCGTCTGCAATGCTGGTCTACAAGAGCATCTTAAAATTCCATGATGTTCACTTGAACATCACTTGTTGAAGGACTGGTCAGGTCAGAGGAGCTCTGGCTCCTGGTGAAGGAGTCCTTCACTCCTGCGCTGAAGGACGAGTGAGTTACACAAATGGCAATAAAAAAAAAAGATGTTCAAATTGGGAACTAAAGATGATGAAGTTCCCGAACCCTCTTAATTTGCTGAAATGCATTTTTGTGATCCCTCTTAATTTGCTGAAATACATTTTCTTTTGCCAGTAACTGTGAGAAGTGGAGGAAGAACCACATTTTGCAACATACAGCATACGGGGAGAATTTAAAAGAGGACATTTAAGATGGGCAGCACATTTCTGGCCCATGGGAAGAAACCAAAACACTTGGGGAAAACCCACATGGACACCAGAGAAACGTACGTATGCAAACATCTTACAGAAGGTACCCCAGTCCAAACTTGCACTCAGGACCCCAAAAGCTCAGACAGCCGTGCTAATCACCATGGCGGCCCTTCTTTACATAGTGAACTGGCTAGATTCTTTCATTTCTGCACATTCTGATACCGCTGATCTTAGAGAATCCCTCCCCTCGAAATTAATACCGGAATCTTAAACGCACTCTGCCACAACGTGAACATAACAGGAAGGTTTGTTGTTATAATCACATTTGACATTTAATACTATAAAATTATGTATACAAATATGTAACATTTAGTTGTACAAAAACTTTTTTTTTTTAAATTAAGTTTACAGCTCTACCTGGTCACAAAAACGAGCCACACAATTTTCATATATTTTTTTTAAAAAAAGAAAACTTTTAGCCCTTTCAGTCGAATAATAATTTTCCTTTCAAAACTGCCGAGTACATCACTATGATACAGAAAAGGTCACTAAAAGAGCATTTCAAACTTATTAGGCTTTTGCGAGACGGATGCAAGACATTCATTTAAGTATAAATTAAATATTTTACATGTTAGTGTAATGTACATTCTGTACTTGTATTCGTGAAAAAAGTACTAATCAGTGATATTAAAAAATTAAGACATTGGAAAAAAAATATGTACTGGAAAACATGATTATGACAAAAAAGCATCCTTCTCACACTGTATTCACTTGAGATCTGACAAAAAAACCTGTTACAGGCATAACAACCTTCCCCTTTTTTAAGGGGAATTTAAGATGAAATCATTAATAACCAGCAGTATCTCACAGATAAAATGTTGAAACTTAAAATAAAATCCAGGTTTTTCACAAAAATATTTACACAAACATAACTATACAAATGTTGTATGAAATCCAAAAGCCAAAAAGATCTGTAGATGATTAGACGAAAATTGTCTTGTCTCAAAAATATGTAACTACCAGTGCACTAAACATGTCATTTGCAAAACACATTTCCACAATAATAAATAATTTGAGTAAGCAAATATTAAAAAGCGATAAATTGTGTTGTCACTAAAACATTTCTATCCACAATGTAGCAATTTACATACATTTTGTTTGAATTTACCTTAATTACTGTATCCATGTGAAGAACTTTGTTCATTTTGAGATGCGTCCCTAATTTGGTCCAACAATTACAAGTATAAAATAGAAAGAGCTAGACAAAACAGACATGTCAATATTACTGCACATACAGATGTCATTAATAGAATGTTAACTCTTTAAAAAGAGCTAATGTTAATCTACATTGTTATAATATGTGCAGCTTTGGTTATTTCCTAATAAAAATCTGTCACCAACCTAGAAAATTTTACACGGTCGCAGACTGATTAAAACCACAATACTGCCAGTTTTAGAAAAGGTGATACTTTAAAAAAAAATACAACCGAGGCCTGCAATGATTCGTAGTCTTCACATTCCCATCTGCATGTCTGCAAAGTTGAAGAAATTGTCTACATCTCTTGAAGACGAGGTCTTGCTTTCAGAAACGAACACCTAGGGGAGCAGACAGCAACAATATGATGACCTAACAGTCACCCTCATGTCAGACAGCACACCCACACCCTTAGATAGCAAGTGCATTGATGTTTCACAGAAACGGTAGGATTGCTTTAAATATTTCTTCCAGATCCCAAACTGCACCACCCACACATCTGTGCTATAAAGATGTACAATCTTTTTAATGTACAGTGAGTTGTTCACACAACAAATTAATATTTCATATTTGCCCAGGCAATATCTACTAGTTAACTATTTGGTATCTGTTACCACACAGTGCTGGCTTACCTTGGTGCCACTGAAGACTTCATTTGCAACCTGGCGACATGCCTCCACGACACCTTCTCCATTGAACTCCAGCGCCACCACTGGGCCTGTTCAGGAGCAAAACAAGATAAAGGGATGCAAAAAAGAGCAAAAAACACTCTTCACAGAAATCAGCACAGATGCTTTTACGCTTGTACGCTAAATTCAGGTTTGACATTTGAAGCAGTTTTCTACCTGCTTTATCATTCAAGGCAGTGATAAAAAACACTTTTCCTAAAATTGCTTTAACACCTCTCCAAGGCCTCAATTCTTCTTTAAATGCATGAGAAAAGTTACAAAAGGGAGAAGGTCTTTTGGCCCATCTAGCCTGTTTGGAAGTCAGTTATTACTGTTACTTATGCAAGAATCTCATGCAGGTGTTTCTTGGAAGAAGCCAGGATATTGGCTGAGGAAGCATTTTAGCATTTGCCTCTTTTATTAATTATATAAAATAGTGACTATTTGTATTAGCTCATATGCTTTTTGCTTAGCAACAGTATAAAAGGATAATTCAGGCATATTATTTGACCTTTTGACATTAATATTACAACCACAAAGTATCTAGCTCATTTTCACACCTTACTTCTTCGCTTACTTCTTTTTTTGTCTATATGCAAGGTAAAATTGCTTCTTAAGAAGAACGTGGTAAGATACAAAGAAATGTTTGTAGAGAGGAAAAAACATCTCCTAATATGGAAACTTAGAGTGAGCTTTCCTGTGTGAATCTGCTGTATAAAACTTATTGCATTTACCATCTCGGGGGGATAGATTTTTACAGATCTGTATGAGAGACTGCTCTCAGGTCTGCATGATCTTATCCTCCTCATGCGCATGAATAAAGGACTCGGCTTGACCACACCTAACCTGAGTGAAGAATCTTCTTCGACAGCTTCAACAACCTGGCCGGGTAACCTGTGCCATTCTCCCACAACCCTTTGTGTAAGTGCTTCTTGATCTCTGCTTGAAATCACTTCCACGTAGTTTTCTAGGGTAGCTAATAAGAACTCGCTTCTTATTCAAAATGCTTTCAAAACAAAAATACCTTTTGTTATAAGTTCACTGAACTCTTCTGCATTCTGCTGAAAAACTCGGCTGGCATCTTCTGGGCGCATTGAGACCTCCTTCGTTTGAATCAGTGCAAAGCCTTTCCCTACTGCCTGTTTTGGGACAGATAGTCACACAAATATTTTGCACATTAGATTTGTAAAAAAATCACAGTAACCGTACAATTACAGATTAATCTGTAGGCATCTTGGATGTTTTTATCTACAACAATGCTGAAAGTTTCAGGTGTCACACAAAAACTAAAACAAAACATCTAAATAGTCTGAACCTCTTCCCCATATAGATAGCAAAAGTTTTAAAGTGCTTTTTCTAGAGTAAAAACGGATGTACAGCAAAACTAAAAGCTGTGGGGGTGTGGTCAGGGTGCTAGATTTGAAACTGGCGGTTCATAGGTTCAAACTACAAGAGAGACCCTGCTTGAGCAAGGTACTACACTTAATGTGCTCTGTACAAATGGCACTTTGAATAGACAAGTCAGCCAAAAAATGCCTAATACATTTTTCACACCTTAAGAAGTGTGAAACCTGAAGACACCTGAAGAAGACTTCACAGCGTTTTCTCTCTTCTCTTTTCAGCATGGAATAAACCTATTACTTGTTCCTTCATACATTTTTCTGTGCTTTAATAGGATGTGTAAGAATTGGCTTTTCGGCCTGTGGACACTGAAACACACAAAATGATCGATGTTCAAAAACAAATTCATTACAGCCCATTTCTGCATATGGTTTGACATCCATGGCATAAATACTACATCCTGTGACAGAAAAAAAAATAACTTCCATGTAGAAACTGAGAATGGTGAACTACAGATTTACTGCAAACTAGCAAAGAGAACGTCTTCCTACTGCTCGCATACAAATCAAGCGATTGTCACATACTGGGAACTGCAACTTTAACACGAGTGCTAAACAAAGCATGGACCACTGCTGTCCTACCCCCATCCTCGGAATGAAAAGTAAAAAAAAAACAAAAACACAGAAATGTGACCAAAAGGATCACATAAACCTCCATGGAACCATAACAAAATGAGGAATATCTTAAAAATGCAAGCATTTGTCAAATCCAGTGACAATCACTGACTTCCTTCATATGAACTGACTAAATCTTGAGATGACTTTTAAACGAAGGCAGAATCAGAAGAAGGGAACTTTGTCAGCACAGATGTCATTAAGATTCAGAGGAAATCAGCTGGTGCAATGTGAGCAACACTCCTTCATGAATAAGGTCTCTAGGGAAGTATCCGACATGGGGAGAGGCCTCATTTGAAATTACTAATGGATACAAAAGAATCAGGGATTCACTAATAATATTACGTTGATGTATAGGATCAACTGGAAATGATCAGACTCTCACACGTAATGGAAATATGTACTGTATGGAACATTTTTGTGACAAACGCATTAAAGAGTTTATTTACCAAACAAGTGTTTAGGAAGAAATCGCAGCCCCATAAGCGATCGTTTTGTTCAGTGTAGGCTCGAGCCTCCTATACGGCTGCAAGCCGTTACTGTGGCAACAATAGTCTACATAACTGTCATCCGTTACCATAGTAGCATCGAATCCAATTAACACCCTCTTCAGATACTGCTACTGCTCTGCACTTTACAGTACGACTAAGGAAAGGTTTTGCCCTCACTCTTTAGAGTCACCCAAGAACTGCAGGCAGTGTCATTCTCTCGAAGCACTGATCAGGATTTTTTTAACCAGGCCAATCAGAGATAAGACAATCAGCTACAGATAAGGGCAAAAGGGAAAACAGGTTTTTTGTTTAGGACCTAAACACCTGTGTGTCTACAAGTGGATAAGATCTTTTATATTCTGTCTGACGCTGCAAAAGGTTTGTTTTTAGACTTGTTACTACCAATCCCAGTGTGAAGTTCCACATTTTGAAGCAGATACAGTGGAACTGGGACTCTGACTTGTTCCTCCCAGACTTACTTTCTGAATCATACAGAGGACTGGTCAGAGAGAATTTGGCTTCTCACAATATTTTTTTGGGTCTGCACAAAAACCTTGGGCACATATTATAGTCATGGGGGCAAGGATTCGACATTCCTAATTTGGGTATGTTAAGTCAGTACGTCACACCACATTTGTACAGTGTCCTAAAAATCTCATGTATGATTAATTAGATTAGTACTTATTTTAACCTTATTTCTCTAGTGGTTTAAAATGGGTTAAATACAATACCTTAACATATGGTCACAAATAAGGTCAGATAACATGGCTATACATGTGGTTAACTGCTGTCTGGGCACAAGCAAAGCTTGGAAACCATGTCAGGCTACACTGCTTTTTTTCCCAAACACAAAGATGAGTCTGCCAGCCTGACTGCAGTCATACAATTTGACCAGTTTGGGCAGAAACCCATTTTCTCTTCTGGTTGGATGGGTGCGTTTTGTTTTTCAGATGCTCAAAGAGAACAACCTGTAAGGCCCCAGACTGTTATCATAAAACTAATAAACTGTGCTGTAACAGAAATCTAAGGCACAATAGATGGAGAAAGGAGAGACTAGGGATATGAGTTCTTATCGAGAGCTAGTGTGGCAGTGGAGTTTAGCTCACTGTGTTCAGCTATCTGAACACTAGTGGTGTTAGTGGGACCAGATCCTAGATTTTCTGTTGGCTCGCAAACTTTTGTCAACTCTTGCCTAAGCTAATGTTTACTGAACACGGTAAAAACACAGCAGAGATCTAGTGCACTGAAGTTATTTTTAAACTTGCAAAAAGAAGAAACTTTTGCCGAAACAATCAGGAGGAAATTACACATAAAATACACCACACTCCTTCCTCCACCTTTCAGTGTTCAAGATGGCTTCTCGAGATTAACAAGGCATAAGCACTTGATGAATTGAACCCTGCTGGGCTAGGTGCCCCCAGGAAAGATCCAGTTTAGTATGACCTGACTAAATGTTAGATCAGCAGTGACTAGTGGAGTGAGTGTATACACCTTTTACCCATTATTCTTTGAGAATTTTGATTAAAATAGACAGAAAATAGGCACTTGTGTCAATACTCTGTGAATCCTCTAATTTGATCTTCCTGCCCTTTTACCCTCTTGGGCAAAATAACATACATGAAGTACAGAGTGTTCCAATTATTAATCACAAATTATCAATTATGTAAATAAATCAAATTAAGCAAATGAATCACCCCCCACACACACAGGGTGGAATGAAGAGCCTTCTCGCTTTTAAAGAGCAGAGCATGACACAGAGCAGTAAAGAAATCCTGAAGCCCATAGTTTTAATGGCGTGGTCTAGTCTCACATTGTAAATCAGTGCCAGCCACGGTTTTGTTATTTTTTTGCCACTTCTCGATTCCTTTTCAGTGGCTTTCTGTCAGGACTGAAATGCCGTGATGCACACAGAGGGAACACTCACAATCACGACAAGCGTGTAGTTTCCCGTGTCACACCCAGCCCCGCCTACTCTAGCTGATGCACCAAGATTTCTACAAAACCTTCTAAAAAGCTTCCTGATCCACTAGTTCTGTCCTGCTCCCTATCCACTGCCTTTTCCAGAGGACCACTGCTTCCTTTCTTTCCAGAGAATGGAAATGCATCCTAAAATAACCAGTTGAGAATATGAATAAGCATTTCCAGGACTAAACTTACGGTCCTTCGTGTGAGCATTCTTTTGTTCACTGCATTCAAAAAGGCACTACCCAATTTCTTAAAAATCATTCAAAATGCAGCCAGCAGCCATATCACCCTGCAGCTCTCTACTGGCAACTCACTAAAGCTAAGCAGGGTTGAGCCTGGTCGGTACCTGGATCGGAGACCTCCTGGGAAGCTATGGTTACTGCTGGAAGTGGTGTTAGTGGGACCAGCGAGGGGCGCCCACCCTGCGGTCTGTGTAGGTCCTAATGCCCCGGTATAGTGGCGGGGACACTATACTGTAGTGGGTGCCATCTTTCGGGTGAGACGTTTAACCGAGGTCCTTACTCTCAGTGGTCAATAAAGATCCCTGGGCATCTCTCAGTCGGAGTAGAGAGAAATCCCATTGTCCGGGCCGGGTTTCCCCACTCGGCCTTTACCATGACCTCCAAATTGTCCCCATCTATGACTGGCTTGCACTTGCCCGGTGATGGACTGGTATCCCATCCAGGGCGTACCTTGCCTCGCGCTCGTTGCTGGCCGCGACACCGTATGGTATAAAGTGGTAATAAATAACAGGAAGTTTGAATGTCATGTGAAGAGTGACCCTATGCGCTACTGGGTGGATATGCTCCACAGTTAAAAGGCCCAGATTAAGACCTGAAAACCACACTCGTTTGCAGGGGCAACAACAAACAAAAAACAAAGCGACAGATCGTCAAGTGCAGACGGACAAACCCGTCCACCCTTTCCAGAGCAAGGAAACCTCCCCACCTCGTCGATGAGCTTCCGGGCGTTGGCCGTCGTGTAATCGCCCGCGAAAAACACGAAGAGGCAGGACTCCTCGCTGCCCTTGGGCCGCTGGCCGCGGGTGACGGGCACGATGCTCCGGCCGGCGGAGGCGGCCACCCTGACGGACTTGAACTCGTCGGTGTCGGGCGCCGGCACGTAGTCCTCCACGCCCACGTCCTCGGGCAGCAGGCCCCAGTTGGTCTCCCCGGAGACGGGCGTGAAGTCGTGGACGGTGCTCCAGTTGTTGTTGAAGATGCTCAGGCCGGCGTCCTTGAAGTGGAAGGCGAGCTCCGGGTAGTAGTACTGGAAGCAGCCGAACTTCATGCCGGTGGAGGACTCGATGATGGGCTGGGTGGCACAGCACAGGAAGACATCCATCTTCTTGCAGTCCCGGGTGCGAAACTGCTGGCAGGCCACCACGCACTTGCAGTCCTGGCAGTTCCGGAAGAACACGCTTCCCTTGACTGGCCCCAGCACTATCCTGCAGTTTGTGCAGTCGTCGATGGTGATGGTGGCAGAGTGGTCGAAGATATAGATGTTGCAGTTCTCGCAGTCCTGGATCACAAACTGCTGGCCGTTCAGTTTGCCGGGGAGACGGCCTGCTGTGTCATCCCTGAGACCAGCCAGCGTATAGTCCTTGGGATCAACCTGCAAGAAGCACCGCGTATTAGAAAAACACAAGACACCAAAGCAGACAACACTGCTTTTATTACGGTATAAGCAAGCTGATGAACAAATGCCACCCAGCACAACACAACGGTCTACAGACTACAATCGGAAGACTTTAAAATTGCGAGATTCTGCAACCTGCGGCAATCGCATAATCCGCAGTAAGAGACGGCTCACATTTCTGCCAGGTCGTGTAGCTGCAGAGGGCAAAGAGCCACGGAATTATTACACAAGCAGCATGGAGAGGTGTAGGGGAACAGCTGGTGCAAGAAAATCCTATTCTTTTCCAGGGAGCTGGGTAATAACAACAAATCCGAGAAGAAATGATTTCGCTAAGATCATAATCCTCAAAAGCAATAACATACAACAAGCATTCAACAAAATGGGAAGTTAATTATAGTACAAATTAGTGCTACAAAGCGATGTACAGTACATTCTGCAAAGTTACAAAGTGCACACGTTGCTCTGTATCCCACTTCCTCTTTTTTTTCTTGGACAAATGTGTATTACTGCATGCAAACTCCATCCATTCATCCAGAGAACGATCCCAGGAATACTGCTGCTCGACTTCAAAGACTTGACGAGCTGGGATGTTGGGAAAACAGGCCCTGGCCTGAGTGTGTGGGTGTTTGTGTCGGTGTGTGCCCTGTGATGGACCAGTCTGGTCCAGGGTGTATCCCATCTTGCACCCATTGCTTGCCAGGAATATTGATAGAAAATTGACAGGAATTTGATAAAGCAGGAATGGAAAATTACTGCAAACCCGCATCTATCCTGGAAGCATAGAAAGCAAAGTGACAATACTCCCTGCATCAGATGCCACCAGAGACACCAATTAACCTGGACAGCACGCCAAACAAAAAAACCAGTGAAAACACACGTTAACATGCAGACTCCCCACAGAAGGCTTTCCATCCAGAATCAGTCTAGACTGACAATCAACTGATGTCAGATGGCAACAAGCAGGAGAAAAGCGATTAGAAGGATTGACAGGCATGGCTTATTAGCTTGAAAAACATCACAAGCAATAAATAATCATCAGAATCATTCCTAAGAAAAAAAATGTAATTGGGGTAGGACATTAAAAAACTACTATAAACTTTTTTTTTTTGGGGGGGGGGGGGGGGTTAGTCCAGCTGAGCTCTGCGAATTACGCACACCAGTAGACCGGGGACTCCCGCTGACGAACCCAGCAGCCTGAAGATCGAGAAACTTGCGCTTCTGCGCCGTGTATGGGTGTGGCAGACACTTCTAGACCAGCACATACTGTCAGGACGACCTACGCACGCTGACAGCAGTTCCCTTTTCTGGACTTTCAGATTTATTTCATTCCGGCGTACAAGAAAGCGAAAGAAACAACCGTTCTCGGGTTTTGTTCTTCCTGTTTCGGGAAACCCTACTCGGTGCGAGTAGACGCCACTCGGGTCTGAGGTAACCCCGGATACTAGCGAGTTAGAAAGATCAGAGAATGAAATGGAAGTAACATGTGGAAGACGCGTCATGTAGGGTGGGTTGACGACATTTACAAGGTTACGTTTGTCGGACATTATCTCCCTTCAACCCGAACATCTCGTGCCGCCTATTCCTAAACATGTTATTTCAGTGTACATGCTTGCAAAGTTACAGATATTAGACTTAACCGCAAACTTGTACAACAAAATCGTAGAATTGAGACACATAAAAGAACAACAACAACTGTAATAGTTATTATAATTATTATTATTGCTGTTTTTATTATTGACAGCGGTTGTTGGGTTGTTGTCAACCGCGGTCTGAGAGGAGGGGGGGGGGGGTTCTCTTAACACAGATCAGAAGTGCACTCAGAAACACAACCTGACTCGGCGCACAACGAAAAACCTGGCTGTCAACACAACTGAAATCACAGCATTTCAGTGGTTTTTCCATCCAAGAGCGCAGAACCCTTCAACCCACCGTGCGGCACGCGTAACGCATTAAGATATCGATTCTAATCCGATAAAGAGCTGAGGGTACAGATGAGAAGGGGGCTGCCCAACTTAACGTGATGTACCGAACAATTTGCCAGACTTTAGCCAGAACCCCCTGCTCGTAACACAGCGCCTATTCTCAGCAACACAACACGACAACGACCAGCTTGGGAACTGCCTGCGTCGCTTGGGTCGCACCTCGCTGCCGGGAGGCTGGATCGCTGGTGATCAGTTTTACAGCACGTCAGTCCTCTCCCTCCTGTTAGGCTACCTCTGCGTTGAGTAATCACATGCGTTCGACTTCTCCCGGGGTCGAGCTCTCACAGCGACGAGCGAAGAGCGAATAAAATGTTGTTTTTTAACTGCCGAAATCACGTTACCTTCTCGCGTTTGTCCCAGCTGTACTGTTTTGGCGTCTCTTCGGCGTTGGGTATGCTCGCCGTGGTCGTAGATGACTCCTTTTCGGATTTCCTTTTGGATTTCTTCGAATGAAAGCAGCCCATGCTGGAGGTCCCTTCGTCACTTTTTTTGAGGGTATTATGATAAGGAGGGAAGGTAAACAAATAGACAAGGCTGCGCTCCACCTGCCCGTCGATAGTTGCTCTCAGTACGTTCGCAACTCCCTTTCTCCCCCCTTGCTCTGCTCCCTTTCCGCCTGGAACAGCATTGCCCCGCCCCACGCAGGGAGTGAGCCAATCAGCGCTTCCTGTGACTCGATATTTGGGAACAGGAAAGCCAATGGCAGGCGACACTCGACGGACATACGAAAGCGATAACGGGCCAATCAGCGCTTAGCTCTGGTCACACTGAGCATGACAATGACTAAACCATCACGTTAAGAGATCCTTCTTGTAAGTGTGCCGTTGCACTTCACTCATTCTGATAGAATTGTAGCCTTTTTTTTGCGTTGTTTCTGACGCTTAGTGGTATTTTTAATGTTAAAAATATTTAAGTTGTGTGTCAGTCATGAACATTTTACTGAAAGTGTTTTCCGATAATCCGTGATAGTGGTGGAGCCCTGGACCTTATATCTGTCCTGCTCAATCGAGGGCAAAACTTCACTACACACATACACACAGTACATTGACACACAGCAGACACTGTAAACGTTTCTGTTCTCCTCCCCACTGATAGCTGGTGTGTTGTGAGCGTACTGGTGCACCTTTGGCTGCCATCCCATCATCCAGGTGGGGCTGTACATTGGTGACGGTGGAGGGCTGTCCCCATTACCTGTAAAGCGCTTTGAGTGGAGAAAAGTGTTATATAAGTGTAAGGATTAATTGTACATATGCATAAGTGAGCTACATCTAGTAACTACATTTATAATTCATGTCCAATTTAACCTTCATGACACTATAGGTGAATGATTTATGATTACCCTGCAAAACAAATTAATGGATGCATTGTTGCTTCTGCCATTAGGAAGACGCCGCTCATATTCGACAGGACAAAGAACTTTAAACATGGCAGAGAAGTGACTTAAGATCATCCCAGGTGTAGAAAACTCCTAAGAAGCAGCTAGTCCAAAAATAATCATCTTTGCGGCAGGCATGCTGATCTCTCCAGCACCTGTAAAAGAGTATGACACTTGAGCTGAAAGCATTGAACCCATTATTTATGCATATCTTGGCATATCAAAACATCTCTGTCAGATTCACACTGCAACATCTCAGCTTGCAAGACTGGAACCAGAGTATGGAGTCCAGTGCAAGGTGGCTGGAGCTCTTCAGCACTGATTCAGCAAAGTGTCTGTCTCTGTTATCGCAGGCGTGGGCTCACCTCTGAGCCCCAAGACCAGAGCTGAGTCATAATGGTAGAAGGAGCTGCCATTGTCACCCCCAAAGAAATTTCACATCCTAATGGCAGTTGGCAAGATCTCTTGGCCGGTATGTAGAAACATAAGCAAGGTTACAAGCAAGAGGAGACCAGTCGATCCCCTAACCCTCCTTGGTAGTTTGTACGTAATCGGCCCCAAAATCTCATCTTTCCATTTCTAGAAAGAAACCAGGGTATCGACCTCAACACTACAATGCTGTGCAGCTTGTTCCAGACTCCCACAACCCTTTGGGTAAAGGTGTGTCCCCTTTTCTTACTTCAAATGTCACATGGTTTCTGTTTGTGCCTTCTGGTTCTTGCTTCATTGTTTATTCTCAGAAGTGAAACAGTAGCTTTTCCGGATTCAAAGAAACCACTGCGTGTTATTTACACTGGTCATTGGCCAACTGTAGGTTGAGTCGCTGACTCAAAGTGTGTCATGGAAATTTGTGAAACACACTGGGAGATGTTGGCACACGTGCTCTGCTGCTGTGTGAGAAAGCAAAGGGCAGGCCACTGTTGGCCAGCCTGGGTGTGAACAGTCAAGCCATCCACCCTGAGTCTCAGATGTGGCCCCAAGAGACTGTTATTTGTTATGACATTCTGACATCTGTGGTGTGTTCTGTGGTTTGTTGTGGTGTTGTATGATAGTGTAGTGTCGCGGTTTGTTCTGTGATGTGGTGTTGTGATGTGTTGTGTGGTGTTGCAGTGTTCTGTGTCATGCGTTTTGTGGTGTTATGTAGTGTTACATGTTGCGTTGTTGTGGTGTTGTGTGATGTATAGTGTCGCGGTGTGTTCTGTGATGTGGTGTTGTGATGTGTTGTGTGGTATTGCAGTGTGCTGTGTAGTGTGTTTTGTGGTGGTGTGTTCTGTGATGTGGTGAAGTGTGTTGTGTGGTGTTGTGGTCTGTTGTTCTGTGGTTTGCTGTGTGTTGTATGGTGTTGGGGTGTGCTGTGTGGTGTGTTTTGTGGTGTTGTAGTGCATTCTGTGATGTGGTGTTGTAGTATGTTGTGTGGTTTTGTGGTGTGATGTGTGGTGTTGTGATGTGTTGTGTGGTGTTGCAGTGTTCATGTGTTTTGTGGTGTCGTGGTGCTTTCAGTGATGTGGTGTTGTGGTGTGTTCTCTGCTTTGTTTTGGTGTTGTGTGTTGTATTGTAGTGTGCTGTATGGTGTGTAGTGTTGCAAGGTAATTATTATATACTCAGACCAGTTTAACTCTTTAAATTCCTATCATGTGTAAACACACTGTATTTAAATCTAAAATGATATAGAATTCTTACTAAACGCTTACACAGTGACCGATACTGTTTTTTTTCTGCCGCTACACCGATTGATGGTAGGTCTACTTAAGTATCTGTACACACACATACACCAGAATCCTGATCTTTTAATTGAGAGGCCGTGTCCATTGGAGAAGTGGCATGTGGAAGGTGTAACTTCTTTTCCAGGGTGCCAGCCAGACAGATAATCCTGTTCCATATGGGGTCTGCCATCTGATGCCAATTAGGAGATCGAAGCAGGAGCATTAAAAAACAACAGAAGACATAGGATAGGTGTGTAGATACAGAATATATGTTCAAATGAATAGTATAACATACCATCCTAAAATAAATGAACCTACTGTATAATACTTTTACTAATCTGTACCAATAGCATATTTATAAATATTTTTATAATGCATTTGTATATACTGCTTCAACTCTTGATTTATGACTTTTAAATAGCACACAACTGCCACTGTTTTTTCTCAACCTCTCATTTATTGTCCAAAACCACGTCACAGTTTTTTTAGAAAAAAATGAAAAACATTTTATTATCAAGCAGACATCACTGTAAAGCTAAGCTGTAAGTGTTCCACTTTTATCTGGAGTCATTAATGGAACGAAAAAGAGGAAAAAAGTACTGAGAATTATTTTTCTTTTTACTTTAAAACAAACGCCTCCAGTCCTCTAATCCTCCATGGAGAATCATAACCCAGTGAGTTTTACAGGTCCCCCTTTTAAAGTGTAAGAATATTTACAACGTATTGAACAAGTAAGCAATTTATCTGTTCAATATGGGAACTCTGGTCCTTGAGGGGAGCTGGATTTTCACTTTTTTATCCCACACGATCTCTAAATTGCTCAATTAAACACATGATCTGTTTAACTGGTCATAATGGAATTGCTCCAGGTCTTCTGTAATTAATGATGAAAGTGCAATGGACAAATTGTGCTAGATAGGGGATGTCCAAAAAGAAATTGCCAAACGGTAAAAGAAATGATTAAATCTGCACATAACGTCTCCCGGTGAAGGGATTTTGCCTTCTACAGGGGGGGGATGTAAAAGTCTTACTCTTCTGTGGTCTTGCAGAACCAGTCCTCCCAGATTCAGAGCGTTTCTCCTCTGGGCTGTACAGGCACATGCTTGACATGCAGGACGCGTTTGAGCTGCAGGGCACAAACTGTTTCTTCGCTGGACCTGTGGATTGGCCCCAGCCCTTCGAGGATTCTCCATTCCAATAATTTGTTTTTATGTTGATTCCCAGTGATTTAAAGTTTTCTGAGCCTCCACTAGAGAACACCTTGTTTTAAGTGGTAATTAAAGTTGAGGTTCTCTGCACCGTTTCCTATATGAATAGAGTATCGAATAGGCACGCAGATACTGCAGATACTGGTTTTTATATGTATTAGTTTGAAAACTGCACTTGTTCAACTGTTCAAGGTCTCTTTTCTGTGACATTGAACCTTTGTTTTAGTCATGGGCTTGGGAAACTACTTGGAACACAAAAGCTATGCATGGTTTTTCATGCACATTTAGTATATGGTCTTTTAAAACATATTTTTCACCTTGCCAGCATCCTTTTTCATTCTAAAGGGTGGCCTAGAAATATTTCAGATTCACGGCTGTTTAAAAACGTCGTTTGTCATTTCATTCATGATTGTGAGACAAATATTTCGACCACTGATCAAATTAATCCAAATCAAGCAAGGTACATTCTGGCACAATCCTTAGATTACAACTGTATATTCAGATAACAATAGTAGTTTGCCTTTGCAGAAAGCGTCGTGGAAAACGGTACAATTGCAGTATTTTTAAAAATGTGATTAAGTGAGCACCAGATGGCGCTGTTACACATACTCTGCTGTTGCTGATGCGTGGCACTGCACAATCGTTTGGTGTGCGTGCTTTGCTAAAGCAAATCACAGCACTCTGTGAGCTGAGATGATAAATGAATGATCAGGTCTTGCACCACTTAATGAAAACAAACTGCATGGAGCCTGCCTTTGCTGTTAAAAGGAACAAGACTGCAGAATCTGCTGACTTACCTCTTTGCAAAAGATCTCTTCAGAGACCATTATCCGTAAACATATCGTCAAGATGCATCCTTAACTGTTGCAGCAGACGTGTTAAGCCACTGTCTGTACTCTTATGCTTGGGTTTTTATTTTCAGTAATATGTCTTTAACATGGGAATCTCAAATATGAACAAGTGATGTCTCTCACTGTGAAGTGCGCACATTTGAAAAAATATTTTTTTCTGTTCATCAAAATGGAAGTGATTCTAAATCCACATGACCTCTGTTAAATATTTGTCTAAAACTAGCTCCGGTTAATTTCTATTGTAGCTATAAAGATGTGAGTTTCTTTATGCTTAACAGTTAGTTGTCTAGAATTTCTAGGATCAGCAAATCTCACAGAGTATGTAAGCGTGATTTTAAAAAACGTAAAGGTTAAGTATATAGTTTGTTAGCTTGTTAGAGGATTGTTTCAGTTTTGGAAAACCCGTTAGTCAAAACACAAAGTTTGACCTGTCTTAAGTAGAATGAGGTTTCCTGCTCGCCAGAGACCCTGCAGTTACACAAGCCAAAACAATATTATTGATGGTGTTGTATGGAGTGAAAAGTATCGCAGAACAGGTGAGAGCCTGCTCGAGTTGGCACACAGAGGCATTCAGTTACAGCGCACAGAGCTCCGCGATCATTCAATTCCCTTATTGATTATGGCCTGACAGCTCCGCCATGCAATTTGCCCAGCGCTCAGTGTGTGCTCAGACTGGGAAAACACAGGCCTTGATTGATGACTGACTCTCCCGGGTCTGCAGTGATTAGGAAAACCAAACGGCTTCACACAGCGTCTCAGTCCCTGGCAGACGAAACGACGCTGCAGTCTGAAATGAACTTTCCTCATCTCTGGAAAACGGCTCACAACTCATCTGTGAATGACTGGTTTTCCTCCAGAAACTGCCCTGCTGGGCTTAGGAAAGGAAGCAGACACGGCTGTACTATGGTTCCCGCAGGCAGCTGCCTGCAGATAGTTTTTGCTTGTTATCGGTTCTCTGTCGGCTATGAATAGCAGTACTGAAGCCTGCAGCTGCCTGAGGCAAAAGTGGTAACTAGCGCATACCAAAAAGCTACAAGCCCAGCGTGGTGAGCTGAGGTATAAGTAACCTGTATTTGTCTATTTTTACATGTATGTCCACATTATTATGTACTGTACACCTTATTGATATGGTTATATATACGATATGTATATCTTAAAATATTAAATATATCCTAAATTTAAAATGGGATATATTTAAACGAAACACAACAGAGGCGTTTATATTCCATGCATCACTCCACAATTCTTTTTTATGGCTGTTCTACAGATTTACGTTGTCCTCATTTTCTAATCTGCTCCCTGTGCTCTAACGCGCTTGGTCGGACTGCATTGAACGAATTCTGCTGTTTCAAGAGGCTAGTGGAAACGCTGTAGCTTCAGTGATATAATTTCGAGTTCAGGCAGGGAGCTGAAAAACATATGATTTAGAATGTAATGAGTCAACTGCATCCTGGGTAGTTTTCAAGCCATGAATACACCCATTTACAGACCCTGGCAGCGCTGACCGTTCATCCTCATGAAAAAAAACGTCGCACCTGCCGTGTTGAACCGACCTACATATGAGATTAAAAATCCTCTTATTAGAATCAGAAAACACATCTCCCTTATATAGCAATTTCCGTCACCAGTATACAAACAACAGGGTCATGATGGACTGATACAAGTACTGTGTTCAAAATTTTCAGACACTGACAAACCACCTTTTTTCTTCCTTTTTTTGTTTAACAAGTAAACAACTTGTTAAAATATACAGAAGAGAAGCACACAGAAATGCACACAAACAGAGAGTAGGGAAGTTTATTGCCACACATATACAGTATGTATGTTGGAATTTGTATTTGCTCTGATCTCTAAATTTTGAGTCATTACATGATTGGATAATACAAGAATATGCTTCGTATGTATTGTTTTACTTTCTAGTGTTAAGCTTCACAGACAGAGTTTTTATTATACATTATACCATATAAAGATCATAAACAGAGATCTTCCATGTCTTTCCTAAAAGGTCACTAGCATTTTTATTTTGTCTCCATAGACAAAGTTGATAACATTGTCCATTATCACCATTTTTGTTTGGTCTTTGATGTAAATGGCACAAACTAAGTAAAAAAAGTAACTTGGTGTCATTAGACCTATCTCAAGATTGTATTTAAATTCTAGAAATATATTCTAGACAAAATAAAACAAACTACAACTGTAAATGTCTTCTTAAATATTAGTTTTATGGGAGGTTAGTTTTATTAGTTCTTAAAACAGAGAAGTAAAACTTCTTCCTTTCTAAATGTGTCATGTACTACATCATGACCAGACAGTCGTGCTGAAATGCTGATTTGTTGCTGAACTTATATTACTTTAATAATATAGTGCCTCTTCAACTTTGTGAGCTGTTTGAGAATACTTTGATGTTGGCTCTTCATTTATCAAGACAGATTCCTATACAGTATTTGCAAAGCTTGCTTTCAAACTGGCTCAATGATGCCCCCTCAGGTTGCTCTTGGTAGAGGCACTGGACAGGTCTGTCCATAATCATATTTTTTCAGTTTGTTCTTTCATCAGACCCACAGGTTCATGGTATCAGACAGCATGTCAGCATTGATTCTCATTGTGGCACAAACACCACACAGTGTCCTGCAAAAGTTTTGGGACAAGTAAGTCACAACTGTGACTTGTGCTGTACAGTTATGCAATTTGCATTTGTGATCATGAGATTAAAATGCATGACAAGTACAGTTATACATTATATTTTTGATTAATTCCATTTATATATTTGACCATACATATTATAACAAAAATATATGTTGTATCCACCTCAGTGATCTGAAATGAGTGGAACTATTGGGACACCTTCACTGCACATTTTAAAGTTTAAAAGTCAGTATTTGGACGCATATCCCTTTGAAGCAATATTTGCACGAGACAACCTTGATCTCACAAACTGAAACTGCAACACTTTCTGCAATTTTTTTCTTCCTCTAAAAATATTATACTCCTCTTAATCCATTTTAAACTTGTATTGTACGTAGAATGCAGGTTGTGCCATACTGGCATTTGCAGGTGAAAACTTCTCCCAGATGTCACAGATGTGCTCAGGTACAGCCAGCACTCATCCTGCACGTTTCGGGAGTGTCCTGTGATTGAACTCTCTGGGAGGTGGGTGACCAATGTGCTTACTGATGCTGATGTCTCTGGTGTGCTTATGTTGCTTAGCCCTCTACTGCTGCTGCAAGAAGATGAGACTCAAGCTGTTAATAATCTTCAGGAATCATGGCTTCTGTTTTTCGATTCTAAAAACCCATTTTAAACGGTAGGCTTGTGACTCAGATATGCTCAAATAGCACTTGATTAGATTCATTTAAACAAATTGTTCTTATGAAGGGATGTAGGACTAGATGACATTTTGCTCTTGAAAAAGCTTCTTGATGTGGTCACATGCTTTTTGTCACCTTATGTACTTAGTATAGTTTGCCCTTGTTATCTATTGTTTTCTGGTGTGTGCCTTCATTCTTTTATTTCTCAGTGTTTGATGTGGTGTCTTGTTTTGTTCTTAAAATTATAATAAATGTTTTTTTTAAATCACATAATACCAGAAGAAAACAATCTGTGTTATTTTTTTTCCTGTATTTTTCACTTGATGCTCTATGGATACTGGTAACAGAAATTGGCATTACAACAATGTATTAAATAACATCTATTGTTTTTAAATTAGCAACCATACACTTTTTGAACCCTGAGAGGAAAAGGAAATCATGGCTAAGCAGAAAATGAAAAAGGAAATCAGGGTTTCCTGTTTTCCTTGATAAAACCATGGGTTTTGTATGGTTACTTGTGAAGAACATTAGGAAAAAAGAGAGCAGTCCCCTGTGTGATGTTCACTGCTAAATGTCACAACAAAAATGTTAACAAAGCATTATTCATATACTGCACAAAAAAAGGTGAGAGAGTTCTTGTTGCAGTCAATACAGGCTAACAACAGTATTGCCATAAAGCATTTGGAATTATAACTGATCATTCACAGGGAGATAAGCTCCAAGGTACATCACAAGAAAAAGTCAGTTGAGTGGCATTTGGTAATTTTTCTACAAAGTCAGCATTGATAAAGAACTTGAAAAGTAAAATACTCTTAAACCCAAATCAGAAACACAGCACAGCACAGTGAAGTCCTCCATTTACCAACTTACTAATATACTAGTACACTTACTTTAACAGTATAATTTATATACTCATTTGCAGTTTCGTGGGGCTTTAAGTACAGTAACGAGTGTTAGTCTCCGCTTTTTGCTACAGATTTCAGAAGAGGTTCCTGTTAATACTCAACTGTGTTTGTGTTTTCGAAGTATGAACATCAAAATTTATCGGACATGTCCATTTCAGTCAGATGGATGGATGCGTTAGGAATCCCTGGTGGGAAGATACAAGGATCCTGTGCAGACGCAGGCACGGGTAGTAGATGAGGCAGGCGAACAATCCAAAACGAGAGGCAAGGTCGTGGTCAAAAGGCGTAAGGTAAATCGTAATCCAGGGAGAACACCGGTGGCAAACAGTCCGAGGCGAGAGGCGAGGTCCAAAGTCGAAAAGGCAGAAGGGGAGTCCGATATTCAGAATAAACGAAGTACGGGAAAACACCAGGTAGACCTCTCTAGGAGTTGACTCAATATCGAGCCGCGGGAAGCAGGTAAAGAAGGTATAAATAGCACTGCGCACCGCACGGTGGAGTGTGTGCAGGTGGTTTAACTCTTGCGGCGGCGTTTGTTAATAATCATTTGCTGCTGGTGCTGATTAGATCGCTTAAGAGATGGTCTTGACTGCCTGGTGGTCGTGACAGGATGCAGTTCATGTTACAGCTTTTGCAAATTTTAATTTTCTGTGGAACACAGGAAATGAAATTCACCTTTACTAAAAAGAATGTACTTTTCATTTAAGCTTAACACTCGGGAAGAGAGCTTGAAATTTCACTACGTTCGCACATATATTACACGGCTTTACTTCATCGTAGGTCATGCACTGCTTGCAAGACCCCGTGGAGATCCCAACACGCTGTCTTTCAGCTGCTTTAACATTGTTCACTTTACACACAAAAGGAAACAAAAAAGATGTGCTGCTGTTGAAGCCTGTCAAATATTGGTCGGTTTATGGAGTTCAAGTGAGTTGGCAATAGTAAAGCTGATCCATTAGATTCATCATATTGGGTACAGTCTCACACTGTAAAAATGAAACACATTTCAATGTGAAGTTTTCTCCTTAGTCTCCAGCTGCAGAATTTCTCCCTACAAAGCCCTCAGCGTATTGGGCATCACTGGAGAGACAAGGAGGAGAGCCATTTGTAATATCACTGAGGCAGCAGAGAAAGCTTCAGGACGGCTCTGGTTAAGAAGAGCAGGTCCATGGGGTTCTGCAGCTTAATGCTACTTGAACACAGATCGTGGCCTGATCAACCCCGGCCAGGCCACCTGGGCGAGCGTGCCTGATGTTGACACACAGTGACCCCGGGAACATCACTGAGGATGTGTTCAAGAGCATCGGGGGATGTATCTTCTAAACTCTGTGATGTGATGTGTCTAATGTGATGACTTAATGACTCCAGTGCCATTGGCAGCAAGTTTCAAAATCCTGTTTCTCCAGGACATTCCACTATTTATTCTTGGAAAGCAGGAAAGGACACAATGGGTGGTGCAACAACCGGGCTGGTTTCTGTTGCAGATGAGTGGGAGTTAGAAAGGGGGTCATGAGTCATGCACAGCTGTACCGCAAAGTGCATTACTGACATTACTGATATGTGACAAACGAGATGAGCAGGAAAGGCAACATATCCCTTGTTCCCCAGTGCATGGGGAAGTGCTGTATGTGTAAGGGCGAGAGCAAAATCCCCAGGCATCCTGGCCAAATTTCCCCCTGGCCTTTACCAGTCACGGCCTCCTAATAATCCCCATCTATGAGCTGGCTTCATCACTCTGCTCTCCTCCCCACTGAGAGCTGGTGTGTGGTGAGTGTACTGAGCGCACTTTGGCTGCCATCGCATCATCCAGGTGGGGGCTACACATTGGTGGTGGTGGAGGGGAGTCCCCATTACCTGTAAAGCGCTTTGAGTGGAGTGTCCAGAAAAGCGCTATATAAGTGTAAGGAATTGTTATTATTCACGTCATTGGTTAGAAAAGGGGCATATTATTTTCAGTTTAAAAATGCCAAGCATACAGCAGGTAATCTTGTACATCATCTCAGCTCGTAGCTCAGTAATTTTGCGGCTGTGGAGTCTGTTGTTTACCCATTCCCAATGTGATCTTCACGTTACAAAATTCTTTACCCATCCTTCCTACCGCGCTTTCGCTGAGAATGCATTGTAGTGAATTGCAGCGGCCAAGAAGAGAAGTGTCTTTCCCCCATTGTCTTTTAAAGATGTTGTTGCAGTGCTGCCGTTTCAAACATATTTTCCAGAGATCTTAACAAATTGGCGCAATGGCAAATGTGTCACCGTCCTTCAACATTAGTTTATCTTAGTTAAATAACCGAGAAACGTTATTGCGCAGCATTTCCCCCCATTCTCACACGACTTCTCACAGGAACAGGCAGAATGAAACGTTCATCGGGATTTTAACCGCCGAGACAGACTGATTACCTCCTCAAAACGTTTCTCGCGAACTCGCAATATGTTCGCGCTTATGTTACCCAGTTGTCGCACACGACAGATTTACGACTCAATCCTCCTCAATCCTTCGGTACTCCTGGGCCCTCACAGAAAAGGGGCACTGCAACTTGGAGCTGCAGTACGTCCCAGAAATGTCGCAGTGTGCCTTTAAAAGGTTGAGCTGTCTGTTTCTGCCGTAGGCGGGCGTTTCTCGATTCTTTAGACTGTTTCCTTGTCCTACGCAGTTCCACAGCCCGGCGAAGGTACTAAGACCTTGCGCCATGGAGCTGACAGACAAACCCCAACACTGGAGAGTAGACTTTTTCGAAAAGAAGACGGTCATACCCATCCTAATTTGCTTGATTTCTCAGGTCTGCAGGATGCGTGCGGAGGACAGCGCTATGGAGGAACTTACCACCGAGAAGGAGGCTGAAGAAAGCCATAGGCAGGACAGTGTGAATTTACTGACATTCATCTTATTGCTGACATTAACAATCCTTACCATCTGGCTTTTTAAACACAGAAGAGTCCGTTTTCTGCACGAGACTGGTCTGGCTATGATATACGGTGAGAACACGTATTTAACTCATTTAGTCTCGAAATCTATGACGAGCTATGCATTAACCTCCTGGTATCGTGCGTGTATAACCTTAGCCATATACATCAAACTTCAAGTTCGTCGTGAAACGTGGGAAATTAAATTTGACTTGAAAGATGAAAATAATACCACTCACGTTTTAACGCTGGATAATGCAGTTCGTGTGACGTGAATCTTGTCACGGCGTATAGCCTTTGCTGTATGAATTGAAGAGAAATTTGGCAATTCCTCTAAACTGCTACATTGTAATTTCGGGGCATGCATTTAATCTTTCCACACTTCAGCAACCCGCTCGTTTGCGTGGTCGTCCAGTACCAAATAGGCCTCCTGGAAATAATTAATAGGTGATCCTCGTCATCGTTAGAACATTCTGTCAACACGTTCAACTAAGGGATAGCCTATGGTTCAGTCCCTGGAAACTGACAGAAAAGGATGGGAATATTATATACACTGGAGCAGTTTGAAATAAACCGACATGTTCGATTCCCTTGTATTCTTCTGTCCTGAACAATGGTTGTGGTCATTAACGAGTGACTCACCCCCAACCTCCCCCTCCTCTCCGGTCTTTCGCTATCTTGAGAAAGGCCTGCTTGTCTGGGTTATGTATAGATCTGATTTCTTGTTCGCTTACGCTACGCTTTCTGTGTTTATCCCCACTGGCCACTTGTTTAGCAGATGGACGTATTTAAACCGCATCGTTCCTGACAACCTCTGTACGACAATACCATTTCTTGCTGTCTGTGATTGTGATGCTGTCTGCTCCATCACTAGCTAAAGCGGCTGATGTGTTTGCGTAAAAATAGATCTATTGGCCAAGGGCATATGCTATGCAGCCGACGTAGTGAATGTCAGTTCAGGCAACACGGAGTTTACAATAGCACACGGCAGCACTTGGTATTACATAGGTCCTTCTACGCTGTGGTAGAACCAAGCTAATAAGTAATAAAATGAATATTTGCGGAAGCGCAGTTGTTACGGAGATTTTGAAAACTGCCGATTTAGGAAGCTGACAGAGAAATCTCGTGCGATATCATCTTTAATCTTTTTACTCGATTGCCAAATTCAATGATTTTTGTTTTATTTGACAGTAGCAGAATTGCCGTTTGGGTTATGGAATGACTCTCGTTTTCCTGTAGAGACCCATCATGCGTCTTATAAAATGTACGGTACCCGAGTTCGTTTCCAGATGTCCAGAAATGAATGTGTTTATCTTCATTTGGGAACATTAGACGGGTCAGTGCGTGCCGCCGGTATTATTCTGTAATTAGCAGGAATTAACAGTGAGCTCAGCTCTGCTGATTGTCCTGTCCAGTCTCTTGCCCTGGTCAGTCTGCACGTTGTGAAGACACGTACAGTACTTTATTTCACTTTGCGATGGGGCACATAAAAAAGCATTTTATGACTCCTCACATCTTTGTTTTTTTTTTAGTTTTAAGAAAACGTGTATACGTTTATTATCTGTTTTGAAAAATTAAAATATTTAATACATATGACCCATCCACTTTGATTGGCAATTATTACACGTTTTTTCTTAATTTACTGTGAATCTAAATTATTTTTTCAAAGCATTTTTTTTATCAAGCTACGTATAAATGAAGTCTAAACTCCATATATGTCAATGTAAGATCTTTGCCACCTCCATCACACACACTTCTTCCCTGTACACAAAAGTGTCTTTTTGCCTGTGTCAAAAAGTAATGGTGATTTTTTTTGTTCCTAGACTGTGTAAAGTCTAAGATGCAAGATTAGTTTTGTGGAGTTTTAAACTTTCTTTCTTCCATTTCTGGAAATATTATAGTCAAAACATATGCATATAAAAAGTATTAATACACATTATCTTTTAAGAGCATTTAGATGGGTGTGCCTTAAAGAAATGTAGCCCTTAGTGTTTTTACTTGTATCATTCTTTTTATTTACAGCCAACATGGCCTGAGAACTTTTTCAATGGTCTTTTTCAAGCGCTGTGTTATTAGCATAAGCAGTCACAGATAAGCTCGTCAGGGATTTATGACGGATATTCCATGAAAAAAGTGGGCATAGGTGTTTTATAAAACCTCACAGAGGGGTATGTCAGTTTTCAGCTAAACAGTATTACTTCGCATTAATTATTAAGTAATAAATTAATGATATATTGCCACATTAGCTGAACTTTTCTGCTTTGCTTAAATATACTGTATTAGTAAAGAAAATCTCGGCCTATGCAATCCAGTGCTAGATCCTGCGGAAAATATTGATAGGATTAGGGCACAAATTCTAAGTAAAACTGAGACGGCAGGCTGTTTTAATTTATTTAACGAAGAAGGAAGCCTAATGAGTTTTCAGATGCAAATGCTGTGTGGGAGCAGGTGCCAGTCTAGAATAGAAACCCTAACACTCCGCCTCGTGCCAGAGATCTGGCAGCAGGCTTGTCTGACCTGTTCCGATTCCTCAACTCTCTGCATCTGAGCTCTTATGGAAAAATAAAAGGGAACTGCATGTACATAAAAATCCCCCCCAAAGCATTTTTTTTAATGTGTTTTAAAATAATTATTGGCAATTTGTGTACTGTATATAAGCCTTGAAGTCAGTGTTGTTGCTTCGGTGGCCTTTGAAAGGAGGCACAAGTCCAAGGAAAGCAGTGTTATTTCATTCTGAAGGTAAACCCATGTTGTATTCAATTTGTATGTGTAATAAAGTTGTTTTGCAGCATGTGGAGATGGGGTTCTCAACAGTACGTTTGTGCAAGTAGTTTAATTTAGAAAACAATTACATCACTTTTCTCTTGATTTTCTGGTGATCTGGTGATTGTGTGACTTTGGCAATAAATTACGCTTATACAGGTATGTACAGAAGTTTACTTCATGCACATTTTAGCTAGTAGTATAGCTGGCAAGTTAAACCTCACTCATTGCTGTGTTTGCAATGTGCTGAGTAGCAGAGCCTTTGGATTTTAAAGGTAGTGATTTGATGTCTCTGCTGTGCTGCCCAGACAGTTGAGGAGATGGAAGACGGTTGTATTGGCTGAAATCCTTTTCATGTCTCTCTCCTCCAGCTAGCTGTAGTGAGCTGGAACGACACCACGCTGGGACTGACTGAGGTCAGCTCCATCCCCTTTGATCCATCAGCTGGTCGGGTGTTTTGCGGCCGAGGAGAAAGTGAAATCTAACTACAGAATCGTTTTTAAAAGGTGTCCGGATGCGAGGCTGTCCACCAGGCTCCCATTTTGATTGCGGCAATGATTTAAAGTTCGGATTTGGTGTTCTGCTGCGGATGGACAAATGGGTTAAAACGTCTGCCCTCTAATAATCAGCATGACACAAGGCTTGCCTGCCCTCTGGAGACCTCCTCTGAATTTAATGAGAGACGCATCCAGCCAGGCATTGATCCGTGAACTCTGGAACAATACGTCCTTGAGGTGTCGGTTTTAGCTGCCGTATCTTTCATTTTGTTTTCAGACCTGGTCTTTAAAGACTTAACTTTTCTAGCCATTCGTTTTTTAAATTTTATGCGTGTTTCTGGACTGTTTTAGACTGTGGTGCTTGCATCAGATGTGCAGCTTCTAATGCTAATATCTGATTCTATTTAACATCAGAAATAATGTGGGCGGCACAGGGGCACAGTGGTTAGCATTGCTGCCTTGCAACCCCGGGACCCTGGGTTGAATTCTTGGGGTGCTAACAGCGTGGAGTTTGTATGGTCTCCCCATGTTTACATACAGTAGAATTCCTCTGGGTGCTCCGGTTTCCTTCCCCAGTCCAAAAACCTACTGGTAGGATAATAAGGCCCTGGTTTCTGTGCCCTGTGATTGACTGGCGTCCCATCCAAGGCGATTCCAGCCTTGTGCCTGTTCCTTGCCAGGATAGACTCTGGCTCCACTGTGACCTCGAACAGGATAAAGCAGTAAAGAAAGGGATGGTTAGATAACCGATAATGTACGTTTTAGTGATCTTCAATTATTGAACCTGTACGTCCTTAAGTATATTTGTAGTAAATAAGCTTAATAATAGAATGACGGCTACTATTGACAATAGACGCATTGATTTAATGAAGGTTATATTATTTATTTAGTTTGTTTGCCTTAATGTTTGAATGACTGCAGAGAGTTAATCTGTTGCGATGATAACACCCACAGAAGATGAAATGTTGTCTATTAAACACAGTGTTATTGAGTTTTGAATCTAAATGACAGAACTTGGAAGAGAATAGAGCACTTAGCGGGATCTGAGTGGGAGCAGTTGTCTTTCTGAAGGCTTGTGTCTTTTGTCTTTTTTGACACAGTAGCCTTCACACATCTGCAAATCTGCCTGATTCTAGAGCTCCTGTGGTCCTCCTGTTCTCTAGGATGTGTACTGCAGCGTTTGCACTTAGTACTTTGAGGGAATGGAATTACTGCATTCATATATTCAAAAACCACCTTCCATTTTTCGTCCCCAACAGAACTACAGGTGTTACTGCAAATTTCTGGCCTTTCTCAGTCAAGTCGGTTTCGAAAATCAAAGGAGCCCTTGGATGTGAAGGCTGTTATTGTGGCTGTAGCTGGTGATTGGTAGTCAATTTAATGGAAGCAGCTGTAGAAGTTCTGAGGCGATTTTCACAGCTGCTGCTCCAGTGAAAGGCATCCCTGTCCTTGAAATCTCCTGTTCTCTGGAAGACTTTGGCAAATGGTATTTCATACCAGGGTAAAAGCAAAAAAAAAAAGTTAAAAGAAAGAGCACAAAGGAGCTATTTAAGCATTGATAAGTGGCCATAATATACTGTATAAGATTGTAAAATGTTGCTGTAAATGCAATCCGAACATTCTCTCTAATAGAAATAACCATGATCCACGTTGGTGGTGACACATGACTTTGAGTCATGCAGTAATTGAACAGTGCCTAGTTCGCTGTGTATAGTGTTTTAAGTGCCAGTTTGTTCTGCTGGGTCTCTTGGTGTCTCCTGCAGTAAACGTTCCCTTTCTTGACTGGGGTGTAAAAATCTGTAGTTCAAACCAAGGCAAAATTCCTAAGGAGAGCATGAATCTCGTTGAGCGCGGTTGGTTCAGCAGATATGGGTTGGCTTGGCCTTCCTTGGGTTGAGACCTGAGTTTTTCAGGATGGTTGTTTTTTAAAGGGAAAGTGACTGGGCCATACGGTACTGTAAGAACAGCTGGGGTTCTCCTTGGTGAATGTACCAAACTGCAAAACAATTTTAAAACGAGTGTGAAAGATAACCGATTTCACTTTTGAAACAAACTTTCTAAAGTTTCAAAACGATTATTTTTACTAAGCTTTGTTTTTTTTTAGGCTACAGCAAGAAATTCATCAGTCCTGTCCAATGTCAGACAGTCTGCAAATTCCCCAAGAAGGCTAGGCTGTGAGTAAGGAGTGATTTCAAATAAGGAAGAAAGGATCTCATCTTTGTTTAATTACTCTTTATCCTATGTCCCCTGCCAAAAGATTTCAACATTTTAAAATTCAAAAGGACTTTTCTGCTCTGTAAGCATTCCGATGATTCAGCACCTGCGTTCTCCTTTTAACTATAAAAATTAAAGGAAAAATACAGCACTGTAGAGGGATATTGTGCTCCTACTTTGAGATTTTCTTTAATTATTAGGGTTTCAGTGGTAGTTATCAGAGTAGTCTCCTTTTTTATCCTTGGTATAATTGTTCCAGTGAGATGCTGTGCTGTCTTGTTCTGAATGTCATGGCCTGTGCTGCTTGTAGTTGCTCCTTTAGTCAAAAAGCTGTTTCTTACTGTCTGTCTTTCTCCCATTGACACACAGCACTGGAACTAGCCTGTAGTGGTACAGTAGGTGGTCTTGACCTGTCTTTGAGGATCAGGACGAAAGTTGGTGTTCTGAAGGTCTTTCTGACGTGGTGATTTTTAGCTGCTGTGCAGTTTGAATGAGAAAGCACAACAGAGTGTTGGTGCTTTTCTTTCAGGATTTTGTAATGAATGCTGTAGACTCTGGACGTTGTGAGCCTTAGTTATCTGGAATTCCTAAAAAAATCATTGCTTCCGGTAAATGCACTCTTTTTTCACATAGGTATGACAATTATGATAACAAGTGGTTCTTCTTAAAGATTATTTTTAAAATCTCAGATCTTTTCATACTCTGTGCTAGTCATCAGCAGAAGGCCAAACTACTTGCTCTTTAACTGTCTAATGTAAACTTTCTGTAGACCTTTTTGAGGTTTTAAATGGTGTCGAAATGTCATATGTAACCTGTGGATGGATGGTATTTAATTTAGTGGTACTTGCTGCACTTGTCAGCATTAGATACAATTCAGTTTCATTTGCTGCTTTTAAAGTGTTCTCTTAATTTGGTGCCATTGGCAAACTTAACTAGTGAGTTTTGGTATCAAGTGCCAACTATACTAGAATGCCCACTATACTCAGTGGTTGATATAAATGAAAAGCAGCAGGGGACCTCCGTACAGCTGTGGGAGAGAGTTAAAAGCAAACTAAAGACGCAGTTCTGTACTGTCGAGAGCAGTCTTTTAATGTCAGTTAGGGACATTCTTGTTCTGAATGTGCAAAACAGCAAAAAACTGTATGATAATGTGTGAACATTCACTCAATAACGCACCTCAGGAACACCGCAGTACGAACTGAAGGATAGCCCAGAGCTCTTTTCTTAAAGTTCTGTCTCAGCAACAACTTTACCCTAGGGGGCTTTTTAAAAGACTTCTTAAACAGCATCATTACAAAGAGCTGTCAAGTCTGATATCTTGGATGAAGCCTTTTTTAACTTAATAGCTTGAAGCAGGCATGTTTGCTGTATCCTTCTTTTGTCGCTCTCCAGGATATCTGGGCTTCCTCAGTTGCCCATGTTCCAGGACGCAGAGACTTTGCCTCACACAGGGAGTTGTGCTCTGCTTGCCTGTTGTTGTCTGATGACCGACTGTGCCTGACAGGGTTCTGCCAATTGCAAAGGCCATGCAGCAGGTCTTTCCTATGAAACTGCTATACTGTTTGCCTTGCACCATTGGTTCAAGTGCTCTTGCCAATGCGTTTCAAGCAGCTGTACGGGTGTACTCGGCCCTGTTCATCAAGGGGAGCCCCATTGCACACCTGTCTCATTGCCATCCATATATAACACACTCATCAGCTTTTGTTCATCTTAAACACGGCAATAGGGACTACAGAGATTGCGAAGATCATGTTCCGTTAATAAAACGTATGAGGCAGTAAGGCCTGGAGTGGCAGGTTTTTATTAAAAAAATTGCCAGTTTAACATAGTGTTTCGACCACCAGGAATTGAAAAGGTGTTCTTTCAACCTCAAAAATCTGTTTCTGTCTAAAAGCAGCACACCATGAATTGGGTTCTGTGAAATGCTTTCATTTCTGTTAAAAAAAGGAACTTCCTTTCTGTACACAGAGTTCTTACTGTGATTATCAATTGTGCTTTGTGTTGATGGGTGTTTTGTGGAAGCTAATGAGGTATAATAGCGTTACAGGTCTTTTTTTCACAGATTGCAATTTCAATGCTTCAGTCAGTCAGTATAGATAGAGACACATGGGAAGTGTTCAGAAGGTGCTGACTTTTGGATGGTACCTTCAGCCTCTGTGTCTTTTAAAGTTAAGCTACCTGTTGTAATTACTATGTTGAAACATCACTGATCACTACCCTTGTGACTTTGTAATACTTTTTTCTAATTTATGGTTGAGGCTGATTATTGCGGTTTTACATACAGTATATGTGGCAGCTCAATTATACTTTGCAGTAATCTTCAACCCGGTTTGAAAGCCGAAAGTAGATGACTTCTAGTTCATCCCAATTATCTTTGAGATGTAGATGTAAAGACACACACCCCTGCAGATAGCTCCACAGCCAAAATGTAGTGTTTCCTTTCTTTACCTTTCAGCATGGAATTAACCTTTATCCGTTCCTTTCCATGGAAACATGGAAAGTGGGGCTTTACCATAACCCTCTGAAAACCCAGGACAGAGTTGAGAGAATGGTTTTGCTCCGAGTATGTACAATTTGTTAATCTCTCATTTTTATAGTTTTGCCTTCATCTGCTGGGGTGCTGCTTCTTACAGTATATTGTTATCCAAGGCTAAAAGACTGCTGAATGGAGCTACTCCTGTCTCCTCTACTACCCTCTACTGATTGTTTGGTAGGAATTGCATGTTAGAAACTGCCTTGGCTAAATGCTCGTAGTGGGACTGAGTCCTGCTCTTTTCTCCTGGTTAGTTGGTTGAAAACATTTTAAAAAATATAAGAACTGCATTTAAAATGGAGAAGCAGAAGCTCTGTTTTCCACAAAGGACCGGGGGTGTCTGGAGTATGACAGAATGCAGTTCTTGGATATAGGCTCTTTGCATCAGGTGTGACAAGCGTGATAACGCTGAATGTGTTGTCCGTGAAAAGAGTCACATCTGAAATTGCAGTTGTTTGTGGTGGGAGGTTAGGAAAATGTGAAATAAACAGGTTACAGAAAGAATAGGCTGAAGGAGAGGCCAGGGCTAGTAGCATTTGTTTGCAGGAAGAGGGAGCTTTGGGCTTTTGATTGGACATCTTGTCATTGGATCTTGGCACGGAACTGCTGCATGAATCTTGATGTAGGTGTGAAGCTTGAATCACCGTTACCTAGTCTTAAGCCTGCTTTAAGGTTGCTTGGCAAGTGTGTTTATTATATGAACCTCTCTTGTTGAATACCTTGGTGAAATCTGGATTATTGAAAAAACTATGTAGTAATATTTTTTAACCAGAAAGAGGACCTGCGTTGCTGTAACCTGAAAATACTTTCATGCATTTGGATAATATGTGGAGTGGGAAGAACAGAGAACTTGCCATCTGCCTGAGCTGTCCACCACTATGGAAGTATTGACTGGATCATTGCACTATAAAGTACTCTAATAGCATAGTGTATCTTTCAGATGGGATCGTGTTGCTTGACTTAATTACCTTTGTTTTAGACCAAATGTGTGGCTGGAATGTTCTTTGAAACAAGATTAAACACTGTAATTAGATTCAGTTTGATGTTGAGGAACATTTAAAGAATTATTGTTCATTTTGCTGAATCTTACACCTGCAGTTGATTATCGTGGGAATTTCTCCTAATAACTATCCCCTTTATCAACTTAAACACTTAAGCTACACTAAGTGTCAAAGCCTTCATGTAATTGATGAAATGAATGATTTCAAGCCTCTTTTTAGTGGGATGCAATGTCATCTGTGAGTTTTTCTCTGCATCATTGCTAGAAAAGCCCCCTTCAAGAACATAGTTACTATTTAAAGATAAATATTAATTTCTGACTTTACTTAATGGGCTGAACTGAACCTTTTCTGGATACTAAACCCAATTTTAATCTGGGATGAGAGGACAAACTTCCTTAGCATCAGTTTGTCAGTGCTCAGTGATGCTGTTAAGGGTGTCAGAAGTGTGCAGAAGCTTTGGAGAACAATCGAAGGGAATATTAAGACCAAGTCAGTGCAGCTCTGTAAGAATAAATCCAAGTTTGGGTGGCATGATGGTGCAGTGGATGGCATTTATGGCCTGCAGCGCTGGGGCCCTGGGTTCAGTTCCTAGGGTGTTGTCTATGTGGATTTCTTAAGTTCTCCTTGTGTTTGCGTGGGTTTCCTCTGGAAGCTCCGGTTTCCTTCCACAGTCCAAAGACATGGTGGTGTCTGTGTAGATGTCAGTGTGTGCCCTGCCATGGGCTGGTGTCCCACTCCGGGTGTACTCCGCCTTGTGCCTGTTGCTTGCTGGGATGCGTTCCAGCTCGCCTGCGACCCTGTACTGGATAAAGTGGTTAGAAAATGGAAGGATGGATAAATCCAATTTAAATCAATGTGATTTAATCAAATTAGATTTTTTTTTCAAGGGACATCGGAATTAAAACCTCAAAGAGCGATGTTTTAGTAGTAAAGCAATACACTTTGTTAATCTCAACAAGTCAGCTAAGATCCAGCATTTTTTGAGTAACTTTCTGACCAACGCTCTGATTACACTGCCTTATAATGAAACACTGTAGATACTGTGCTAGCGCCACACACAAACCAGCTTTGGGTAGAACAAATAGTGAAAACTTTCTCCACGTCATTTACCCAATTTGCCAGAGGAACAAAAGCAACAACAGTTGACTTATCCTGCCCTTTGCTCAGAAGCAGTTTGTCTCTTATCAGAATTTTTTTTTCTGATTTCTCGATGGCCTTAATTCAGTATTCCCCCCCCTCCCTCCACCCGTAGGCCCGTTCTTGTCTTCCCCAGTGACGGATTCGTGTGCCCCGACTGCAGCCCTGGCCGAGTGCACTTCAGGAAGTGTCATATTGCAAGGCCTCGGCAGAAGCCTCCGTTTCCACGGCGATGGCGTTGCTGGCTATTGTGTATACAACAGTCCACGTGTCTGCTGCAGTGCGTCTCGTCTTCCACAGTGTGAATTTTGCCACGGGACATTTGCAGCTTCCAGCTTGTCGAAAATTTGCAGCGGTAGGAAAGTGGCCGTTGTAATTAGCCGCCTGTTTGACAATATCCATGAAAAATGGTTTTGTACTGTATAATACGGTATAGTCATTTAAGATAATGAGACTGTACGAAGTTGGAGTTCCAGAGGAAAGGGATGTCAGGAGGAAAGTATATTAAAATAAAGCTAGATTTTTTTATAGCTTTCCTTTATTAACCATGAAACAGTTCACGAAGTAAGCCATTCGAACATCACTCTTGTGAAACCTGTCTTTCTCTTAATTCAGATTCTGTAGTTACAGTTAATCCTTCATCCTTCCCTGCATATTCCCTGAATAGAAATGGGTGAGATGTTTTCCCAGTATTGTGGGTTTCTAGTTTCTGTGGTTTTGGCCTATTTTTTTCCGTGTGTGTGTGTGTGTTGTTTCTGATATGGCACATTATGTTGAAATGTTCTGTGTAGTGCCCTTTCATGTCCGTATTGTGTGTAAAGAAGCATTTCAATTTCCGGGAATACCTGACCGGGCGTCTAGAGGTATGACTTTCATAACGGAACACTTAAAAGGTTTATTCCACACTGAAAAGAGAAGAAAAGAAACAACTTTTTCGGCTGTGGTGTGACACACGAAGAAGGCTCCACAGCCGAAACGTCGTGTTTCTTTTCTTCTCTTTTCAGCATGGAATAAACCTTTACTTGTTCCTTTGCAGCCTACGCATGCTGACGCAGCTCCTTACTCGAGCTGACTTTCATAACGTCAGGCAGTGCCCTGAAGGAGGAGAAAATTGGATCATTTGAAGTTACTTGTTTTATTTGCTCTCATTGCAAGTTCTGTTAAAATCTTTGAAGTTGCAGAGTAGGAAAAATCCTTGCTCTCTGAAGTCAGTCTTCTTCTTTCACATTCTCAATTTACCTTTGCCGCTGTGTACACAAGAGAGCCTGATCTATCCTTACGATATTCTGTTATACTACTGCTTTGTTGCCCCTGTTGTTTCCTGCCCCTGAGTCTGTGCTCTCCCTCCTCCTCCCAGGTTTGCTGGTGGGCGTCATCCTGCGCTATGGCATTCCCTCCACGAGCTATCACAACAAGACCCCCCCCAGCTGTTCCCTGCAGGACCGGCCTGTCAGCACGCTGCTCCTCAACGTCAGCGGCAAGTTCTTCGAGTACACTCTGAAGGGCGAGATCAACTCCAGGGAGATCCACAACGTCGAGCAGAACGACATGCTGCGAAAGGTACGTCATGTCGGCAGTGCCGCATTTCCCATGAGGCACTGTAGGCACAGTGCCTAGGGCCTACGAAAGTTTTAGGGCCTACGAAGGAGGGAAACAATAGTGACCAATGAAAAACGAGCTGAAATCGACTCTGGGTGCTCCAAATCAATAATCATACGCTATCCAGCGGCTGTTCTAGGAACTAGAAGTATCGAAGTGATGGTTGCTCGACTCGCTCCATCAATCACGCGATTTAGCATCAGAATAGCTTAAAGTGCGTCATTTCAATCGACGTCATTCAATTGGCATTTACCCCTCTTTTTGCGCATTTCGGAGTGAAAGTGCCTAGGGCCTGTGAACACCAAAATCTGGCCCTGATCCGAGCCGCTAGAATCCATGGACTGCACTCGTGGGAAGATTTATTTTGGAAACGCGTGCTCGCTCGCGCGCACACACACACACAAAAACAGAATCGTAAACTATTTCTCGTCCAGACCAGCTCTCGCTCGGTTGCTTGACATGTCTCTGCTCTCAAACTCCGTTAAGACGGAGAGAAGCCAAAATACTGTCCTCGCAGGACCCTTTCAGAAAGTTACATGATCACAGCAAGCCACACCAATAGTCAGGTACAGTATCACAAACCCCAACCTCATCTGGACTGGATCATAATAGATCTCTTGATTGGGATACACTCCGAAGGGCATTTAACTCACCAGCTCTTCATAACTGGGAGGGTTTGGTAGATATGGTTCCCATCAGCACCTGTGGGGAGCAGGTGTCAGTCCTGCTGGGCTGTGGTTTTTGGAGGTGGAATATTTTCTGTCTGCTTTAGCTCTTGTTTCAGCTGCTATCAGGAAATTCCCCCCGCCCATAGTTGCACAATGTCATTGTGCTGCCAGTGGCAGCTGAATGTTACATTACCTGAACCGAGGAGCTTTTATTTCTTTGTTTTGTAATAGTCTCAGTCCCTAAAAGAACAACTAGAGCTTTTTAGTGTGCGATAGGGTGATAAAGTGTTGTGTTCCCGTAAGCGTTATTTACATTTAGAATAACAGAGGGATTTTATGTGCGGCATTTTTAAAATCTGCATCGCAGCTTTTATCACAGCTTTTCATTTGAAGTAGACCACTGGCCTTTCTGTTCTCAGTGAGGGGACATTGAACCACTATAGTAGGATAACAAAATGAGTTTTTTTTATTTAATGCAGTGTTTCTCAATCAGGATGCTGTGTCATGGGAGGTGTGCCTTCAGAGATTAACAAGTGTTTTGTGGAGTGTTGGAAGTCGTGAGAGAAAATATATATTAGATTTGTGGAGTTACCAAAGTTTGGTGTTGCATGTTCGGTGTATGTACACGACACAGGCACCATGCTCTGACTTTTCCTGTGGGAACCAATTGTGGTTGGAGTTCAGTTTTCTGTCCGTTTTGACATAAAAAAATGCAGGTCATCTGAACACGTGCTCCATGTTTCATTGTTATTGATTGCTACCAGAATAAGGTGACTGTACACTTAGAGGCAAACACAGATTAAACTTTTTTTATAGTATTAAAATTTTAATATTAATATTAAAAATGGCAACCCCAATGTTGGGCCACCACATGGGGCCAGTATTGCCTGAATGTGCAGTGGTATAGAGTCTACCAGCGACTGCAGCAGTACACCACCATTCCTCCATGAGAAAGTCAGTCAGCTCAATCCAGGTTGATAGAGGTAGAACACGCTGACTCAGGTGTCCAGAATATTCCATAAATAGATTAGGTCCAGTTTTGCTGACTGAAAAGGCCACAACATAATGATAACATCAGCGTCATGCTTATCAAACCATTGGCTGACCACATGTGCTCTGTGGATAAGGGCATTGTCATCCTGGAAGACACCCCTAAAGGCAGGAAAGGGAAGAAGGTGATCACTCAGTACCCTTAACCAGAGATGTGGTTTGACCTTGCATTCTAAAAGAATAAAGGCACCCAAACCTCACAACATTACAGGACCACCAGAACCCTTCAATCTCTTATCAGTGTAGAGTTCTTCAGGTTGGTGCTTCATACACTTGCTTCATCTGACCTTATTGCATTTCTCCTCTTGTTGGCAGTCCATTACCCTGGCTCTTTGCACCACTAGACTCTCAAAGTGTTCTGCCAAGTGTGACGAGCAGTATGTCCAGTACAGTCTGACTGTGGTATCTTTGCGAACTGTTCTCGCGCACCAGGTTGACATTTGCATTCAGGTGATCTGCAACTCCTCGAACGTTTGACCCTGCACTTTGAATTAATGCACGGATATCAGGATCCTAAAGAATGTGCTTCCACCCCACTGTTTCCCTTTGCTGATGGTGTCTTTCCCTTGGATTTTCGTGTTGATGTCATCTTAGACACCTTTGTTTTACAAATTGAACTGTCACTGCAGCCTGTGTCATACACACCACAAATAAGCACGCCTCTTTCAAAGAAGAGAAGACTCATCTTGCAGCCATGCTCACCATGATTATAGGCAACCAGGCCTTTCCAGCATTTTTATACATGAACCTAAGCATGCTGGGACGTTGTTTCCTTAGTTGGGTGCAAATGAGTCACAGCTGTGTGGAAGGCCTTGCTTTCACTATACTTGGTGTCCATCATTTACCCAGGCATTTCATTTTTTTTTGTCCAATACCTGCATATTCTGACACTAACGGCCACAGGATTTCAGAGAGCAGCCTAACAGAATGGGCAAGCGCGTGAAAGTGCCAACTTTTTATTTATAGTGCAGAATAAAACCGGTCACCAAGCAGTAAAAACTGAAACCAGAAGCTAATTCTTTGTTCAGAGCACTAGCTGGCTCTCTTCCATGTCCCTGACTAACCATAGCTGGACAGTTGAGCTGCTTACTGTCTCGCAGAATACACAGCCGCATATCACTTCCTTTCCAAGTTGCTCGGTTGCTTCGCCTGTCGCTCCTCTCAAACTCTGTTGGTTTCCAGCCCTCTCCCAGCTCTCTTTCTCTGCCTCTCATGCAGCTCTGTGACCTGAGACAGGCAGCAAGTTTGCGTGGGCTGCCCCCTTCTGGAGACCATGGGTGGCTCCTTCTTCCCGAAGGACTCCAGTCACTGCGGCAGTGACTGGTCTTACTCGGATTCCGACTGTGGTTCATGGACATCTTCCTCTCGGTCAGACCGAGGTGGCTATACTGTAGCCGTACATCGTCCGTTCTATTTAGGAACTCACGAGAAGCAGCTCCTCGCTGTCTGGTAGTCCTGGGTCAGAGAATGACCGCTACTACAGTTCCTGAGGTCCAGGCTGTGCCACAGTGAACAGTGCTTTTCTTTCTATCCCTCAGCCCAACCCCATTGCTCATTGCTGTTGGGCCAGTTTTCTCTCTCCATTCTTTTTGTGACTCTGGCCTGAAGGCTTGATGTCCACCTGGGTGGCTTCAGAGACTTCAGGTGTCACTTCAGTCAGGACCTTGACATGCAGGCCCTCCCAGGATCAGGACCCCCTCTGACGTGACTGTTCCATCGCCTTCGCCAAGTCCTCTGTCTGCAAGCTCTCTCCATCTTTCCACTAGAAGGCCTGCGCTATTTCCCCCCCAGTCCTGGGCCAGGAATTTCTTGCCTTCTGTCTCTAGCCAGAGTGGTGTTCTGGGGTGCCTGTTCCAGCTCACGACTAGCATTTACCTTTTTTTCTTCTAGTGGATTCTGTTTTTGAAACGCTGTCCTTTACTGCCACGAGGGTGCACTGGACTCAAGACCACACAAGGTCTTGCCCACATTCTCCACCATGTCCCATGAAGGACACCGGTGTGGTGGACTCTTTTAATAGGAGGTATCTTGGAAACTGTAAAGGGGCTAGTACAGTGAAAAACCTGACTTTTTATTACATTTTTATTATTTTTATTTACAATACAGAATGGGGAAAAAAAAGCACCAACAACCAACATTTTTTCGTTCAGTGCCAACTGGACTTCCTTCATCTTCCCAAGAAGTCTTTTCTCTTACAGATTTATACAGTTTCCTGTCCAGTTGGCATTGCTGGACTCGTCGGATAACAGCAAGCCATCCGCACAGATTTTTGGAGATTGGAGTAGGTGCTAGACTGCCGATCCACCGTCTTGCTCCCTTCCTATTCGAATCCAATTTCCAGTGTATATACACATACACGCTATTCGTACACGTACCATATACCTGATGTGAAAAAAGGCTTTTCTTTGCTGGACTCAAAATCTGCATGAAGGATTGCAAGAAGATCAGAACTGAAGCACTGCCTGGATTATATTGCTGTAGATGCAGTTTGCTTTAGTCTGAGAGAATCTGCCCCACAAAGCAAAAAAAAATCTGCTTTGAACAGCAGTCAGCTGACACTCAAGAACACGTCTCTCCCACCTGCTGTGTTTTGTAAACCTATTCCTGCTTCTGAAGCCTTTTTAATCTAGTGCGATCTGGGAGGACACTGTGTTTTTAATTGTGATGGGCCACGACTATACCTACTGTATCAGGAGCTATGGGTAGTGTTTTTATTTTTCTTCAGTGAAGTCTTGGGAATGATAAGAGCCAAACAGCTTTTAGTCTTCATTTAAGCGACACATTTAAATTCACACCTAGAAGCACAGAGTATTGATTGGCTGAGGAGAAATTTATTGGTTGGTATGACTTGGGCTGTCTGCTGCTACAGAGTGTTTTTTCCCCTTGTCATTTTCTGAATTGCACTTAGCCTCACTGTAGTTTTATGTTTGTGGAGCATTCAGAAGCTACCGAGCTATAGACACGTTTGTATGTGAATGCGTTTTGTGAGCTCATATCTGAAAATAGCGGTTTCAATTTAATCGTGGCCCTCGTCTTTTTTGTAATTAGACGTATGAATAATTAAATGGATTGTTAATCAATATTTGATCTTTTCGCCACTTGAGGCACACTGTGAGTTGCACAATAACATAATGGGATGCAGCAAAAGCTAAGTAAATGTGTTCAGTGCTTATGACCTTCAGTTCTTTGCAGATAGTACTAAAATAATTTGTAACAACTGTCGCTATAGTTTGTTTGCCAATCCAGATCTCTGTTCACTGTAAGGCTTGCTGACCGTACTGGATCATGTGTGCACAGCTGCTGGATACAGGGTTATGGATTCACTTCCTGTGTCCATTCAGGGTAGATAATTTTTAACACAAACCCCCTGTTAGTTTTGATTGCCAGTAAAAACCAGTGTCAGGAATGTTGGAGCTAACCCATGCCCTGTGTTTTCACTCTAAATACCGTGACAGCTCTCTATGTGGAGTATTGATTTGTACAAGTTTTTGGATTGAATTATAGCAAAATTGGTTATTCTGAAATCACAGCCTTATTTTCTTCTGTTATATGGAAGAGCAGACATCTCACAGCATGTCGTTAAGCTGTGTCAAAGTGTAGCGCTTTTTCAATTGAAAAGAGCTTTCAACGGGAGTGACCTTTGGGTTTTTCATGATTTTTATCACAAGCATTGTAATGGTCCTGTATCAAACCTGTCCTGGTTAGCTTCGGATTTTTAAATCCGTAGACCTCCATACGTGTTTTTTTCTTTGCTGTGACTGTTTCAATTTTAAAATCATGGAAGAGAGATTTCACACACTCTTTGCAATACTTGGCTTGCATTACCTGATATTACCTTAAGCTTTTTAACTTCGAGTTTATAAGTGGGGGCAATTTTGGACACAAGGCTGTCATTTTTGCTTGTCTGCTGGGCTGTCGCACTTCTGTTTTCCACCTCTTGCTCTCTGTCATATCCGTTATGCTTCACCTGCTACAAAATGTTGACTTCTTAAAGAGGCTATTTCTGAATCAGCAGGTTCATAACATAGCCAATGGGACTGTTGAAAAGTTTTCTAAATGTGTTTTTGAGTCTGCATTCCCCTCCCTCCAAAAAACACAGGTACACACAAGTCCTATGTGTCACTCATGTGAACACCCTGTAAGTTCACGTATAAAAACGGAAAACCATAAACTACATAGGACAGGAGAAAACGTGAGTGAATATGTTCTCTCATTTTGAAGAGTAATGTCTTTGCACTGCTGTGTTAGTGTACAGCACACCAGGAACATTGGCTGAAGAGTTAAGGGACAACTGGACCCCAGCAGAAGCAGACAAGTATTTCATGCCGGTGGCAAATACTTTGAAAAAAACACATAAAACCAGAAACCATTTTACTTTTTTAAACATCTTTTTCATTATGACCTGTTTAGTCATACTGCCTTTCTGTGAAATAACTCGGTTCGTTAAATAATTATTTTGTTTTAACATCTCCAGCATCTAAATGCTTCAACAAAGTGTTCTGACAACTAATTATTTAATAAATGAATTAATTTTTTTGTTTTACAGGTTACGTTTGATCCTGAGGTTTTCTTCAACATTTTATTACCGCCAATCATTTTCCATGCTGGATACAGCCTCAAAAAGGTAATTTGTAATTTTAACAGAAACTAAAACCAAACTTGTTTCACACGGCATATCTGCATAAATGACGTTTTCCTTTACTGTGTTGCGTTTTATATCACTTAGTGCTGTTTTTTTTTATTTCTGAGTAAAAGAGCAATACATTATTTCATTGTTGATGGGCATTTTTGCTTAGTGAAAAAAAATTGTAAAAGGAATTTGTAAAAGATCCTTTTTTGAGCTTTGGGCTGACTGGTTCTATAGCACTGGTGTTCCTACAGTTATTCACCTTATCAAATCCACCAGACTCAAGGTTTGAATTACTCTGCTTCAATAGTATTGATGATCTGGCTAGGAGCGTGTCTCTGATTTCTAAAACACTGTATTGGAAAGTACCTTGTGTGCTGTTCATTAAGGTTTCAGACAGTGAGTGTTATTGATGGCTGTCTGCCCAGATGGTGCTTTTTGAAAACCTGAATCTGTGCATCAGTACCCTCTCGCTGGAGTTTTGGCTGCGAGAGGGGGATGCCCTGATTGGTTAGTGGCAGAAGAAATGACCACGTGCTGAAAATAATCAGTTCTCCTGGGAGGAAGTCCAGACCAGATGTCTTTCGGTTCCTTACTTGGGTTAACTTGGAATGCTGACAGCACATTTGTTTTTCATATGGTTGCCATTTAAATGTATTAATAAAATGAAAAATATCAGATTTATGGCCCTGTGATGACAGGATATTCCCTTTATAAGTATGCCTCTACAGTGTAAAAGTACTTTAATGTATGTTTAATAAAGGGTGTTTTTTTAATTCATTGCTGATTAAGCACATGTGATATTTAGTCTTCGCAAAAACAAAAGGTCATCAATAGAAACATTCAATGTAATTATTTGTTTTATTGGATCTTTATATTTGTTATATATCTTTAATCATGTGAACTAAAAACAAGCAAAAATTCAAGACTTTTATGCTACCCTATGCTATATGAAACCACAATATATCACATACATCAGCAGTAGCTGTAGCCCGAGTACACAATGTGTGTTCTCTTGTGGATTATGGGATTTTTATTACTCTGCACTACTTTCGTACAAGACACTCTTACTGTATTGACTACGTTAAGGCCTATATTAAGGTCTTCCAAGACCCTTAGTATAATAACAGATGATTTAGAAACACAAACCCTATTCATTTCTGTAGAGGAAATGAAGATGACTATAGTGATCTGTGCTGTTTTTTGAATCTGCAGCTCATAGGTGAATCAAGCATTGTGTATCTAAATGTGAATTTATCTCGTCTCAAAGCATGTAGACCTCTTAAGAACAGGGATATTCTTGATTTTCCTTTTAATTACTTTATTTCTATATAAATTACATATTTCTGTAGAAATACAACACCTTTTGTCCATCCATCCATTTTAAGTCAGCATTTATCCTAGAAAGCAGTGGGTGCAAGGCAGGGTATATCCAAACTCAAGACGCACACAGGGAAAAAATATAAATATAATCTCCAGACAGATAGCACCCCAGAAATTGAAAACCAGGGCCCCAGAACAGCACGTCAGCAATGCTGACCTCTTGGCCACTCTGCCGCCATGACATCTTTTGTCTTTGATTCATAGTACTTGAAAGTTCATAGTACTTGATTTAGGTTCAGTTATTACAGGCACTATGATGCTGTTTTATTCACTTTATCCTGTGTGTATGAATCCAGACAGTTATCCCTCTTCTGGGGGATTTCAGCAAACATTGTACTTGCTGAACCAGTAAAATCTTGTAAAGTTTTTGCATAAGAACATGAAGGTCTGTTTATTTTTTCTCTTGGACAGAAAATTCTAAAGGGGATTTTTTAAAAATTTGTTTGATATCCGATAAAATTCCAGTCCTTTGGGGAACTTTTCTTTTAGCATTTGAGTCTCATTATCTCTGGGGAACTGTGGTATCCCCCCAGAATTCCAAATGAAACACACAGGCATATGAGAAAGTCTGCCTTTGTTTAGCATGTACCTGGCTATTTGATTTAGATGAGTGATATTGGTCCAAATATATTCATTTCTGCAATTTAAAGTTCAGATGAACACTTTAATATCTCATGACATGTTACTAGCTATTAATGCCAGTTTATTGGAGCATGGTTCCTCGCACAGGTCTTTGTATGAGTTGAGGCTCATCTCTGATCTGTAGTGTGAATGCTCTGCAGTTGATTCTTATAGCTGTCATTTCCAAGTTGCGTATTGAAGAAGTTCAAGAAGCTCTTCATCCTCATATTCTTCCTAATTCTCACTTTTGCTGCGATGAGCCACTGCCATGATAACTAATTTAAAAGCAACACTTTCATTAGCATTTAGCCTCACAGCTACGATAAGCAAGGTTAGCCCCAAACTGGATAATGTGTACTCCGCTGAATAAAAATTGTTAGCACTTAAGTTCTTGAGCTGGCATAAGCAGATTGACCTGAATGTGTGTGAAGGAGGCAGTATATCGCTTCCACAGGACACTCTGTGTTTTGGGACTGAATCTTGCTTGTCGAATGAAGTTGACTCCACAAAAGGAGTAACTTCCTTCACAGATGGATTGGGAGACCCTGTGAGCTCTCCTCTTATTGTTACACGCAGTCCATCTGCGTTTTAAGCCTAACATCCTCAAGAAAGAGCCACTTCTAATAATTTTATATTGAAGGACTTATTTATGTCCTTCAGTATTAAATAAGTGGCATATTAGCCTTACAGTATATACCTTCTGTACTTTCACATTTTCAGAAAAGCTAAATATGTATAAAATATGTTTGTTCTGGTGTTTTTTTTGTTTTTGTGGGTACAATACTTAAAATAACTCTCTATTCTAGTATAATTGCCTTGTTTAAGGTGTTTGGGCAGGGGTGTGGCCAAAACTCCAGACAGACTTTGTGGTCCCAGTGACACATACTGTACATATCAAGAGAAGAGGACTTTTCAGAAGAAAAACAATAGAGATTGTGCAGACATGTCATGATTTTCATACCTGGTAAATACTAAAAGAAACAACATCATGTGCTGTATTTAGAGCCGGTCATACTGGAATCTCTGACATTAAACAATGCCCTCTGCTCGTCTGGACACAAGTCATTGTAGGAATGACGCCCAAGTGCTACAGTGGACCATTAGTCCACATTCTTTCTGAAGGAGACAAAACATTTCCCTGCTGCCATCTATGTGTAATGGAAATACACTACAATTCGTCCATCTAAATGCAGATTCATATATCAGTCATATTGGCCTTAATGTTTCACGGGTTTTATAGGTGTTAATGCAGGGTTTGAAGTTAAAGTTGGCTTGTGCTTAGCAAGGTGGTCTTAGAGACAGTCTGAGAGTCATCGTTTATTTAATCTGATATAGGTGTCTTTTCACTGGTGGAGAAGGTGTTGGAGAAGCATTTGAAGATTTGTAAAAAATCTTACTACGCTTTGAAGCTAAGCCTAAAATATAATTTAGACTACTAAACTATTTAAAATTTAAATACAACTCTGATATTAATTGCAGCCCTAACCCTAAACCCACTCTTTCAGTAATCTTCACAGATCTGTTTTGTATTGCCCCCTCTGCTGGTCAATTTATTTAATTCAAAAAATTCTGAACAGAATTTGTATAGATGAGCATTTTGGCTCATTACATTTTCTTTTACTCAGGCATTGGCAATGTGTGATAAATAGTTAAGCGTTCTGATGTTAGTGGAGTCTTTCTTTAAATGTTTAGTAAGAGCATATTCACACAAATACACAGAGGAAGCAGTGTTTTTTTGCACATCTTTGTTACTTCTATTAAACATAATACAGCTTGACGAGGAGCGATCTAAATGGAAACCTCAGTAAACAAAAGTAAAGACAAGATGCGCAAGTGTTTGCTTTGAGAAATAATATTACTTGTGCTTCAGTCCACTTTTAGCTCACTTCAGGTAGGCCTGACTAAATTTAAATCAGCCAGGAAGCTAGTAGTTAACCACGGTGAGACTCAGTTTTCATGTTGTTGTTTTTTTTTGTTGCCACTCGGGTACCAAGTGCGTTCTCACTGCTGCCGTTCCAGGCCTTCTCCTGTCGTGTGTCCCAGGCGATGAAGAACATGTCACCTTTTTCCACCTTCCACCTCAGCTGGTTTTAATTGCTGTCGCGGCCTCCTTATTCTGTGCACCTACCATTGCGTTGCCCTGGGAACCCTTTTCAGAGTAACATCCCAAGTGTGCCTTCACACCTCCTTCTGTACAGAGCTCTATAACAGGCACACTTCAGCAAATAAGCATATAGGTTTTTATGACTTTTGGGCCCAGGTGGAATACACTGCATGAAGAATAACACATTAAAACCTTTTACTCGGGAGCTACTGTAAAAGTGATATTAAGTCTCATGTTTGATATTATAGAATTTTCTTGGAGCTCTGAATTCTAATGTTCTTCGTTTCTTGAAGAAATACAATCTGCTCGTCTGACTAATTTCTGGCAGTTGTAGGTGGAGGGCAAGCAACTCGAATTCCCACTTCTAATTTGTTTGGTCCTGTAAGAATGTTGTTGATTTTCTCTTCCAGAGACATTTCTTCAGGAATCTGGGCTCGATCATAACATATGCTTTCCTGGGAACTGCAGTGTCCTGTTTTGTGATTGGGTGAGCAGATGTCTCTTTCTTTCAGAGCTTTTTGAGGTAAACCAAGAGCCCTCTAATGTGTAAGGCCTGGCAGAAAAAAAAAACATATCTTATGATGCAGAAAAAAAGTTGCCCTGAAGTCAAGCTTCATTTTACAGGAGAGATGGATATTTGATCCTGGATATTTGAGATAGTTCTGGACATTTGAAAAACAACAGCACTTGTTTTTCAAATTTTCCAGAAATGTCCGTCTCTTTATCAAATATCCACAATTATATTCTAGAATTTTCTCTTTCAAAGAATTCTCATCTCCAGTTATGTCCTGGTATACCCAGAAAATGTAGACAGGTGGAAAAGAGCAGTTCAGGCTCAAACCAGCGATGTCTGGAGTACAGTGCAGAGTGAGCAAACTGGGATCCCCAAAAATGTATTTTTCTAATCTGCTCTTTTATTCTTTATGAGTCCCTGTGCATTTGTACTTTGTTCTTTATCTAAAATTATTTACACTTTAAATATTTAAATATTGCTGTTGTGATTTCTGCCTTTTTTGAGTTTTTCCATTAAGCAAAGTTTAAAAGCACTTCATGTATGAAAACTCAGAATGTTTTCAAATTGCATTGTGCTCTCTGACGATGCAGGATTAATTATCAGTAGGTTCACTATAAATGGTGTTTTAGCTTATTTTATTTTGAAATGTAAAACGTTTTAAAGTATTTCACAGTAAGCACTCAGAGTACATTGTAAGGTTTAATAACTTTGCCACTCTTCCTCTACTCCGCTGGCATGTTTTATGATGAAGAGACCTCTGTTATCGTATTTCTTGCCAACATGAATTTAGATTGCATTTCTTTGTGTTTGGATTATCCAAGCTTTGATATCCGCCGTGATGGGCAAATATTCAAATCCAATAAAACCGCATCATAGATGTCGCAGGCAGAAACATCTGACTGGGAAATGTTCTCTGAGTGTTAAAGGGGGGACCCTATGGAGGTATTGATTATGTTTTATCAAAGGCTGTAGGTAAAAAATGTAGTTTTTCTGGGCCTGACTGGCCATTTACCATGCACCACGGTGCTTAGAAAAAAAGTAGTGGATGAGCTGGTTCTGGAAACTGTCTCCTGCAGGAACCTCATGTACGGCGTGGTGAAGCTCATGCAGGCAGTGGGGCAGCTGACTGACAAGTTTTACTACACCGACTGCCTCTTCTTTGGAGCCATCATCTCGGCTACCGATCCAGGTACTGATCCAGCGAGAGGGGCACGTCTGGGAGGCTGCCAGCAGGTTCACACCGCAGTAGGCCCTCTTCACTTTCATGGCACGAGCGCAGGCTGGTTCCGGGCTGTTCTTTTGCTGGCTATGTTTATGCTGGCTAACAGTCCAGCATACTGAACATTTCTTGAACATTTTTAAGACATAAGAGGAAACGGGGAAAAAGCCAGGACACAGAAGGGGTTATAACAGAGGTTCTCCTTTCAGTAGCAGTAATAATAATATTGTAATTAAAAACTTTATTTTATATAGCACCTTTAAAGGTGGCGTCTCGAAGCGTTTTACAGAACGACAACTACAACAAAGAAATACACAAGACATGCACGATGAGGATACAGAGTTAGAGGAGACAGTAGATGGGGGTGCTGAATACAGTAGGAGCAGAGGGGTAACTATCAGAACCAGTTAAGTAAAGGCTCTTCTAAAGAAGGTTTTGAGTCTGGTTTTGAGTAGGGAAGGTGACGCTCTGATATCCTTGGGGAGAGAGTTCCAGAGCTTTGGGGCATAACAGGAGAAGGCCCTGTCACCCATAGAGTGTAGACGGGCTTGGGGGACACTTAGGAGACCAGAATGAGAAGAGCGAAGGTTGGGAGGTGGGGAGTAGGACGATAGTAGCTCAGACAGGTACTGAAGTGCCAAGCTATGCAGAGCCTTATAGGTGAGCATGAGGATTTTGAAACCTGACCGTAAGCCAGTGCAAGGACTCCAGGATAGAAGTAATGTGATCACTTGTACTAGACCTGGTCAGGATTCTGGCTGCCAAATTGTGGACATACTGGACTTTGTTCAGTGTGGATTTAGAAACTCCAGGAAATGGTTCAGTAAATGGTTCCTTTCAAAATGAAGCCCTGTACACCCTCAGAGAACACTGAAAAAGGAGGTTTAATCTCACACCCTACCTTCCCACTACTCTTAAAAGTAATGCTGTGCTTTAATCGAGAGCTGTGTTTTTTGTCATTGTGTGGGTTTGTCTTTGGTTTTAGTGACTGTCCTGGCCATTTTCAATGAGCTCCATGCGGATGTGGACCTGTATGCCCTCCTGTTTGGGGAGAGTGTCCTGAATGATGCTGTGGCAATTGTGCTTTCATCGTAAGTGACCTCCTGATTTTCATGAGTTCCCTGTGGTCAAAAACTGTTATTGAATGGTCATTTATTTCTCTTGTATGTGATAAAGTACATTAATGATGTGTAAAGGCAGTCGCTCCATAGGCTGATGAATAACAGTATCACGATCAGAAACTGTACAATATAATTTGGGTTTTGACAAGATTATTAAAAGCAGGGCTTACCGCACAAGATATTGATTTTGTGAACTTGATAAAACCCTTTCAAAAATGGCTTCTATTCCTGAAGCCATTTTATAGCAAAACAGTGAGTTATTTCAAGTTCTTTCTGCATTTCTTAAATACTGCATCAGAGTGTTAGGAGCGTGGCAGCTAAGATTTGTAGCTCTGCAGGTCTTCAGCTGGGCCATGGCAGCGATCTGTCTGCTCCCTCTGCTGGTGAAAACACCAAAGAGCAGCTCCAGTGTTCAGATGGAAATTTCCATTGGCCCATTCTCTAGTCTGCATACATTGTTGGTTATCCCCAGAATCTTTTGTACAGTATGTAAAATTTAGGATTCTAAAAAAATTATATATATTTAAAAATAGCTTCAGTTTGATGTGGGGGGAAAAAAATGCATTTTTACAGATAGAATAAAATCAAATTGATGTACAGTACAGTGTCTTTGAAGAGTATTCAGACATTTTCTATGGTGTCCCATTTTGTGAAATTGTTAAATGATATAATGATATGCATTCATTTTTAAAACATATTTATAAATATTGAATTCAAATCCTGGGCATACCCTTAGAAGTCTTCAGTTTGAATGATAAGTTACTGTACAATGTCAGCAATAACTGAACTATGTTGATTGCATTAGTATTCAGACCTGTGAAATCAATACTTGGTGGAAGAACAGCAATTTCAGCCTAAGTCTTTTTAGGTTAGTCCCTACCAGCTGCGCACGTGGGCTTAGGGCAACTGTTGCCAAATCTTCTTGGCAGATTTGCTTAAATTCTGTCAATTTGCTTGATGCAGGTTTGCAGTATCATTTAAATGATCTGTTGGAAACTCCTAGCAGGATTTTAGATGAGGTCTGCCACTCGGCCTAAATGTAAGTGAGGCTTTGTGGAGTGTGTGTGATGTTGCTGATTCGTGGCTGATTTTCTCCCATCTCAGTCATTGAACTCTGTACTTCTTTCAAAGTTTTTGTGGACTCAGAGTTGGCATCCCTCACAGTGCCTCTTCACGCCCAGCTGCCCAGTGTGCAGTGACGGCCTGATCTAGGCAGTGCCCATTTCCTGATGATTAATTGTGCTTTTATACTTTTATGTCTTTGTCCCCTTTTCCTGATCTGTGCTTTCCAGTGTCTTCGTTGCTGTGCGTTTGTTTGAAATTCAGTACTTGGCCACAGAACCTCACAGAGACAGGTGTATTTATTCTGAAGTCATGGAAACCATTATTATTGCACACAGAAGTTACTCGAGGGTGTGGATCATTACCTAAATTACTTCAGATTTGCCACAGCAAAGGGTCTGAATACTTATGCCATCATGTGTTCATGATACCTATTTAATTCTTTTTGGTTTTTGATTGGTATATGTCACTTAGTTATGTATATAACAAATGAATTGCTACTTCAAAATATCATGATTGCAAGCTTTAAAGCAACAAAATGTGAGGACATCACGAGTCTGAATATTTTGGCAAGGTGCTGTAGCAGTGAGCACCTTGCAATGTACTGTATGCACACCGAGATGCACTGTGATTGGAGAAGCTGATCTGTTTTCATGAATTTAGACAAATTTCAATTTTTCACTTCTGGTACTGTGTGGAGTTGGAGAACTTGATTTCATCCGCTTCAGGTTTCAATTAAAGCAGGTGAAGTACTATTGCTAGACACCTCGCCATTCTTTCTGTCTTTAATTTTGACAAAAATGCAGCATCGTATTACTGGGTTAATGCCTGTTCTTGGGTCATGCCTTATGGTTTTGCTGAAACATATCCCTAGTCCATAGTGGTTTGAACTAAACATACAAGGTTTAATTTGAAATGTGAGGCATTTGCAGTACTCTGCGCTGATGCTGTAAACGTGTAGTTTTGCGGCTTCTCTGACTCTGATGCCTGTGCTGTCTCTATCAGGTCTATCATGGCATACCAACCCACTGGAGCCAACACCCACGCTTTTGATGCTGCTGCCTTCTTCAAATCGGTTGGCATTTTCCTCGGTATCTTCAGCGGCTCGTTTGCGATGGGCGCCGTCACCGGAGTGGTCACTGCTCTAATATCTTTTTCTGCTCCTCTGTCTTTCTCCTGCTCCCATGTTTTGGTGATGCTTTAAGCCTGGTACATGAGATGTGAACCGTGAAGGAAGGGGTGCGGGTGGATGGGGAAAGGGTTTTTCTCAATGGATCAACCAATAGGGGAGCTTATCCAGAGGGGTGGGGAGAGGGTCTTCCTACTAGATCAACCAATAAGGGAGCTCATTCAGAGGAGTGGGGAGGGTTTTCCTTCTGGATTAACCAATAGGGGAGCTCATTCAGAGGAGTGGGGAGGGTCTTCCTTCTGGATCAACCAATAGGGGAGCTTATCCAGAGGGTGGTGGAGGGTCTTCCTTCTGGATCAAGCAATAGGGGAGCTCATCTGCCAGAGAGCAGACTGATTCCAGTTACCGGTTTGATTTGTGGGAGTATTATTCATCAACTGTGACCACTGCGGTTGAGTGGGTTTGTCGTGGCTCGTGGTGCTAAAGGCGACCTCCATTGTTTGTTGGGTGTTTGCGAGAGCTTCATTGCTCGTCCAGGTGGTGTGACCTCTGGAAATCCTGGGGGAATGTCTGATGATGAGTGACTAGGGTGTGTTTTGGCGGAAAGCTTGCAGATTCGTCATCGCTCCCTTGTTGGTGGGAGGAACACAGCATTAAAACACAGTTGATTGACAACTGGCGATTCACAATAGTGGGGGAATAAAATAGAAGAAAGACATCAAAGAATTCCAAATGTATAAATAGGTATTTAATTTTCTCAATATTATTTTTTAAAAATAATCTTAAAGTGCTGGCAATTATGAGCTGAAAGGCAGTCAGTTGTATACAGTAGTTTATTATATAAATATACACAAGATGACTTAGTGGCAGCTTATTACTTCATAATGTACACAGAACAAGTTAAAATATAGTCATTCTTTATTTAGTGGGTTCTCTACTCTGTCTGGTCTGGCAAAAAAAAATAGAATTAGTAGCTACATTTTATGTATGGATGCTTTCCTTCATGTGTTTTGTGCTTTTCCGAGTTTCGTGCGTTTTTTAAAAGGCAAAAGAAAGTTTGAAGACGATGGCTACAGTTAAATTCTTAAGTGACTTAATTACTTAGAGCAGTTGCACCCTTTCCATAAGGAGAGAAGCCCTGCTGTGTTCATTTTTTTTTTTGTTTGATCAGAGGTCATTAGATTATTTAGCAGTTTCAGTAAGCGTGTTGAGGTCACCTTAACACTGGTTGTACGTGACCAAGTTCACTAAGCTGCATTGCTTCCCCTTGCTGGAGACGGCGCTCTTCTTCCTCATGTCCTGGAGCACCTTCCTCCTGGCCGAGGCCTGCGGTTTCACAGGTGAGAGAGCCGCCATGCCGAGCGGTGAGCTGTAAAAACACGCACAGCGAACCTTCCTATGCTCTTTGTCGGGTGACATTTCTGTAAATATCTTCTAATTGTTACCGCTTAGCGCACACCTGTGCAGCTCTTGGATGTTGTCTTTGTGTTTGAGTTTTGTTGAGACACGCTGGTTAACTTTTACCTCCCAAAAATATACAGGTTGGGTTTTGATAGGCCTCTTTAAATGATACCTCCCGGGTTTCGATACCTATTTCCAGGGGGAAAGGAGCTGGGTGCCCTACCTTATTAAAGTGAAGAGTGGCGCTGCTTGTCCCATTTTCTGCCAACTGCTTCCAGAAACGTCATTCTGGGGCTCTTTTTATTACCTGAGCACAAACTCAGACAACCTGGGTCACAGACAAAAAAAAAATAAGAACGGGACTTATTGCAAAGTGCGGTGTGTCAGTACTGAATTGGAAATGTCGCAGTCTCAAATTGGGGAAACAGTGTTACAGAAATCCTTTGTCCTCTTCACCCCAAAACTGAACTGAACAGAACTGAAAACAACTTTCTGGGATCGAAAGTAGAATCTATAGGCTGACGATCTGACTTAGAGAGCATAGATATTGAGAAGTCTGAGAAGTAAGACGGGCTTTGATGTATTTTTTTTATCTTATCGATTTCTCATATTTGCAGAGAAGTGTTTTAAGCGATGCTAGTTGTCAACACTGGTGAGAGCCGAACTTGCAAACGTATTATTATTTTTTTTAATTAGTTGCAATCACCTTTAACTGATGGCATGGAAGTAGGATGTTTTAATCCTCCCTCTGGACCCCCAGGTGTGGTGGCGGTTCTGTTCTGTGGGATCACCCAGGCCCATTACACGTACAACAACCTGTCCGCGGAGTCGACGAAAAGAACCAAGCAGGTGAGGCAAGGGCTGGAAAAGTTCTGCTAGATTCTGAGTGACAAAATGAGATGGCTGCACGTCAAGCTCACGACCGTGGAGGAAGCGGCGAAGGGGGATCCAGAACGCGCTGTTTTTGTTCATTAAAAACGCGCTGTGCGGTCGGAAAAGGACTTGTAACGGTGTCCCTGGCAGATGGCTGAGCGCTGAGCCCGGCGGGGGGTGAAATCGGGCTCTCTTTCCAACTGGCAGCAGTCACCTTGCAGTGAACGTGGAGGGACATGTCTGGGATCTCTCCCCTTCAGTCAGGGAGTGCAGCAGAGGCAGGGAAAGTTTGTAGTCGTTTTGTGCCCTAATCTTTGTGGGGAAAAGAGGGAGAGAGACAATATCCCAGCTGCTATCTGGGTGGCAACTGCTCTGCCGAGTCTGGCAAGATCTGGCAAGTAGAGTCCCCTTAACCTGGAGCTTTTCTTATAAAGGTATTACAGACTCTACAAGATGGATGTCCTTTAATGAGTTCAAATGAAAAAGTAGCATGGTGTTGTGAGGGCTACTTAGGGCACACCCAGGATGCAACAACAAAGGTTTAGGGTGTCAGGTACACCTTTTCTGTATCTCACTATTAGGATTTATTTATTTATCATGATTTATTGTCTCCAGACGTTCCCTCTGGACCTCCTCTAGTAATAGAGATGTTGCCAATAGCAATATTCCAGGCAGTATAATTAATTACTAACCTTACAGACATTGATAATGAAGAATAGAGTGTTAGAGTCATGAAAGATGACTGAGAACTTAAATGTGGGAAAGAATCATTGCACAGACCTTTGTAGGTTTGTAATGGAAATTAAAATCTGTCACCCTCCTTGTTTTATGATGTCGTGGGTATTTTAAAGAGTCTTTGTTAAATACTGTTATAGCAGTTCAAAGCTAAATGCTGTGTTTTTCCTCATGCGGCACATTTGGTTGAAAGGTGGATGGAACTCAGACACTGCCTCGGCCTTACTTTCTCTTGCTTTCTTCTACAGCTCTTTGAGGTTCTGCATTTTCTGGCTGAGAATTTTATCTTCTCCTACATGGGTCTGGCTCTCTTCACCTTCCAGAACCACATCTTCAGTCCGATCTTCATCGTTGGAGCTTTCGTATCCTTTTACAGATGTCTTTCAGAAATGTGACAATGAGACCTGCTTTTCTGGTTCATGCCCCCAATAACGGTATCAATTTGTTTATAGAAAAGAAAGCCTCTTTCTTTTTCTTTGGCAAAAACTGAATAAAGATACCTGCTTTTGTAAATGAGATAAGTAGCAGCAGATATGTACTAGAGACATCTGTTAAGGTTGCTGACACCACTTTTTTGCTTGCAGATGAATCAAATACTCCTATTGTGGTTTCTGCACCTGATAAGAGTTTGTTAAACGTGTTACGATATGGATGCAAAAGTACTTTCGTGAGCTTAACTGTGACAAAAATGAGATTATTCTCATAGCATTCCAACATCATCTTTGTGAAAATGGGGATTTGAATGTTGCTGGTGATGGTGCAGATAGAAGTTAGGAACTCTTTTACTTTTGGCCCTGTGCTTTAAGTTGAAGTGACAAGGTTGTGTTTCTCCCGCCTGTGTAACATTGCTCCGGTAAGAACCTTGATCAGCCTATTTGATGCTGAAATATTGCTAGATACCCCAAGGTGGCGATACTTTTCTTTGCAGGGTATTTCCTAAAGTCTTAATTAGGCTTCAGTACTTATGCGTGAGAACAACTACTGCCCTCTGGAACTTTTTCTAGCTCCTGGTGAAAATTCAAGTGGGATTTGAAACTGTGTTGCTCACATGTGAGACACTGAGTAGTGCACCTCTATTTTCTTTTAGGTACCTGATGCATGATTATAGTCCACCCCCTAATCTGAGAAATTGCTGATTCAGCTATTCTTGCCCTGTGGAATTCCAGGCTTTTCACAGTGGTGATAGAGCCTTCTCGAGCATAGCAGTTCCCCAGTCCACTAGGTACTCTGCAGTTATTGATGTTTCCAAATTTCTTTTTGAGAAATATCTATCAACTTTAGCTTTGTATGTTTAGTCTTCCTGGACTAATATGCTCTGCCTTTTCTTGTCTGTTGTGTGCCATTCTGAGTTTCTGGAAAGTGCTCATAAATGCCATTGCTCTGTTTTAAGACATCTATCCCCCTGAAGAAATCTCGCTAAGAGCATACACGTCTGTTACTGTCTTCTCAATGTTTTCTTGGGTTTGACAAGCTTACAAAAGACTGTTTGTCATAGTGGATTAGAGCAGTTCATTTTGTCAGGGATTCTGTTCCAAAACTGTAAATTTGAATTCTTTTGAGTCATATTAGACAGACTTTGATATTTTTTACATGCATTTTATCTTTCTTTGTAAAAATATACTGATGGTAAAAAATGAACGCTATGTCAAAGAAAACAGGAAGTCAGAACTGGAACTAAGTAATCATGAGAAGAGCCTTCCTGTGTTTTTTTTCAATATGCAGTCTGCATCCTGTTTAAAATATCTCATGACAATAATTCAGATAGAATAGCAGCATTGTCTATGTATCACAAAATAGTCAGTTTTCATCAGAATCTACATATCCTTATTTTCTCTTTTAAGACCGTCAGCTTCTCCTCAGCTGTGAAATATAATTTCTCTCAAACTGCACCCTTTTGTACCATTTCATTGACCTTCAATATACAGGTTTTAGGCCTTAACTGAAAACTGCTAAAAACATGCAAAGGAAAAGAGAAGCTTGTAGTCATACTAAACATACTCACATCCAGCTCTTGCTAGTTATAATGAATCAATCATGCTCTGGATTCCTGTGGAAAACTACTGTAGTTTCAGGTACTCCTGAGACAAGCTTGTCCTTGCTGCCATCATAATTCACTGTATTGTGTCCTTAACAGCTTCCTCTTTGGCAGATTGCGATCTTCATAGGAAGAGCCTGCAACATCTACCCTCTCTCCTTCCTTCTCAACCTGGGAAGGAGACACAAGATTGGCGGGAATTTCCAGCACATGATGATGTTTGCAGGTTGGGGAGGCTTCTTACTGTGAAGCCATAGACAGACACCAACCTCTCCCCCTCATAGCTGGCTGTCTAAACTGGTCAAGAGTTTCAGAGCTTCAATACATGGAACCTTTTCTTGTTTTCTCCATAAAGATTAACAAAGATAATGATAAAAAACAATGAGTGTGAGACATCCATCTATTCTAATACGCTGCCTCTACATTGCTTTGCTCTGGTGTCCTTTTGGGCATTTTGGGTACAAGACATATAGAAGATGGCGGCATGGTGACGCAGTGGTTAGCCTTGCGGCGCTGAGGTCCTGGGTTCACTTCCTGACCTGGGGTACTACCTGCGTGGACTTTGTATGTTCTCCCCGTGTTCATGTGGGTTTCCTCTGGGAGCTCCTGTTTCCTGCCACAGTCCAGAGACATGCTGGTACTGTAGGTTACTTGGCTTCTCGGAAAACTGGCCCTGGTGTGAGTGTGTACACGTGTCTGGGTCAGAGTGTGCCCTCTGATGGACTGGTGCCCAGTCCAGGGTGAACCCCTCCTTGTGTCCGTTGCTTACTGGGATAGGCTCCAGCTCCCCTGCAACCCTGAATTGGACAAAGGTGGTTAGAAAATGGATGGATTGATATGATGAAGCCGTGGTACACTTCCGTCAAAGTTAAAAAAAAAAAATCAAAGTGTGAAGAAAAGCTTGATTCCTTGTCTTGTCAGAAGGAAGGCGAGGGAGCGCTTCGAAGGGACTTTGGGCCCTGTGCAGGGAACAGGGCTTTCCGCTTTAGTCCCTAAGCTCCGCAGTTTCGGAGCCGGGACAGGGAGATGGCACGGAGAAACAGAGTGGTAGGGCTTGGAGGGACTCTTTCATTGCGCAAATCCGGCCCCATCATCCACTTGCACCAATTGATAACAGACAATCACCTGATTGAGAAAGTTTTCATTTCATGTTAGTTTGATCATTTGTTAGAATGTGTACTTTCTGTGAGATGTTTTCTTTGAAATGAAGTTTATTTTGATAGAAAACAAAATCTTGGGAAAAAGGCAGAGTTGTCGACGGGGTCGAGCCAGTGGGGGGTCATTCTCTGAGCGCACTTGCACCCAGGCCCTCCCCGCTCAGAAAAACAGCGCCGTCCCGGCTCGGGGTTAAAGAGTGATTTCTCTCGTGCTGCGCCAGGCGTTTCCCCGTCTGACTTCCCATGTTTCTGTTACGCCCAGGCCTGCGAGGAGCCATGGCGTTCGCGCTGGCGATCCGGGACACGGCCACGTACGCCCGTCAGATGATGTTCACGACCACCCTGCTCATCGTCTTCTTCACGGTCTGGGTGTTCGGGGGGGGCACCACCCCCATGTTGTCATGGCTACACATAAGGTCAGTATGGTGGGGGGGGGGCAATGATGTTTTCATTTTTTAGAACCAGTTTCTGTTTCTTTTTTTTTCCTCAAAGCATGTGGTAATAGCTCCCTCTCCAATATCTGTGCCTTAGAGTGAAAACATTGTTGAAATTTGTGTCCCGATCGAAGTACAGAGTGAGTGTATGATAGTAAGTTGGCACAGAGCTAGAAGCAGCAAGGGCTGTTCTTCAGTGGGCTATTTTTAAATGCATTTGAGAGATTATTACTTCCCATTTTTGCTCTGTGAACACAGATTTTGGAAACTGCTGTTATAGCCAAGTGTGGTATTTTTTAAGAAGGAAGTAACATACAGTAACAGTTTCTCTCAAAGCTTCTAAGCATTGAGAAGAGCAGCAGAATGTTTTGTTTTCGGGTCATTATTTTTGTGCAGTGTTTCATGTGCAGTGTTTTTGGGGGGGCTTTAGTAAGAAGGTGAGCAGAAATTATAATTACATTACATATGCGTATGATCAGTCAACCCACATTTTTCAGTGTGACAGGATTCTGTGGTATTGAACCTGTTACATACATACATACTTGAAATCTAAACATCTCGTCATAAGACTCACAGAGCTGTAAGTAAGTCTGTACTGTCTTTATACAAATCTTCGTGTGCTTTATGGATAAGCTTTAGATGAGTGAAGGTGAGTTACAGAAGTTGTCCAGTAGGTGGTGAAAGATTGCCGCTTACGATTTTGGTTGGGTTGAAGTTTTTTTTTTCCCCCTGATGACATTAAGCAGAGGAATGGAAGCCATCTATGATCTCTTTTGCACGAGACTGGACTTCCTTTACAAAGGGGATTTCAGAAATGATGCAAATACAACAGCTGGTAGAAACTACGTTTTAGTGTCTGAGTAATATCACTGTGCCAACAAGCTGTTGCAGTGCCACTGGGGTTACAGAGAGAAAAGCTGCTCTCTGAGTATTCAGAGCCCTTGTGGCAAACAACACCACTGACCGCTTTTGATCCAGATGGCAACTGGAACTGGAAGAAATGGTCAAAAACCATCTCAGTGCCAACAATCTCACCTTCTCCTTGTGGCACAGTCTTTTAGAAGTGTATGTTTTGCCAAAATGAATGACGACAAGTTCTCAGAATGAACATCTCGTACATTTTCGTCATTGATTGCAGAAGCCGGTCTGGGTCATACGTGTGCCTTGAATTGAATGCCGAGAGAAAATCTATTTTGGCGAGCTCTCACATCTGTGGACAAACTCTTCCCTTCTCCTATGATTCCTGACTTTTTTTTTCCTCCAGAATAATAGAACCAACAGCTGCTATCTGTAATTTCCTGTGATCATTTTCTTGTTTTTTTTTAACAAACGCAATGCTCCAGATCCTCACTGGTTTCCAGTTATCTGCTTTGTTTTCAGCCTTCTTATACTGTATTTGTTCTTTTACAGGAGATGTTCTCACATTAAAATTAATGTGAGGGAATACTGTATGAAGTTAGTAGTCTAGGATTTTTTGGGGAGTTTCAGGTTGTTCTATTACTTGACCTGGAATCTGTCACCTATGAATAGTTTTATAGTTTTAGGCTGTTTCACAATGAGAGCTATGCCAGCATTGGTTTTGACAACTCTGGAATATGAGATTCAGTTCAGAGATACATTTTGTTCTATAACATAGTGAAATGTAGAAGAAAACTCTAGAAATATAAGTAAATATTAGTGCTTAAATGAAACAAACATTAAAAACTAAAAATTACCACAGCGTTGTTTCCATTCACCACAGTACAACACCTCAGGCAGTTTTTGCTCTCAGTTCCTTTTGCATTTGAATATTATTTCATCAGGACTGGTAGTGACTGCAGTAGCCAGGCTGCTCTCCCAAAACTCACACACGACTTCAGAGAATGCCCTTTTATTTTTATTGTTTCGTCTGCAAGAGCCAGCATAAAAGCAGGATGAACTCAGGGTGTTGGAGAGAGACTTGAATAAAATGCAAAGTCAGGAAGCATGGTGTTATGTACAGGCAGTACAAATTTTGGAGGTTTTGTGCAAGGAGGAATGTCCAGTACACTTGAGTGCAAGCATTTTCTGTTGTAACCGTTTTTTTTTAAAAATGCATTTCCAAACATTACGATTCTAAAAATGGAAGAGTTCAAGTTTTTGTATCAGCCTGCTGAATTTGCAGCATGGGGTTGATGGACTCGCAATGAGAAAAACACATCCTGGTGGTGCACAAGGCAAAGGAAAGGGTTGTCACTAGCTGAGTGGTTGACTTATTTGCTTTCCACACTCACACTTTGTTTATGGTAACCATAAAAGATTAGCCTTTCCAGGGAACTTTGGAAGCCAGAATATGAGCAGAGATAATTTATTTCGGCCTGGGGAAGCAGGGTGCACGTCCGCCGAGCCAGCATCACCAGCACTGGGAGGGTGTTCTCCAGTGCTGGCAGAGTTCTGCAGCGTCTCATCTGCAGGGTTGGAGCCAGTGGCTGCATTCATACAGGGCGACGTCCGCTTCAGTGCAGGGGAAGAAAAATAGCTTCCATTTCAAATACCACAAGCACAAGTAATACTGCATACGGACTCTGGTTTCCTTCCTATTTTATGATGCACATTTTTTACAAGTTAACTCATACTGTACATCAAAATGAAATTGTGGTGCTATGCAGTTGTAAAAAAATAAAGGCAGGCTCTATTTCTTTAAAGTTGGTGCATCTAGCTGCTCTATTTTTCTGACTAAATGCATCTATAATATTACCTTTTTTGGACAAGATGACCAAACCAAACGTGTCTGCTGCAGAATAATAATTTCAGCAGGTGACTTTATTGCCACAGTCTCTGGAGACTGAGCCTCTTTGCAGTAGATTTCAAGTCTTCTGTCATCCAGAAATATCGTTTTAAATCACATTGTCATCCAAAAGCATTTGGAATCCTGAGTAAGCCAAATGGAAATTTCATTTGTTTCAATTTAAAGGAGTTGCTACTCTTTTAATACTCTCCCTTCTTAATCCTTAATCACCAACTGCAACCATGCATTTGTCCGTGTCAGTTTCAACTTAACAGTTTACAGGACAGTTAATCTGATTTATCAGTGACTGTGGCCTTCATGAGTACAGGAAACAAGCTCAAACTGACAGAAATTCTCCAGAAACAGAGACTTAGACCTGAGCTGTAAGAGGGAAACAGTGCAATAGCAAATTGTTCTATAGGTTTCCAGAGTACATACTGGATCTGAGATGGACATGTTTGACATTTAAATTGGTAAATGTTAACAATTTCAAACAGTTTGCTGTATTATTTCAATAAATTAAATATTTGTATACAGTTCATAGTTTTTGTCTCAAGGAAAGTATGCAAGTATAAATTTGTGGAAAGTAAATTTAATTTGACAATATGTATTATTAAATCTATAAATCTTTGAATTCAGGGCAATAAGGCTTTTAATTACTAATTTGTAAAGTTGCACATTTGGATATCGTTTGAAGTATGTAAATTCCTTTGAATATTTTCACATAATATTTATACAGAAGATAATTGGAATGTGTTACATGAACATATGAATCTTGTGAAAAATGTATAATGTTTCAACTCATTGAAACTGGTGTTTTGATCCAGATCTGGTATTTACTGGTTGGCTTGGAACTAATGGAAATTGGGCAGATATATTGTTGTTAGGAACAAGTTAAAGGTTTATTCCATGCTAAAAAGAGAAGAAAGGAAACACGACGTTTAGGCTGTGGAGCCTTCTTCAGGCGTGAGGGTGTGTTCGCTCACACCTGAAGAAGGCTCCACAACCAAAACATTGTGTTTTCTTTCTTCTCTTTCCAGCATGGAATAAACCTTTACTTGTTCCTTTGCGGCCTACGCATGCTGTCGCAGCTGCCTACTTGAACTGTATTGTTGTTAGGCTTTGTATGTAGTATACATACACAATATATTGCTTGTGTTCTTATAGGCTTGCCCAGGACTGTTTAATATTGAGATTGGAGATCTTCAGGTTGCTGCCGTAAGTAGTGTTGGCGGACTAGTAGGTGACACTCTTCCCTCTGGACCAGAATTTCCCAACCAGTGGCCCAGCATAGTGAGAGGTGCTATCGTTCAGATGAGATAACCTGAGCACTGCTGTGTCATTAAGATCCCATGGCACTGTGCCTAAGAGGTTTAACCAGGGTATCCAGGCTCAAGTCCACTTCAGGCTTGCTTAATCTGGCCTATGGAAATTTCCCCTTTAATTTAAGTGGTTGAAGAAATCAGTCACTTATGTCGTTGTCTGGTCTGTAGCGGGGTTGTTGGTGCAGAATGCAGTGGTTGCTGTGCGGCACCATTGCTATCATTGGCCGAATCACTGGTAACAATAAGACGGCCTACAGGGATGAGGTCAGGAGCCTGGTGGAGTGGTGCCTTGACAATGATCTCTTCCTCAACATCAGCAAAACCAAAGAGCTGGTTGTCAATTTCATAAAGCAGGGTGGGGACCACACCCCTATCCACATCAATAGGGTGGCTGTAGAGATGGTTAGCAGCTTCAGGTTCCTGGAAACCTTCATTACTAATGATTTAAAGTGGTCGCAGCATGTAACTGGAGCTACAATGAAGGCTCAACAGCACCTTTACTTCCTCAGACATTTGAAAAATAAACAGGTCTATCTTTAAATATTCTATTTAAAGATAAATTTGAAAGCTATTGAAAGTGTGCTCACGTGTGGTATACCAGTGTTGGGCAGCAGCTTGTTGTCTGATTGAAAGGCATTACAGGGGGATATGAGATTAGCCCTGTCCGTTATTGGAGTACAGCTCTCCTCTATTGTGGGCATTCTGACTTTTGTTTAAGATGAGTGTTATTAACTTTGTTGCTGCTGCTGATGTTCTTCTGTGTTTAAGTTGGCGTTTCCTTAATGTCTCTGTTTTGGAGCATGCATGCAAATAAACATTTGATTGCATTTGTGCATATGACAAATAAACTGAACTCTGTGATGAAGTGGGTTCACCTCTTGGCACTGAAAAGTACATTAGTCTTAGAAGACTAATCCCAAACCTGGGAAATTCACTTGGTAATATTGCTTCACAATCTTCACCAATAAAAAAAGACACACGTATACAAGTACACAAAATACAATAAAATACAACATAAAATACTACAAGATACATCATACACCAGTGCAGTGATTGAGTACTTTTTAACAAGGTACATTTAACAATGTACATTTAATCAATTGTGCAATTGTAGATGCCAATAAAAATTGGCATGCTCATTTGACAGTGTTTGCAAATAGTCAGTATGACACAAACGTTATTTTAAAGGCTTAGGGTCCTCAGGGTCAGGGTATTTGACTAAATACCTGCAGCACTAGACTATTCTGAGTGTGTTTTTACATGTGGAAGTAGGAGGGGAGGGACAGTATTCTGTATGTCTCACCATCAGACTTGATCATTACATGAAGGGTGTGGCGGGACAACGAATGTCTGTTATTTCATTTGCAGGGGTGTGGTTCAAAAGCTCTTGTCCTTGAAGAGGCAGATCTAACTCATCATTTCTTCCTTTTATCTCTTTTTCTCCCCCTGTGTAAATGACTTCTTTAGAGTTGTGGGTCATGTTGAAAGTCATGTTTTTCAGTTTCACTGCAGCCTAAACCCACTGGAAGACAATGAGGTATATCAGTGTCCTGTGTCTAAAATGAAATTTTGATCTCTTTAAATCACTCTGTTCATTTTCCTTTTTATTTTTTAGTTAAAACCATGCTATGTCCTGTAATTGTAACTTTATGGTATTTAAAAGTACCCGAGAGATTACACTGAATGTGACTACTAAACGTACCTTTCTGTGCTGTGCCAGAGTTGGGGAATATGTGTCGTCCTGTGAAGAGGAGTCCGGTAGGCCATGGCAGTATTTAAGGTGAAACATCGGGATGCTTTAAGCGGTTTTCCACTGAGATTTCGCACTTGACGTCTGTGGGAGAAGGTTGTCTATCAGTCCAAAAATCACAATGTTTCCCCCTTAGCTGCTTCACCAGCCAAAGCTTTGGGATTGTTACCTGTTCTGTGGGGATTGAACCCTGATAAGATTGCATTGGTCTACTGTTTACAGCAACAAATTGGGTGGAAAAAAGGCTTCACTAAATTAAAATTGGCTTTCGGAACGTGTCCTCCACTTTTTTCATACTGTTGTTAATAATTAAAAAATAATCTCAATCAAATTTTTGACAGGAAATGCCAAAAAGTCTTGAAAGGCTTTTGTATTAATCATGAGACTTTACTTAGTCTTTTGAAGGTTCTCTTGAGTCTTTTTGCAAAGGTTCTTTGAAATTAACTAACCTTTTGCACTGAAAATTAGCTTTTGTGAACATAATTCTTCATTGATCTCATCTATCTCAAGTTTTCATGCTTCTGTGTCACTGTCATTTCGAATAGGCACTTTTGATTTGTCCCGTACCTATCGAGCTGCACAGTGATTCAAATGGATCTGAAGGTGCAGGCATCTTTTTAAACATTAACTGAACCTTTCCTTTGTCAATGGCCATTTTCAGCTTCTTATCAGGGAAGATGCATTAACATGATTATGGAAAGTGGGGCTCAGTTTCACCTGTCTGCTTTTGTCTTTTTTCCAGAATCTTATTTCTCACAGCATGCTTGTGCCTCTTGTTCTTCTAACACTCTCATATCAGCTGGTTTTGTGCTTTTTCTTGTCTTGTACTTATAGCTCAAAAGCAACAAGGATTTTATCTTCATTTGCCTTACATGTCCCAGCTGTCTTAGAGAATATGCTTGCCATTCTGATTTACAGGTGGACTGCTAAGCACTAAACATATGCTCCTAGTTTTATTGACTTAACATTCCACAGCTGAAGTGTTTACTGGATAAGCTTTACTGATGACATGTCTTTCAATTTAAGCTCTGTAGTGATTTCGTCCTTAGCTCTTCACAGATCACAATTCAGAATGTTTCAGCTTTGAAATGAATCTGCTTACTATGAGACTGTGGACAGATGATCAGGTCCTGGTAATGAAATAAGTGTTTCATCAGCATCAGCAGCAGTGTACACTATGTATTTTGTCATAAAACCATTCCTCTCAAACCTTGGGTCACTTTTTATGACATTCAAAGACATTTGATGTTCCTGAGATTGGAAGATCTAGACTTTGTACAGCAAGCCCCATGTGGTCAGCTTAAGTCTGGTTCACACCCTAACCTGGGGTGAAGATCAAAATGCAATTCTGCTCTTTTAGTTAAAGCACTCTTACAATTATAAAATAATCCTTTAGCTTCATTGTTTAAGCAATCTAGCATTTTTTTGTTTTCAGGCAGTGGGAATAGCAGTAAAAAACCTGGAAGGAAACAAAATACAATTAGTACATTGGCCAGGGTTACTGATGGTCCTCCAGTGCACGCAGCTTTTTTTCTAACACGCTTTCTTTTTTAAAATTCGGAAGCCCCAGTGATCCCTCCCAATTTGGAATTGATCATGAATTGCAAAACCTGCCTTTACTTCTGGGGTCAAAGGAGGAATGAGGATCACACACAGTTGCCTTGGAATCGTGCCCTACCTTGGAATTGTGCAGTAGCCACCTACCGCTTCCTAATTCTCAGTTCTCCCTAACGGCACTGCAAACGCAGCAGGCGCCGGGCACGACATGCAGTGGCGTATGCTGTAAGTCCTGGGGCGGGTGCAAGCCCGTTCTGACACAGCAGGCGCAACTGACAGTGACACAGCCCAGACGCGGCCTAGCGCAGCCACAGACTTGATCCTGCGCTCCAGACCTGAACTATCGCTCCTGGCTCCGTGAGCTCTTGTTGAGCCATGAAGTAACAGCCACATGATATGTTCAGGCATGGCAAACCTCAGACCAGACTTGGCTTTGCTTCAGCACTGCTGTATTCCGGTTTAAATCTGGTGTGTGTGTGTGTTTTCTTAAAGCAAAAGGTATTTTTTTGCCCTTTTTTTTTTACCACCCCATGCTTTGGCATGCTTGGCCCCTTCGTTTTGTTTTTTCTCTTGACTGAAAACGGCTTCCGCACCCCCACGGTTTTTCCTTCACCATCCTCTTCTCTTGCAGTAGTGGGCAGCCTCCCCTGCGGCGTTTCTCTGGCCAGGGGGAGAGTTGCAGGAGTGGGTGTCTGGCTGCCCGTGTCTGTTGCTGCTGCTGCCTCGCCTGCCCCGCGCTCAGTGAAAGCTGCCGCAGCCTCTCCGCCCTGCAGGCCCGAGCCGGGGCAGCACGCCGGACCTCTCTCACTGTCCCTTCCTTCCTTGTCTTCACAGGGTTGGCGTGGATCCGGACCAGGATCCTCAGCCCTGCAGCGACAGCTTCCAAGTGCTTCAAGGAGTAAGTCTGCCCACGTTTTCATAGGCACTGTCCGGCACTTACTGTGCCCTCTGGAAAAAAGAAACCAAGTCAGTCTCCACCTCGCATTGTTCTGTGCTGAGGTTAAAACATGTACTGCCACCTCATGCATGCAAATCTCATATAATAATAATAATAATAATTGCTTAAACTTATATAGCGCTTTTCTGGACACTCCACTCAAAGTGCTTTACAGGTAATGGGGTCTCCCCTCCACCACCACCAATGTGCAGTATCCACCTGGATGATGCGACGGCAGCCATAGTGCGCCAGAACGCTCACCACACATCAGCTATTAGTGGGAAGGAGAGCAGAGAGTAATGAAGCCAATTCATAGATGGGGATTATTAGGAGGCCATGATTGGTAAGAGCCAATGGGAAATTTGGCCAGGACACCGGGGTTACACCCCTACTCTTTTCGAGAAACACCCTGGGATTTTTAATGACCACAGAGAGTCAGGACCTCGGTTTTATGTATCATCCGAAGGACGGCACCTGTTTACAGTATAGTGTCCCCATCACTATACTGGGGCATTAGGACCCACGTGGACCACAGGGTGAGCGCCCCCTGCTGGCCCCACTAACACCTCTTCCAGCAGCAACCTTAGTTTTTCCCAGGAGGTCTCCCATCCAGGTACTAACCAGGCTCACACCTGCTTAGCTTCAGTGGGTTGCCAGTTGTGAGTTGCAGGGTGATATGGCTGCTGGTAATATATATTTTTAAATGTTGTCAGTTTTAAGGGTTGTACAGTATCGTGTTGCACTTCATTATTTACTTTTGCTCTCCCTTTTTCTGAGCTCTTTTCAGCTGTACTGTGTTTATGTAGGAACGAATTTACCAGCCCTCCATATTATTTTTCCAATTTGGGATATTTAGTTCAAATTTTCCCCTCACCACAACCTTCTACAAGTTAACCATTCAAAGATTTTGGATGAATCAATGCAGAATGAGCTCCTGTCTTACAACAGGGCTTATTAGCAGATAAGCATAAATCAAATTCAAATTACATGACTAGTGTATGTTGCCAAAACTTATACAGTCAATACAACACTACTTACAAACACATCATAGGACATTTTCGTGCAGCATACAATACATTAATTAGAGACCAGCTCATTATTCCTCAGGCTGTGACTGGAGATCATGTACTGGGCTGCCAGCTCAAGGAGTTTCCCTCCTTCCCTCTCCCAGTAGGATTGGGAGCCCAATCAGTCAAGACCACAGCCGGGATCTTTGCCTACTAAGTAAATATCACAGAAGGGAGACTGATCCCAATTTGGTTTTCCCCTCTTGGTTTGTGAAAATGCTTTGCAATGGTTCTCTTCTTAGGTGTTTAGCCCCAGCTGTTCTCAAATCAAATCAAGTCCTTGGTTTGCTGCAACACTTGTTACTTCATTCACATGCACGTTCACCAAGTACTTTCGGTGTCACAAGCGGTTGAATACAGTGTTTTAGAAATGACTAATGACTGATCTTTAGGCTTCTCTTTATTTACTTTTCTCCTCTACTGAAAAAAAAAAATAGAAATGAATGTTTTGACTAAATGTCTTGGTAAAAAAAAAACAAGTACTCAATCAGGTCATGCCTCACCGGCAGGTGTGAAATCAATTTAGGGACTGTACAGCTCGGTTTCGGTTTACCAATCCCAGCCTCGTCTCACTACCTTCTCCAAAAGAGGTGCTGCTACCTTTTTGCATTGTTGCTGCTGTCTTAAAATCAGATAAACGTTGCTCTGCAAAAGTGAAAATTTATGCATGAACCATTTTGGCATGTGACATTCTGTTTAAAGATGGGGGGGGAAAAAGGTACCACATTCAATCGCTTTGTATGTGATTCAAAATATCTGAAAACCAAAGGCTTCATCTCCGAAATATCTGCAGATTTCCGTACACATGTAACGCATAACTTGATTTTGCTTGCTTAAACAAGGGGAAAATTCATTTGTTTTAACTCCCACATTTACTTCAAACAGCTCGCATCACACCAGAAACCTCCGGTGGCCCATTCTGTATGACTGGCCTCTGCTACAGTACCTTTGGTGTTCTGTATTTCTGTAGTCTTCCATGGCTTTATTTGCACTCTATTGCTTTTGTTAAGGGACAAGCCTCAGAATAATGGAAGTCTAAAACCTTTCTCATCTCGTATTCGTTGACCTTGTTCCTTCTGTTTCTGGCCATTCAGACAATGTGCCCGTGTGTGAAATAGATTTCATTTCATGTCTTTAAAGGATGGGACCCAGCCAGAAGGTGGGAGCAAAACGAAACAGGAGAGTGCCTGGCTCTTCAGACTGTGGTACAGCTTTGATCACAAGTATCCTTTGTCCGTTGTCTACACACTGCGCACAGAATACCGCATGATTGAAAAAATAATTTATCTGCTGTTATCACTCTTATTCAAAGCAGTTTTTTTTTTCCAAGAGCTTTACTTTTCTCTCCCTGACCGTAACTTGTATACAACAACCATGGCAGATGGAGGCACATTCGTTGCCTTTTGATTTATTTTTTTTAATTCGTTTCTCTAATGTGCTTTTCTGGTCGGTGTGTTGGTCATTATACAGGAGCCGTCTGTGGCACAGTCGTGGGTATTATTCATAATACTGACTGTCAGGGCAGTACAGTGGTTAGCGTTGCGGCCTCAAAACCTCGGGGTTAGATCCCTGCCTCAGACATCTGTCTGTGTGCATGTCTGTTTCTGTGAGCTTTCGCTCTGAGCTTCGGTTTCTCTCTGTGGCTCTGTCTGGGGGAGAGTTGTCAAGTGCTTTCAGTCCTGCTTTGTTCCTTGTGCTTATAGAAAAAACAGTGACAATAAACACAATGAACACAAGGATAAGTAGCTTTCTGGCAGTAAATGGATGGATAGCACTGATTCAGCACAGCCCGCAAGACCCTTTCTTGCAGGGAATCGAGTTGGAAAGGAAAAGCCTGCAAAACAATTGAGGAAACGCATAAGACTGTACCATATACATCAACTATTAGACCGTAAAAACTGCTTTGAAAGGCATTACAATAACAGAAGCAATAACAGGCACCCTCTTGCATAGTTTTATTTTTTGCTATAGGAGGTTCTTGCGTGACATTGGTGATTCTTGGGAATTGCTTCTGTTCTTGCAAAATGCAGTCATGGTCTCAGGTAATGGATGAAAATCATGAGACTGTGCTCTTCAGAGCTGGGTAAGATCAAGTCATGGGTTCCCAAAGGAAGGCTACAAGCACTATGAAGTGAATGATGATGATGAACAGGGGGGAATTTGGAAGAAATTATACCTGCTTGCAGACAATTCAGAAATTTTCTAGAGTCGTTATGTGCACACAGCGTGCACTGTTTAACCATTTCTTATAGGAGTCGGTTAACTGTCAGGATGTTAGAAAAAAGATTTTGCAAGACGTACACAGAACATGCTGGTCACCTACTGAGCTTTAACACCAACAAGTAAAGCATGAAGTAGTGAGCTGGTCTTTGATCACCAAGCGCTCATACTTCCTGGCAAAGTGTTTTTGCACGTCTCAGATACAGGCCCCTTTGCACAGGAAGTCCTATGTTTCTTTATTGGTGTGTCAGGCATAAGACAGGACGGATGTTTGCTTTGAGCTCTCTCTCCGCCTTTGCTGCCCACATCAGAAGCGCTGAAATTGAAACACTTGCTTCTGACTCCTCTAGTCCCTCCTACATATTTGTGAAAGCTTTCCATCTTGCATAAAGTGGTTTCAGACACGAGGCCCTTGTTAGACTGGAACTAGGAGCAAGAATGTCCACATGTGGCCACAGAAAGTTCAGATGTGCGCTGTTGAGCAGACAAATCTGTTTTCTGTGTCTCTCACACAGTTATCATTTTGCTTTTATACCCATAAGGAAGTTAAGGAGTAATTATGTTTGTAAAAGCTAGGTTTGAGCTCTTCCTCACTCTTCCTCTGTGTTGGTCGGATTCTACTTCCAGAATCTGATGTCTCCAAAGAATTCCCCTCGTTTCCCCCTGCTTCCCCATCACACTCTTGCCAGAGTTCAGCTAGAATTCTGCATCATTTGTAATTCCACCTTTGGTAAAGTGTGAATAAAAAGCCGTCCCATTTCTGAAAATTCACAGAAATCCAATCCTCCTGATTTAGTGGGAATCGTATTCTTCCCCTGGTGGCTAATTTAAAAATTAAACGGTGGTTTTGCGTTCTGTATAATTTTACCTCTCTTGAATTTGTTCTACAAATTCAGGCAGTAAACAAGTAGTTTAAAAGTAGCACGTGATACTCACGTAGAAATGGGTCACGACTTTTTAGACTTGTCTGATGTTTTAAAAGTTAAGTGATGGTCTATTGACAAAGTAAGGGGAGATAACTGTAGGAACAGACTTCCTTTTACATGACCCTCTCTAATGTGTAAAAACTTTCCTTACAGTAACCAAATCAGTTTAGGAACTCAGTGGTTCCCAGTCATGGTCAAAGGAAATGAAACTAAGGGCTATGTGTAATAAAACATCTGAGCCAGCAAACACATCAGTTACAGTCACCAGTTAACATTTGCCAGCAGACACACATGGAACTTCAGCACCAGGACTGAGAACCACGTTTTAGGGGGAAATAAATTAAAACAGCACACAGTGCTTTTTTTTTGGGTGTTCAAAGCGCCTGTTTTATATTTCAAAACAGAAGCACATCTGAAGGGATGAAAGTGATGTGTTGATGTTGCTCTTGGTTTGCAGTAGACATAGCCTCCTGTTATTTCTTTGTTCTTGTTTTGTGTGTGTGTTTTTTTTTCAGTTTTGACACCATGAATTACAGTGTTATAGTAATAGTAATCCTTTACTGTGGCCCACGCTGTTCCTGTGACAATCTGGTCCACCATAGGTCAGAAGGAGGTCTCCTCGACAGAACCAAAGCTAATTTTCAACCCGCCTCCCTTCCACCTCAGTATTTAGCGAAAAACAGTAGCACACTTATTTGTATTTCCTGTTTATTTTTTGCAGAACAGAATATTTTCATGACTCATGACATCTACTGGCTTCTGTCGTCCTAGGTTATTACACATCTAGGAAAGGGAAAGGGCTTGTGTTTGTCAAACACATTTTGGCGTAGGCAGACATCCAGCTTTTAACAGTTGATTTCAGGGAGGGGGGTCATCCCTCCTGTGAAAACATGCAGACCAGGGGTCCCCCTTGAAAAAAATCGCAGCTATATAATTAAATGATTCGCTGATAGATACTATAATATATATGCAATACACTAGAAATACTGTTACTCACCACTCCAGTTGAATAATCTCGCTGTCTTGCAAGCTTGCGTTGTACAGAGATGCGGCGTGTTCAGCAGATTTGAGCACACTCTCAGAATGCTCATATTATAGAATTAAATCATTCGCTGATGATGTTTTTTTGGATCGGGGGTGTTGCCAACGGAAAAATGTGGGAGCAGGGGGCGATTTCCAGGAGGTTATGGATCACTTGTGGGAGTCAGGGAGGAGACGCTGACTCCCAGAACGTCCGGGAGACTTGGGATGTCTGTGTAGGAAGCCCGGGGGAGAGCAGGGACTTCTGGCATTAGAAGAAGGAATGTGTGATTAGGAACTGGCTTTACACACAAAATGTTCTCGTAAACGTTCTCTGAGCTGTGCGTGTTGTGGTGCTTAGGAGCCAATTTTGTTGGCTGTGCTATCTTGGTCTGCTGTCTGGCCTTTCTCTGGTCACTGACAGTGGGAATCTCTGTACATTCCAGGATCTAGAAGGTTCTATGGGAAGCAGTGTCAGGGGGTGGTTAGAGCTCTGAAGTCTTAACTGGAAGTCTGTGGGTTAAAAATCCCATTCCCAGCACTGTTGTTGCACTCTCAAGCAAGGAATGTCTCAGATTGCCCCAGCTGCAAAAATGGGTACAAATGTATTTTGCTTTGGATAAGAGTCAATCAGATTTTAAAAAAAAATCTGCTTTGGCTCTGTAAAAAGAACCAGTTGAGCTTCTTCCAAGGAATACCAAATCCCAAATCAGGTAAAAATTCCTTTTCCAGCTACACAGGAACAGAGCAGGGTTTGTTCCGTCTGTATGTTAAACCCTTTGCCTGCTGAAGTTGATCAGGGAAGCTCTTCTTAATGCTTTAGCTTTTAGTTTATTGCTCCTCATTGATTTTGCTCGGCATTATGTATGCATTAGATACGTTTTTTAGGGACCGGTCTTAAAATTCCTTATATCCTGAACTTAAATTGAAAATATCTGAACAGCTGAGATTAATATTCCTGTTTAACAATATTCCTGTTTATAAACTGAGTTGGAAATAAGAGCTCTTCTGACATTGAAAACCACTCAGCTCAATTGCTCCTGCACACTTCAGTTTGTAGGCCTGCGTGCACTTGCATTATACAGTACACTCAATCGCAAGCTTCAAAAGGTTAATATTAATTCAGATGGTTTAAATTAGAGCAATCTAAAAACAGGGCATTTTAGAACCAGAAAGTGAACACTGCTCTTCTTTTATTATAGCCATTGAAGTAATGTGCTGTGAATTACATTTGCTCACAGATATATTGACTCTCTAAGTGCTTGCTCCCTTATGAATCACTAAGTGCAAGTAATGATGTAGATGTGATTTATACCAAGCAGGTCTTTCCTAAAGCTTTTTGTATGTAGTTGTGCCAGCATGGAACAAAGCCATAGGCACCCTACAGTATGTAAATATTTGAACGTCTTCAACCAGTGTCTGAGCTTTAAAAGGTTTTTTTCAGCTGACCTTTTTCCTGTTGCCTTGTGGGGTCCCAATGCTGTTAATGTTGTCCTTTTTTTATTCTCTTCCTGATGTTCCTTTCACTGCTGTGAAGGCGAGAGGGGGCGATGAACCAGGTTCCGGTTAAGATAGCTTCTGCTGCATTTTCAGGGTCAAAAGTGTTTCTTTCCAGGAAAATGTAAAACATTCTGAAGGCCCTGAGAGTTCTCATTAGGCTGGGAAAGGAACATCCCAAAAGACACATGTTGTAATATCACTGCATACATTTCCACCAGCAGAGCAGATGCAACACTCTTAACTTGATTGTTATCTGTTCTAAACTGATCAAGGTGGGTAGCTGCGTCAGCATGCGTAGGCTGCAAAGGAACAAGTAATAGGTTTATTCCATGCTGAAAAAAAGAAGAAGAAAGAAAACACAACGTTTCGGCCGTGGAGCCTTCTTCAGGTGTGTCACAAACTTCTTCTTCTTCTTCTTTTTTTCAGCATGGAATAAACCTATTACGTGATCTAAAGTGAGCATAGCTATCATCTCTAACCTCTGGTCTAGAGAAAAGGCTTAAATCCTATGGCTTTACTATATATGTGCTTTTCATAATTATTTTCATATCCATTGCTTCTGCTTTAAAACGTAGGCGAAAGACTTTGAAGTGCTTGAAGATACTGTACTTTCACTTTCAGGTTCTGTCACCTTCAAATGCTAGGAAAGGAGTGCTGAGAACAGGATGTAGCATAGCTGATGACTGCACGCTTCCGAACTGGCTTACATGACGAAAGAGCTGCGGTTCCCATTAACAACACAACATGCTGCTCGCCTGAAATGCAGTCCCTTTGAAGTTGCTAGAATTGATTGATGGAATTAAAGACAGCTCAGCATGGCAGAATTGCAGTTTGAAAATACTAATAACACTTCAACCTCTGAGTTTACTCCTTGACAGTAGAAACACTTCAGTTACTTGAAGCCTATCCTGACGCACAGTGGGCCTCCTCTCACCTCCACTCTACCTGGCTGCTGTGGGCCCCTGGCTCGATGCCTGACCAGTCCACAGGCCTATGATGTGAGTATCAAAGCCAAGGATGAATTAACAGCCTGGTACAGAAATAGCCAACGCCAATTTGTTTTTGTGTGTGTTTCTGAGGTAATGATTTTCGTCTTCCCTTCAATGGCGGTTCATTTAGAAGGCCTCTTCTTTTAACAGAGCACTCTCTATCATCATCTTATCCAGTCTTGCTTGTTTACTGTTCCTTCCTCATTTGGCTACTGTGTAACTCTCAGGGCTTCACCGCAGCCACAAGCTGCTGTTTCTTCAGATAAACAATTAGTACAAGACGGAGTCTGTGGCGCTACACCCATGCCTTCAGTCTCCTGATTATAGACAGCCAGCATGGCCGTATTTGACATTTTGAGTGGATATTTCCTTTCATATAATAAAATAATTGTGCACTTTTCAAAATGACCGTCATACCTGGTAAAATCGGTGTAAATGTAATTATCGAAATACAAAATTACTGTCTCGTTTTCTAAACAGAGGTATATATACAAGGAGGAGGTGTCCAAGGGAGGACATCAGGAAAACTGAAACAAGGACCTGATAGTTTGGTCTTCCAAACCGAGTGTTAGGTACATTGTGGGCTAGAAACAGGATAAGTATTGCATTTCCTCCAGTACGGTCTGGCCACTCGTTTTGCTGATTTTAGGAAACAAAAAATGAAGAAAAGAGGAAAGTTTACCTTATCACATTCAGGAGCATGTTTTGTTCATAGTGATGCTCTAATTGGTTGGTTGAAACAAACTGCAGACAAGTTAGAAATTCATTAGTTCATCAACTTCAGGCTGTCTCAGGAATAAATCTATAGAAACCCTTTAAAAGACCTTTTTACTGTTGTTTGTATACAGCAGCTGTCATTATTTCACAGACATTAAACATAATTACAAAATTCCGAAATAATATATAATATTCAGCCGTTTTACACTCAAGGGTCTCTATCCTGAGCAGTTGAAATCAATAAAATGAGAGAAGCAAACATGCACACAACTTCAGCATAAGCAACACGCACAAACAAATGACAAACAACATCCTTATTACCATTAAAGGGATATACAGTAAATCCTGCAAGTTGTCAGTACAGTTAATGTGAATGCCTTGGAAATTATTATTAAAAGATATAATTAAAAAAGAATGTAAGAAGTGTGACAAATGATAGAGGCCATTCAAATCCTAACTCTTAAGTTTTTCCATGTGTTGTTTTAAGGAACCTAGAGTGTAAGCTTTTGCCACTGTGACTGGGCAAGTTGATCCAGACTCTCGCAGCTTCCAGTCCTAAATGCACTCCTCCTTCATGTCCACTTGTGTCCTCAAGAACAAACTTCTGTGTTGGCCCTGAAATCGTCTTCTGGGTTGACTTTAACACCTATCAAGGTTTTCAGTAACTCCTTTTGAGTCCCCTCAGTAGTTAGCTGCTGTTCCATAATGAAAGGTTGCTGAAAGATCAGTTGTTTTAATCTGTGAAAAGATCAAACCCTTAACTTGAATGATTCACTTTCTCAGCATAGTTTATCACTTTCTTAGCTTTTCACTCATATTTCTTAGTTGGGGACATAGATGGATCCATATAAGCATCTTATCCGTTTTCATTAGTTGCTTCTTTAAGAGTTCCTAACTCTCTTGTATTTCTAATGTATATAGTACTTTACCTCACAATGAAGAGCTTTGGCTATAAAGAACCTGGTCTGTGAATCCCCAACTACTGTGCTGTAAAATGAATGTTTCTATACAAATGGGACCACCCACACAGTAGGTACCGCAAAATGGATACTGAGCGATTTTACTCGGGCTTGGTTTACTGAAACACAAATATTTTTGTGGTTATATGCAAAACAAAGTGTGCATTTGCAGACGTTCATTTTTTCTTCAGTCTCCACGGAGCGTGCAGCTGAGATGCTTGCAGTCCTTTTTTTTTTAATGCTAGAACTCCTGAATTATTATTTTTCAGTGTTTCTATCTCTAATGCCGTGCTCAAACCAGAGGAAAACATCTTGCCAGAGATAAAACCTGCTGCAATTGCTTCCTGCGGTTGTTTTGCTGAAGGCTAAATGAGATTTCCAGTTTACCATCATCTTGATTGATCAGCATGGCGGCTCGTTGCTTCCTGTGAGCACAAAGTACCTCTGCCATTGGAACAGTGCAAGGAATGCATGGCTGCCCTGTGAAGTCATGACCTCCCAGTCTATCCTGAGCAGTCACACTTTATTTTTAATTCTGTCGGCTCTGTAGCAACACGAACAAAGGGCATAGCTGTCCGTAGGCATCCTCTTTGAAATGGCAGCAGTCTTTTTTTGTAATGGAAATCGGCATGGTGTCGAAAGCGTTTGTGGCTGGAAGGTGAAGAGTGATAGGAAGTGAGGCGATAGCCCCAGGTCAGTTAGAACCAGTTTGATCATTAAATTAAGATGAACAATAAGTCTAATGTAGTAGTGTTTATTTTTGGGTAATTCCATGCATACATTTGAACTTATCAGAACAAGAACATACTGTAGCACGTTCAACCTCATTATTCATTTTAAGGCAATTTCAGTGTGTACAATTCAGTTCAAGCTTTATTACATCCTGGGGGAAATTTGTTTTACAATGCAGTCCAATAAAACAAGGACAGACAAACATTAACAACAGAGGGGACAGTACAGTAAGAGAGTTATTTTACATTGACACAAGAACATTTGCTTGAAATGTTTGCTATGCACTGCTTTTGTAATGTACTGCATATTATACTATACTATGAAAGATTTTTACCCATGTACTGTATTATCTAAAGGTCACAATTTATTTCATTGGTGGACCAATTTCTCCCTTCTCCAGCTGATCTTCAGTGTAGTGAGGCTGCCCTTCAGTGATGGATGAAGTGGGTCCCCTCCTATAAATAAAACGCTGTGGGATTCTTTGTGATGAAAAGTGCTATATACAGTAGATGCAAGAAATTTATTTTTTGACACATTTGAAAGAGATAAACCTGTTTAACCCTTTATTGGGAAATAATGAAAATATTTTCAGCTTTGTTGGAAGCAAAAAAAGTTTCTAAAAACCTTTTTTTTTTAAAAAAAAAGGGAAGTTGTGTGTTGGCATTACTGTTTACAATAGCGTTGCCAACAAACCAACCTCTTGCTGGTTAGATCTATCACAACTGATTTTGATCCTGATTTCTTTTATATTTTGCTGGTATGCACATTTAACAGTGTTGCAGAATTGTGATTGTGTAAAACTCTAATCCTGTTCCTAATCACAGCTAACAAAATTCAAAAGTTGTCAATGAGACAGTCATTTCATTTTAAGACCATGGCTTCTTCTATGCAAAATACAATGTAAAGCAAATTCTCCGGTAGGCAAATCCAGTTCTCTATTTCACCGATTAAGGAAGGGCAGACAAGTACGGTTCACGATTCAGTATGTTGATAGGGCCTAAGAAGCTTTTCCTTGTACATGAATCTAAAAAAAGTTTTCACGGTTATGCTAATGAATATGTACACAGCCCATTGCTTAAAGAAATGCAAGGCCGGCAAATTCCAATTATTTCATCAGTAAATAAGATTTTATCGTGCAGCTTCTTAAATGTTCTAATGCTGCCTGGCTCCTGTTTTCCTCTGCCATATCTTAGCATTATTGCCAACTTTTGAGCTTTGTGTGTTTGTAAGCTGGGGCAGGATGTCTTTGTATTGGAGCATACATACAAATAAGCATTTCATTGCGCTTGTGCATACGACAATGAACTGAACACTCGTCCCAAGGAACACTCGTCCAGCAGGATGGCCGTTCTGCTGCTTTTCTAGAATTTCCCTGCGTTTTTCCATGTGTGGAGAAGGGAAATGTGCGCTGTGGGGAAAAAAATGATGACAACTGCTACTAAGTGGTGCCCCGCCCTCCCCTTCTCCTTTTTTGTGACTCCTCAGTGTCCTTCATAAACAGTGTGTGTGCCGGTCATCTCCCTCCACCCCCCCCCCCCCCCTCGCCCCCCTCCTGTCTCACTGTCGCTGTATCTGCAGAACCAGGAGCAGCTGCGTGACGCCGACTCTGACCTCATCCTCAACGACGGCGACCTCACGCTGACCTACGGCGACACGGCCATCACTGCCAACGGGGCGTCGGCCGGCCGCGGCTCGGCGGCGGCGGGGCTGGAGATCAACGGCAGGCGGGGCGGGGGCGGCGGCGCCTCCGAGGAGGCCCTGGAGAGGGAGCTGGAGGGCGGGGAGCATGAGGTGCTCAGCCGGGGCACACGCCTGGTGTTCCCCATCGAGGACCACGCCTGACCCCCCCTCTTCCTCTCCCTCTCCACCCTCCTCCCTCAACCCCTGCCCCCCCCCCCCCCGCACCCCCTCCACAAAGCCCAGGACCCCGACTAGAGCCCAGCCGGGCGCAGGGACCGCGCGATGGGGGGCTGGTTCGAGACCCGTCGTGTCCCTGGGGGAAGAGGCCCTGTGGGCCGGCCTTCCCCTGATCATCCAGTCTTAGCTCTCGTTTTAGGAGCGAGGAAAAAAAAAGTACGGCATTTCGTTCTTCTCAAGGGCGGACTGAAGGAAAAGGGGAGCCTCACTCACCCCCCCACCCTTCCCTGTGAAAGGGGTCTTCATTGGCGGCGAGACGACGTACTGTTTGTGGGCTGGCTGTGGTTTTTTTCAATGCTTGTGTGAAAAGGAGAATTCCCAGAACGTAAACCGCAGAACTCTGGAACCTTTTGGGAAATTAGTCCGGCACACAACTGCTGTACCTCTTTTTAGAGGTGTTACTAGATTTTAAAGGAGAGACGCTTAACTGAGCTAGGACCCATCACTTCATCGTAAATCATTCAAGCACATTTAAATGCCGAGCAGAGGTACAGATCTGTGCAGCCAATCCATTGTCCTCATTGTGTTGCATTGCTGCTAAAAAAGACTCTCGAAGAAAGGCCAGCAGGTCACCACGCCTCTGCTATCTTGTGAGCCATAACCTCCACTAATCAACTGGAAGATCGCAGTACGCATGAAACTAAACCAATAAATGTAATCCCTTTTTTTTAACAAGTGCGGTGGCTATCATATCATCCCATACAGACTGATGGACAATGTCATTTAATCAGTTGTTTCGGGTTTCTAAGCATTGCAGAAGACATTATGACATTTTTGTTTTTGCCCTAGATGCAAGAGCCAGAAATGGGTGCAAGCAATGTCTGAATGCTCTTGCGTGTGTACATAAAGAATCCATTTGTATATCAAGGCATTATTTCACACGAGACACGTGGGTCAAGGACATGAGAAGTCCTGTTAAAGTGACAATGTTTTATCATAAATAGTTATAATGCTTTTATTCATAGTCCGTGATAGACAGGCATTGTGGCTTGCTCGTGAGAACAGATACCAATGTCTTCTGCAACTACTGCTTTTATCAAAATGCCTGGAACTGCCCTTTCAATGCATTGACAGTAAAAGCACTGTGTGAATCACACTTGTACTACAATAGGAGCCCTGCTGATCTTCACATACTGTAGATGTGCTGTGTTATTAGTCACCCACACTCTGGTTTTCTGGGATCGAAGCACCCTATCTGAACAAGTCGTGTGGTGCTTTTCGGTCTCCCCAAAGGCACTAGAACAGAGGCTGGGGCAGCAGACTGCATTATTCCTGAAGCCAAAACAGCCATAACTATTTTCTTTTCAGAAGGCAGGCTCCCTGAGCTCACCATAATACAAAGTCATGAAATCTGACAGAATTGTGTTGGAGCAATATCCTGGTCTGTGTTAGCCACTGTAGATCAGTAGTGGGTATTGCTTTTGATTTAACTGACCAGGAGGGAAATAAAGAAGGCAAAGAAAGCCAAGATTTTGGCAGCATCTTTTTTTCCCCTCAAACAACAGAGAAGTAAGAATAGATGTGTTTAATAATCAAGAACAAATGTTTTAATGTATTTAAATTGCCCAGTACCTCACCTCACCTCACCTCACTATCGAAAGTATTTCTCTTTTCATATAAAGGGTCGGTTCATTAACATTTGTGAAGGTAAAAGATCTCCTGTAGCCTGTGATCTTTTCATAGGAGGATGTCTAACCATTCTAGCCAATTTCCTGAACAGATTTTCTGCATTGGCACAAAGGATGCTTAAAGTGGTTTCCCTGCAGTTGTCTTGTTACAGCAGTAAAATCTGCAGCACCGCATGTAGTGAAAGTGTTGTTAGTGAAACTGCTCTCCCGTGTATAGAGCACTCTGGCTGTAGTTGGACTGCAGCTGTTCTGAATGAGACCATCCTTGGGGGATGAATAAATGGTTGAAGGTCCTGTGTAGTTAAGATGTCCTGCTTACTAACTGTTCAGAAACCTGAGGATTTTCTGAATTTGAAAATGAATAACAAATGAAATAATCAAAGTTTCTAAAGTCATTGTGAGTACTTAATACTAGTTTAAAAAAATCTGTGCACACTAACTTTTTCAATTGTCACTTTGGGTCTCTTCAAATGGTGATAATGTATACAGTGAGCTCCAAATGTTATAATCTGTACCTGAGGATCAATTGCACTTTTAAAAAGATCAGAATTTTCTCCTCGTGAGTTTGTCATTCCTTCAGCCTTATGTCCGAAGCAATAGGGAATTCTAATGGGGACTGTGCATCACTGGTGAGTGAATAGTCCCTCCAAGACATAAAGCGCTTTGGGATCCTTTGCGTTGAAGAAACATTGTATAAATGCAGTGAATAATAATGTTTTTATTCTTCTAATCATGAAAACATTGTGCTTCATAGGCTTCTTTGTGCTAAGTCATTACAAGGACTGTTTCAGCTTAAAGCCTGACTGTACAGAATGTTAAAAGGTTATCTGTCTTAAGTTCATAAGAAAAGGTCAATGTACAGTAGATAGCACTCATTACTGTTTAATGTACCGTTTATAGCATTTTACCTGAACTGCTGTAAACTGTTGATGCTGACTTCTTGAAAGTTAAAACTGTTAGTTAGATCCTTCCATTTCTGGAGCCCAATCTACAGACCTTTGTGAATTAATTTAAATATCCCAAAGGCTCAACAGCCAGTGAATATGTACCAGTCATTGATATAATGATAGTAAAACAGTCTGCATCTTTGAGTGGAAAAAGTTCTTTTTGATTTAAGTGGAAATGGCATCTGTATCCCCAGCATGGATTTCCATGGGTTATTGGAAGGGGACAAGAACGAAAATCTGTATATTTCCATTTTTTGAAGAGGCCACTTTTAGGAGTACTCAGAGCTAGTTATTACTGACTATAGCTTATACATTCTAAAAACTTCACTTTTGATATGGGTTATCAGTTGATTTATTGCAGCTATGGTCTCAAACAACAGGAGCAAGGTTTAATACTGTGAAAACTGTACGTCTCTGACTGCCTTTAGAGTTTCTTTGCTGTTTGAACTGTATGATACCTGAGTAGGAGTAGGGCTGTCCTGCTCTTACGGAACAATCAATGGAGTCATTCCTTTTCAGCTTTGCGTGTCCTCCTTAGCAACGTGTGTACTGTGAATCCTGCAGGGAGATCACTCTTCCTGATGCACTCATTGAGGCTCTTAGGAATACCTTGCAACTCTGTTTCATTTGAGATGTTCTGCATGTGATATATCTGTCAATAAAAGCTGTGCTGCAGGCTGGTATTATTTTGGTTTTATTTTTAACGAATACAGTATCTGCATCAAACTTCATAATGCTACCTTTTGCACTTGACTCTTTGACCCTTGCCATCAAGGCTTTTAATACTTCATCCATAATTTGCCCTAAGGCGATTAATTATGCTACATACTCATTATGTTTTTTTGTGTTCACCTTCACCTTTGATGTAGATTTAATTTTTCTTGGGTCCCATGAATACAAATGCCCCTGTATGGTCCATGATGAGCTTAAATGTTGTTCTTCGACAAGATCTCACTGAAGTCACAAGTGTGCAGGGTGGCAGCAGGATGGTTTGTGGGATTGCAATCGTGTGGTTAGGTGTGCTGAACTTGGTAATAGTGTGTCTTTCCGCAAACCAGTTAAATAACTGCCCTGCGCTCACCCTTGTTTAATTCAAGTCCGACAAGGAATTTATTTTCAGATGGCTTTGCATTAAACACTGGTTGTCTGGATGGTGTCTGTTTCCTGACACTTCCTTAGTGCTGTCTTCACTGCGGAGGCCAAGACCAGAGGTTGATCTTTCACAAAAGGCTCCTTTTTCGTGATTCCCACCTGCGCCTTAAAAACATCGTTGGATATTATTCTAGAGTCAAAGGTATTGCGATCTACTTTATTTTCAGGATGAATGGGTTGGAAATGATACTCGAGCAGGAAAAAAACAGCAAGGAACCACCTGTAAACCACCTGAAAGAACACTATAATCCATAAAAAAAATATATAATATGGATGTTAACATGATAGGATCTTTTTCAATGAGAAATCTCCTTTCAATTACATTCTGTTCCACCAGATGGTGTGGAGTTATGTATGAGGGGATTAAACTGTTTATAAAGGCTTATTGACATAACATGGTACAAATGGTCGGCCTCCTGTGTTGCCAGTCTGAGGCTTTGAATTTCCATTAACTCAGCACTGATGATTTCAGACTCACACTTAGGCGCCGTGTCTTGAGTTTTTGTCAGTCAACTGTAACTGTTGCTGTCCTCCTGTGGTTTGCTTTCCCTTCTTTCTAACTACATGATGTTACTCAGCTGTGCCTTGAGAGCTGAATATTGCTTAATACACAGAATTCAGCCAAGCCTGGGAAATATCACTGTACCAAACAGTGGATTTGTCTTCTATTATTTAGTCTTTGTGTCACATTGCATATATCCCTGCCAATTCATGGCTTAATATTGTCTGGAGAGCTGAGGCTTCAACAAACCTTGTTTTTCTTTTTCAAGCTAGAAACAAGCATGGTTGAGGTGGTCCGTGTGGGACATGTTCACATGGGGTATTTACTGGGTTCCATGTCTGTTTAATTGCACTTCTGTCTCCCCTCATGTAAATGGGTCTTAATGAGGCACTCATTCAATAAGCAGGAGCAGTGGCAGATTTTAAACTGATTGATCCCTCAAATTAATTTATCGCTGCCTCTGCACAGCTTTCTCTCCACTACAGATTGCTTGCTACATGTTTTTCTGAGCCTTTGAGGAGAACATAACGCCAACTAAAAACAAATCTACACACACTCGTGTGCTGCTATAGCTGTTTTACTCTTTGGAGTAAAGTAATAGGTAATATCCAATCACAGTGCTGGAATACACACAAATGTACACCCTTAATGTTTCAACACACAGGTATGGTAAAATTAGTATAGTCTCGTTCAGTAGATCGTTCTGTCTGTTCTGGGCATGGAGGAGACTGCTGTCATCTGACACAGACGGGGAGTCTTGCATACTCTGAATTAAAGCAAACACAAATCGTCATTTTCTATTTAATCAGTTTAATAAATAAAGGAGGGGGCTATGTAAGCCCCATTGCTCCTCAGCAACATCCATTCTTTTGAGTCCAATGCAGCAATCTTCTTTTTCATTCATTGTGTTGCAATGGTAATTAAAAAAAAACTCAGGCTAACACATAGTCAGGTGGGAACAAAAAGTTCCTTTTTGTCAGAGACACTGTTGCATCCATCTAGGGCGTGTGTAACTCAGGAATATGGTACATTCTGCATTTAACACTTTGTTGCTTTTTAAAAATACTTGTACAAAGTTGTGTGCACATACACAACTACAAAAGGGAAAGACAGTGCTAGTCTGGACAGGAATTCCTGTCTCTGACAGACGAAGAGACAAACGCATCAATCACTGAAGACCTGCCCCAGAACCTTTATCTTGGGTTCTCCCTATGGCAGTTAGTTGCCTTTTATTTCCCCAAGAAAACAAAAACTAAAAAACATTTCTGGTTTCTTTGTGGTCCTTGTGACCCTCTTGACAAATCACAGGACATTGAGACGCCAGAGGTTTGTTTTTACAAAGACAGGCAATAGAAGGAGCAGTCACAAAGTATTGCACAAAGGAGAATGGAGACATGAGTGAAATTTCAAAATACCGCAGTGGGAGTTTTGAAGTTAGAAATGTTGACTTTCACATGATGACGAGGTTTCAGCAAGTGATTCAATACTTGCATAAGATAATACATTAGACAGATAATACTTGTATAATGTATAAGATGGAAAAGCTTTATAGGAGCATGAAGGGAGTGCTGGCTGTGGTGCCATATCTGGCTCTTTGATATGCAGACTTGAGGGATTGTTTATAAAAGGGTTGGTTGACTGCATTCTCATTTTATACTTGTTCACTTTTCTATTTTTGCCAGTTACTGAAACCATACATTTAGAACCGAGATAAATCTGCATGGGCTAATAGTCTCATTTTAATTTTTCCACCAGTCTCGTTTATCTACTGCTTTCGGAAATTTACTGTTTTCAAGGACAAACTGTACCCATCATAAATCTATGATACTCTCTGTAAACCAGGATTTTCTTGTCAAGACTGACTCTCTGATTTCTCTTCTGCAGATATTCTGACTTTTTATATACCGCAAAAGGAATAAAGGTGTTTGCTTAGGCTCCAATTAAGTCCTTTTTTAATGCTTGTCTTGAAAAAGTAATGAACTAAAAATTTGGTCAGGATTGTCTAGGTCTGAGGGAGCGTGTGATTAATGAAAGAAAACATTCTGTGGTGCTTTTGGTATGATGCATGTCAGTTTTCAATTCTTATAGTCTTGAAATCTCTCCTAGAATATTTTCAAGACAAGAAAAATAGGAAAACTATAATATATATAGTATATCCAACGTGGTGAGGTAATATCAAGGTTAAACTCCATGTTCTAGGATTACTATGTTTTTGAGGGCCTTTCAGACTTTTCTGTATATGGACAGAAAAAGACTTGTTCCACAATGGCTGAGATCTTTAATTAGTGATGCAACTGTTAAGATCCTGCTAAATTCCTGGGGAGCTGTAAAGAATACTCCCAGGATCCCAGGAGGAGAGGAAGAGCACTGCTTTGTGACTAATTAACATCTCCACACCTTGTTTGTTACTCAAACTGCTGGACTGTAACACCTTGCTCAGATCCAAATGTAGCAGGGCTTCATTAATTCACTAGCCATTACACAAAATAAACTTTTGGGTAAACTGCATGCTCAAATATTTGGAAGTAATGCCATTTGTTAATGAATAGTCTGTTGTCAAAATGCTATAGCATCCATGTTTTCCACTGTACTAAAGTTCAGTGTGTATACCACTATTTCCACATGTGTGTGACTATCATACCTCAGTATTTCTCAGTGTGAAAAGCAGTTCTTAATCAGAAATGTTAATGAAAGACAGAAAGGGAGAATCTTCTATCGTTTAGCTTCAGGGGATGTCAGATGCTGTATCCCAGATAATCTTGCCCTTCCCTTGAGCAGTGCCAGCGCAGGATTGAGAGTGGATTAGAACAGATTAAACTTGCATGTCAGCACAAACTGTAGGCAGCCTTCTGGTATTGCTGTCTGAACTCCCTTGTTAAACATACGCAGTACATGTGGAGCTGAAGGCGTTGTCTCTCTGTCTACATTACTGCATGTACGTTCTAGTTATTTAATGAGACTTATGTCCTTGTCAGGAAGGTGCCACAGCACTCTGAAGAGAAAATGCCCTGCTACTGTAGTCATCTTTACATTGTTCCTCTGGGCTCACATGTCAGTAATGACACACTGTAGCTAGCGTGCTCTCCTGTTGTGTGCATCAGGCTCCTGCAAAACAAAAGGCAGATGTAGTTACTGCTTGTGCTCATCATGAATAATACATTTGATTTTTAAGATGCCTATGCACCATGCTATTTTTCCCTGGGTGTGAACAGTGTGGAAGAGTCTGATATGGTCACTGGCTAACAGAACACATAAGTACTATAACTGGTGGGATTATTGAAATAACAAAAAAAATGAGGAGATTCAGTCAAGATTAACTCCCGATTTAAAAATACTCACAACACTAGATAATGGCTTTGCACAATATTTAACCTCCATTCTAATAGCAGTTGAAAGGAGGATTATTTCTTTGCTAAGAGTTTCCAATAAGCACAATAGGCCTACACAGTTTGCAAGATTCAAGGTCAGAAATGGCCTGGCAACCCATCCTGTGATTCAAAGGGAATTCTTGTTTAGGCCTGTGACAGGCTGAGCTCTCTGCTTTTCAATAACCAAAACCATTGTTTCATAGCTCAGTAGTGTAGTCTGCATAAATGAGTCACTGCAGACTCCAGCTTTTGTGTGTATGAATATTACCGTCTTACCAAGAAACAAACAAAAAATCTCTGTATAATTTCTGGGCAGATAACTGCTGTTTTTTTGGTGCGTGATTGAATTCAAATCATCATAGCTGTAGCTAAAAGTATTAACCCTGAACTTTACATCTCTGGTCCAATCTTGACACATGACTGACACAACTATTCCAACTATCCATGGGACTCAAGACAACTCAGAATTCTTCTCTGGAAGGTATTTTCATAATTCAGAAAAGATAAGTGTGATCAGGTGACCCACAATGCATTTTCTTTTCAAAAGATAGCTTGTGTATTGACACTGAATTTATTGCTAAGAAAAGACCCAGACCATTGTACTGGACGACTGTCCATTTTAAATCCTGACCTTATCATTTGAACCAGGTGCTGCAGTTGGTGTGTTTTAACATACTGGGACCCATCATTTGAAAACATAATATTCACCAATCGATACAGATGGTTCAACTATGCTTCTCTCTCAACAGTTATCTTCTCAAAGTTGGTTGAACATGGATTTATCCTTGTGAGCAGTGGGAAAAAGTTCCGGTGAATTAACTGAGTTCAGACAGGGACGTCAGCAGAGCCAGAGATATTGGTAGTTAGGGGTGTTTGTGTTAATGGAAGAGCTTGATATTTGCATTGTCTGTCACTTTGAATTGGTCAGGCCTTTTCATCAGCTACGGAACTTTGCGGACAAAAGAAAATTAACCACAAAAAAAGCGACAGGTTTGACTCAACTACAAAACCATCACGACACCTTTCTGAGGGCATGTTAATCTTCACAGGAACAGGAATTGAAGATGATGAGTGCTAGATGATATTCTATTCCTAAAAAAACACAGCAAAAACACTTGCTAACAAACCTGGTCAACACATTTTGTAACTGAAACATTTCTTAAATGTTGAATGAATGAATTGATGCTGGTGAGAAATTAAAGCGTAATCCCAAACTAAAAATATATCAGTTTCCAGGCAACCTAAGATCCTCTTATTACATCAGAATAAAAATACACTCGTAGATAAGTTATTTATTTTTCAATGCCCGATTCATTCATCACTGAAGACCCATCTTATAGCCTTCATCAGTCTTTTGAACTCTGGCTTTCAGGAAGACGTTTTTGCTGTCCGCAATGAACTACAAATAAAAAGGAAATTTAGCTTTGTAACAGAGGCCATCAGGCTGGCATACAATGACTGTAAAGAGGTCTTATCAACATGTCTGCTGGACAGAGCCGTCTCAACAAATGTGCATGTACTTTAAGACTGTTTGCTGTTTTCATGAATGTATATACTTTTTTTTCTTAGCAATATTTGTTTTTTTGTCATGTGTTGTATGTTGTACCCCTTACTTGTTGGCCTCCTGGGGATGCAAAAAGGCATTTGGAAAGAAACTGAACTGAATTCATGCATCTTCACTGGAGAGTGGTGTTCCTGGCTATTTTAATAATACATCATTCTGTGCAAAAAGATCTACCTGTACAGAACAGGTTGATGGCATGCAGAAAAGAAGTCTGCATTTAAAAATGTGAAACTCCAGAAAATCCTAGAGCAAGTGTCACCACACAGAATGTCAATTAGGATTTTGGCTTATCTACAGTATCGACATTGTATATCCCTGGAGTAACTGAAAACCACAGGCTTTGAGAATTTTCATAGGAGCTAGATACATTTCCAATTTTGTAAAAATGTGAGTGTGCAGCACAACATATTGGGGAAGTGTCAACTTCATTAGAGTCTACAGGTTCACAAAAGAAAGCTTAGTTAAAAAAGAACAACTGTAGGGCTCTCACATAAAAATTACAATATTATAAGGATTTTACATTAACTTTGAGAGCTAAGCTAAACGTTTTGTACTGAGATCTTCTTTGGAGTTGCAATGTTTTTTCTAGATAATATTTCTGTCCTTGTCATATGTTTCGTTATAAAATATAGTGCGTTATACAAGCCTAATTGATCTTGAAATACACCTTGCAACATGAGATGATCTAACAGAATTTATGTTACTACTGTACATCACGAGTCCTCTTTTGTCGACAAGATCACATATATACCTGCTGTAATCGGAATGTATTAAACAGAACAGTCTCTGCTGCAGTCAGTAAGCTGTGTTAAGTTTTAAGGCCTCAAACAGTAATGACAGCCAAAGATACAGAAATAAAGGGAAATGACAGTTGCATTCTGATAAGGGTTTTGTATTTCAGACAGAAAAAAAATACCACAGTGTTCTGTTATATTGCGGAAGTGAGAGTCAAGTCTTTTTTTTCTACACTTGTAAAAGGAAATTTGGATCAAAGTGCACCTACCATCCCATGTTTCTAACTGCAGTAACAGCTATTAGATTAGAAACGCAGAATATACATATGATGATCCGTGAATGTAAAATCTGAAAATTAATTTTGGTACAAACATCCAAGTGTGCAACAATCCAAAATGAGAATTTGGCTTAAATGATTAAAAACTCCATTACAGATCCACTATCTCATTATCTAAGATGCAGTTGTTCCATAGTATTCTGGTGAATATGTTTTTAGTGGGTCCGTGTAAAGGCTTTTTAAAGTCTGAACAGCAGAAAATATTTTCATTTTTGGAATTTCAGGCACTTAGTGTAAAAACAAGCAGTCTACCATCTGTCGTTTATTTTAAGCTTGATAAGGCTGGTTGGTTTTTCATTTTGTATTACTCATGTCTTCCAGTCAGGTGCAATACTACCGAGATTCCTAGCTCTCTTACCTGTTACGCATAACTTGCTGATCAATTAAAATAAAGACCAACCTTAATTTTAGAACTATTGTAGAAATAACATAAAAATGTGTAACTTAATGCAGAGATGTTGTGTTTAGCTCCAGTGAATGTTCTCTCACAAAATTAAATGTTAACATTCAGTGAACCTTGTCGGGGAAGTTTGAATTTTGTAAAATAACTTGTACAAAACATCCATGTGTGATGTTTTGTGAAAACATCTACACAACATAGTAATTACCTTAAGGGTTTTGTAGCAGGGCTACAACATCATGTGTGAATGAATCTGAGCACATCACACAAGCTCATTAATGGTACGAAAAACACACTGAAAGATACTAAAAGAACCAAACCAATAACTTCCAGCTACATTTGTAAATATTGTTGTAATGTCCGGATGAAGATGGGAATTTAAAAATAAATCATGAAATTATGAAGGGTATATTTTCTTGAAGGGTCAGCTGAGTCAATGGCCACTTAATCTGTTTAGTATGGAGATGGGAATTGTGGATTCATATGACATTAGAAGCAGCTCTCTTTAATTTTCCCATCAGATTTGGGACACTGACATTGTAAACACTGCTAATGGGGTGTTGTTAGAAACCCAGTGCTGTATAGAGAAAGAAAATTAAACAGGGAACAAATCTGTTCCTTATGAAAACCTAGCATTACTGTGGTGAGTAATTATAAGGGTGAGACAGGTGTTTGATTTTACCTTGCAGATTGACAATTTATTCTATGAAGGCCGTGTCATGGTTAGGACACAGCTGCCCAGAGAAAAATCTCAAGTAATCAGATATCATTTTAAGAATGCATAGAAAACAATACAATAGCATCATGTATTAAAAGATGGTTTCAATTTGTGTCATCAGTATAGCTAGATTATTTCCCTCATGATATTAATATGGTCAAAATATGATATGATCAAACTATCCAACCCTACCAAGAAGTCTAAAACCTCCAACTTCCAAAGCTGAAACGGGAACCAGAAATATTTAGCATTTCTTTTAGCTGTAATAAAATCATTGGATTGTGTTCCTACTCAGTTCAAACAGATTATTATTTTGTATGAGTAGTTGAGAGATTTTTTATTCTTAAATTGTGATTTACAATTCTAAATTCTTGCAAATAACTTCTGAATTTATAACGTACAATTAAGCCGATACTTTTAAATGAATATTAGATCAAATTACAGTTAAAGACAGGGCAGGCATCACTGGTAACACAATAGCAACGTCTGGATATTCTAACACAATGTATTCATTGTGTATTTATTGGCGAAACGACATATTAATACTGTACCTTTGTTCACATTTTCGTTCGCCTCTATGTTTTGTCCACGTTTGTTTTCTGATACCCCAGTTTACGCATGACCTCGCCGCAATATTTCTCGACTTGAGCGACCTGTTCAACGCTTAACCTCTCTCTCCAAGCGTAAATGGCTTCCTTGGCATCTCTTGACGAAATAAGAAAGGGCCTGTCCGAAGAGTAACCCTCGCCATGGGTCATGTTTATCACGAACTTTTCAATGGCTGGCGAAGAGGTCAGATTGGAGAAACTGTACAGCCTCTTCAGTTCCCGCACTGGGTGTAACACAAGGTCCTCGTAGCGCAGGTGAAGGTAGTTCCTTCTCACCCATTGGGGTGCGTTCATGATGTGCAATATGTCGTTGAGCCAGTTATCGCATATCACCTCCATGGCGGTAGATACATAATTCTCCACTCGCGTGGACCTGTTGGGTATGAGGAGGCGCCGGTATTTTTCCGTCTGTTTCCTGCTTCTCAGCACTTGAATGCTTTCTTTCACCAGTGCCTGTTTAGATTTTAATCTGGAATTGTGGACCGCCCGGGGGTCTCTGAACAGCTGAATCACCTGGAGGTTCAGCCCGGGGTCCCTAATCAAAGGAACCAGGACACCAAGGTCCAGGACCCGCACGTCTTTTATGACAACAACGGGGTACTTCTTGCACTCTCTCTCTAATTCCCTGATGTCTTTAGGTTGGCACTTGCCGCAGACCTCCCCGTTGATCAGCCCAACGTCGTCTCTCCTGTGAGCACTGCACAGCGGTTCGGAGCAGATCACCTTGTTCGTCTTCCATCCGAAGATAAATGAGGTAGTGAGGTTTCTGTTGCCCGTGTAGAGTTTTAAAACGGAGAAATCGCAGCGGTAGAGGGAATTCATCATGTCCCTCACCGCTCCTTGGAGACTCCCTGCATCACCCGGGTACAGGGTCTGCCACATATTCCACATGGGTTCATACAAATAAAACACATCAGGATGCTGGTTAAATAACTCCCCTAAAAAAGATGAGCCTGTTCTCCAAGTTGCATGAAGATAAATGTGTGTTTTCGTTTGGCTCCTATTGATAAAATTTTCCACCGTCTCAGATTCGTTGCTGGATTTATCTCCAATATTCCATAACTCCATTGTGGTTTCCAAATCGGGGCATTTTGATAGTGGCAGTTCATTCCGGACCTGAGCTCTTCTATTTCTGTATTCCAACACATAAGGAATGAACAGAAGCAATACGGAGTACACTATAATTAATATGAGATATTTCTTCTGTAGCCTCCTCTTCATTTCCTCAGCGACCGAAGCGCTTAGCGCACTCCTACTGATTTAGCGCCCCTACATGAAGCCTGACTCTGGCTTTAAACAAACTTTGAGTTAGAAAAACCCCCCGGTATTGTCATTCGCCTCTGAACACGCCCACTGCATTTCAAAATAAGAGCCGACAGTCACGTGTGTCCCCTTTTCGCAAACTATCCATTTTCATTAGAATTGGAACTGTATTTTTCCACATGATACAAAACGACATAAAAAGAAACTGTCGCGGGGAAAATAGCATGTTTTTAGCTACGGGCAGACTTTTGAAATAAATGCAATTAAGAAATTTCCGTTTTGAGTTACTTGCCAAATAAAAGTCGATGTATTACTAAATCGAGTTCTAAACTAAAAAAAATGGTAAAACTATGGATATCACTTGAATGAATAAAGTTTGCAGCTGTGTACTTTTCCCTCGAAATTGTTATTGTGATTTACTGCCATCAAGCATTTTTTGACAAATGAAAAAGTTGTGTTTCTGTGTAAGCTACAGAGCTGCACTTACAAAGACATCTATTTCTGAGTGTTGGGTACAATCTGCAAGAAACTACGCAAGATTTATAGTATTATTTCTCTTCTTTGTGCAGCATGGCGCTGTAATAAGGTTAACCTGGCATTTTCTTACAGCTGCATGGGAAGTGTTTGGGAGCATGGACAAACATCGACAGGACTGTTTACTGAACTTCCAACCTCGGCCAAGTTTCAGTGGTGTTAGCGAAGCCTAAATTCCAAAATCCATTTTCACATTTGACCAAAGCCCCGTTTAAACACTAGAGTAAGATGTAAACAGCTTAAAACACTGTAAAATCTATTTAGTGTGCAGCCATGCCAATTTAGGTGACAAATCCTTGAGAAAGCACACAGCTGTCAGAAAAACCTCCTAATTAATTCAGATATATCACTTACTCTGCCACAACATTTTAATTACCCTACTGGAGATGTAGCAGATGCACTGTTCTTGGAGAAAAATGCTGTCTTCCTCTGCAAATATTTTAAACATACATTTGGACACCCAAGCAGATTTGCTCCTTGTCAACTAGCAAACATTTTTCCACATATTTAATCCAACTAAATGAGAGATTTGTAGGCTCATGTATTTTCTTTAAGCATTCTAAACCAGCTGTATATATGATACAATGTTCCCCCTCGACCTTGTGTGCTTACAAAAACGTTTGATCTTTTAATTCAGAATGACCAGAGTTACATTAAACGGGACTTTTTTAAAAAAACTATTTTTTAGTTTTAGTAAGAAACATGTATCTGAAGCACTGAGCTCAAAATGTTCTTGTTGAGTGTGCATATTGTACATATCTTCAAATTCACATTGTCTTCATCTTGTTGTTGCCTTTGTACTATAGTAAATTAGCAATAGCAATAAACAGTGAAGTTACTGATGCTGTTTGTTCTACTTTCTAAACATGACCTTTTCTCACAGAATATTACATGTACTGTAGATAAAGAGCACAAGGGGTAGATATGGAAGCTCAATTTTCTAACTGGCTAAGGTATGCCTAAAACCAGAATTTCAACCCACATATCATTGGAAATAGATAAATATGTCCTGTTTTTGTAGTTTCCTGTTCTACCAGGGGTATCTACACAAAGGAATGCCACCATCACATGCTTCATTTGGAGATGGTTTTGGAGTTTCAATTCACTTTCATATGAAGGAATTTTATTTTTCTATGCTGAAGTCTTGAAGGTGCCATATAATGTGTTTGCAAAACAATAGTTACTTAGTTTTTTTAAACGCTTAAAATTTGTTATGACAAAATACAGAAGTAAACAACAAGAAATTGTAGGCATTGCTATGAAAATCAGAAAATAGTCATATACTGTTGATATCACATGTAATTGCATTATATATTTTATCTCTAAAATGCACTGTGCTTCATGTTATATCTCCGATTTGGAAACATCATCTTTTATAAGATAAGATAACTTTATTGGCCATATACAATTTCTTGTATTAGGAATTTGTCTTTTCACATACCCCAGCTTGCTCTCTGTGTGAGACATAGATAGAGAGAGGAGATTGGGGTCAGAGCGCAGGGTCAGCCATTTATACGGCGCCCCTGAAGCAGTTGGGGTGAAGGGCCTTGCTCAGGGGCCCAACGGAGTAGGATTTCTCTACCAGCCGCAGGATATGAACCAGCAACCTTCCAGCCACAGGCACAGATCCTTGCAGATGGCCCAGATTAAACCCAGACCTCACTTCAGAGTGTCATTTGTATGGAAATAGGATTTTAGGGAATAGTCTGTGTAGCTTTTCAAGAGACAGGCCTTACTTGACTAATGTGTTAGGTTTATGTGTATAAACAACAGGAACATACAGAGCATATGAGACAGTATATTTACATTTTCAGGAAACCTTTACTCACAAAACTGCTATTGGTAGGCATTCAGGGTAATGTGTATGATTAGAGTGAAAATTGTTTAATGAATAGAAAACTAAGAATAAAGATAAGAGCTGAATACTCCAACTGAGGAATGTAATTAGCCTGTGGTGATCTATTTAAGGATCTGTCGTCTTTCTAATTTATATCAACAACCTAGATTCTGGTGAAGTTCTAGTTATTTAGCTAGTCAGGTTTGCAAAACCAAAATAGAACAAGCCGCAAGCACTGTAAAAGTAAAGAAAAGTCTGGACTGGGCTCACACTAGGAAGATGATATTTAATATAGACAAGCGCAGAGAGATACATGCAATGAAAAGAACCATAAACTGTACATTTGAGATGGGGAGCAACCTGCAGAAGCTGTGAAAAAGCCTTAGGTGTCTCTGCTGACTCATGCTTTATGTTTTCTAGACAAGGAAATGATAAAAAAAGACAAAGAGACGTTTAGATTACTTAGTTAAAAGTGTAAGATTTAAATTGAGGGGTGTTATATTAAAATTGGAAAATGCACTGAATGTAAGATCATAATTTAGAAGACTGTATAAAGTTTTGGTAACTCTGTTACAAAAGAGATATTACTGTTTTGGGACCAGCTCTGAAAAGAGCCACCTTTTTCAGGCTTAAAGAAATGGCCGTGGCTGACAGGCTAAAGGATCTGCGTCTTGTCATTCCAAACAGAGCAGACTAGAATTCTATTTTCTGGAAGTCTAAAAAATGATCATGAAGCAGAATACAAATACAAAATGCAGCAAAATGAAGAAAAAAAAACACTTTAAAATTTGGAAATAACAGAAAAGGGCGTAAAATACACAATACGGCTAGAGAATATACATAAAATGTCCTTATTTGGTAAGAATCAACATTACACTTAAGATTTTGCTTTATGTTTCTCAGGTCTCTGCTTGTAAAGAGGTCAATGTCTACACGTGCTGTTTCTAGTCTTCGCTTTTCCAGGGAAAGTGACTGCTCGGCCAACAGAAACACAGAGGAGGGAGGTTCGGTTGGTAGGAGCCGCTGTACACAGCAGTGATGGCGGAGTCAAAACAATTCTGTATTCCACAGAGAACTAGCCTTTGTATGACACATAATTAAAAATAAACAGTTAAATAAGAACAAATCGTTTATAGCCGATATCGGGATATTTAACTGTTGCATGCTTTTAAGCGAAGGATGTTGTACATCTAAGCTACGCAAAGCAAAAACAAGCGATTTCTACTAGTGTGATTGAACACAGTTCGTACTCATATTTATTGTAAGCAATAATTTCGAGTTGGATGCATCGTGTCATGTAGTTTATGGTTTTATCCTGTGATAAGCTGTATTGGTTGTGCTCAACTCAAAGCCTATCCCTTCTGCATTCTTTGACCACACATACGAGAGAGTCCGGATGATCGTGCCTAACGTTTACAGTAGAGTAGTATATATAGTCTGTATAGTATAGTCTATAACTATAGAAACTGGCACCGGTGGTCCCTTACTCAGCATCACAATGGCTCACTGGACGAAATTTGAAAAAGATGTGGAAATCGATACGAAGAGACTAATAAAGCTCATCAGTGGGATACAGGACGAAGAAGACCAGAATTTCCAGATGGCACTAAAGTTTGCCTGGACCAATTTCAGGTGAGGGTTTCATCAGTGATCCCAAGGCTCGGGCCTGAATTCTCATGGCAGAGGAATGTATTTGCTACAGTCTTCATTCTCAAAGGCTGGCTTTGTCACTGACAGTACGTTTGTCAGAGGGACTAAAAGATCCGTCTTCACATTGAGTTGTAGTTCCTTTGCCATATATGAACCAAGACACTGACAAAAGCATTGTTATGTGTTTAAATTTGCAGGTTCCATCGATACTTAGATGTCAACAGTCACAAAGTGCAGCGTACAATCAGTGGGTAAGTTCAGTCAATCGAGCAGATTAAATATTCTTCTTCCTGAGGAGATTCTGAAGATCAAGACAAAGCGCCTACAAGAATGTGACCCTTTTTTCCTTTTTGTTTCAGAATCCATGAAAAGCTAATAATTCACTCAGATCTGAGCAAAGCTACAAGCTGGAAACGACTGACTGAAGAATTTCTGAATGCACATCTTCCAAACACAGAAGGAACAAAAGTAATAGATTGTTATATATCTTGTGAACTAAACAGCTTGTTTCTAAGATTTAAGATTTAAGATGTGATAAGATTTATTGTCCCCTGAGGGAATTTGTTTGTGGACATCAACAACAACAAAATTGAGCATTTGTGCTATTGCACATTTATAACACATAATAACATATAACATGTATAACATTACAAAACATATTGCACACAAGTGGATTGTAATGATAAAAAAATGTTTATCCTTGCCATTTGCATTGACAGCTTTAATGGAAAGTGGAACAAAGGAATGTTTGTATCTGACTTACATTTGAGAACCCTAAAACGTTGTTGAAATGCGCTAAACTAAAAACAAGAAAATTTAAAACGCATTTTTCCTCTTTTTTTGCAGACAGAAACCCATCACAGTATCCTAGCTCTCCTACTCTATCTTTCTGATTCTCCTTCCAACACAGATTACACTGAAAGGCCACGGCTGAAGGATGCTGGTAAGTTAATGGACATTAACGTGGTCCCAATGAGTAACTGATGTTCACACAACACAAACTTTGTGTTTTGTGGCCTTTTTATTCTCACTATATGTTCCGTAATAATATATCTTAATACCCAAAATACTACTGGAATAAAGATGTAGCATCAGCACACTGATAATTAACTCTAAAACATGATAGGTGTTATTCATCTGGCAGAATGTTGCAATAATTGAGTCGTCAATTTAATTCTGTGCCAAATGTTAATCTAACACCTGTGAATATGGTGCTTTCTATGATAGTCTTAGTTGCTGTATCTTAGATTTGGCATTTTGACTATCCTAATACACACCTTTGAGACAAATTCCCGTGAGCTATTACAATGAAGAAGTGTGCACAAGTAATACATTTATCATATGCATGTCGTTAATTGATTTCCCCAAAGCATGATGTCTCATTCTGACTCAGCATATTACCTAGACTTTTTGGAGTCGTTTGTTTGTCTGGTGGAACTATGAGCACTAACAGTAACAGAGGCTCTTCTGAGATGCACAGCAAAGTAAATAATGGCAACATTTACATAATAAGAACTACTCCTGTAAGATTCATTGTTCTGACAATGAAGGTTTTGTTTTAAGCAGCAGTACAAAAAGTGCAGCTAATTCCAAAAATCTTTGAATAATTTGGAGCTCCTGATTCCAATATTCAGGATTTAAAGGTTTGTTTGAAATGCATGCCAGTTTTGAATTTTTAAAAACTTTGGATGGAGGTAGTACACATCTTCAGGCAGCAGTGTGGAGTTGTGATTATGGTTATGGACTCCTTACTGCAATGTTTTGGGTTGAAAAGTCAGCTGCTGTTGTGCGCTTGAGCATGGAATTTCAGATCACTCCAGTGAAATCCCCAGCTGTACAAATGTAAGTTACTTTGGACAAAGCGTGTGTTAAAAAATACGTTAATCTCTGGGATACATTTCATGAACTCTCCTGTGGCTTCATATTACCATTTACAGAGTGAGCATTCTCCTGAAGAAATAAAATCTTCCAAATCTTAAATCTGCACTTCCGGTTGTTTGAAATAAACCTTGAGATCTGTCAAATGTTGGAGCTGCTATTTCATTTTCACATTTTCTGTTTCATATTGCTTTCTGATTTTTGATAAAACATTCAGATTTATTTTATTTTTTCAAGAAAAAGAAGACAATTTTGACTGGGGTAAATATTTGATGGAAGGAGAAGATATTGACATGGGCCCTTTTCCAGACACTCCTGTAAGTGAAAGGATACTAGTTTTCTTAAATCCTTGCCGCCTTATTCAATAGCCAGCTTGCACTATTCATTACTGAAAAATACTTTCTTGCAGAGCTTATAGGAATGTTTCTCAAACCGATCAAGCTTCAGCTAGTGACAAAAGTATTTATGCTGTTAAAAGATACAAAGAAAATATTTTCAATAATTTCCAATTATGTTTCATGAAAGGCAAGAATTAAAGTTAGGTTTCATCTTAATGCAGGAATTTCTGCAAAAAAAAATTATTCTATAGTCAGGCCACCTCTTTCCCTAGACTTCAATCCCGTTGAGATTTGGTAGGTTGACTTGTAGGCTGGTATCGAAAAGAAGAAGTCAAAACTGCCTGCAAAATTCAAAGCTAATTCTCTTGAAGACACACAAGAATATTTTAAAGATAAAAAAACACTGCAGGCTATAAAGAAATATTTATGAACTATGAATGTATGGTATGTCATATTTTATTTTTGTATGATGAAGCTGAGTTTCTTTATCTTTCAATATCGCTCATGTTCTATTCCTTAACAGACTGGGACTTTAGTCTATATAAATAAATGACAAGAACACACTTCTGCTTTAATAATTCTTATTCAGTCAAATGTTACAGAGTGGGTTGTTCCCCATGCATTGAAAGTACATGGTTAATACAAAGTGTTTACAATTCGTTTAAACTTTTTTCTAACATTCAGTTTTCTATTAAGTCTTTTAACAGTCCAAGGTACATTTCCTTTGTGAGAAGTGTCTCTCTCTAGGAGCTCCTTTTTTTCAAAATCCAAATAAACCCAGGACTAAATGTCAAAGTAAAAAAATGCTTATCCCCAAAAAGAGATTCAACCCAAAGAGATAACAGCTCAAACGATCACCTTCTCGGTTTCTGGTGTCAGAAACAATGCTGCGGTCATGCCACACACTTCATCTTCACCAGTGTTATTTCTTAAAAATGTGTTAAGAAGGTAAAGGATGGAGCCTGAAATAGACGCTGAGCTGTTTTCTTACAGGTGTGGTCCGAGGAGGAGAGTGAGGATGAAGACAGCCAGCAGCCCCTCAGCAGAGAGGATTCTGGGATCCAGGTGGACAAAACACCCTTGGATGATCAAGATCACTCCAAGAAGACTGTCCAGGTTTCGTGGAAAGGTTGGTTATGAGTCATTCTTTCACGCAAAATAGGGCAAGTATCACATAATTATTTGTCTGTGCTATTTGATAGTATTACTTGCTTTCACGTGGATGAGAATGTCATTAGAGGTAGTCTTGTCAAGGTCTATAGATGGAAGGAATAATAGTGATTTGCTGGCACCTGATGTATACATTAATGTAGCATCTGGACATTTTCCAGTACTGTTTTCTTTTTCTGTTTTGCGGTTTCTATGTGCTATTCAAATCCCATGTTTGTCTTTTGAAATGTTTGCTTTGAAATGTTTTTATTCCTTTCAAAATATTTGTTTAAGACCACTGTCACTATGCCTTTTATGGTCCTGATTGATTTTTGTTTAATGTACTACTATGTTGCTGTGCTTACTGTAAAAAGCATTTGCTTAGTCTGCATGAATATTGTGGGCAATGTCAGTATGAAGTGTCCATTTGTATCTTGCACAGAATGCCAGTTGATTCAGGCTGAGCGGAGGTGCTGAGTTAGAGTCTATCTGAAGCTTGGCTGTTTATTTTGGCTGAGGCTCTTCAGGGAGAAATGAAGTGAGACCACGTTTAGAGAGATCTCAATATTGCACTTCAAAATCCACCAGACGGTGATTGCTGATCTAAGCTGCAGCTTAGAAATGATTCAGATGACTAACCTCCAATGCATGAAAAATAGAGTGGATGCAGAGAAGATGGTGAAGAACACTAATTCTTCTAGTCATTCTTTTGGGAGGCGGTGAGAAAAGACTAGGCTCTTAGAGTATAATAAACTAATGTGATGATGCAAACATTTGTTTAATGCTTGTTCTGTTGATCGCAGTAGGTGAGCAGGATGCTCGAGTGTGGCTGGAGCAGCATGTAGTGACACAGTATTGGGTAGCCCAGGCTCCACACTTCACTCACAGCCTGCACTTGCACTCCAATCTCCTCAACGTCTGGTAAGAGAATGTCAAAGTCTCTTCAGAGCTAAGCATAGTTTGCCATTTGGGGCAAGCCCTTCAGAAATATTTCACTGGCAATTACATTTAAAACTAAGCACAGGAGGCAAAGGGCTGTAGGAGCAAGCTATGTTGTTGAAAATTTTTCAAGAGAGGAGCAGGAAACTGCCTGGCATAGATTCAGCTTTTATTGAGCTATGTATACAAAGCAATGCATCGCTGGGGCAGCCGAACAAAATGGACAAACTCCTAAAGCTTTCTTACTCTTTTTAGCACAAAAGCACAGCCTCATGTGGTACTGGTGTGTTTTAGGCTGAAGTGGTTTTCATCCAGCTCTAATACTCATTTTGATATTGTTAAAATCATATCTTGTTGTTAGGAGTACAGTAAATCAGTTACTTTTGTTTTTGCAAAGTCACTTCTTATTGTACCTTAACAGACCTCGAGGCAGTTTGGTGACTGGAGCTGCATAGCTTAGATAACATATTCTGGTAATTACTCCATAAACAGCACTTTTAAACACTGACACTCTAATCTTAAATTTATTTTAAAATATTTGTCCCATTTCAAAGGTCATGCCCTGGCTTCCTTTAAGAAATAGCTGGATGAGGTCAAATCAGTTAACTTCTAATTACTAATTGGGGTATATGGGCCAAAGGGCCTCCTCTTGTTTGTAATCAATGCTGTGTTCTTAAATATCCTTGTTTTTTGTAGGCACTGTTCTTTATATAGCACCTTTCACAACACATCTCAGGGTGCTTTGCAGTAACGTAAAACTTACAGTTAATGTACTGTTGGTGCTTATTCGCACCCTGTGTAGAGTGAGAATGAGCAGCAGTGGAAGAACATCAGCAGAGCCTGTGCTTCAAATGAGCATATTTCATGGTGGATCTGAGATGATGCATGATGCCGGAGTGCCATTAAACAAAATGGAATTTGATTTCAGTGAATTAAGTAGCAGCAGGGGAGGTGAGCGATCTGATGATCAGACAGGCAAGTCCTGACAGGAATTCGAACCACAAGCAATGTGGAAATGCCTTGCCTTCACCATGTCCACTCCTGAGGGGCGTCCACTTTGCGGTCCTTCATTACAAAGAAGAATTAGCTCTAGGCGGAAAAAGGAAGTTCATTCCAAAGGAACTGGCCATATCTCCTATGTGTATGTGAGGAGTGAGCCCCCTGCTCCTGCTGGGATTTGGTCCCAGACGCTTGTGGACTGCACGCATGCGCATCGCCTCTCCCCCTACAGCGGATAATTCTGCCCTGTAGAGTTAAAAAGTTGTCTTCGCTGTGTAGTATGGTTCATCTGACCTTTAACCCTCACCCTTGATCTCGACTATGTCTAATTATGCTTATATAAGTTGAGAAAATAACTGTCTATTCTGGTTTTCTTTTCTCCCCAGGGACCAGCACTTGTACAACACTGATCCATTGTACCTTCCGGAAGAGAAGGTGTTTGTCACTGAAACTCAAGTGATACGGGAAACTCTGTGGTAAGATGGAAAGATTAGCTGTGACATTGTGCACTCCATTGTGTAAGGATCTAATCAAAATGAATGTTGCATATAAACCCTATATAAGACTGCATTTAGAAAGCTGGTTGTTAAACTGGTAAGACCAGAGTATAATCTCTGATGTACTTCACTTTTGACATTATCTTTATTTTTAAAAATGTTTTATTCTTTTATGCAGAATACCTCATTGTCAGACAAAACAAGCTAACGTTCTTTCAGGGTGAATAAATCATTACAAATATCCATGGTCTGCTCTACAGGAGTGTCATCCGGCACAACTTTCTTTATAGTTTCTGAAGTTCGTCAGTTGGAAATAATTGAAGTAGTTTTACTTTTGTTCCAGGCTTCTCTCTGGAGTGAAAAAGCTCTTCATATTTCAGCAGCATGAAGGCAAAGTAACTGTGAGGAATGATGTTGTAGTCACTCATTTGACAAATGTAAGTTATGTGATTTTGGTTCAGTTTTAATTTGGTTAGAGGATGTTTGAGACACCCCGGTGAATGTATTTGTAACACAGCGCATTCAAACTAAAATTTGCATCCCAAATCATTCATTCTGTAGCGCAATATTATCTGGGTCATGTAAATATGATAGCTGTATGAGCTGCATTCTTACTGTTTTGTTTAAAATGAGCTCAGAACCTAGCAGGGAGTTTGATTGATGAGACTGCCTTAATGTTTTCCACTACGAACTCTTTTCCTAATTCACAGAACTGCTTGCAATCTGTCTTGGAGCACATAGCAGCCTACGGACAGGCGGTGTTTCGCCTGCAGAAGTTTATTGATGAAGTGACAGGCTACAACACAGAGCCTGCTCCTCCTGGGACAAGCACTTTGTCCAAAAAAGCTTCTGAACCTCCATTCAGGACCTATCAGGCCTTTGTTTGGTCTCTTTACAAATTCTTCATCAGCTTCAAAGAAGAGCTCACTGCTATTGAGAGATGCATCCTTGTGAAAGGTGAATTATTTGTCTGTGAACAGTGCTTTGATTTCCTTTTTTCCCAGGGCCTGTGAAATTATTTCTAGCTCTCTGAAAAAACATGACTTTTTTTGAATTTACACTTAAATTGTAATGTATCTAATAATTGTAATTTTCTTGACACCTTTCTGGCATAATAGCGAAGCAGAGATCTTTGTCAGTTTTGGTTTGACTCTTTTTTTATACCCTTTGCTTTACTGTTCTTTTTTGTTATTGTTCTTTTATGATTTGTTCTGCATGGAAGAAAAATCTAATAGTTATCAAAATGAATTCTTCACTTTTGACATTACCTTTCTTTTTAGAAATGTTATATTCCTTTATGCAGAATACCTCACAAGCTAATGTTCTATAAAGAGCATCCCCATTTCTAAAGCCTAGTACGTAGAATAAGATCAGAATAACAGCAAGAGATATGTAAATCTCCATCTGAGGGTGTCAGATTTAAAAAAAAAATGTAGCTTTGTTTTCACACTTAGATGTGATGTTTGTTATGCCTAATATAGTCAAAATGCAAACTTTATGAAATATACAACTTGTCAGTTATGTGATTTTGGTTCAGTTATGCAGAACCAGCAGTAATCTGCTTTGGACAAGTATGGCTAATTCTGGTCTTTCTAACTCTGTAATATTCTTTCATCATCGAATACGCTATGTCTTGATGAAAGATTTCTGGGTGACGGCGCCTGCGCTGCCTTCGTGCCCGGTTGTATCCGTCGCGTTGTCTCTCACTCCTAGACGAAAGCGTCACACTGTCGGCCGTGCTGGAGCAGCTCACCCCGCGCCTGGCCCAGCTCAAAGTCCTGCACAAAGTCTTCTGCACGGGGGTTGCCGAGGTGCCCCCTGGCACTCCGAACGTGGTGCGAGCTTCCCACCTGCTCAACACACTCTACAAGTCCATCATCGAGTACGACAGCATCGGCGAGGCTTCGGAGCAGGCCGTGAGTGTTGTCTCCCGGAGAGCATTTCCTTAGATAAAGCTCTTGTCCTGCGGTCTGGCTTGGGTCGATATCTCTTCTTGAAGATAAAAGGCTGGCGAGGGGTCGTCTGGGAGGTGTCTGAGTTCCTTGGAAGACAGGGCTTTTCCCCTTTTCTTACGAGCCAGAGAAAAGCAGTTTGAGCCTCAGCTATGATGCTGTTCAAGGTTCTGAGACAAACGGTGACTCAGACATCCACACAGGCATCTAATATAGCTGTGTCTATTAACGGGAGCACCTGCTGGTTATGATGATAATAATAATAATTAATAATTGCTACAAAAGCCATAATGGTAATTCAAAGTCTAAATTTGAGTTACCATTATAAATGTATCAATTTTTGTATGCAGTGCTGCCTCATTTTTGATTCTCAAATGTCTTTCTTCCTTAGGTGGCCCTCCTTTTTTCTCTGTGGGTGGAAACGGTGAGACCGTACTTGGAGATTGTAGACGAGTGGATCGTCCACGGCCACCTCTTTGACCCAGCCAAAGAATTCATCATCCAGAGGTACAGTAGGCAGCCTGTTGGCTGAGACTGGCAGGTGTATTGTTTTGCATTTGCCTTTTTTCAGGTTTCTTGTTCATGCTTTCTGGAGGCATGCATGATTAAAAAACACTTTAGTGTCCAGAACCTTCATACAGTTAGACAAAGATAACCAGACGTCACCGTACGATCGAAAGGTAAAGTATAGCCTTAAATGTTTGTGTTAGTTGTATATCTTAAACTGAAGTTTACAAGTTTGTGTATGCATCAATATTTTGGGGAGGAGAGAGCAAAGACATGGGGCATGACTTCACTTGGGTGTTTACAGGCACTGTAACTACTACTGGATGTTCAGAAGAAGATAATTAATTCATGTTAGAGAGGCAGAGGGGTAAAAGAGAAGGCTATTGCACATATCTCCATTATTTTTGTCCCCCAAATTAGGTATTGCTGAGTTTTTAGCCTTCCTCTCTTTTTTTCTAAAAAGTGCTTAGAAAGTTTGAAAACAAATAGAGGAACATAATGTTCAACATAAATAGTCAACCAGCATAAGAATGTCATTAAGCTCCTAACGTAACTTCAACGAATGGCAAAATATGATATGTGGAGAGGATCAGTTGAAATGATCTTATATATATATACTTCCATAGTATTTTACAAAGGAGGCACTTAGGTGATTGGTTTCATTTCACAGTCGATACCACATTTTGGGCAGAAGTAAGATATTATATCAGGCAAGTACAGTATCGCATGTATTCTTTATCTCTTTGGGGATTAGTACATAGCAGTATGTATAGGCACTATTTCTGTACATGCTGTAAAAAATGGGAAATGACAAAAAACAAACCCTTTCAACGAGTACCAAGTGTGTGAAGGATTAAGACTGATTTTATTTAGCAGAGTGAATCCACCTACAAAAAATGGTGGATTTTGATTTTGGTAGTGGATTTTGGTTTTTAGTCCTTGAGTGTAAGAGTTTCAATTCTAAGTTAATAATAATAATTGCTTACACTTATATAGCGTTTTTCTGGATACTCCACTCAAAGTGCTTTACAGGTAATGGGGACTCCCCTTCACCACCACTAATGTGCAGCCCCACCTGGATGATGTGACAGCAGCCATAGTGCTCCAGTACTCTCACCCCACACATCAGTGGGGAGGAGAACAGAGTGATGAAGCCAGGTCATAGATGGAGATTATTAGGAGGCCATGATTGGTAAGGGGCAATGGGAAAGTTGGCCAGGATGCCGGGGTAACACCCCTACTCTTTTCGAGAAATGCCCTGGGATTTTTAATGACCACAGGATTTTTAATTACCTCGGTTTTACGTCTTTTTGCAGTATAGTGTCCCCGTCACTATACTGGGGCATTAGGACCCACCTGGACCGCAGGGTGAGCGCCCCCTGCTGGCCCCACTAACACCTCTTCCAGCAGCAACCTTAGTTTTTCCCAGGAGGTCTCCCATTCAGGTACTGACCAGGCTCACAGCTGTTGAGCTTCAGTAGGGCTGCCAGTTGTGAGTTGCGGGGTGATATGACTGCTGGCATAATAAAATAAATGGTCTGTCTTGGTCAGAGGAAGAGGAAGTGTGTGATATAAACCCCATCAACACTTTATTAAATATAAGATTTCAATCTATTTTCAATATTGGCTGAATATATTCTCTAAAAATATTTCCTGCATATAAGTACAATTGGCAAACAAAAAAACCCTTGGGTCTACAGGGTGGCAAGATGTTGCAGTTCAGCGAAGGTTTAAAATAAGTTTTAATTAGCTATGAAAAAGGTAATTTCCAGAGACCAAACACACAGAATTGCATTTTCCTGTACCCATGCATTTACAAGCAGCATTTTTTTCTTCAAACCATCTCTCTCAGTTACCATAAATGTCATATTTAGGAGATAGACTCTGCATATGGAGTAGAACCTATATAGAGATTTCCATCCAGTGGTTATCCATTTACTCCGAAATGTCACATGCTCTCCATGTAAATATTCCACACAACAAGTATCTGTCTCCCCCTTTTAGCACGCACAGAGCAAATGTACAATGAGCCCTTTCAAACACACAGATCCAACCCCACAGGCTGGAGTTGAAGGATTAGACTCTGTGTTTGGACAGGGCTTCAGCATGTCTTGGCTTTATCTTGCTCAGGAACAAAGACGTCCCCGTCGATCACAGGGATTTCTGGTATGCCACCTACACCTTGTACAGCGTGTCGGAGACGGTGGAGAACGAGGAGAAGCTGAGTGACACGGCCAGCGGGAGCTCGGCCAGTGACCAGGCCGCGTCCTCCGCAAGCAAGCAGCACACCATGGTTTCCTTCCTCAAGCCCGTGCTCAAGCAGATCATCATGGCGGGCAAATCCATGCAGCTCCTCAGGAACCTGCACTGCGAGGAGGACGGCCGGCGGGAGAGCTCGTCACGAGGTGAGACGCACCGCTTCGTCAGTGTCGGTGTTTGTTTTGACACTGAAAGTAAGAATCCCAGTACGTGAGAATTTGTTCATAACTCCATTATGTTGAAAGGTGTCCCGAGCATTAAAATAGCACAACCACAATGCCAAAAATGTCCTTCAATACTTGACAAAAAAAAAAGAATAAAACTTAAGAAGGTTGTGTCGGAGAAATATTCATGCCATTTTTGCTTTTCAGTGGGCTGCAAACATTTCAGACTGTATTTACTGCAATCCTTTAAGCCTCTTTGACTGTTAGGGCTGTAACTTGACTGTTTTCTATACCTTAAAGGACAATAAGAGTTTAACTCCCCACACCTATGGAATGAGATACCACTACATTGCAGAATAACCCATGGTCTGAATTCGTTTTTCCATTTATATATTTGGATTGATGAGCGTCAGCATTGGAGTATTAAACTCATGACCTCCAGGCTTGTTCTCCATGCTGTCCCCTAATTGCATATGTGACTGTTTCCAGCAGTGAAACGCTGCAAGAGGTGAATGCAGGTGCTGTTCCATTGGCTGCTAAGAAACTTCAGATCTGGTCTGGTAGACTAAAGAGGTGCTTCTCCATCTCCAGATGCAGAGAGGAAGAGTATATACACCCTCTTTCTGGAGTCGGTGCAGTCGCGCCTGTGCTGTGGAGAAGAGTCGCCCACAGACACGGTGACTGAACAGCTGGCCACCAAGAGGAGCCTCATCAAGATGCAGTCTATAGTAGCTAGACACCTGGAGCTCGAAGACATACACGACCCTCTGCTAGCTATTAACTTCGCCAGGTGAGCTTAAATAATGTGAAGGGAAATGTGAGAATCAGATTAAAGTTTAGATCACATGAAACACGTGTTATGTGAAATTAGGAATAAAGTAAAGAGCAAATGTCATTTTGGATTTGATTTTTATAAAATAATATTGGTTCTCTTTCACAACATTATTTTTAACTGTAGTGAAAGCTAGAAAACTATTGAGTTTGGTTTGTCCTGGGAATGTAAAGGTAATCATTGCTATTAAATTTTTAATTATTGTGATGATTGGATTTTAAAAGGTTAAGTTAAACAGTTTTGAGTTATGATTATGTTTACCTTCATATTTTATACGGGCTTGACTCTGGCTATTCATAGACTTAATAGACAGAATTTAGGGGGAAGATCGTTCCTCAGTGTTCCTCAAACTATTATTTTTATTACTCTTAACAATAATGGAAATCTAAGTGTAAACCCAAACCCAAGGCTGATCTTAACCGTGCAAAACGTTTTATTAAAGTTTAACTGATGTAGTTAATAAGAAATAAAATGTTTTCATAACACGATTTCTTCCTGTAACAAAAACCTTAATTCAACTTAATTATGAAATGTTAGAATAAATCAGAATACAATATCAAACCTACTGAATTATTCTGTGTTTGGCTGGTTAATTTGTTCTTATGTTATATTTGGTATTTTGTTCGTCCTGTTTAGAGATTTTAAGATTCTTGGTTTAATTTATTGTTTAAGATTATTTTTGCCTAAGGTGTTATCCTGACTAAGGTATTCCAAATTACAGTGCCTAGCAAACTGAAGATTGTTGCTTTACGTGGTGTTGTTGTGTTTACTTTTTGGAAAATGACTTTTAAGTGAATAAACTGTGGGCTTTGTCCACTGAATCTAAACCTTCTCCAGCTTTTCAGACTGAAGGAACAGCCGCGAATCTCAGCCAGATAGTGTAAAACTCTGAGGTGATCTGACTGGGTCTCCACTCTCCTTCCTGGCCTAGGTTATACCTGGAACAGAATGACTTCCACGAGAAGTTTGCAGGTGGCGACGTCGTTATGGACCGTTCTTCAGAGTCCGTGACCTGTCAGACCTTCGAGCTGACTCTGAGGTCCTGCCTCTACCCTCACATTGAGAAGAGGTACATTGAGTGCTGTGGCAACCTGATGAAAACACTGAAGAAAGATTACAGGTGGGTGGGATTTGTAATTCGCACCTTTTTTTTTTGTAAGATGTTAAAAGATATGGCTTACAGACTCGTTAGAGACCAAAACCATTTTACTTTCAGAAAACGTTGTTTATAATTCCATGTTTTTTAGTGTTTTAAAGTCTTCTTTTAACTGGGCAGTGGAAAATGTTTCATTTTCAGGACAGGTATAGGACTGCTTTCTTGCTCTGTAATGATATCCATGCCTTGGTGAGGTAAATCACTCAAATGTGTGACTTTTTACCAGTCTTTAGCAGTGCTTAAGTCAGTGTAATGCTCACACTGAAGGCACTCAGAGTAGCTGCAATTGTAATCCCACACTGGTATCCAGTGTTCACACCTACAATTCACTATATAGCTTCGTCTATGCAAGTTGCGAGCAGGAGTAAATGTGCTGTCTGATGTTATCAAGTCCTTACACACTGTCATTCCCCTGGTACACAGACTGGTCGAATACCTGCAGGCCATGAGGAACTACTTCCTGCTGGAGGCTGGCGATACCATGTATGATTTCTACACGGCCATCTTTGATAAGGTGCTGGAGAAGGAGAGCTGGCAGCAACTGTCCTTCCTCAACGTACAGCTGCAGGAGGCAGTGGGACAGCGCTACCCAGAGGACAGCACTAGGTACTGTGTTAGGAACCTCACATTGACATGCAAAGAAAAAGTTGCTGTATGTTAGCTTTAATCTAAAAAGGGAAGCAAAGTAAGGAACAGAAAAGTGTGGCTTCTATCTTCTTTGGAGGACAGTTTTGTTTTATTGTACCCTGTAATAAAATAATCATTTTTAAGGTTTGAAGTAGTTGAGATATGTCCTAATTTCCTTGGTTGTTACTTTCCTTATTATGCTTAAACTAATACCTTCCGTTCTACTGAATTTTTACAGCGCTTGTGCCCTCTGCAGTTTCATGATCTGTGGCTTTACAGATTTATTGAAAAGAGCTCTGACCTCTAGTGGTCATCTAGAGAACACCATTTCTTAGTATTCCTGTATTCCGGTTTTGGATACCTTTTTCTTAAACTTTCTTAAAATCGTTTAGTTCTAAATTCTAAGTTCTAAGTTCTAAATTGTAGTTCTAATTTTTTACTAGTTCCTTCCTTTGTTAGAAACATTGTTTTTATGATTAAATCTTAACTTTTAGGTGCTTTGACATTTTTTAGAATAACAGTGGTTTGCTATTGAGAGCAGGTATACCACCCCTAGCTTAAAAAGTGTTTCATTGTGAACCCCTGAATATATTTTATTCATTTTATTTTCTAGGTGGGTAGATATGCTGTATTCAAAACACAGATTTTCGATTTTCCTTAAGAAGTACATGATGTAAAGAATATACCGTGCCTTGCAAAAAATATTCAGATCTTTCCTATATTTTCTTATTTAGTTAAATTAGAAAATGATGCATTCACATTTAAAAAAAAAATCTGAATGCTCGGACTGAAGACCACTAAGGGTAAGTTAAGTTACAGTAAATTTTAAAAATTAAAAGGAAAAAGTGAAATATTTTGTTCGCATAAGTATTCACACCCATGACCCTGATACTTGGTGGAAGCTCCTTTGGATGCAAGTACATCTATCTGCATGTCTTTTTGGGTAATTCTCTACCAACTTTGCACACTGGCTTGGTACAACTCATGCCCATTCTTCTGGGCAGATTTGCTGAAGCTTTCTTAAGTTGCTTGGGGATTGTTAATGGGCAGGTCTTGACAAGTTCCTGTTGATAAGAACCAGTCCATTAACATAATGCTGCCACCATGATGCTTGACAGTAGATATGGTGTTGACAGGTGTTGTAGACTAAAAGTTTCCAATTTGTCCTGTCCGATCACAAAATCGTTTGCCACACGTTTGAAGTATCACTTGAAAGCTTTGTTGCAAACTCCAGGAAGGATCTGAGATGGTTTGCTGCTTTGCTATAGAGGTTGTCTTTGTGGAAGTTGACTCTTGGACTTTTTTCCCATCTCAGTCACTCTATAATTCTTGCAAAGTTGCCATTGGCATCGTTAATCAGTTTCCTGTTTTCCCGGCTTCTCAGTGCTTGAGAGGTACAGTACACTTTCTGTTTCTGATTGAGTAGACTGTGCTCACAGGGGGATGTACTGTAGAGACATTGATATCTGTTTGTAGCCTTCTCCTTATCTGTGCTTTCAAGGACTTTGTTCCGAATCGGCTTTTCAGGCTTCGTGGTAAAGTCTTTGCTTGGAACCTCACAGATGGGTGTTTTTTTCAAGATGTGCCAGCTGTGTAAGAGTCGGAATACTTTTGCAAGGCGCTGTATTTAAAGAGCTTTGGTCCTCTAGGAAACTGTTGGGTTCATCACAAAATGTCATTGCATAGGATATAATTTATTTGAAACAACAAACGTAATTTTTTACTTAAGAGATAACAATTTATATAATATAGGAGATAAGCAATTTTATAAATGTAGTTTTGTGTTTTGTACACAAGTAACTTTTATCATCATGAAACCACGTAATACAAATGTATGATTAATTTTCCGTTAGAACAGTTAAATGCTTCACAATCCTGATATTTATAAAGATGACATGAATTTATAGTTTACTTAGTTTAGTTTACTCCTCATTTCCTTTCTTTTGCAGGTTGTCCATATTATTAGAAACAATTGATCCGGCCAGGAAGAAACAGCCAGTAAATAATTTGGATGGTCTCACTTTGAGCTATAAGGTAATATTTTTTTCTGTCATGATTAAGAAGCCTGTTATTATCTTGGTCAAAGCTTCAGCAGAAATTTGTGAAAACCTGGTGTCTTCTCCTCTTTTTTCCTAGGTCCCTTGGCCTGTGGACATTGTGATCAGTTTGGAATGTCAGAAAATCTACAACCAAGTATTCCTTCTCCTGTTACAGATAAAGTGGGCAAAGTATAGCCTGGATACACTGCGATTCAATGGTGTGTATAAACTGAGACCCTTCCATTAAATATAAATGAGCTGATGGAATGTATAGTCATAAAGTAAAAATACTGTATACAAATTATGTATGTTTTTGAATTGTATGAAGGCCTTCCAATTCTGAAATAGAGCAATTTTTAGTGTTCAAGTATTCTTTGTTACATTTCTCAACAGAATTGACAGCAGCTACCAAACGACCTGAAGGGAATGTATTTGATGATAGTGCTGCCAACCAACCAGTAAAGCAGCAGATTCACAGGATGTTTCTTCTCCGAGTCAAACTTATGCATTTTGTCAACAGCTTGCACAACTACATAATGACCAGGGTGAGTCCTTGTATAGAATAACACACAGGTTTAATAGTTGGATTTAAAACGATTAAACTGCAAGGAAGGCCATTTGAGTTTAAGGGCCTCAACAAAAGGATTACTGCACACTATCCGATACAGTAACCATTATACTTGCCCATTTTGAAATTGATGGTTTTTGAGTGTTTGGCTTCATGACAATCACTGCCGTATTGCCCTGGGAAGAAAATGGGAAGAAACTAGACCATCTGAAATGCTCACCGCCCATTAGAACCATTCATCATTCACCACACTGCAAGCACAGGAGCCAACACACAGTACCTTACAGGAGAACCAGCAGTGATTGGAGAAGCAGAACATTTCTCACTGAGTTTGCTTGGGCCTGCGAAATAACAAGAGCTACAGTTTCACGGAATGCAGAGACCATGTTGACCATGTTAATGTTAACTGTGGCACAAAGACTCTTGGCCTTCATTACAGATGATTTTTGTGCTCTGATTTTCAGTAGTCTTTTGTCTAGCCTTTGAGTGTAAAGACACGCTTTAACAGCTCAGTGGTGGAATGTATGGAACACCTTAACCCCACAAAAGGGGAAGTTTTTGTCAAGTAACAAACAGGAGAACAACTGATACTTAAGTTTGAGCCAGCATCTTATTGTTCCCCTTTAGGTGCAGGAGTATTAAAATACTTTCTGTATGTTTTAAACTGCAGTATATTCTTTCTGTCAGATTTTGCACAGCACAGGCTTAGAGTTTCAGCACCAAGTGGAAGAGGCTAAAGACTTGGACCAGCTGATTAAAATCCATTACAGATACCTCTCCACTATTCACGACCGCTGTCTTCTCCGAGAGAAGGTAGGTCTTGCACTCTGTTAACTCACAACTACTAAGGGACACTGAATTTCCTTGAAGGCTACTGTGCTTTTTATGAAAGAGGAGGTGTAATTCAGATGCATGTTCTCCACTTGTCCATATTGCTCTTGAACTGTACTTTTCAATATATACTGTAGGTAAACCTATGGTTGTACTGGAATCTGTCCCGAGAAAAGCAACCTGATACACCCCTGGACTTAAAACAACATCTTTACACTGACAGGCTGAAGGAACTGAACCTTTTCAGTGTTCAAAATCCTCAAAGACCCTGACAACCTCAACCCAGCAGGTTTCTCAAGAATGAACACTGAACCACAAACTAGAGGGGACAAGTAGAAACTATATGGAAGTGTTTTTAAAACCAAGAACAGGAGGCACGTCTTTATCCAATGGGTTGTAGCAGTGTAGGATAAGCTACCTATCCAAGTAGTTTAATGAGAACTTCAATGCTATTATTATATTTGGGGTTAATAAAGAATTGGCATTGATGAGTGCATTTCAAACCAAAATGAAAGAAAAATGTATACAATAACGAGTAAAACCTCCAATTTACTTCACAAAATAGCTGAAATTTCCAGGTATGTGCAGCATCATGTTCTGCGATTCAGGACAAGGCAACAAAACTGAACTGAAGTGAACTGAAGTCACCCCTATTACTTTGTAAATGAGCAGGCTTGTGAATAAATCACTTTTAATCCAACAGAAAAATTGCTCTTGACTTTGAGACGGTTTTGCCGACAAATACTACTTACTTGTTAACTCTGCATGCAGATCACGTTGGAATATTTCTGCAGTGAAATGTCCGCATCACAACCTGTACTCATTCACTCGTACATCGCATTACATCAGTCATTATGGTGACTAATGAGCAAGAAGGGCCACAATACTCGTGAACTCTCGCTTTTACCCGTGGTGAGACCAGAGATTTGTGATAACATGGCGACTTCCAGTACTTTCACAAAGTTCACAATTTTGTGCGTATTTTGAAATGTGTACAATTGTTCTATAACATTTAATAATTTAATAACCGGTCTTAGGAATTGGGACTGCAGTTTCCCTTTAAGCCTTTTTCATACATCCTGACTTCTTTCAAGAAATGGCTGGTAGAGATCCTTGCATGAGTTAACTACTGACTACCGAGTGGTATCTTCTCATCTGCAACCTTTCTTATGTTGCTTTGTGTCTTATTGTATTGTGACATGTAAAACACAGAAATGGTGGACTATAGAATCCATAGTTAAATGATTGTTGGAGCAAAAGACAAACGTAGCGATGACTACAATTTTCAGAAAAAAAGTATAAGAAACGTTTGTGCTTGGCAATGCGTTTTGCAGGTCAGTTTTGTGAAGGAGGCAATAATGAAGGTGCTGAATCTCGCTCTGATGTTCTCAGATCGGTGGCAGGCAGGCTTTGGTGCCTGGAAGTAAGTATTAAAACCCTTAATGAAACGCAAGCATGTATTATTGGTTTGATTTCTCAGTAAAAAATACCATGTTAACCGGACATTTATCTGTATTTTCTATAAGTAAAAACACCAGGATATTCTACCGCAGGCAAGGTGGTGGTTGTCCAAGATCAAACAGTGAAAGAAGCAAATAGTTGTCAAACTTGCCGGAAATAAATGATTGAGTTTGAGTTACTGAGCTAAAATACAGATATTTATGAGGTATTTTTAGACAGGAAGTATTTTGCTCTATGAAAGGTTTTCCAAATTATATTTGATATAGCTTAGAAATGCATTGGAACATTGGAACCATAAGAAACTGTTTCACATTTATTTTAAATGAGTGTGTATACAGTATATGTGTGTGTTTTCTAACGAAGCCTTTTCAGAGAAACTACAAATGTGCAGTGAAATCTTTAGTTGTTAATATAACCTTGATACCTTTTTTCAAATTAATCTTGGAACTCTTTGTATTTCTAGGATTGAGTCTATTGATAAGATGGAGTCAGATTTCAAAAACTGTCACATGTTCTTGGTAACTATACTCAACAAAGCTGTCTGCAGGGGCTCCTTTCCACACTGTGAGTCATACAGAAAGCAAATTAAATGTTTTATTGGCAATTCAGTTTCTGCTGTTAGTAAAGAGTGAATGAGCCAAAGTTAATCAGATGTTTCACTGGCCATGTTCTGCTTTGTGATTAACTGGCAAAAGTTATCAATTAAAAGTTTAAAATTGTTTTTATCTGCAATGTGTGATGTCTCTCAATTAGTTTTTGTCAACTGTATTATGCGATCACTGATCATGACAGGTACAGCATCTTCTAGTCTTAAACAGAAGCAGTGTATCAGTGATTAAAACAGTTTGTACCAAAATAATTAAAAGTAATGGAAAAGTTTTTCAGCTGTAGCTTTAGTTAGTTCCACTATGTGCAAGCACTAAGTGTTGTTAGAGTATCTGCTCTATCCAGCCCTGTTGCTGAAGCCCCTTCTTCCAAGACAAAAAAAGGCTGCATGAGATCTTTGGATTGATTTGCCAATAATGATCAAACAGACTAGATGGATCTCAAGGCCACCTCTTGTTTGCAACTTTAATCTTCTTATTGGTAAAAGAGCTACGAAAAGCACAGCATTGTAGGATTTTTGTGTTCTCTAATTTGGTTCTTCTCACTACTCTTTTCAGTGGAGTCCTTGGCTCTGTCTCTGATGGCTGGCTTTGAGCAGTGTTGAGGATGAGCTACAGAAGGCTGTGAAGCTCCTCACATCACTTTGAGCCATCACAGATCCTCAAGAATCCTGGAATGTCTGCAAGGCATTATTTCACAATGCTTATTTTTTTTCTTTCGTGGCCATCTGGATTTCAAACATCAAAGTGCAAGGGAAGCGCTTTGCGACAACAGGCCTCTGCCTTTATTTCTGCTTAGCAAATGCAACAAGGACAGACGTTTGCAATTGTTTCTTGTGCTCTTGGGAGAAAAAAGCGCTCAGTTGCTACTGGAGTATCTTAAATACCCTTCACCTTGGGTGCTCATATTGAGACACTGAAGGCAATAAGAAAACAGGGTACTGAAAATGTAAATATAGTTTTTTGCTGTCTTTGAGATGTGCTGTTTTTGCTCATAATTCACTGTTTACAAAAGTGATTGTATAGCAGAGTGAATTAGACTTTTGTTTGCACAATAAATTCTGCTCTCTTAATAAAACCTGCACTGTTTTTAAGAGTCAAATTCTTGCACCTATTTTTGTTTTTATAACAAGAAAGATCTGTGAGGTAATCATCCCCTCATTTATTTTTTTCTTGTTATCTGTAAAATGCAAATTGGGGGAGAGAATGTGAAGGGTATCCTGTGTTTTGTTGACCATATTAGGCAGCAGCTATGTCACCCTGCAGCTCACAATTGGAAACCCACTGAAGATCAGATGGTCAGTACCTGGATAGCAGACATCCTGGGAAAAACTAAGGTTGCTGCTGGAACAGGTATTAGAGGGGCCAGTAGGGGGCGCTCACCCTGTGGTCTGTATGGGTCCTAATGCCCCAGTAAAGTGATGGGGACTCTGTACTGTAAAAAGGCACCGTCCTTCGGCTGAGAGGTAAAACAGAGTTCCTGACTCTCTGCGGTCATTAAAAATCCCAGGGCGTTTCTTGAAAAGAGTAGGGGTGTGTTACCCTGGCGTCCTGGCCAAATTTCCCCCTGGTCTTTACCAGTCATGGCCTCCTAATAATCACCATCACCTTGTTCTCCTCCCCAGTGTTAGCTGGTGTGTGCTTACCGTATTGGTGCACTATGGTTGCTGTTGCATCATCCAGGTGAAGCTGCACATTGGTGGTGGTGGAGGGGAGACAAATTAATTTATAACAATTAATTAATAACAAATGGAACTCTGCAGTGAAGGAACTGAAGAAATGAGTCATATGGTTGATAATTTCATAGTTATTAATTACTCTTCATAGGGTGTGTTTTATTTGGGTTTAAAATGGGACTAGATTCAGTTTTTTAACCTTAAAAACCGGATTTATTTAAAGACTTTAACGATTTGCCAGTTACTTGACTTGGACGTACTGTATACCGGCCAGCCCATTTAATCTCAGGGCTGAGGGTGGGGGTTGTTAACTCATCGCCCTCTGTTGGCTCACTGGCATCCTGAATCCGGAGCGCCCCCAAGCGACACGACGCTGCAAAGCGCCGCGGCGGAGGGTTTCCTGTCCACTTCTCCCTGAGAGTCGCAGACAGGAACTCCCAGCTCGGGCTCAAAGCCGAGGTTGGTGTCAGCTGCTGCAGGGATCCTCCGCAACAGGAAGACGGCCGCCCGGACCAAGCTAAAAGTTTCCAGAGAAAGGCCGAAGCGGAGGGAGGTGGCTCTCTTACAGACGGGTTTCGCAGCGCTCCGCTCCCGCTGAATGGGATTTCTGTCCTGAGCGCTCACCATTTCCCAGGAAAACAAGACTGGGTTACGCTTAGGTAGGAAAGTTTGTGTTGTTTCGCTTTGGGTGTTGCCTCTACCCCCCACATGCTGGGCTTTTAACCTGCGCGCTGCGTGGATTTGTAAACGGTTTTCTGCCTCCGGGCTTTGGGTCGGATTCTGTAAACGTCGTTCTGGGCTGGTGGGCTGCCTGAGCGAGCAGTGCCCCCCGTCCAGCCCGGCGGCGGCAGTGGGATCCCCCCGGGCCTGACGGCTGGGTCGCACCGCTTTGGGAAACTTCGTGGAGCCGGAGCCCCGCCTAGCCTGCGCTGCTCGCGGAATCGCCAGGAAAAACCGCACGTCTTCCCCGGGATTCAGTCTCGGAATTGGGTAAACTGGAAGTTCAAAATCCCCCCCCCCCCCCATCTTTCTTAGTGTTTCGAAAACTTTTCTTTCCGTACTAGAGCTGAAACTCGAAACGTCTTCGGGAGACTCGCGTCGCTCCGGCTGCCGAGGAACTTCTAACGCGATGGCAAAGCGACTATTTTAGTGTGGCATAGAAGTTTTTGTCCTAAGTTGTAATTGATACTCACGCTAGCTGGTTACACCGTGCCTGCTCTTTCTGGGAGACTGCAATTAGAGAGTAGCATTTAGCTGTGCGATTTCAAGTTAATCGTTTAGTATGGTTAACGCCTTGGATATTTTGCGTTTTTTTTTACAAAGTTGAGGTCTGAAAAGTTAATCTCATGGTAAAGATATCGTTTTTGGTGCCTGGGTAACTACCTTGATGGTGGTGCGCTTCCTTTCAAAAATGCAGAATTAAAATTCATAGTACACGGAGGTCATATAGAACTTTTATATTTAAGACTGTAAATATGGAGCTGGTAGCCTACACACGAGAGACAAAACATCGAACTCTGTAGAGTTTCATGCGTTAATTGGTTAATAGATATTTCCTACCGACAATAAAAACATTCCAGGTGGGGGAAAAAACAAACGAGTCTGGTTATCTACGTGTCATAAGTGCAGTATTGAGAAAGCACCGCTGTGCTGACTTGCTTCAGACAACAGCCCTGTGGTTTGAAACTGGACGGGTATTTGCCCTGATAAAATCCTTTCAAGAATACAGCCCGTAATGGATTGCGTTAATCTCGAGCTGCCTGCTTTTATCTTCGTAATGCGAATATTCAGCTCGTTTTCAGATTGTTTTTATTCCGCTTGGATCATGAAGGTAAACTATCGGTGTAAAGATTTCTTGCATCCTTTTGTGAAAGCTGCGGCAATGCATTCATAATAATAACGTTTATATAGCACCTTTAAAAACAATTGCTTAAAGAACTTTTATTTTTCCCTGGTATTGTACCGGAGAACCATTCTTTTTTATCTAATGTTTTAAGGGTGCTGTGGTAGCTTTGGATACAGGTTAGATCTGTACAGTACGATTTCCAAGTACAGTGCCCTGCTGCTGCTGGTCAGGCAGCAGCAATCACATACTTAATGCTCTTTTAAAGCTAGGGATGATCTCTGTAAAATGAAAGAGGCTGCTCGTTGGGTTGGAGGGTGTAACAATAGTGTTTCTAGAATTGATCTGACATTATATCACAAATGATTTGCACCCAAAGTGGGTAATAGAGCCTTCTCACATCTCTCAAACTTGCTGCTTTAATCTGTCACAGACTCTGTGACTTGAGATTTTTATATCTCATTTAAACTTTTTCATTAAAGTAATGGCTGTATAATTCAGTTTTACTGGGTCAGTTTTATGTGCTTTTCTTTTTTTTTAAGTTCTATTTTATGTATTAAACGTACGCTGTTCTATAGCACTCATCAATAAATCAGCACTGATATCACAGCTTCTAGTCTTTACATAGCTTCTGTCTGTATTGATGTTTTTTTTGGTCTTTTCTAAAACACTTTGAATGTCCAGGCTGTGAGTTGTGTGTTGTCCACAAGGTAAAGAGAAGAGTTTGTGTCTGCACCAGCAGTCCCGGAAAAATCAAAAACAGGTCTCCTTTTGAAAATTGGGATCCCTCTCGTTTACATGTAGTCTGTGTTTATGGTGTGCAGCTGCTGATAAGCAAAGACCTAGACCTGAAGGCCTCTCCATTGTTTTCATTTTTCCTTCCTTGGGAGTTGAGTTAAATAATGGTGTTTGTCTGCATCTATAGCTGCTCCGTACGTTCACTACTGCACCAGTGAGAAAGAAACCCCTGTGTGAGGGTGGTTCCAGCAGGGTTTACAGTGTGACAGACATTCATTCTCACCTATGTGCCCACTCGTGAGTGGGGGTTCTCTCGGACCAATTTCTTCGGCAGATTCTCCTTCACTTTTTTTTTTACGATTTTACAGTGCATTTGGCTTATGAGGAGTTTCATTTTTTTTTTATTCCTTTCGATTTCCGTCAGTGTTTTACACATTTGGCCGGATTTCTGATCTGCGCTGTCCTTTTGTTCCGCCGCTGAAAAGTGTTTTGGAGGAAGAAGGTTCCAATTTTGGAGAAGGGTAATTACACCTCTCTGATAGACCCACCCTGCTGTGTGTTAATGAGGGTTTCTGTGGTGAATAGGGTACTCATTTAACGATTGAAGAATTCCAAGCGGACATTTTCTTCTGCTATATCAAACCTGGCTGATCTCACAAGGGGCTGAGAGGTAATTACGTTGGTTAGGTACCTGGTGGTTTAAGCTTCTAGCACAAAAGAGGAAACGTTTGTTAAAACACTTGCTAAAAAAGATACTGAAGGTAAATTGACCACAGCATTGCAAATGGCAGCATTTGAGTTCCGATTCAAACCAAGAAAGAGCGACTCTACCCCCGTAGGTTCTTTGTATAATAGGATTATTGCACAGAACGTTCAGTACCGCTGGCATTTCAAATCAATTGAAAAACCGAACTGGTAAAAAAATCTGCATTGCCTGGCCTTGTTCTCTTTAGGATTTGTTGCACTTGGTACAAAATGTGGGATTTTCAGTTTTGCGATAGTCAGGCAAGTTTTTAGACAGAGCTGGCATCACTGTGTCCTTCTACTTTGCGTGTTCAGCACATGCTACTCTGCTATCCTCCTCTAAGAGCAGGTCACACACTGTGGGGTATGGAGCGCTTTCAGCCTGCGAACCAAAGCTTAGGAAATCCTTACCTCAGTTTGTCTGTGCTCTGAGCCCGTGACTGCTTTTAAAACTCAGCCCCAGACTTACTTTTTGTGCTTTGACCTGTATTCCAGTCTGATAAATCTTTTTGTGGTTCATCCAGTTTTGCTGTGCAGTTTCTAGTGCTGTTGTGTATTTGAGGTTTTTTTTTGCTGAACTATTTTGTTTTTGCTTATGTGATTTGTACCAGCACGCTAAAGTTCCCATAATAAAAGGCACTTTTTATGTAAGCGATTGGGTTGTCTTTATGTCGCTACATGAAAATCTGCATTCTGCACATATAGGTTACTTTGCAAACAGTGTATATATTGCACTTCAAAATACCTGAACCCTAAAACATTGTATTACATATGTATTTACATTATTACCCTGTAAGCCTTAAACACAATCGCCAGGTTCTTTTTCCTCTGCTGGTGAAGACGGTTTCGGTTCAGTAGTGACAGCTGAGTGTTGGGGGAAGTGAAAGCTGTCCTGATGGAGTCTGAGACAGCTGGGGCTGCAGCGAGAGCAGGGGTTTTGTGCAGACACACCCTGCAGTGGGCAGTTGGCACAGGTGGGACTGAAGGGCTGGACCTATCGAATATTTAGGTCTTTGGCTTTTCTATCTAATTTCATCTCTGTTTGAATAATCGAAACGGAGCATGCCTTTAACCATTGATTCGATTGACAAGTGCAGTTGTTTGGAATTGTGAAACAGTCCTGCTGTTTCAGTTTCAGTTTGCCCCTTGCAGGTTCACTCTTTGTGAGCTGTTGATCTGTATGGCTTGCTGATCCAGTGGCTCTGCAGATGGTGGGTTTCTTCATTGCATGGGTGATTTCCAGTTGGAGGGTGTGTCTGTTAGGCATCTGCGCCTGTCCTGAAGCATTTTCACAGCTCTTACAGTATTTGCACAGTTATCATGGACTATAGTCAGTCCTTTGCTAGCGAGAACCTCAAAACGTTTCAGAAGTTCTTTGGCCCTTTCAGCTAGTTTGGCTGGTGTGTTGCTCCTCAAGCAAGCTTGCACTTAACATAGAAACTTCTTGGGGTGACCTGCCACTGTCGCAGTGCTTGTCTAGACTTCAACTGTTAATAATGTACTGTCAAAGGACTGGATGCTGGTTCTGAGCTTTTGGCACCACGCATCATCTTTTCTTTCCATTCATGCTGTGAAGTGTGATTTGCAGGGAGGTGGTATCCTGAACACGGTGTCTGAATCACTGCCCCAAAACCTTCATTTTTCACCAAGAGCAAGGGCCTCGTGTCTCTGACAAGCACATTTAGAAAGTCATCTTAATTCCTTTTTTTTGGCTAAAATACAGAGCCATGGGTTTTAAATGGAGACAAACCTGAGTAGTTTCTTTTGAAATCCATTATATACAGTTCTTGATTTCCCCTCTTATGTTAAACTCGCCCAACTTAGGTTAGCCTAATCTTAGCTATTGCAATTACATTTTCAGTAGGTAAAAGACATCTTGTTCAGAACGGGTCATACACATGGAGTTTCAGTTCTTAATGAGTGACAACGGTCTACATGTTGACATTATAGTGGAGTTAATTGAATATCCATCCATCCATTTTCTGGCCACTTTATCCAATACCGTGTTGCAGGGGAGCTGGAGCCCATCCTAACAAGCAGTGGGCACAAGACGGGGTACATCCCGGATGGGAGTCCATTCCGGATACAGCCACTCACTCAGGGTCAGTTGCTCAGAAGCCAGTTAACCTGAAGTATGGATTTGGACTGTGGAATGGAACGCATGAGAACATGCAGGGAACGTATCAAATCCATCCAGGTTGAACCCAGGAAGGAACTGAGCCCAGGGCCCCAGCGCTGTGAGGCAGCAGTGCTAATCACTGTGCTTCCAGGCTACCAGTTAAATAATTATTTCAAATATACGCAGGGCATTTGGAAGCACTAGCAAGGCGGAAACCCACTCCCTAAGGGATCCTCCTAGATTAAAGATTGCATTCTTTACATGCAGTACTATTAATAATCCAAACATTTTTACTTCATTTGCTTTCAGTACGCATTCCACCATTATATCTTTTCTTTATTTTTTCGGCCAGACTTTAAACCATCGGACGTGTTTCTGTAGTTTCCTAAACCACATTTTTCTACTTGGGTTTATGGGGCATGTGATAAGCGATGACAGAAATCCTCCTCACTTGCTTGACGGTTCGCATTGCATCTTGGTCTATAAAACAGCGTATTCGTTGCACTTTCTGCCTGACGCCAGGGTGAATACTTGCTTGCTAAAGCTGAAGGCGTGCAGAAGCTTCTTTGCCTTTTCCTGTGTGAATTTGTTAAGTTCCTCATTTAAAGTAGGTTTGCATATGTTGTCTAAAGTAGTGTGGTACCCTTCTAAGAGTTCCGTGAGAGTTTGCTTGTCAATAATTCCATATGCAGTGTATAATGATCCTAGTTTGGTCTGCCATGAAAATAGCCATCCCAGCACAGGCAGTATCATACGATGGAAGAAGAAGAACCCAGCTGCCTGCTGCCATATTGCGGTTGTAAGGTTGCGGTCTGCAGGGGACGAATGAATTAAACCCTCTGCAGATTTCTAAAAGGAGAAGTGAGCCCTCGAGAGTGTGAGGATGTGGAGGGAGTGTCGGAAAGAGAGCTGAGGGGGAACAGTGAGCTGTCGCCCAGCCTGCTGGAGTGGGCAGACTCTTGCTCTGCCTGTGCCCAATGGGAACTCCACACGTGTGCGCAATTTCTCTGGGAAAGTCTGGAACAGACAGTCGGCCAGGGTGGATAACTTATTTTAACTGTACAGATTTTGTTTTCTTTTTGTTTTTGGAGGGGTTGTCTCCTGCTTTTTTTCCCAGATTTAATTTTCACCCCCCCCACCCCCACACACCCCTTGTCTTTCGGGTGGTGTAAAGGCCATGTTTGGAGTTCAGCTGTGTTACTGCTACCCAGCTGCTTCAGTGTGAATGTAAGCAATGAGGACTAATCATCAGTGCATCAATGTGTGTACCTCAGCTGAGCCTGGGACACCTTTAACATGGAAAGACCTCTTACAGGGTAATGTGGTGGTTTTCTTCCAGTCCTCGAGTCCAGTCCAGCGGGGGTCCCCCATGTACAGTCAGTATGGGCTCCTGCTGCCTGTGCTACAACAATATTCAAGAACATGGACCCAGATTCATAACTGTCTTAACATTCCCCTCCAAGTAAACGTTTCTTGTTAATGGTGTAAACATTTTCTGGAGCTGTCGTCTGTGACGGATGGTGGGTTTGCTTGAAGGCTTTCATGTTTACGAACCAACCCAGCCTACATTTGGTAGGCGGTTCGAAAGGGATGTTTAAAAATCTAGTTTCCCAGATCAAGACAATTATTCCTAACGATATAGACCAGATTTGTTTTCTCTTCCCATGGCATGCACAAATACGCACACGTCACTGGCCTGAGTGCCTTATTAATGTTGTAGACAAAACCGGTTTCAGTGTTTCATCTGAGTTGATCTTGGAGTGCGTTCTCACCTTCTCCTGGCAGGAACTGATGAGTAAAAACAGCGCTGAGCTCGCACCGTTCTTTTGTTCGTGTTCATCGAACATGAAAACCGAAACTCCTGCTACATGTCGTTCCCCGAATGTCTCATGTGCATGCACCAAACGTGCAACACTTTGGTTACTCAACAAAATGAAGGTGTAAAACAATTCTCGATTTTTTTGGTCTTGCAAAAAGACATTTTCCGACTGTCTGCAGCGCGCTCATTAACTCCTGAAAATGTGCCAGCCGGGGCACTTGAGCAACGCTAATATACATGTCTAGAAGGCAGGCGCTGCTTCTCACTTCCTAATTCTGATATCTCGATGCACATAACTCCCTTGTCTGCCTCATCCTGTTAATGTCGGTGCAGTGTTAGAAGATGTGTTGTGAATATCTGTGAAGCCCACTGGTTCAGTTTGTGAATGCCAGTCTTCATCATGGCAAGGGAGTATGCTGAACCACCACATTCATTTCTTTCATTTCAAGGGCAATTTCTAAATTATATTTGTGTCCTTTCACAGGACGATGGACTCCAGCAGTGTGTCATATATAAATGATTTAGGAAGGGGTTGTGGTTTCCCTTGCTGGTCACTACTGTCTGTTTCTGACAGATGTGGTGTTATTACTGCTTTTCCTTCTGCTCATGATGGTGTCTTTTTCTTGCCTCCATTACTGGAGGAGAAAAACCTTTGCCACATCAGGCTTGTGTTTCATGATGTTGATGAAGCCATGATGTTTGTGTGGGTAAAACTTCCAGGTGGTCGTATTTCAGGCTACTCCTTGACCTGTGGGTGGCTAATTTGAATTCCACACGTTAAGTAAAATACTATAAGCACATGTAAAAGATTGAGCTACAGGTAAACCTTTGCCAGCAATGTATTCATGTTCATTCAGCCACGATAATTCATCTTAACATGACCGTGAAGTAATCGCTGACCGTAGAGAAAGTAGTTTAAGCAAATAATGACACAGCGACAAGAGGAGAGATTATTGCAGATGTCTTAAGTGATATTAATAAATCCAAGCATTAGCTAGTATCATTGTCGTTTTCTGCGTATTCATGAATGTGGTCAGAGTATGTGTAATGCAGATACCCAAAATGCTTTGTAGACAATCTTAAAGTACAAAAAAGAAGGGAGTCCTATACTGATATTCTTCTGAAAGTGTGATGAACCGAAGTGAAAAGTGATGAACGAAAAATACTGGAGTTTACCGATTTTGTTTAACTGATTTTTTTTCTAATGATATTAGGTTTTCCCTTAGTGTTATTTAAAGAAACGTGTGGGGAGCAGCATCAGTGTGCTTTGTCTGCAAAGGAGCAAGAGAAGGTCAGTTCCAGGCTGAAATGTAGTAAGGGGAAGCAATATTGTTTCTGTTGAGCCTTTTCATACAGTACCTGAAGGAGAGAGCAGGGGGTCAAAGGACAGAGCAGGCGAGAAAGGTTGTCCATATGAATGGAGATCTGGTGGAGGGGTATGAAAACTTGACATCTGTGCATAGATGGACAGGGTTACAATAATTAAACTGTCATTGAGAGAAGGAGGAAAGTGAGCTCTGAGTTTAAGGCTAATCTTGGCTTTCTGTTGTCTTTCTGAAATAGGAGTTGTGAAATCCGTCTAAAAGGATGCAGGCAGAACGGCCAGTAGAATCGGGGCCAGGAGAGGTGCAATGGGGAGCTATCGGCTCGGAGAGATCTTTGATCCTCACTGCTCCGACGTATTTCCTGAGGTGGTCAGCTGGCCAGTCAGTCAGTTGTCGGCCTGTCTTGAGACAAGTGTCAGGCTGTTTTCTGCAAGAGGTGTTATATTGTGTGTACTTCAGAACTGAAACTGTTTTTGTTGGTTTTTGACTTTGATTGGTGTGGAACCTACACGTCAAACCTGACAACACTGGCGACAAATTTCACATTGAACAACATGCACTTCCTGGACGCACTGGAATACAGGAAGCAAGCCAGGCGTGCGCTTATTAAAGCGTGTTTGTTGACCTTTCCTGGCATAGCAACCAAACCGTTTTCATGAAACGGAAGCGACTGTAAATGGCAGAAGTATGATTTCATACATCAGAGTCATCAGGAGTGTGGTCAGTTGAGTTTTTGGTAGGCTGCTGAGCAGCTCCAGGACAGGGGTTGGACTTGACGTCATTTCCCAGGGTGCTCAGGGCTGTTTCTCCATGTCGGGGTGGGCTTAAGTCCGAATTTAATGATGCCTCTCTAATATTAATGGTGAGCTTTGTGAGTTAAACTGGAGACACTGTAGGCACTAAAAAAACACACCTGTGACTGTATGGGGCGATGGTGCTGCTGAGAAACCCAGGTTTCGAATAATTAAAAACTACGCTCCAGAACACTAAAAAGATGGGATTTGTCCACCGAGAGACTGAGGTGTCAGCAGTGGGATTTATTTTTCTTTCTGACCAAGTTTGTCCAGGCTATAGATGCTAAAAAGGCAGCCAGCAGCCATAACACCCTGCAACTTACAACTGGCAGCCCACTGAAGCTAAGCAGGTGTGAGCCTGGTCGGTACCTGGATGGGAGACCTCCTGGGAAGACCTAAGGTTGCTGCTGGAAGTGGTGTTAGTTGGGCCAGCAGGGGGCGCTCACCCTGCGGTCTATGTGGGTCCTAATGCCCCAGTATAGTGACGGGGACACTACTGTAAACAGGCGCCGTCCTTCGGATGAGACGTAAAACCGAGGTCCTGACTCTCCGTGGTCATTAAAAATCCCAGAATTTCCCATTGGCCCTTACCAATCATGGCCTCCTAATAATGCCCCTCTATGAATTGGCTTCATCACTCTTCTCTCCTCTCCACTAATAGCTGGTGTGTGGTGAGCGTTCTGGCGCACTATGGCTGCCGTCGCATCATCCAGGTGGGTGCTGCACATTGGTGGTGGTGGAGGGGAGTCCCCATTACCTGTAAAGCGCTTTGAATGGAGTGTCCAGAAAAGCGCTATATAAGTGTAAGCAATTATTATTATAAAAAGGGAAGTAAAGAAACGCAACATTTCTGCTGGGGAGCCTTCTTCGGGTGTCTGTTCCTTTGCGGCCTACGCATGCTGATGCACATACTTGAACTATATTATCTTTTGTCGGTTGCTATACGTCATTCTTGAGGCATGAGAATTCAGAAATGGTCAAACCCTTGCAGACTGTACAGTGATCAGGCCTTCTAAACTGTCGTGTTACTGTCTGTATGAAACTAGCTGAAAGGAAATAATGATCAGAGACCACTTGAAAAGCTTTGTCCTTAATGGTTTTGCACTTTTGAGTTTGTATGTGAGAAACTGATGCTTTTGGTTATTGTTTTTACACTCTGGAGGATGCAGGCATTGTTTCTGTGCATGAAACAGCTTGCACGAACTCAGAAGTGGACCCTGTAGCCTGTAGCTTTGTGCAGCTTTGAGGAACAGGGCCCTGTCAGCCTCAGCCCATATAATTTCATGATCTCTGTCTACACGAAGAGACAAGGGGCTGAAACTAACTTGACTTTTATTCAGACCCGTGTTGTACAGCTCTGTTTTTAGCTGAGTTTTTGTGGTTAACTTAAACCTAAAGTGTGTGCCTGGTACAACAAAAGCTGCTTATAATTAAGTGGGATTTTTTTTATAAGCATGTGAATAATCATTTCTGCCGTTTGAGACGATGTCATTTGCAGACCGTGATGCCATAAATTAGTACTGCCTTATCATGCACACGAGTACAGGGTTTTAAGCAAAAGCAGTGTGTGGTGGAAACAAAGTTCTTTTGCTCGGAAGCTTGTCTTTTGAATTTTTCGGCAGTTCTGTGGAAAGTGGTGATGAAATTGAAGTGCTACTCGGATCAATCACAGTAGCTGCCAGTCAGTGTGTTTTGAACAGCAGCTGAATGTTTAAACAACTGCTGCATTATGGGAGCATGAAAATACACAGCTGGGGTGTTTACAGGAATCGGTATCCTGGTGTGAAGAGCTTCTTCTACACCCATGTTGTATCCTGTGAGAGGAACAGCCCCTTCAGAGCTAGGAAGGTATTTTGTACGTCTAGGGCACAGGTAATTAAAGCGTTTTGTGTCTGTTAGATTATGGACGAACTTTGCGCTAGTGCAGGCTCACAGTTCTGCTTTACAGCTGCATGAGCGTACAGGCTGCTTCTGTTTCTGCTCTGATAAAGACACTACTGTTTTATAATTTCTATTCCTAATCCACACACAAGAGACTGAGCACTGTTGGATTGAGCTGCAGTAGTACTGTGCAGAAGAAAGCACAAACAGTGTACAGCACTGCACTCTGTCTGGTTGCCCTTGTTTACACACATCATGTGGCTGTTATTTGCACCTTCATTTTGAATGCATTAACACTGATGAATGTGTTATCCCCTTGAAAAGTGGAAAAAAAAGCTTAAGCAGCCAGTGCAGCATTCAGGTGAGAAACCAGACATTGTGTAGCTTAGATGGCTCTTGTTCTGCTCCAGTACAGTCATTGGCCTCGGCTGCCCAGTTCTCACTCTACAGAGTCATTCTAATTGCTGGATAGGTTTTCACTTTTGAGGCTGTTGCGATGGCCAAGCTGAACTTCTAACACTGAGTTAGAAACTTTCTTGAGTTCAATTGGTATGTGACCCAGGAAGAGCAGCGCGTCACTTGAGTAGTGCTGTTTTCACTGCTTTTACTTACATTGTGCCTTTTAACAGTACTGTCACTTCAGAAGTGCCTCATCTGATTAAAGCGACTTCCAGGTTTCTTGTTATTATGTTGGCTAAAACTTAACAGTAAAAGGTAAAGCCAGTATGCAGCGTATATATACTGTATATAAACCTGTAGTCAAATATGCAGAAATGAATTTAATATTATGCATTTATGGCACACATATGCAGCTATGGCACATGGTAGGTGAAAGTGCATCAGTCCTATTAGGATCTATAGCTCAAATGCTGTGAGCATGAAGAAAACCATCCAGTCTGTAAAGAGACCCCAGTCACTAAAAGTGTGATTGTCAGAAATGGACGCCAAGATGTGTGTGTGTATATTAAAAAAAAAAACATTTGGGCTAAACCTGGCTTACATCACTTTTAAAATAGTTCCTCATGAGCCAAGTTATAGTAACTGCAATTGTTTTTGTGACTTGGCATCTGTTTCTGGTATTTCCTGGTTCATTCCTTGGAAGGAATCAAAACCACACGTTCATAAAAGGACTAGCAGTCGAAGGAGTCTAAATTGCTTTAGGTCAAAATGTCAGAAGTGTGAATTTGTCTTGTATTGTTTAAGAATGTATCCTGGGTGATTCTGTTAATTAAGATGTTCTGTTCTGGGTGGTAGATACTTTTTCTACCTCTTCCCTAAACTGATAACCACAGCAGCAGCAGAAGTTTGTTCCTTTTTCTCAGGGTAGAGAAATTCGAAACGGCTTGTTTTATTTCCTTGTAATAAGGCTGAGTTTCCCTTTCCTCCTTCTCCTGCGCTTCACATTTTTCTCCCCCATTCCTAATTTTGTATTCGTTCTTCTTCAGTGACATGATGTTGATAATTGAACATTTTTCTTCCCATCTATAACTGGCTACTGTATTTAGATACTTTTAGGTACTTTTTTTTGTTGTTTGAAGCACTGCTGGATATGTGATAACATATGTGATGCTAATGGTTTGATTTAGTTCAGGATATTCCACTTTGAGAAAAACATGAAAACCACAAATGAGGGGAAGGGGTCTGGCCTGTTCAACTTGTTTGATCTGAGGATCTCATTTGAAAATCTCTCTTGAAAGAAGCCAGCTTATCGATAAGACGGCGTCTTCCAGACTCCCACAGCCCTTTGTGTAGAAACTTTCGTTTTGCTTTCTATACAAACTATTTCAATACATTATTTTCTGTATGAATTATCTAAGTACACTTCCTGATAGTTGTACCCTGGTGCGTTTCACTGTTAATTCTGAAGAAGAGTTGTCAGTACCTTGGAGGGTTTTAAATACTTGAATCAGGTTCCCTTGAAGTTTTTTCTGTCCAGTACTGTCAGTGCAGGACCTTCCTTTAAATTCCTTAGTAGAAGAATGTATCGGGTTCTTACTTTCTGGTTTGACTTCGGAGCAGCAGTATCATTTTTGCAATATGGTGAATATAGGTGCACTGCAGGTGGACAGTTCATATCGCTTCTTCTCGCCTGTAACGTGCGTAGTAATCCCCTGCTGGTGAGCCCTCTGGCAAATGTTAATCGCCATAATGAATTAATTTTTGTCTGTCCATCAAAATGTCAGTGGTTTTCCTGAGGAAAGTCGTTTTCTTGGTATTTACTTTGTGAATTTGTAGCACAAGTATTGAGTTTCTTCTGAAGCTCAGTATATTAGCGCTTTCCTTTTGTCTAAAAGATGAAGCAAATAACATTCTTTTATATACAATTTGAACCCCATAATTTTTTAGTTCGATTTACATGATCATTTGAATGTCTGCTGTATTCTACATAAAAAAATAGAATAACAAGCTGGAAGCTGCTGAGTGGAGATACCGATTTTTCCACAGAGAAAAAATGTCGCAAAGCAGCTGCCTGTGCCTTGCTTTCTGTTCCTGATTGCTTTGTGTGTACTTCAAAGTGTATGCAATGTATTTTACAAATGGCATCAGTGCATGAGTCCATCGTGTCCCACTTCGTGTGGCCCGGTCTGGTTTGTAGGCAGGCCTCAGGCGGATCTTCCCGGTCCTGGGTCTGCAGCGGTCTCACTGCGTTCCCCTGTGCGTGTCTCCGCAGCGCCATGGCGTCCACTGTGACCCTGGAGGACGCCCTGTCCAATGTGGACCTGCTGGAGGAGCTGCCCCTCCCGGACCAACAGCCCTGCATCGAGCCGCCGCCCTCCTCCCTCATGTACCAGGTGAGCTCTGGCGGACCCGCGGACCGGCAGAATCGCTGGTTTAATCTGGCGGGCGGTTCACGGACTGCAGAATGGTTTTTGCAGACGGGGCTTGTTCTGTGGTCTACCGCGTAACCACTCGCTGTGCCTTCCGCTGAAGTGCTCTCGCTTTTATGTAGCCGTCAATTGCAGTACAGTGAGCACACGTACAGTATTTTGGTAAATCGATTATTCTGTTTTCAGTAAATGCATATTTATCATTCAGTGTCTGCTTACATAGGCCATGTGACTGAACAGAGTGAGCAGTGCTTCCTGTGTCTTCTGTACAGGGCAGTAGTGCCTCAGTTACAGTCTACTTGATAAGTGCATATTACAAATAAGTACTGAGACAATGTGTATCAGTCGATTGTTAATATCGTTCTTGGATGTCCTGTCCTGTGAAATGTTATCTCATACTCTCCAGCACACAAATATTGTACACTAGCAAGTGAGGTCCTTGTTGCATTATGACTGCTAACTTGACTTGTCACACCTCGTGAAAGGAGATGTTTGGCATGCAGTGTCATTTGAATAAACTGGTTTTCATTTACCTTTTTTAGAAAGGCACAGTGCTTTTGGCATTGCCATCTCAAATGTTTCTGCAATCCTGTGCATACTTTTGGCCTTTAGCAGAAGGATTCAAGGCAAATTTCTACACTAGTATTTCATAGTTTTGGCCAGTCTTTGTACCTACCTGGGCTTCCTTGAAGACACTAACTTGTGATCTTCTGATACTACAGAAACTGTAGTATAGAGTATGTAGTGTAGGTATAGAGTCTGTTTACAGGTATTATTTTACTAAATTATCTAAATTGGGGGAATAAATTGAGATGGTCCTGCCGAAGTCGGTGTGATTTTGCATGAAATGATCTATTTAATATATAGGTAAATAACTCAAGTGATTGCTTGCGGTACATGTGTGTATTGACTGGATTCAATTGCTGGTTTAAAATTTAAAAAGAAAACATATATTTATAAATAAACAAATATATAAAAACAATCTGTAAAATAATACATCTGGCTCAGACACTTGTCCTTATACTCGGCTGGATAAGCATGTCAGAGGACGACATGTTATTTTATACAAAGATCGTTTTCATGTGGGTTCATGTACCTAACCTTTCAGGTTAGGTGATAGATGTCTGTGTAGACCAAGGCCGTAATTAAACGGGAAAACTTTTTTCTTTCAGCCGAACTTCAATACCAACTTTGAAGACAGGAATGCCTTTGTCACTGGTATTGCGAGATACATTGAGCAAGCAACGGTCCACTCCAGCATGGTAAAATCTGCCGTTCTGAAATGGTCTCCTTGAGCTGTTTCTTGTGTGAATAGGAAAACGCCTTGCAGTGAGACACATGGTGAAAACCTCCTTTTAAAAGGTCAAAACTTCCCAGTTACCTTTATCTTAACTCTTCTACTCAACATTCCTCATTCTTCACACCTGAAGAAGGCTCCACAGCTAAAAAAAAAAGTTGTTTCTTCTCTTTTCAGCATGGACTAAACCGTTGTTTGTTTTACGCTTGTGCGTGCATCTACCTACTTGAATTTCTCATTCTCTTCCTTATATGTAACCTCAAGATGCTTTCCCCAGTCGAACATTCAGTGAGAAATCCCTCTGCTGAATTGTCACTGCCGGTTAAGTGACCAATAAGTACCAGATGTAAATACCCTTGTTGCTTGCAGTTTTTGTTTTCAGAATATTGGTTTCCCCAAACAAAGGTGGGCTTATTGTAATTGAGCAGTGACAAATGCTGTTTTGATGGTTTACTGCACTGCTGTAGTGCTTCATTAGTGAAGGATAACTACTGTGTGAAAGGCATTTCATTTAGACAAAAAAAGCACTTTGTATGCAATACAGCACACTTTCTGCACAGGACTGTTGACAGGGCGCACTGCATGGCTCATTGAGAGCTGTGCTGATAAGCTAAATTTGAACTGTTTTTGTGAGCAAGAGGGAAAGTGTTCTCTGTGCTAAAGAACTTGAAGCGAAAAAGAGAACCTGCCATTAAATAAAAACACTAGCTGAAGCTGTACCTTCATTATCTTGTATTATACAGAAAGTGCACATCCTGTGTTGATTTTTAAACTCATGCAGAAACACAAATTTTCCTTCCCCTTTCTTAACTCCAAATTTGCATTCTACGAAGTCTGACTGATATAAACTGCATGTCTTCCCTCAGCTTATATCTCTTTAGGATTTTCAAATATTTTAATGAAATGAGTAAAATACTCCTGAGAGAAATGCTTATCGATGTATTTGCAGAAAAATCCCTGTGGTGTCTCGTTCGTATTGTCAACGACCTGTATGGGGAGGTGAGGAACTGATGCAGTTGTTCTGTCTTGCACTCGTGTTCTCTCTGGGTTTAGAATGAGATGCTGGAGGAGGGTCAGGAGTACGCGGTGATGCTGTACACCTGGAGGAGCTGCTCCAGAGCCATTCCCCAGGTACTGTCTTGCCTTCTGTCCAGTCTTTACAGTCTACACAAGAAGGGTTACAATGGCGGCTGTCTGGTCCATCTTGTTTGCTTAGCCACTAGGTAGCTCAGTGATGTGGAGCAGTGCTGAGGGTTTAGGCATTTAGCTGAAAGGTTGTGGCTTCAAGTTCTAGGTGTGGTTCTGCTTTTGTACCTCTGAACAAGTAGCCCCAGTGCAGCCCCAGTAAAATAACCAGCTGCATAAGTGGGTGTAAATATAAGTTCTTTTGGATAAAATTAATCAGTCAGATAAATTAGCCATTGGAGGATCTCTTATCACATTTTTAGTGGGCACCCATGTTTCTTGCTCATGTTTTGATAAAAGGAAATACAATTATGGTGGTTCTGTTTAATTTAATATACTTTTTTTTTCTCCTCAGGTGAAATGTAACGAGCAGCCGAACAGGGTGGAGATTTATGAAAAAACAGTGGAAGTCCTGGAGCCTGAGGTTACCAAGCTGATGAACTTCATGTATTTCCAGGTATAAGATAAGTCTGCTAAAGTTAAAAATGCTCAGTACAATTCAAGTAGTCTAGATCAGTAGCCCATTTCTCCATTTGGGTTCACTGTGCATTCATTAATCTACTGAAACATCAGCACTTTCTTAAATGTTTTGCTTTTTTGCATCCTCACAAATAATTTTGACGTTATTCTTCTGGAAAAGCAAATAAAAATGTAACATTTAAAATCCTAATCCTGTCATTTTGGAATATTTCTTTAAGCAGTGCCAATAAGCACTGAAAGGCTGTATTGGTATCATCTAAAAAGACATTTTATTCTTTTACGTTTCAGTATTGGCAGTATAAGGATTTTCAGAATGACAGGGCAAATTTCCAACTTAGGTTAGGTGAAAATATTTTAAGTATAGCAATGTATTTGCAAATGGAAAGTGATGTAATGATTCACATTGCTTCATTGTGGGGTTTTTTTCCTCTGTTTGCACAAGCACCAGAAAAGAGTGCAGTGCTAATGAGCTCACATAACTTGAATATTTTCACATGGGTAACCAACTGCTTGACACATATTAGTGTACAACGCCTAAATGCGGAAGCATATGTACATAATCCCTCTCCTTTATTTATGGAAGAAAGACGAACCTGTGTTTTGCTGTCGTTGTGATTGGTTGCTTTGTTTTCCTCTATTTCACAGGCAGTTGTAAAGGCATCAGGGCTGCAAATGAATTAGATAACATCAGCCATAGGTTACAGGTGCTGTGGGGATGAATTGCTTTAGGTTAAAATTAATATTTTATTCAAGTATTTAGCTACTGTTTGAGTAGCTGTTGCCAAGTTCCTTGAGGTTTTGTGCACATTTTCCCTTAATCTTCTGACTTCTTATGTATGAACAACTTCGTAAAATCCCATACATTCATATAGCCTCATGGAGAACATAAAACTATTATCCAAGGAAGGCATTGTATTACAGCTATAACCGGCCCCGTCTTCTCTTGCCAGATAAAGACAATCCAGCCCTTTAAGCTTATGCGTTTTCCGAAAAGCCCGCGCTTCTGCGTTCAGCTTCTCTCTCTTTCCTTTCGGGCAGCGCAACGCCATCGACCGCTTCTGCGGGGAGGTGCGGCGGCTGTGCCACGCCGAGCGGAGGAAGGACTTTGTGTCAGAGGCCTACCTGCTGACGCTGGGGAAGTTCATCAACATGTTTGCCGTGCTGGACGAGCTGAAGAACATGAAGTGCAGCGTCAAAAATGACCACTCCGCGTACAAAAGGTGAGGGGTCGGGTCTTCCTTCCTCTCGTGATGCCTGGCTTAGTCTCATGCGAGGGCCAAGGCTGGTGGCGAGTCAGAACTAAAAGTGCTTAGATGTAAAACCAATGACCTTTAATCATAAAGCAGCTTGAGCTCTGTGCTTGGCACTGCAAGTTCTCAATACACCCCCCCCAAGAAAGGATGTCTTTCAGCTTTTTAAAAACTGAGGTGCCAAGCAGCTTTCATAGAAACATTTTCAGGGATGGTTTAAAACTTCTGAATATCTCGAAATGCAACATAATGTGTTTGAAAAAGCGTAGGGAGAGATTGCCAAGGTTAACAGGAAGAGCAAGGCACGGCTTTATTACTTCCTGCAGCAGAGATGGGGAAAAAAATCAGGCATGATCTTTGTCGAAATTGTTCACTAGGTGGCAGCAGTTCTCTGCTTCTTTCCTTGGCTGTTTGTTCCATCGTGCCCGCAGAGAAAACTGTCAAGTATCAGAAAGATCATTAGATTCAGAGAATACACTTCTAGAAGAAAATAAACTAGCTGTCTTTATCCTAGAAGTAAGCTTTATGTGTTTTTTTGTGAAATATATGTCTGAAGTTGAAGCATTTCTCTTTTTTGTTGTAATGAATTATAAGTATTTAAAATATAAAGTCGTGCTTTTGTGCGTTTGTCTTTATGTAATATAGGACGGCAGGCTGCATTCAGACAATGTGAAGGTTAAAATGTGCAGAGCCGCTTGCAGCTTGAGGGGATTCAATTTGTGGAGCATCCATTTTGCTTGATGTAGTCCAGTGGTGAGAGAGGACAGGATAAGATGGGTTGAGTGTAGAAGAGAGGAGGTCCCAGCACTGGAATAGACATGGGTCTCAGAGGCTGTGTGGAAATGAGCCTTTTATTTATAATACAATCAGAGCCTTGATGTCTTCATTCTGTACAGAGGTGCTCCCTCCTTTTGGGTTTGACATACCTAGGAGTAATACAGAAAAGGGAAAATGCTAATATCGGAGTGAGGCAACAAATTTAAAAATGATCCATAAATTTGAAATTGTTGCTTTGAAGTACTTGTTTTAATAATGTAACATTATTAAGTTTTACTAAGTTTGGAAAGTCATGCTTAATCCAATCGGTAACCAGTTTTCTGAAATGGAATGAATTGTTGTGCAAAGTAAACTGCAAAGAGTTGTATTAGGCTTATTACCAAGTCAAGACATGTGGTATGGGTCTGCTCTCACTTCAGATGAAATAATAAAGCTCTAATTACTGTCGTCAGATTGAGTAGCAGGTAGGTTAAGGCCAGTTGTCTGTCTTTTTTAAGACTTAAAAATGATACATCTTCACAATCTACATCCTTCAGTCAATCTACTGTCAGCCTCCCCGTGGTTGTTTGAAGAGTTAATTGTGTTATTGTGCAGCTTGCTCCTATGCTGTGATGTACTGTGGATTGTTATAGACTTCATTTGCCCTAGTTTACAGTTTGAGTGTTTGTCAAGTGCATTGAAATAATACACATCCTACTTTTTTACTCTTTCATTTGAGTTTCCCTTTGAATTGTGAAGGCCAAAGCTCCAGTTTTGCCAACCTGGGATTGTTGGAGGAGCTTCTGTATCCCTGATCGTGCACAACCTTCACTGTTCTCAGTTTACACACAGATCTTTTAAAATGTGTGTGCCTGAAGGACTGATTTTTGAAACCTAATATTTTTCTTTTGCGTTGCAGAGCAGCCCAGTTCCTTCGGAAAATGTCTGAACCTTCATCCATTCAAGAGTCTCAAAATCTGTCAATGTTTTTGGCTAACCACAATAAAATAACCCAGGTACTTTCCTTAATACCTTAATACAACTATTGTGGTATTAAAAGCTTTTTCAAGTTGTCACCCGCAGCTTTTATTTAAAGCATCTGAACCTGTATCTGCTTTTCAGGAAACTCTCAGACTTTGTGTTCAAAAAGGCCTTTTTGTAAATGGCAATACTTTGTTTGAAATACAAAAACATATTGTTGTCAAGACTTTAATGATTTTAAAAGCACTCTTCTGTGCTTCAGTGGTTTTCAGCACCTTAGGTGAAAGAAAAATGAAGGCACACAAATCTCATGAAAAGTGTACATTATGCATTACTGTATGTAGGATACAGCAAGCAGCTATGCAGTAAGGGAATATATTCCTGAGTTCACGTAACTTAGTAATAAATGACTGGTTTTTGCACTTGAGATCTTCTCTTACAGCAGGAAAATAAGCTTGGTTTAGTACTTTAAAAACCCCTCCTAAAGAGATGGCTTTAGGTGGTCTTAAAGAAGTATGTTGATGTAAGCCTTTTTAACAGTAGATTGGCTGGGATGTTGACTTCTCTTTCAGTCTTTGCAGCAACAGTTGGAGGTGATCAATGGTTATGATGAGCTCTTGGCTGACATTGTGAATCTCTGTGTGGATTATTACGAGAACAAGATGTACCTCACTCCCAGTGAAAAGCACATGCTGCTCAAAGTAAGCTGGGTTTTCTCGTCCCATGTGTGCGTTCTTTCTATTCTACCTGTTCTCGTGAGGAGTTTTGTACTCGTGTTTTGAGGTCCCTTTATATACGTTCCATTTGATCACGCCCTTGCACTTATCGACTTCTTTCCCTGTCTGTTCAGTGTTATATTTCTGATTCGGCTGGAGTTTTACTGTGCTTTACTAAAGTTTCCACCAGATCTGGAGTGCTCTGTTGAATGGCCGCCTGCCTTGTAGTTAACGCCACTGTGTGAGTGTGGCTCTGCTACCAGCTAGGCTTCTGTCTGCTTGCTGACCTTGACTGATGGGATGCTGTGAGGCAAGTGGACGTGACTAGGCTGCATTCAGCTCAAGCCGATGTTGGGGAAAAACCGTTGTACAGGCAGAATATAGCTTGAATTAATTGTACCTCTCTTTTTAGGTGATGGGGTTCGGGTTGTACCTAATGGATGGTTCAATGAGCAATATTTACAAACTGGATGCCAAGAAAAGAATAAATCTGACCAAAATTGATAAGTTTTTCAAGGTAAGCCCCGAAGGAGCCAGTTGAGCTTGTTGTGCTTTTATCACTGCATTGTCAACTTAATCTCCTGCTGCATTCTAGTGTTCTTGTTCTTGAATGTCCATACTGTACAAAAGCATTCATTTCCAGCAAAGGATTAGTCAAATGTGTTGGAAAGTAAAATTATGGTTTTGAAGTAGTTCTCCATTATTCAGTAGAATTTTTTACAATGTTATCAACTGTTTATTTCTTTATCATAAATAACTTTTATCACCGAGTCACCAAGTGTGACTTTATTTTGCTGACTGAGAATTGATTCTTGGATCATTTTACAGCACGGAGAATTTATTATGAGACCTAAATTACTTGTGTCCAATTGCTGTTAGTGAACACTGCGTATGTTGCTCAAGGAAATAAACTCTATACGTTTGCGTTTCACAGCAACTTCAGGTTGTTCCACTGTTTGGCGACATGCAGATTGAGCTGTCGAGGTACATCAAGAACAGCGCTCACTTTGAGGAGAACAAGTCTAGGTGAGGCCACTCGTCCAAGGGCTAGGGTATATAAAACTCAATCATAAATATAAGCTAAATATAAAACTTAATCATTGTCCATAATGTCATGTCTAGAAGTTTGTGAATGAGTTCTTGGCCTGCAATTCCTGCAGGAGGGAGCTGGAGACTCGCTGGGCAAAGTGAAGCCTGGTTTGTTCTTCTTAGCCTGTTAGTACTGTCACCTTCAACAGGAGGAATGGTTAGAAAATAAGATGTGAAAGTCAGTGGTGTGTATGCATGCATGATCCTTCCACCCCATCTGGAAGACTTCTTATGTACACTCTACTGCTGCTTTCATTAGTTAAGTTACATTGATTTTTGGCCAGGAATAGATGTCATCAGATGGTCCCCAGTTTTCATCAGGTGTTTCGAGCCTTATCCACAACACCCTCCTGCTGTCGGGTCAGCCGCGATAGCTAGTCAGCGTCCATCTCCTCCCAGCTTCCAGCTTAACTCCAGTCCTCCTGTTCCAGAACCAGGCTCTCTCCACTGCCTCTCCCAACCTTCGGACTGCTGTCTTTCTGTCCCTCGCAGTCAGCCCAGTAGCTGATTGTGCCGGGAATCATCTGCATCCAACCTGCACCAGGAACAACCAAATCTGCCAGTCTTTTACCAGATCTTCATATTTGTGTACTTTTCCTCTCGGAGGCCTCCTCACATCCTTCCTCCCATGGCAGCTCAAAGGGGATGGTCTTTCCCAGTCCTGGGGTCCACGTGACCTTGAGTGCGAATGGGTCAGTTTGCAGGAAAAAGATAACGGGCGGCCCAGTGAGTTGGTGTTGGAGGTCACGGCACTCGGCCTCGGTTCCTCCCAGGGAGTGTAGGACAAGAGTGGGGAGATGTGCAGAGCCGCTGGCGTGTTGGCGAGTTGGGCTGTAGGTGGGGAAGAACAGGAAGTGGCAGAAAAGCAGCAGGTGAATTTGGGTGACCCTCGCTTGCCTCCCTGGACAGGTGGTCCTGTACCTCCATAGGCAGCAGCCCACAGTACAACATCTGCGAGCAGATGATCCAGATTCGAGAGGACCACATGCGCTTCATCTCGGAGCTGGCCCGCTACAGCAACAGTGAGGTATGTGTGTGCATGCGTGCGTGCGTGTGTGCGTGCGTGTTTTGACGGCACCATGAGCACATTGAGAAGGGCGTGTGGTGTGCGTCATGTTCTGTGTAGCACAGCCGGTAGATTGATGTTCTCTTAAATGGATTTGGGCAGCCAAAGAAAATGGAACTCCAATGACTCGTAGAAAGCTGGCTGATTTAGTTTTTATAAATCTCTCTGAGCATAAGAAAGCAATATACTGAAACACTGACGTCTTCAAAATTCAAGCACTTGTTTCCTCAGGAAATGAAGCAGTAGGAGTTCATCTTATTGCCATCCTTGTAATATTCATGGATTCAGGGTGCTCATTGAAGTATGCTTCCTCATACCTTATGTGCTTTTTAGGATACAGGAACTGATTGAAATTTCACTAACCTACAGGAAAATAAATTCTGCTCCAATTATCATTATCTTATTGAAAATGAATGTTACAATTACAGTGACATTTTTAGGGTGTTCTCAAGCAGGCAGGGGTATTAAGAAATGAATTTCAGATGCTTTATTAGCATTGAAGTTCGATTCCAGTTTCAATACCTGTCCTCTATAGTGCAAAAAACATCTATTTGATGTAGATACTTCAAAAGAGTATTTCTTTACCTTTCAGAGTTTCTTTACTGGAATGTTATGCATCTCAGAGTTGCATCTCTTATCGTTTCCAATGAGAGAGGCCAAACTTCCTGTCTTATCGCAACAAATGTTGCCAGTTGTTTGCTGTAGTAAACATTATCAGTATCTATTTGTGAGTAAAATTTTGGAAACTATTGTTAAGTGTGAAATATTTTTTCCTGTAGCAACCAAAACGCAGCAAACATTGTCCAGTAACTTTTGTGATTGTGCAGATGTTTGACATTTGGCCCTTGGATTAATATCAATGTCACACTTTAGATTAGAGGCCGAAATTACTTTTGATAGGAGATTGTAAGTTCTAATAGTAAAGTGACATGAATGTATTTATAACTAATCTAATTTAACTGACATTTGGAAATAGTCTTAATTTTGTACTAAATAATACCTTAATATTAATAACATTAGTACACTGCTATAGAGGAGACCTTACAGTCCCAGTTACAGTGTAAACAAAACTGATCCTCAGAAATTTTATCACCAGTTCTCAAGGCAAACTTGAAAACATTCCAGTTTAAAAAAATGTATTTTAAATATCAAAACAAATTTAAAACATGCTTTCAATTAAATCTAAAGAGCCCAGCTGACATCCACTTTGCTAAAGGTGTGAAAATATCCTTTAATCTGTAAAGAAAAACATTTAAATTAGCCTTATCAGGGTCTTAAAATGATCATTTGCTGTTATAGAACATTTTCTCCTTCAGTTTGGAAAGATGCTCATCCTGTCCTTCAATGGAAGTCTTGCTCAAAATAGTTGACGGTATCTTTACTAGTAAATAAGTGTACCTCTGTACCTTTGTTAAATATAGTCATCATGTAGGACAGATTTTTATCCAAGATAAATAAGCATCATGTCATACATAAACTGTTAGATTGAAGCAGCTAAAATTTAATCATAATTCAAGACTATTGTCAATTAAGTATTAAAGTGCAAAGATAAAAAAGTTAAGTTAACTAACTAATTGCTTGTTCATATCTTGAACAAATTCCAGTTGTTTCAGAACATCCCTTGTTCTGTAACAGTTTTATGAAATGACCCTGTGGTTTGGCTTTTGTGATAGGAAGTACTACTGAAATAGTTCAGCGAGTAACTAGCAGTCTTGTTTCAAAACCGTGCAAAGTGGTCCTGAATCGTTACATAGGTTCTGTACATGCATGAGGTTGTTGGAGGTGAAATCTGACATGTTCCCAGAGGGACCTGGGCTGGACTGCATTGCCAGAGGACTGGAAAACCCATCCTCCGGCCTTTTGATTCACCGAGTACGCCAGTACATTGAGCTTCATGGGAAGCACTGTGGTGAACGTTGTTTCTGAAGCTGTGCTCGCTGTCCTGCAGGTGGTGACGGGCTCGGGCCGGCAGGAGGCTCAAAAGACGGACGCGGAGTACCGGAAGCTGTTTGACCTGGCGCTGCAGGGGCTGCAGCTTCTGTCCCAGTGGAGCGCTCATGTCATGGAAGTGGTGAGTACACGAGACGGGCCTGTTTTAGGCAAGGTCACGTGACCACTTGAACCCTCCTTCTGTCAGGTATCAAAGAACAGGAGCTTTTGGCACAAGGCAGGGCAATGCCTTGGGTGAGATGCCAGTCCACAGGGCGAGTTCAGTTTAATTACTTTGTCTTCTTTCCTACTCAGGTGATTATGTGCTTGCAAGACACTTATCACTCCATTTACACTGTATGTTTGTAGGGTCAAGTCATTTTGTTGGGTGTTTGGGGAAAAAATAGGTTGAAATGCCCAGTCCACTGCTCTGTAGTTTCTGTCTGTTTTGCATTGCACTTTGAATTAATGCATTAATATTGGGCTCCTGGAGTATGTCCTTCCACCCACTGTTACCTTTTTAGATATTGTCTTGATCTTAGATTTCCATGATGACATCATGTTAGATGCCGCTACTCACAAAATATCAGCAAGTTGAACAGTGTTGGTCACTGTAGCTCCAGCGAAATGTACCTCAACAATCACCCCTCTTTGAGTCGCTGATATCTCTGGTTGTATTGGGTGAATAGCTCATTTTTGGTTTACTCAGCATGTTTTGACCCACTGCATTAGTGATCTTAATAGAAAGATGTTATTGTGACTGTCTGCATAGCTGCTGATTTTAAAACTATGGTGCAGAGAAAATGTTTTAGAGCCTCAAAGATAAATATAGAGATTTATGTATAAGGGGTGCCACCAGTTACTTAATCTAAGGGTTCACATACTTTGTCACATATGGATCTTAAATTTTGGATTATTTGAGGATAAATGTTTAAAGGTTTGTGTCATTTGTTTCATCAGGTTTTTTTTTATTATTCAAACTGAGGTTAAAATCTAACAGCATTTTAGGTTTCAAATATGTGCAAATCATGAGCAACCTTTTCTCAGTACTGTACCTGTTCTACTGTTAGAATGGGATCAGACTAATTAGCAAAGAAATGAATAACATGTATTATGCATTGTCTGCCATGGGCAGGAGTAGAGAACAGAGTCAATCTAATTAAAAATTCAACAAAGATTCAGCTTCAAGAAGGTATTTTTGAAACTAGTATATATCTGCTTATAAAATGTTGGTTTTCAGGTATTCTGAACATGTTATTGCACTTGAGTAATTTGCATGTTTCACAAAAAGAGCAGGTCCACATCTCTAGGGCATGCAATTTCCAACCTGCATGAACCAACAGCAGGCAAGACTGCAAAAAACTTACAATGCACGTTTCTGTCTTCGTGAACACTTCAGAAAACATTTCTACATTAGTATGACCCAGAACCATGAGAAGAACTCTTTAAGCTAGAGTTTGGGGAAATGCTGTTCTACAGTATTTCCCTGCGTTACAAGTGTGAAGTAAAATAAAAAAGGACAAGTGCCAGATAATTGGTTAAAGGGTTTGCTGGTAAAGATACAAGTCTTGGCACAAAGTGGACTTGGTGTCTTCTCTGGCTGGTAGCAGTGGTGCTCCAGTATTGTTGTGATTATTTGCTCTGTTTCAATTGCTGCCCCTCTATTTACCTAAGAATTTCACAAGGGAGAGTTTTAACTCCCTGTAACAAGCAGAAAGCCTCTGGTATTGTAAAACATAGTGCAGAACTATTCACTTCATCCCCTGACTCAGAAGCTGTATCATTGTATCTTTTCACACATATGTGGAACTTGATTTTTGTTATTTAGATGTAACTTTTTTTTATGCAGCCTTTTCCGTAAACATATTTACGAAGGGGGATTTTGTTGTGTGATACAGGGATAGTGACAGGTTCCTGAAGTGTTAATTTTTTTCACTCACTTTGGAATGTACGCCTTCACTTTTAGCTTCTAATGATTTTTTTGGTCATACAGTAGAAATATACCAATGAATTATTCATCGGATGTATCTCTTTTATCTTGCTCATTTTAACCAATGGTGCACTCTAGCGACTAGTCCTTGAAAGTTCACAAAATGTACCCTGAAACTTGAGGGTAATTTTAATTTTAATTCATATGATTTTTCTATTAATCTATTTTAAATGCTGTCTGAAGAATGTCGGTAAAGGACAAAGGGGATTGTCGTACCTCTCAGACACAGTTACACCTTACCTTGTGGGGGTTAGTGCTCAGAGTCTCTGTTGTGTCTTGTCTTTTTGTAGTACTCGTGGAAGCTGGTGCACCCCACTGACAAATACTCCAACAAGGAGTGCCCAGATAATGCAGAGGAGTATGAAAGAGCAACAAGATATAATTACACCAGTGAGGAGAAGTTTGCCCTTGTGGAGGTGAGACACGGAAAATCTGGGAGACTCTGACCTTGTCGTAATGTGCTGAAATGAGAATCGCTGATGGAGACAATCAGCTTTTCCAGATTTGGAAATTCAAGGCATCAGCCAGCTTTTTAAAAAAATATTTTAAGAGTATATTTTTGCTAAGCTGAACATATGTTTAATTTCTATTTGTCGAGTGTTTTACTTCTCAAGTATATGTATTTTTTTTTAATTTTCAATCTGTAATTTTATTATGTACCAACCCTATTTGGAATTGCACGCTCCTCATACATGCCTACCTGTCCAAGCCTTTACTCCTCTGACACGTTTCAGGATTCACAGTGCCTTCCTGGAGAGTTGGTGCCAGCTGGGGAAGCAGGCTGTCTCTTACTGATGATGCTTCCTGTTCTGTAGGCTGCCAGCAAGTCACAGGAATTAGTGTCTTGCCAAAAGAAAATGAGACCGTTGCCAACCAATGCCCATCATACCTTAGCTGTCCTGATCACAGTCTGTGGATAACATGACCAAACTGAACATTGTAAAATGGGTTTTTAAAGCCATTTCAGTCTGGATCGAGCCTGGTCTCTACCCATTGTAGAACATAGACTGCAGTAGGACATCAGGGCTGATCATCTGTTTGTCACGCCAGGTTATGGCCATGATCAAGGGCCTGCAGGTCCTGATGGGGAGAATGGAGAGCGTCTTCAACCATGCCATCCGCCACACCATCTACTCCGCCCTGCAGGATTTTGCCCAGGTCAACCTCAGGGAGCCCCTGCGCCAGGCCATCAAGAAGAAGAAGAACGTCATCCAGAGGTCAGGCCGCGCCCCTGCCGCTTTCAGTGAATCCCTGAGTCTCTCAGTTCTATGCAGTTCTTTAACAATAGCAGCGTGGCTGAACATGAGAATTGTGAACAGGGTAAAATTTCATTTTAAAAAGAAGACAGTTTGTTTCAGTTGTTTACCTTAGGGTTATACCTGTCACACAACAGTGATAACTCAAAGGTGGCAGACAATCATGTTCATCTTAATTTTCTTTTTGACTTTGGAATAGTACACCTAACTTTTTGTTTTCAGCTTTTAATTTTAAGGTCCCATTTTAAGGGATAGGATAAGAAGCGGAATGTATCTGGAGAAATATTTTTTTGCTGTTATACTGTTACGCAAGAACTAGAATAATATCAAAGATGTCCTAAGCGGGTCAACATTGAATTAATTCTGATATTAAAAAAAACATTCCAGAGCTTTAGTGGATTTGACAGCAATATAAACCCTAGGCAGCAAGTATGATTCATAATTCATGAGCTCATATCAGCAGACTGAGATTTTAATGTTTTACATGGTCTTCCAGCTTTTTGCTTTGAGTGAGATGCTTTCCTAAACCTTAACCCGTAATTCTTTCAGATTTGTCCTCTGCTTATCAGATGTTACTGCAGAGCTCAGCCTTTTTCCACATGAAGATCACGTTATAAATATACATGTGCAAGTGCTATCCTGACCACTTTCATTCTCAGTAAATGTTTCCCCTCAAATTATATATAGAGTGGCTTGCATCCTGTGAGCAGAAGATTGAAAGGAAATGTTTGATGGCAGGATCTAACAACTCTTTCCTTTCATGCACCTTGTTTGGGGTTCGTATCACATGTATATGAAATATAAAAAGAATAGGAAGTCATAACCTCCAGATGCTGCTTTGAAAAAAAGCATTAGCCAAGTAATAAAATTGTACCAGTTAGAAGAGGTCACCAAGCCCATTTTCCTTGCAATCTGATCGGGGAGCTTATTCCAGATAGTCTTTTATATGAAGAAGTGCCTCTTCTGTCCCGTCCTGTTTGAATACTTTTTTTGGTCTGCACTTGTCCACGATTTCCATTTATTTCACTGTTCTACCAGTAGACAAGTGAAACTTAATGGAGAACTGCAGTCACAATTTTTCAGACCGGTTATTAAGTTTCAGTGACAAAATAAATTCATTGACGATATCGCAAAATTTGACAAATTCTGAATTAAGCCAGAAATCATGGAGTTTGTCAAAGTACTGTATACTTTGTGAAAGTAGCCATGTTGTTGCAAACTCCTGGTCTCGCCATGGGCCTGCTTCCTGCTCACTAGTCACTTTAATAATGTGTAATGCGATGCACAGTTTGTGCTACAGACATTTCACTGCAGAAAATTTCCAGTGTGATCTGTTTGCAGAGTTAACAAGTAGTATTAATCAACAAAACTCTCTCCTAAGTCTAGAGCAATATTCCTATTGGATTCTTGTTGAAAGAGAGGTATTCACAAGCCTGCTTGTTTACAATGTGAAAAAGCCGCTTCATGTCACTGGACGTTTTGTTGCCTCGTTCTGAATTGCAGACAATGACGGTATTTTGGTGCTGCACATACCTGGAAATGTACTCTATTTTGTGAAGTAAATTAGAGGTTTTATGCATTACTGTGTACATTTCACTTTAATTGTGGTTTGAAATGCACTTATCAATGCCTGTTATTTGTAATCCCGAAATATAAACTTTACCTTGCTGTTCCCCTGTATGAGCCTTTGTGAGTGCTATCTTGTATGCTTGTCCTGTTGCAGTTCGCTGTTCTTAGCTAAGGTTTTTCTGTATTGGTGCAGTGTCCTTCAAGCTATAAGAAAGACTGTCTGCGACTGGGAGACTGGTCGGGAACCTCCCAATGACCCGGCCCTCCGTGGAGAGAAGGACCCCAAGGGTGGCTTCGATATCAAAGTGCCCCGTCGGGCTGTGGGACCATCCAGTACACAGGTGTTTGCGCCTTTCGTTTCATGCAGGGGGTTGCAGATCGCTGTCAGTACAGCGAGTTGGGGGCTGCAAAGAAAAAAATAGATCAAGAAAAAATGTAAAGAAGGAAGGGTTTTGGGTGATAAAGACGTTTGGGTGGGGGCTTCTTACAGTTATTTTTTGGATGGTGTCTCCTACATGTTTGTTTCTCAAAGATAAAGGTTTATTCTTTTGATCATTGTACAGTAGTTCTGGGAGGGATGTTAAGTTATTTCGCATGTGATGGGTTGTATGAGAAATATTTGTATTTACTGTAGTAAAAACATGCTTTACTCTTTTTCCCTCCATAACTCTTCTTAACCCTATAATTGTGGCATTGTCACCATTTCACTTCCTCATAACCATTAACCAGTCTGCAGTGTTTTGTCATGCATTTTGCTTTGTAGCTCAAATTGAACTACTTAGCACGTTATACATTTTTCTTATGGTAAAGTACTATACTGGAATACTATAGCCTAGAACTGTTGATCTAGTGGGTTGTGTGCCATTACTTGTTGATTGCTCAATAGTACTCAGTAGTGTTTTATTAACATTATCTGACAACTCACACTGCGCTCGCCCACTGCCTGTCTCCCTCGCTGTGTGTTGGTTTCAGCTCTTCCTGGTGCGCACTATGGTCGAGTCCTTTCTCTCTGCTAAGCAGCTTAACTCAATTGGAATGGAAAAATTAGAGTATGTCATAAGCAAGTTTCTGAAGTTCTCCTAAGTTTTTCCATCTCTTATTATGTTTGGTGTTAAGAAAATTATTGTATCCTTCTATACAACGAACGGGATGACATCTCCACTTCCATGCACGTCCTCAGCCTGGAGGTGTGGAGGCATTAGAGAGCTGCAAGAGTCTCCCACTTTGTGACAAAGGGGGCAGTTAGATATCCTTAAAAAGAAAAATGTAAAATTATGAAAAATTGTTGAAAGTTTAGGACCTCTTAACACCCTCCCTCTTAAGAGAAGCATCCTAATTCTTAAGGAAAGCCAGTGTGCAGTAAAGCTATGGAGCACCTCTTTTAAACCTTTTCAGTTACACATTTAATAAGATGTGGTGTATTTATATCTCCTCACTGCTTTTTCCACAAAAAGTCAGAGACAGAAGAAGGCCCTGAGGTAGGCATCCTGCCAGGATGAGGGATGCAGTTAGACATGGGAGCGGAGCTGTTTCCGTTCCGCGTTTCGCCAGTGTACTCTGACTAAATGGCGCCTTTTTCTTCCTGCCCGGTTTTTCTTCCTGTTAATGTAGCTGTACATGGTGAGAACCATGCTTGAGTCGCTCATCGCTGACAAAAGCGGCTTCAAGAAAACCCTGCGGAGCAGCCTTGAGGGACCCACCATTTTGGATATAGAAAAATTCCACCGGGAGTCCTTCTTCTACACACATTTGATCAATTTCAGTGGTAAGGCTGTTGGCCCGCAGTTGACGGATGTTGGGTGAGCGTGTCCTTGCTTTAACCCGCAGCGTCTGCTGTTTCCAGTAGTTTGGGATTTCACATTCATGTTTCTTGCACACATTTCAGATGTGTGTGCCTGCTTGGATCTTGTAACAGGGTGATTTTTGGCTTTAGTTTCAGTTTCTGGCTCAAATGATTGGGGTAGAATGGCCATGAAAATAAAAGTAAATTGTGTTAGTGAACATATTTTCTACAGTAAACTGGAAAAAGTGAGGCATTTCAGTGAGAATCCAGACATTGTATCATCTTAGAACCATTAGTTTTATTTTAAATTACTCTTAATGACTCTTTGGGGCGGAGTGTTGGCTCTGTGGCTAAGTATCTGCGCCTGTGGCTAGAAGGTTGCCGGTTCAAATCCTGCAGCCGGCAGAGGAATCCTACTCCGTTGGGCTCCTGAGCAAGGCCCTTAACCCCAACTGCTCCAGAGGCGCCATACAATGGCAGACCCTGTGCTCTGACCCCAGGCTCTCTCCCTATCTGTGTGTCTGTGTGTCTCATGGAGAGCAAGCTGGGGTATGCGAAAAGATAATCCCTAATGCAAGAAATTGTAAAGGGTTAATAAAGTGATGTTATTATTATTTAGATACTCGGTACTCTGGCAAACTCCGTTTCAGCTTTTTTTTCTTTCCTTTGTGATCTTTAGACATCGTAGCCTTTATAGTGGTTAAGCTCTTACTTTGTGTTTGTAACTCACTGTCATATTATTCACATTTGTCGCTTGATATGTTTATACCACTGTGGCTTTTGTGAAAATTGTTTGTATCAATTATGTACGTTGCAGGTACAGGTAGTGCACTAGTCAAGTTCTGAGATGACATTGAAATAAGAAAATCAGCAAACTGATGAAGATACAAAGGAAATTCAAAACGATTTAGGAATCTGGCATAAGATTTTCAGTGTAGTCAAACAGTGTTATATGTAGATAAAAAAACAAACAGTATAAAATAGGAAAAACCGAGCCTGAAGCTGCATCTAAAAAAATATTTAAGTGTCTTTGTTGATGCATCATTAACATTTAGGTAATATGGAGAAGGGATAGAAGATGCAAACCAATTGTTAGGATATGTTGATAATGCTTATGAAATTTAAATTAAGGAGTATTATGTTGAAATTGCATAAAGCTGTAGTAAGTCCTTATTTGTAATGTTTGTTAACAGACAAATAAGAGACCAGGTATGGACCCAAAGGAATGTCCTTTGCTGATGGGCTACAAGAAATAGACAAAATCAACCCGGTAAACTGAGTCATGAGCCTTGACAGAGGACACACAGAGCCTGTGAGGATGTACATTTACACTAGAGGAGGTGGTGAATTTTTCCCACAGGTTCTTCAAGAACTGGATGATCACATTCTCGTGTCGATTAGCTACGAACCTTTAGCAACCCAATTGGTTAAATGGGCCTGCTTGGCTTCCTCTTGTGGAACAGGCACAGGTTTATTCTATACTCAAAGTAAAAGAAAAAAACCTGACACCTTATACCTGAAGAAGGCTCCACAGCCGGAACATTGTGTCTCTTTTCTTTTCCTTTCAGCTTGGAATATAAACCTGTTTCTGTTCCTCTGTAGCCTACGTATGCTATCACAGTTACCTTCTTGAACTTCCTCTCAAGCATGGTCTTATTAGTTATACCGTTTCTTTAGCAAGATGCTGCTATTTGTACTTTCCAGCTACAGCAACAAACCGGATGGATTTCGGGTGTCGGAATATGACGCATATGTTACAAATATGTCAATTTGACTCGGAACAGAAGCCAGCCTTAATGTCCGGTGCTGAACCTCATTGGCGACAGTGTGGAGACTGGCCCGGTCATGTTGTGCCGTCCTGTTGTGTATCCTCTCTCCACCAGAGACGCTGCAGCAGTGCTGTGACCTGTCCCAGCTGTGGTTCCGGGAGTTCTTCCTGGAGCTCACAATGGGCCGCAGGATCCAGTTCCCGATTGAGATGTCCATGCCCTGGATTCTCACAGACCACATCCTGGAGACCAAGGAGGCATCCATGATGGAGTAAGGCTCTTCATCTTGTCTTATTCCCGTGAAATCCCAGAGATCATCCAGTTAAGAAAAGCTCTCTTTTGGGGTCTTTTGAGGAGGTACAGATGAGTTTCTCCTAAGCACTGGATTTGAGGTGTTCTGTTTGTATGTGTGACCTCCATTGTTCAAAGCTGGAATTTAAGCCTTGTAAATTCATGCACCTCACCCCCACAGACAGCCCTACTGCGATGATTACATGGGGAGGGACTCACCGTATGCCTAATAATCTTGTCGTACAATTCTTATCTGCAAGTAAAACACTACAAAGGTAGACCGCTTTTTACACGTGGACAAAACTGAACACCATTTGTAAAAAATGAATGTGTGATTGATTATTTGATTAATTGATTATAGAACATTCTGCAAAATCTGTCTTTATCTCAGCATGGCATGCCCAGTTAAATAAGTAATGTAGAGCTCAGGAGCAGTGGAGACTTAGAGCCATCAGCATCCTGCACTTAGAATCCCTGGAGTGGGTTAAAAAGGTTGTGTTAAATTAATGTTTGCAGTGTCTGGATAGACTGTGCGAGAAGCAGAAAAAAAAGTCAAAAGTACATCATAAAAGCTATCATTAGGGCTCCTTGGCAGCTTCTTTGATTGTTTTTTGTTCAGCATGTTACTCTTGTGTACCTTTCAGTGTAATGCTTTCATCATGAGCCCCTAATAGTAAATGAAAAAGACTTCTCAGTGTTTTATCTTGAAAGTCACTGTGAAATCAGCGTGGAGGTTAGAAGGGTGGGTAGTGTAGGAGTATGGTGTGATGAGGTCGCCTGCAGAACCTCAGTTCACAGTGCCTGTCTAGCTGTGTCCATCAGCACGGATGATAGCTGGTTCTGTGATTCAAGCTCTGCACAGAAACTGTTCACTTTGAAAGACTGTGTGGTAACATTACAAAGCTTCAGTTGCTCTAATCCCAGTCTACCGGGATTGGTGACTTGAATATTTGCTTAGGATTCTAGTCATGTGTCTACTAAATAAGACTTCCAGATAATATTTTTTTCTAACCTGCAAAAAATAGCATACAGCATATTTAAGTTTATAATGCGGTAATGTGTTAGTAGCATGTAAATGGCATTTATTGGTGCGGTTATGGGTAAACTGCATGTTTTCCCCCCCAGTTTATTTAGTACTAAATCATTTGAGGGAGGGATGGAGTCATTTGCGGGTTGAATTGAAAGAACGTTTAGTGATTGAAGAGAGAAACAAATGAATCATTGGAGAAAGAACAACTTTGTACTTGGCTGAGGGAGAAGGGGAATAAAAAGCTGAGATATAGAAAACAAAGCAATTTGTTGTTTCTGATTCCCGGAAAATAATACATTTGCAGTAATTTCCATAATTCAGAACAATCATCAGTAGTAGTGTGAAATGTCTTCAGATGAAGTAGGTTATCTTAAGGCATTGAAGAAGTTGGTTGACTGTTAAGTCTGTGAATGCTTTCCAGATAATAGCAACAAAACAAAATTGATTTTTTCAATACAAATATCGTCTTGAACCGCACAAGAACTATTTTCATTATTTTCAGCTGAAATTGATCAGTCTTGTCATTTCAACGGTGTTCTGTGTGGGGGGAAAAAGCCTTCAATTGACAAGGGAATTTTAAAAAAGACTGTTTTGCACAACCTTCCTGTGTGTTCTCACTTTTAGTTGCTGTCGTTTAATTTGAGCAGTTTTTCTATTGACGGCATTTTTCTTTTTTTAAAAACAAAATCATTTACCCATTCAAACATACAAAGACTGCAGTCTGTATCTGTATCTGCCATACAAATATTGGGTGGAACCACTGTAAAAAGGTACTAAAGAAAAGTCTGGAAATTTCAGGACAACCATTTTAGTTTCTTGTCACTTGAACAGACGTGTGTTCATTTACGGTGTACTTACAGTGACTCTGATAAGTATTTGTATACCTGGGTGAGAAATGATCAGAGTCTCGTATATTGTAATGGTTGTATTGCCTTCCCACAGGTATGTTCTTTATCCCCTGGACCTGTACAATGACAGTGCCCACTATGCCCTGACCAAGTTCAAGAAGCAATTCCTGTACGATGAGATTGAGGCTGAGGTACTGTTTTAATTCACACTTCAGTTTTCTTTGCCTTGCGAATCAAATTCGATGTTGTGAAACATAGGAGACACTGTGGATTGTGGAAGTGTAGAAATCATTATTCCAAACCTGGCTGAAATGCTTTTTAAACAGGCCAATATGTCAGAAATGACTATTGTACGTGACACCTCAGCAGTAACTGAAAGGCAGGATAACGTCAGAAATAGCCACTGGACCATAAGTGGAAATACTTTTTTATGATACCAATACATTGGATATGGTCACTCATAAACACCCCTTCATGGTGATAACAGAGTGAAAACACTCTGTAACACTGCTGGAATTCAGGAAACTGCAGGAAATACACTTTGCGTCTTCTCCCAGTGTTCTCTGGAAATGGCCTTTCTCATCACAAATTAGAACTCATTTCAACCCTTCATGGAACTGCCCAGTGCCTCCCTGAATCCGTAAATCTTTTATGGTGCTGCCTGGTTCTGGCTAAGCTATTTTTCCCCTGTCACTACAACTACAAAAAGGAAAGGATATGATTGAACAAATCATAAATATTTAGGGCTTTTTTATCTTTAACTCTTGGATGAAAAAGATGTAGTACACAGCATATTGAAAGCTTGCAGTGCATGTTGTGCCCAAAGCCTGAAAGCTAGAAGGTGCTTTATGTCGTACATAACCAGTGCTGTAGTGCACATTGGATGCTTTTGTTTGGAGTTTAATTTGAAACTAATGCCAATATTACAGCTATGCACCATAATGCTCAGTCCCTCACTACTTTTGAGATTATATGGTGCTCGCTGTATGTAGTTATTGACTTGATAATTAGCTTGTTGCACTAGTTAATTAGGGGGACTGAGCAGTTTGGATTTCTGGGGCTACTTCATTCAGCCACTGAGGAGTAAAGGAGGAAAGTAATCAGGCTCTGCAGGTGGGAGAATGGAGTTTGGGTGCAGAAGAGGCAAAGGCAAAATCTGTACCAGTGCACAGTAACTTGTTAGGACACAGTTCAAAGACACAACAGCGGGATCTGGAGCAATTATTTCCCACATATTTTCTTAGAAAGGACATGACCCACATGTCACAATGTCACCAAACTAACTTTATTCAGGGATTTATGTATTCCTTATTGTAATGTTTTCTGTTTTTAATACAATTTTGAAGGGGCTTTCTAGAAGGAGTTCAGCTGAAGAAAAATATTGTAACAAAGGATTATAAAGAAACGATAGTCTGTGTCACTAAGGGATATGTTTTTTTTTGTTAGGTAAACCTGTGTTTTGACCAATTTGTTTATAAGCTTGCGGACCAGATATTTGCCTACTACAAGATTCTGGCTGGAAGGTAAGTAAAATGCACTGGGAAAGGTGCTTTCTGATATCTGTAAATATAATAGGTGTTACACTAGAGATCAACATGAGGAAACAGGTAGAGAGTAAGAAATTGGATTTTTACTCCTCTTTCATTGTGAAATTCTCTGCCTCCCATTACATTGCATAAGAAAACAATTCCATCCTCATGAAAACAGTTGTACATATGCCTTGCATATAGATGTATAAGGAATTTGCAGGTTTACTCCAGCAGATAAAACTACCATTGCTGCAATTAAAAAAAAAACAGCAATCTTACTGCATTAGTTTGGCAAAATAAGTATTTCTATATTTGACAATGAAAATGGGTATTTATCAACCTTCAATTGATATGAAGAGTAGAAACAACACCATTAGCATCATATGCTGACATATGTTAAGTTTCATATATTTCTACTCTCATTAAGGAGTTTGGACCAGGTAGTACATCCTCTTCAGCTTTGTAGAGTCTGTTGCCTTTGTTTGATTATTCCCTTTTTGTATAGGTTTAAAGGTGAACAATTTATTCATTTTTTTTAGCTCCTCTGATGTCCATTAGTTTTCATAACATGCATCTCCACTGACTTCTGTTGACAGCCTGCTCTTAGACAAACGCCTGCGAGCAGAGTGCAAGAATCAAGGAGCTAACATCCCCTGGCCAGCTTCCAACAGATACGAGACCTTGCTGAAGCAGAAGCACGTTCAGGTAAGGAAACCTCTTGCTTCGCTGACTTGTAATGTTGTAGAATTCTGTACATGGGTATTGTTTCAGTCTCGCCCGGTGTGACCCACGCTGTTCATAGTTGGGCAGTCGCTTTGTTGCTGTTGCAGTAGAGTGTGGGCAGCAAATCGGCCTCTGCTCTGCTCTGAGCTGTGGTCGGACTCTAAGGACTTGATCCTGCCGCTTTCCAGATATATAACTGACCTTGAACACCTCGGAATATGTAGCTGTAGGAGGATGATCCAGTAGTTGTCAGTGTGTGTTGTGCTGACTCTGTGGACTGCGTTTATTATTCAGGCTTGTATAAAAAATGGAAATGCTCAGTACCTAGCAGGTGCCAAAAGGAGAGAAATGGAGAGACCCTGCTGAGTTTATGAAAGCGTACAGAGCTGGAGGCCTCTTCACTGAGATATCAGACGGTCAGACAGCTCTGCTGCAGTGTTCTGCTTTTCATCTTGTTTTACTTCTTCAAACTGATGTGATTCCATAAAATTTCTTATTACTCTAAGGCCCGCAGAGAGTTCTGTGACTCCTCGGGTGGAACAACTTTCTCTGTAATGTTTGTCAAGTGAAATCTGTCACACGCACACAGTTTTAAAGCTACATTATCCTAAACCTATAGAACCTTAGTCAGTTATTGTCTAAAGTTATGCAGATGTATTGTATGTGTTTAGCCATATGTAATGAAATAGGTTTTAAACTTCACGCTAAGCCTAATCAGCATGTGAGACCCAACACTCTTAGGTGCAGAACTTCCTTTGCATAGATATTTTATTTTGCGCGTTTCTTTTTTCTTTTTTCTTGGACACCTCTGCTGTCTTTGTAAGTGTGTTTAAGGACAAGATTTGTCAAAATACTGAAGGATGTTGGAGTCAGTCTGTAATCATAAGATTCTGTTGTATGTATGGTGGGCGGGGGGGTGGGGGTGGCAATGCCAGGATTTCAAACCAAAAAGTAAAACACGTTTTCTTTTCTTTCTTTTTTTTACCTCGTGTGATCAATCCAGCTCCTGGGCAGATCCATAGACCTGAACCGCCTGATCACTCAGCGCGTCTCTGCCGCCATGTACAAGTCCCTTGAGCTGGCCATCAGCCGCTTCGAGAGCGAGGATCTCACCTCTATCATGGTAGGCCTGTCTGTTGTGCACGTGATGAATTATAACGGGCTCTACAAGGTTCTGTTCCTTCTCTAGGAATCGCTGGCATTTTGTGATTAAACACACAGGCCTTCCCTGCTGTGATTTAGCGTTGAATCACATGAAGGTCCTGCTTGGAGCATTTGTAAGAGTAATAAATCAGACTTAAGAACAAAAAATAAAAACCCCATGGTGAATGTGTGTAATATTATAGTCATTGAGTATTTTTTTACTGCCGTTTAATGATTGATGGTAATTGATTGCAAGGTGGGTTTCTGGTCAGAGCGTTAGTCTTTTGTATTCAGGGGCCTCATTTAATACTGCTTCTTAAGAACATCCTGGTTCGCATCAACATGACCATTTTTGTTCAATAGAAAATGGCAGTGTTGTAGTGACACTCATTTCTAAATTAAGCAGGTGGTCTGATCTGGATCTGAGAGTTGTATAGCGCATGGTGAAAGTTGACCAGTGATTGATACACTTTTTCAGGAGCTGGATGGGCTGCTGGAAATCAATCGGATGACGCACAAGTTGCTCAGTAAGTTCCTGACTCTGGACAGCCTGGATGCCATGTTCAGAGAGGCCAACCACAACGTGTCTGCGCCTTACGGCAGAATCACCCTTCATGTCTTCTGGGAGCTCAACTATGATTTCCTTCCCAACTACTGCTACAATGGATCCACCAACAGGTAAGTTAGCCTGTACTTCTCCACATTCATGAAGGCCAGTTCATACTCCAAATAGGCACATTTTTGGTCATATCGGGACACTAATTGTGTTTGACACCTGAAGAAGGCTTCACAGCCGAAACATTGTTTTCTCTCTTCTCTTTTCAGCATGGAATAAACCTGTTACTTGTTCCTAAATGTGTTATTACTTGGACAATTTCATTATTTTCTGTTTCTATGAAAAACAAAAAGTTAGATATTGCTTGTGATTGCAATTTCCCTGACCATTTTCAAAATGGAGCCACCTTTTGCTCAGACTGCATCCTTTCCAGCTGGGCTGCATTACTTGCAGTAATTGAAAAGTAATATTAAATATAATGTTACATGCAGTATATATTAATAAATGCCATTATATATATTTTTTATAATTATAAATAATAAAGCAACTTCTTCATACGTTGAGAAGAGAAATGAGGGTCCAAATACAAAACATTTAAAATGATTTTCCTTCTGCAGGATTTGTTGATTTAAATGTGAACAAATACTTGGCCAAAGTACTGATTCAGGCAGTGATTGACATTTACAGAGGATATGTGCTTCTCAAGATAAATGTATCCTGGTTTTGCAGCCATCTTGTGGCTCAGGCTGGAGGATTGGTCCCATGATGGATCTGCCTCTCTATCTGTGTTTGAAAGTGTTGTTATAGGGTGATGTCAACCATGTGGTCACCGCAGTCCTGATCTATCAGCCTTGCATCTCTTAGAGCCAGTGAGCTCTTTCCTCGCCCTGGTTATCCCCTCTCTCTGAGAAGAGTGCACTGTTCTCTTGCTGTTGGAACAGCACTCTGCTGCTGTGGCCATAAATCTTTGCAGCCCAGGTGTGCTCTTATGTGGATGTTGTACTAACCGAGATTTTAATCCTTTCGGATTTTTGTGGGGGGGGGTGGGGGGGAAATGCTCATATTAGAATTTCAGTGTCTCCTTGGTTTCTGCAGATCGCCTCAATCCCTGCTTACTATAATAATATTTTTCTGTTATCCAAAACAAAGTGATTTAAAAGAATAATTGAAGTGCTTCACTTGCAAAGCCATGAAGACCTAGGGGTTTCAGATTTGCACAGCTGTGTGAGTGAACTTCAAAGTTCCTCTTGGCAAGACAGAGCTCACTCTCACTGCGGTAAGCTTGATCTTCTAAAGAAGTTGTTCATTTCTAAACAAATGCCTTGGCTTACCTTTTGATTTTTGACCAAAGCCCTTGTTTTCAGCTTTTCAAACCAGAATGTAAGCATGAGGTTTGCATCGTTGTCATGCTTCCAGGGTGGTGTTTCAGATATTGGAATTGCTGTGTTTTTCCGCAGGTATGTGCGCACTGTTCTGCCCTTCTCCCAGGAGTTCCAGAGGGACAAACCACCCAATGCGCAGCCACAGTACTTGTATGGCTCAAAGGTCAGTGGCTCATCAGTGCTTGCTTGTGAAGTCGCGTGCTCATCACAGGTGGCCCTCAAAGGTAGCCTCGACCTCTGAGAAAAGTGTGAAGGCCAAACACTAAATTCACCATTTCTTAAATGTGATCTCTAGGATTATCGGTTTGTTAAATAATAGTATAGGATAAGGGTGAAATCCACGTCAGTTCTGCTTATGAAAGGGGTGCGCGTATAACATTCTGTTCTCTGTGGTTCTAACTCTTGTTTTCAAATTCATTTTTGATTAGTTTAATTCAGTTTAAAACTGTGACATATTGGTGATGTTCGTGGCATTTATCTCTTTAGCTGGCATTGATTAGATAAACGGGTTAACGAGCAGCTGTGGAAATATGGCAGGGAGGGAAAAAAGATCTTTTTCTCTGCACATTGTATTATCTTCATGGTGTTGTACGTGCACAGAGTACAGATTGGCTTGTTAAGTGCCCAGTGTGTGTCGGAGCCCTCTATTTTTGTCTGTCTTGGTGTGAGAGTAAAAAAAATGAAAAAGTGGGGGAGGAAAAAAAGTAATGAATTTTAATGTTGGTGTTTCAATCTGAGGGACTGTTTTGAATGCATTTTCAGAACTGTTAACTACTGGGACCTTAAAATTATGAATGTGATGTGAAGGCTTTTGCTCAGAGGCAGTTTTTGTGTATGTTGGGCTTTGTGTAAAGGCATCTTAACGTCTGCCATGTCGTATTTGATCTTATGTGTTAAGCACTTGTCCGTACTGCTGTTGGTATGGTCTTGAAGGGTGACTGCAGAATTTGGGACAGCTGTGTCCTGAGGCCCCAGTCACCCATGATTAATGAATTACCTGTCATGTAAGTCTGTCCACCTCAGAGAATAGTTTCCCTGTCAAGTGCACTAGCTCTTTTTGAAGTCTCCATAAACGGTCACCGATGATTTAGAAGTATTGGGGGAAAAACGCCAATTAATGAGACACCAACTCATTAAAAGAAACTAAAAAATGAAATGAGAGGGGTTTTTGAGTGAATATCAGCATGAAAGCTATACATGCCTTATGTTTTAGTTTTGAAAGGTTATGATTTGTTGCCAAGGTACAGAAAACATGAGGATGTAACAGCATCAGACATTTTTTGACAGCTTCTTTGAACTTCATGGAGTAGTTTTTAAGTTCCCCCAGAAAGGTCTTAAAATAATTTCAAAGTACTGTTGGAACTTACTGGAGCCCCTCTGATGCTTAAAATAATGCTAATCTTAGCCTTAGCCCTAACGTAACTCCTAACCTAAAACCCCAAGCCCTACCCTTAGGCTTCACCCTGATGTCAGGGAAGGAAAGACCTTTTCGGATCACTTTTTTCATTCTTTTACATGAATTGCTGCAAGTGTGACATTGACTGCCATACTGACTCATTTTGGTTTCAGTTCTTCAGGGTTGGAAAATGCAGTGCGTTAAGTGTTTTCAGGCGTCTTAACAGTGCAGTGTTTTTTTTTCCTCCTTTGCTTTAAGTGTTCTTTCTGAAACAGGATTTTATAGAGCCATCATACTTTCATTTCCAGTTATCAAAAACTGTCTCCTCTTGAAGAGACTGCATTATTTTAAAATATTGATCGGTAACTTGATTTGTAGCAATCACGGACAGGTACTGCACATATCCTGAAATACTTTCCATCATTCATTTGCACTACCGTTTAGCAAGGAATAGGATAGTAAGAAGAGTAAAATAGAAAGGACGTTTCTGGATTCTTTATTTTCCTGATGCTTCAAAAAAAAGCACAATTGTGTTTCATATAGAATTGCATCATAATATCATTTGGCTTTTGTATTGTTAAACTTCAAATTGGCAGCCCAGTGGTTGTCAGTTATTAGGGTGGTGTAGGGTTGACGAGGCTGAACAGACCTTGCCAGGGGCTGCTTGTTATTCTATTCAAGTGACAGAAAGCTACTGACTGCTAACATCTGACATCCCACTCCCTCTTCTGTGGAACAGCTTTGTACGATGGCTGTCTCGGGCCACCTCGTGAGTCGGTCAGACAGCAGTATTGAAAGCTCTTGTTTTATTGACTTGGTTTCTTTGGGCATACTTCTTTGTGATTAATTGGCAACCGCAAATGTGTCTGAGAAAATATTAAACTACTGTACACACTTGAAAGAATCAAGGGCAGATGTTGAAAACATTTCTTATTCCCAAATAAGTTTGTAAGCAGATTTGTTTGGCTTTTTTCAGGGCCAAAAATTCCCCAGAAATGAACAGGTAGCATTTTTCATTGAATGATCGTTTAATATGTATAAAAGCAAACTTGCAAGCTTTTAGCATTACATCTCACAGGATAGGCTTTCAAATACGGCAAGTGTGGCTTCAATTATTGCAGAAAAATTCCAGAACATTTGACAGCTTGTGGAATTGGGTTAATTACCTACCCCCCCCCCCCCCCCCCTTCCAGAAAGGCTAGAAAGAGGATTTCTTCACAAAGAAAAAGAAAACCAAAAGACCATTAATGTGTTTTGCCACACTAGTTATTAAAATTAATGTGTGTTTCCATTGATTGAGATACTGGTCAAGTGTAGTTTTTAAGACCTTGAGTTTTGCTTTGTTATATTTGTTGTTTGTCTAAGTGAACACAGGCTTAATGTGTATAGTTAATAATATTAGGCCTGAATTCCTAAATAGGTATTCTTTGTATTGTTACTATTAAAGCTTGTGAACATTTCAGTGATTTTTTTCCTGTAATTACAGATTGTATCATACAATAAGCCAGATTCCTGAGAAAGTAAAAGGCATTTTGAAGTCAGGTTTAGTCTGAACAAAAAGCCACACTCTGTAATGAAACATTTTTTCAAATTGCCAAATAAAACAGTTCAGTTCCCCAAAATGTTTGTAATGGGACACTTGACAAAACAAGTTGGCACAGTTAAGAATGTTAAGCACGTTCTGCGATACAGAAGCACAACCACACATTTTGCAAACAGTGAGGAAGAAGACAAAGTCTTTTGTTTGAAGATAGGGATTTTCCAGACCCGATGTTTTCAAGGACCTAATAAAAGAAAAGCGTTTTCCATGGATGCAGATAAACTTTTTTCAACTTTTCAAAAGATCATTTTTGACCACTGCACTTTTTTTTAAAACGACATATTCTTCCATTGGCATGAAGGCAGGTAGTTGGTGCGATGGCATTCGAATATTTAGTAACACCAGACAGCAAGACACCTACAAATAGTCGCACACAGAAGAAGGTTTGTTTCTCTCCATTGTTGGTTGAAGAGACAGAGTAGCAGCTGAGGCGAGGAGGAAATAAGCCGGCTTTGGACAGAACTAGATATTCACGGCCTTTGCGATGGGATATCTGTGCCTTGGCTCGCCAGGGGCACCAGCTCGTGATCTTGGCCGCTGATCGCAGGGGGCCCTGCTGAAGCGAAAGGGTTTTCTATGATGGTAGCCAGCTGAGCATCATCACCGTTGCGGCCATGCAGCCTGGACTGGTCTTCCTCAGCCTCATCGGCAGGCTGGGGCAGGCCTGGGTGGGCACAGCTCCGTTCGGGGTGGTCCTGACGCTTGCGACACCAGGTGTGCAGGCAGCCGTACAGGAGGATGCCGGCGATGATGAGCAGGAGGATGCTGCTGGCCAGCCAGATCCCCATGGCCAGCTCCTTCCTCCCACTGCCCGCCGCCGTGCTGTCCTGCCCCAGCGTGTTGAAGATCCGGCACTGGTCGCTGGAGGGGTTGGCGGACTGGCAGGTCACACACAGGATGTAGGTGGTCTGCGGGCTCAGGTTGCCCAAGCTCGTGGAGGTCTGGCCAGCCGGGACTCGGTCCTCCTTCAGGAAGTTCTTTTTGGAGTAGCCCGTAAGGAGGCTGTTCCAGTTGGGGTGGTACATGACGCTGTAGAAGCTGTCTATGCAGCTTGGGAAGGCTGGCCAGGTCACTGTGGCCGAGGTGGATGTGATGTTTTGAATTGCGATTCCCATCTTTCCCTGCTTTGTCAGCGTAGGTCTTGAAGGTTAAGTTTAAAAAAGTCTTCCGTTGCCAAGGGATTCAGTGCTTTTACCCATTTTCTGTAAATAACAATAAGCATTAGGACTGGAAGCAAGAAAGGGGTTTGCCTAAAGGTTTGATTTTAAACTAATGTCCCCCCCCCAGTTGTGTCTGTATATAACACCAACAATAAGTGTGTATAACACCTTGTTTGAAATATTATTGCTTGTTACACTATTTAAGGTTCTTTCATAAAGGGCATTTCAACAGCTCTGTTATTGACATAACCCTTTTGGAAAGATGAGAGCAGGCAGGTTATCTGAATGAAAAGGAATTTAAATCTGTTAATAGCTAAATACCTCTTAGTGGCAGTCTGGTAAACCATCTGTGTGAGAGGCATTTGTTGGACATAATGTCATCAAGGTTTTTTTTTTAATGCAGAGAAACTTAAAATTATTTTAATTCATTGTAAACAATTTAAACCCTGATAAAAAAATGCTGTGCCTGAAATAGGCCTAACATTGATCTGTAGCGCCCTTTGTTCGTGTTCCTTTTATCCTGAGTGCAGCTGTAGGTGATTGTTCTCTTTCCTGTCACAGTGAATACCTGTTGTCTTTGAGGTGCCTTCAACTCCTGTAGGTTCCCCACTCATTACTCCAAGAGCCTTTTCAACTCTGTAAAAGCCTGGTTTTCCATTTGCAGGCTACCTGCAATTTGTCAAGGCTGCAGCATTGTCTGCACCATTTCTTTTACCATAAATGCTGCCATGTTTTGATGTGGCATTGATTTAATCTAATTTTTAAATCCTTTCACAAATCACTCATTTTTTGTCCAGTATGTCAGTTCTTTCTCTTGCTTCTTGTGTCACAGAAGCGTTTTAGGAAAAACATAATGATATGGACTGATTGTACCTTTCTGTCCATTCTACAATAATACTGCAGCATGCTGAGAGATGTTTTATGTAAAGATGCATCACATGCTCAGTGAAAGACTTTCAGTTCAATGATAAAATGGTTTCCTAACAGGACATTGAAATCCACACATAAGGCTGTATAAATCATTTCACCAAGTGCCACCAACTAGTTAGTGGGGTGGGGATGTGTTGGCCAGGGATTCCTGAACTTTCCAGACCTTGCAGCTGCGGGGAGCCCTTTGCTGAGGACAGGAACTGAAACAAAAGGGGGATGCAAGGCTTTTTAAACCACCTACACGCTGATGGAGATCACTTTGCACTCGCGTGTCCTTTACCGTTCTTGGAGGAATGCGAACCCCTCTCCCGTACTAACAGCAAGGTCAGTCACAAGAACTCTCCAGGATCATTGTCTGTTCCAGAGGATTTATGCTCAGAAACCTGACCTCAATTTTGAAGAGTTCAGGTTTTCTCACTTGACCTCTTTCATTGTCAACACTGCTAATTTCTCAAACCTCCTCAAGAGTGTTAACATTTGGTGGTGGGGAAATTTAGGTGGCAGTCTGTTGATAGGAGAGTCGCTTTCATTTGCAGACTAGTGGAATTTTTGTGCTTTTTATCGTGTGAGATTTCCTTTCCAGGAGCCAGTATTAGCTATTTGTTTAAAACTGTTTCTACTTGAACGACAGTTGACATTCTTGCACTTTAATTTATGACTGTATTAGGTAACATTTTCATGTAAAAACTAGTGTTCTACAGTGCCTTAATGTATTCAGACCCTCCCCATGGTGTTGCATTTTGAAAAATTAAAGGGGGAGGAATGCACATTTTTAAACTTGTTTTACTAAAAAATTGACCGCTCCAACAGAAGTCTTGGTAAGTTCAAATACAAGCCAGCAAAAACTAAAAGTGAAAGCCCTAAAGGAAAATTATTGCATAAGTATTCAGACCTGTGCAATCAATATTTGACCGCAATTACAGCAGCAAGTCTTTTTGCATTGGGTTTTACCAACTTTGTACTCCATCTTGGTGCAGTTTTAGCTCATTCTTCTTGGCAGAGTTGCTCCAGCTCTCTCAGGTTCCTTGGTGATCACTTGTGAGAACAGTGTTAAACTCTTTCCACAGAGTCTCAGTGGGACCCAGGTCAGGACTTTGATTAGGCTATTTAAATACATTTGCTTTTGGATTCGTAAGCCACTCCAATGTAGCTTTAGCCTTGTGCTTTGTCCTGTCAAGAGGTGAGTTTCAGCTTTTATGTATATTATGCAAATAGGAGTATTATGTATATACCTGGAGCAGCCAGTTGTTTGATTTCAGAATTTACTTATGATATTGCTTATTAATATACTACATTAATATGGGTGATTAAAATACTAATCAATCAGACATTTGTAGAGTTTTCTTTAGTTCTTAAAATTATTTTTCTGGATAATTAGTCATATTCCTGTAATTCATGTAATCTAGTTACTAGTTTTCCATAGCTCTAACACTCAGTACTAAAAATGCCTTTAAAATGTCATTTATATTAAACTGTGTCACTAATGTCACTTTTTTTACAGTTTATTTTATATTCAATTGAAATTCAGCCATTCTATCATTTAGATTTTTAGGTTTTTGTTTTGGTGCAATCTGTTATTTTTCAGATCCAAATTCCCTGATTTAAGTGTAAACAAAAAAAAAAGCTTAAGACTATCAATATGGTGTGTTAAAATGGCTTTCAAGCTGTTTAGAATGTATTTTCCATTATTTAAATCTTAAAATGTATTTTAAAAGAAGGTTCTGAATAACTGGAGATGTTTTACAGCAGGAAACAGTAACCCTTGTAATGAACGAGTTGGAGTCGGAAAGGAGCTACGCTCCATTTTTCAACTAGACGAAAACTGTTTTTTGTTCAAAAATTTTCTTGTCCCTAAGCCCCCTTTTAGCTTAATTATTTTGAAGGAAATCCTTCAAAGCAGCCAAAAAGAACCATATTCATTAAAAAAAATCCAGTCTTATAAAGACTTTTTTTCCCCCCGATTTTACATTTGCTTTTTAACAGTGAGCCGTCTGATACAAGGTGTGTATTTACAGCATTTTCTCCTCTCAGCGAGTCTGGCTGACAGTGTGGGCTTCTGCCGGTTTTCTAAGTTTTACTGAAGAGACCTGCATCTGTAGTTAAAATCATGCCCGGAGGGAATTGTAAAGCGTGTAGACTTACGTGCTGTCACAGAGGGGAAAGGAGGCAAGCTGGTTAACACAAGAAGCCGAGCGTCTTCAGCAGAGAGGTCGTCCTGATGCTGCCTACTGCTGCTTTCAAGGAGTTCATTTGCTGAGTTGATTTTTCTTCACGGCCAGCAGCTGCCAGTCACTTCCCCACTCGGTGCCTCTGTTAGAGAGGGATCCCGCCTGTCGTCTTTGCTCCCACCTTTCCAGTGCCTGAAAGGGGGGCTGGCAGCCTGAACGGTCTTTTGTCCCCTCGTGTCGCGGCGCTCCGTCGCTCTGTCGCTCTGTAGCATCTGCCTTCGGGAGCAGCAGCGCCTGCAAGCTCCTGTGGCGTCCTGCCTCGTTGCTCGGCAAAGATGAAAGGCCAGCAATAAAGGAGAAGCGGCGGCGCTGGCGGGAGCTCGCGGAGACGGCCGAGAGCGCTCCCGCTTGCTTTTGTTCTACGGTACGAGCCCGTCTGTCTCGCACGGTGAAGGACCCGGCCCGCCGAGAGCATGAAAACCAGGCGCTCGCAGCCCCTTCTCTTCAGCTGTGACGAGCACAGGCAGACAAGTGTCCTCCTCCATGAGCCTGAGCCCGCAGAGTGGTTGTGGAGGAGTTTGTTCCTTATGTCCATGAACACTGGAATTCTTATTCGCCCTGATCTCCCGGGACATGCACAGTACAACAGGCAGCACCACGCAGTGCAGGCAGTGCATTACAAACATAAGAAATAGTCACAGCAGGAACAATGAAGATGTTGTGGGGCATCGATTCTGAGGCATTGCAGTTAGCTGTTGAGGATGCACACTGCAGTAGGGTAGCAGCTGTTCTTGAGTCTAGTGGTCCGTGCTTTTAACAGTGTGGTACTGCTTTGCCAGAGCACAGGGGGAAGAACAATTTGTAGTTGGGATGGTTGGGATCCTGAGGATAAAGGGACCGGTTTTTTTTTTTTGCTCTTGTCATCTTTACAAACTCTCCTTTCTGAATAGGTCTCATTTCACTCGGCTTTAAAGGAAAGATTTGAGTTTCACAGTGTCTGTTTCATGACCAGAAACGTTGCTGGTCTGCGATTTTGCAAAGAAATTCTATTGCCACTAATGCAATGACTTCAATTCTGGTTATGCGTTTTAAATGTTTTCATCTAATTGGGAAATCCAGTTTATTGTTGTACCTAGATAAATATCCATTACTGTCTCTTAACAATGACTTGTGCACGTCCTCTATGTGTGAGTGCACTTTTGTGGAAAAAAGTTTCAAATGGCTGCAGTACCCTGTACATTTGTCATCAGAAAGTTGACCTAAAACAACCTTTATTAATGTGGATAATGTCAGGTAGTACCACCATTGCAGATGTCCCTGTAGACACAAACAGCTTTACCTTTGTACTGAACAGAGGTACTGTAGCTTTTGACCATAAAGCTTAAAAAAATTAAAGCAAATACAAAGTATGTAACCAAAACCAAAGAAACAAGAATTACTGTGGTAAAAATTAAACAAAGGAGCAGAGTGGAGAAATATTACTTGAAGAAAGAAGTTGTAGCAAATGCTACAACTACTGTAAATGTTGTAGAAAAGCATGGCAATACATAGTAAGCAGACTATCTTGTCACAACAAAATGTATTTATGCTTCTTTAAATCGCACAGCTTTGTGACATTTGCTAGATCACAGAGTTTAAGAAGGGCTAACTAAGGTACAGTTCCATAAAAAAGACTTTGCCCCCCTTTCAGGTTTTCTGAATTGTGTGTTTTTGCCACTGAATGTTATCAGAGCTTTATGTGGGTCTTTGTGATATATAAAGGGAGTCCGAGTACAAGTTTGAGTTTAAATATAATATTGTTTGGTGCTTGTTTAATGTATTTCACAAACTGTCACCCAGTGTCCCTGTGTGAAAAGGCTATGATGGATGATACCCCAGTACATGGAACTTGTTACCCCCAGAGACTGGGATAGACATAATACGATTATGATATTAACCTGCTATGCTTAAGATGTGCTATGAAACTGATAGGTTCCAAATTAGTTATTTGGAAAGTCAAATGGTATATAGTAGCTATTACAGTATATAAATGTTAATTTGTTGTGTTGCTTGATGAAAAGAGTTTTCTTGAGCTGCAAATCACTACAAATTGCTGAAAGAGAAGATTGTGTTTTTTCTAAAAACTCTTGAGTGTACTCTTTATGAAGAAATGCTATTGCCTCCTTTTGGGATTAAATAAAGTTTGGTGTTTACCAAGGCCAAGTGCTTTATATAAACGCGTTGGATGAACACTTTTTTTTTTATTTTGCACAGGCGCTGAATCTGGCATACAGCAGTATCTTTGGATTCTACAGGAACTTTGTGGGGCCTCCTCATTTCAAGGCTATCTGCAGGCTCCTGGGTTACCAAGGTATTGCCGTGGTGATGGAGGAGCTGCTGAAGGTGGTCAAGAGTCTTGTAAGTGGAAATAACTGTCAACACCTTTCTTTTGTCAGCCAGAAATGTGGGTGTTGCTGAGGAAAAATCTTGAATTTAGAGCCCATTGATTTGCCGTTATAGCTGCATCCTACTAAAGAGAAATGTCCAGCTCTTGGTTTAGTGTGAGTACCTGCAGTAGCAGATGAAGCAGAACATTAGTTTGAAGTACTGCTGTACTGTGTGATGTCAGTTTAATCCTTTTGCCACTTGCTTCTTTGGCTCCAGTTATAATGCTGCTGGAGAAGCCTTAGAAAATATCTGAAACACTTGACATTTAAAAGAAAGACCTCAAAGAAATCTGTTTTTTAGTAATGAATTCAAAGAAAGAATTAATCAAAGAACTTGATTTGACGCATCATGGTAGATTTAAATTTTAAATGTATAAAAGTTTTAATTTCCTCTAAAAATCAAATTTTTTATGTTTTCATTATTGTAGTGTCCCTGTAACATTTTCATCGTATAGTGTGAAGTACAGATACCGTCTTAGCTTGTAGTCACACTATATACTGATATAGCTCTAGTATCAGTCTTTATTCTTTGTGTTTATATTACTTTTTGAAGAATTTGACAATGGCAATTTTGTGTCCTCTGGGGCTGTTCAATTCTTACGATTTGCTGTAAAACTGAAATTTTATTGAATGCAGCAACCTTTGGGTTTCACAGAAAAGTCAACATGAAAATGATTGTCCTTGTTTTGTGATTACATAATTCTATAATGATCTCTGGTCAAAGAGCCATGTGTGTGAATGTTAAGTTTAGATACGTAAACCTTGTTACTCATATCTTTATATAAGTACTCAGTCTGACAGAATCTACAGTTTCGGGGGAAATATCTCAGTTGCCTTAATCATGGCTCTTGAACGAAGTATCAGGACGCTCACAGCTCGTATTTAGTGCAGCAGCAGACAAAACCAGTGTGTTTGCTGTGCTCTGAAGCAGCGATTCCACACGATTGAAATTGAACCATGTCCGTTTACCAGTTGCTCTTCTCTCCCTCACAGCTACAGGGAACCATCCTGCAGTACGTGAAGACCCTGATGGAAGTCATGCCTAAGATCTGCCGCCTCCCACGCCACGAGTATGGCTCCCCAGGTCAGTCGGTGTTCGCACCACGCCGGGCAGTGTCGGCGCACACTGTAGGGAGCCAGGTCTGCTGCGTGCAGCCGGGAGGTCAATGGCATTGATGTGTAGCGCCACACGTTCATTCATAGCTTCTCTACTGCTTCTTCACCATAGTAGTTATCACTCCTTTTTTTTCAGTGTTCTGACTTAAACGGATTTTCCTTCTGGCTGCGAACTTTAAAAAAAACTTCTGTTACATGTGGCTGCATTGCATCTACCAACTGCTCTGTATGGTGTGTGTGAGGTGGGTGGCAACACAGGGCTGAGTGGGAATCTGGATTATCAGCAAGATCTCTACCTGATGTCGAGTATTTGCCCAAAGGTGGTTGCTACTCCTAATCTGTTCGACAAGGTTGTCTTTCATACATTTGGAAAAGGGTGTGTGTGTGTGTGTGTGTGTGTGTGTGTGTGTGTGTGTGTGTCCATGAAAACGTTTTCACATCTATTAAAGGGGGAGACCCAAGGCAATGCCATGGAGAGCCAGCAAAGGTCCCTCTTAACCTGATGTACATCTTAACTACAATTGTTAATTTCTAACAAAAAGCTTAGATGTTTTAAAGGAGAGACTTTCCAATCTGTTTCACATGCTTTTGTAGGTACATTTTTAAATCATACTGCGCCATCTTATATTTCTTTGTTACTATGCTCATCCATGTTTCCATTCTTTGCAAATTTAGTGCATTAGCAAACGGCACAAGTAAGCTATCAAACTGTTTTTATAAAATCATTACCGGCTTCTATGGTTTGAGCTTAATATAGCATTGTTCTGACGTCACAGCTTTTGTAGCAGGAGTAGAAAACAGGCTTTGGCACACAGCCCATGTCTGGACATTTGCACAGCCTGGTGACTGCAAATTGACTGCCAGGTTCTTTTTCATCAGTCAGCAACTGCACATTCACCTTTATACTTTTAAAAGTAAGATTTTAAAATGGAAAATGAAAACTTTAGACCGTGGAGTGCAGCAATAAAATATTTAAAATATTGATGCACAATTGCAGTATCTACAATAGGAATTAACAATAATTGAGGATTCATTCACACACATCTTTTAGATTTTCTCACTAGATCCCTTCTCATTTCATTAATTATTAAGGCTCATTGTAATGGAACCTAAAAACATAACTTGTTCGACTATACCAATTTGTTTTCATTTTCTAAATCTGTAACTGGCCTTTTTATTCTCTGAATTTAAAGTCACAAACTACTGATCATTTGGCTCACAGCTACAAGCCGGTACCTGTAGAGGGAAAACAAGTAACGTCCACTGCTGTCAAGGACTGCACTGCTCAGGACTCGGACCAGCCTATTGGCACATGAGCAAAGTCCACTGCTGTGTGTGGAATCACAGTCACAGCCGCTTTTAAATAAAAAGCTGAACAAATTACTTTGTTATTGCAAAGTAATAAAAGCAAGATGAAGAAATGAAATGCAGTGTGTAAATTTCAGATCGCTACATGGGGGTTTTTTGGCCAGCGGTGTGGTCCAAACTTGAGCTCATGATGTGGATTAGAGCATTCATCCTGTGCCTGGGCCCAGCACCTCTATTGGGCTCCTCTGGAGTCCCAGGTGCTTCATTTTTAAATGAAACATGTAGTTTTCTCTACAAGCCCAGGCCTCTCAGGCTTGTGTGTAGGTTCGGTGGCAGCTGTTATTTCCATACGCTATTAACAACCTACTTGACTGTTCCATCTCTATTAAAGGCTGAGGATCTTTAGTAACCAAATACTGCCTGTGTATGTCATGTGCACTTCGCTTTGGAGTGTGGCTCTTGTTAACTGGATTGCAGCTCTGTAGAGTGACAGGCATGCAAGCACATTACTCCCCTGATTGCAGGCGCTCCTGATAAGTGGGAAGGGGGGAGAGAAGAAAGGTTCTGTCAACAGTATGTGCATATTATAAAATGGATCAGCTGAGCCTGAAAGTATTTTGGTCAGAAGGCAAGAATGGTGTTAAAATTTTTCTTGTAATTGCTTTGAACGCTTGAATGACTGCGGTCTTAGTGACAGATCTTTTTCTGAGACTGGATGTGAATAGCAAGTCGCACTGCGAGTCTCAGAGATCCCTCTAAGGTACTTCTCTGATAACTGCTCAAATTGAAAGTAGTTTCTGTTCTGTGGGGCTGGGCTGCTGCAGCTACAGCTCATTGCACACATTTGTGAGTTTAGCCTATCTGTATTGCTGTTGATCTCTGCTATTTGGATTCGTTTCCTACCTCCAAGTGTTGGGTTTTAATACAACTGGCTATTTTTTCTAAAACATGCTGTCACATACCTTGAGAAATCAAAAAATCATGAGAAGATGCTGGTGGTATTTTCTGCTTTCTGTGTATTGTCATTTTATTTAAAATTAGTAAAATAAAGTTGCTGCTATCTCTATTCTAACTGACAAGTTTGTGGAGTTAGATATTTAGCAGTCATTACATTGCATCCTGTGACTGCAGCAATGTTAACCATTGCACCACAGTGCCACCTGAATGTAAAATCCAAGGTGGACAAGTACACTATACGAAAGATAACGGCAGGGGAGCATGTTAGGGTGAATTTTGGATTAAAGCGAAAAAAATTCTGATTTAACATAAAAGGCTAAATGAAATTGTCAGCTATTGTCAGTTCTATGTAGAATGAAAGAAGTGTCAGTCCTTGAAAGATGAATGAGTAAACCCACTGATAATGGTTGCATTGATTAAATTTAACAGCCTAATGTAACACATCTTTCACTGAACTTTAAGTGAGATTAGTCTGTTTTCCTGAGAAGCACTCATCCTATTTTTTTCAGTTTTTATACACTCCTGCAACTTGTAACCGCACTCGTTTTCTGATTTTGTTAGTTTTTGTCTTTTCGGGCAAAGCAAAACAGGATTATATTACGTTGTTCCAGATGAGAATTTTATTGCTGAATTGTTTGTGATGCCACTGGATGAAGTAACCCCTTGAGTTACTCAATAGCCATAGACATCACTTGCTAACAACCCCTACCTCATGTCTGTAAATTGTAGTAATTGATTGACTCATTGAGATGATAGGTGCCACAGTTGGGTGGTGATAAGTGGATTTTGAAGAGGCTGCATTGGGAATGAAGGACTGAAATACAGGTTAGAAAATTAGTTAAAAACCCTGGACCTTAGCAATCAAGTTACTTTTTTTGTTACTGAGAACTGCTAAGTACTTATGATTAACTCAAGCACTCATAAGGCTAAAGAGTCTGTGTATCTGCTTTCTGGTCACCCTCCTCTCCTGTTCTTTCCCAGGCATCCTGGAGTTCTTCCATCACCAGCTGAAAGACATAGTGGAGTATGCTGAGCTGAAGACTGTGTGTTTCCAGAACCTCCGAGAAGTGGGCAACGCTGTCCTCTTCTGTCTCCTCATCGAACAGAGCCTGGTACAGCTTCTTTGTTGCTCTTCTTCCAAATGGGAACTGTGCTCTGAAACCATCCCCCCCCAGAAACCTCTTCTAATATTCTCCCATGACTAACTGCATCACTGGTTCACATGGAGGTGAAATTTGATTTTTCCTCACCTTCAGTCCTGAAATCCACAGCAGTTTGGATCCAGTAATGGTGACCACTATATGTGCTGGTTTTGTGGGCATTTCTGGTCCGGGATGTCTCTGTTCAAAGCACCAACACTTGAAAAGCTGAATAGGGAGAAGGTGTTTTCATTGGTCCTATTGAGCCAGTAATGAGTTGAGTTAGGTGAAGAGCTGACTTGGAATGAAAAATCTTCAGACGCACATCTAATTATTTTTGGTAATATACTGAAAATTAAGCAGCACTCATACTGTACCTATTGTGTTAAAATATATTATAAATGTAAATGATGCATTCCCCCCCAAATATATTATATGAATTATAGATTTCCATCTATATTACCATATTTACAGTAGTCCTCAAGGTGAAGAGATTGTGTAGTAAGAATTTAACATTCTTAATATGTTGCAACAACTTTAAAATGCACCTAATCTTTTATTTTTAGTGCCCATTAGTATATAAATACCATATGAAATCGAGCACACATTCAGTATTTGTGTTACAACAGACCTGTTCACACGTTTTGTTTTTCTTTGATTGTCAACTCTAGTGACCACGTTGGGTTATGTTGACATTTTTCCTTGGCCCTGGCGTGTTTCTTGGCATATAAATGCCGCATTGCCCGGGCCTTCCTCCTGAACAGCTCACCTGCTCCCCGACAAGGGCGCATTGTTATTTTATCATCCAGGCAGTCATGCCTGCCAAATGCTGGTTGCCAGGGCAACACACCCATCTCTTTTTCTTTTGCAGCATTTTCATTTTTATAGCTGGGGCTGTTGAATTAGCGCCAGTTTATTGCCTTTTTTATGACAGTTTTACACAAAAGCTCCAGCCTGAAAATTGTGTAATTAATCACACACTCTTGTTTTTTTTTTCCCTCTGGTTTGTAAGATTGCTCTGATTTCAGTTTCCTGTGGTGTTGTCCTTGATGCTCTGTGCCTCAATTATGTTTTTAAGACCCTCTTGTAAATCAGGTTTCAGGATTTATGCCTCTGCCTTACCGGACCCATTCTGTGCTCCACCAAACCCAGTGTCTCCCCACTTTTTCAGTGCTTCTGCACAGCCCTGTAATGTACGAGCTCACAGGGAGACCTAATGAGGTGAAAAGGCCCAGACAAGCTTTCCTACCTGATTAACAGCAAATGATGGATTAAGGACCCTATAGTCCTGACTGCCTTGAGGGTGGGTAGTGCTGTGTAAGATGTGAGGTTGGAGTGCCTTCTGCATACAGCCCTGCATTTTCTTGGGTTTCCTCTTGTCTTCCAGAGATATAGCGATAGATTTTGGCTATACTAAGTTGCATGTGGAATTAACATTATACGGAGTCGTTTCACATTCACATTATTGGGAGATTACTCTGCAGTCACTACAATTTCTGTAGTTTTGCTCTTCGTCAATTTGGGGAATTGTTTTATAAGGAATATAACATGTATTAGGCTATGGCCAATTCAGCTGAATGCCCGATTTTAATTAAATAGCTCTCCTTTGTTTATCATGACCTATTCTTCCGCTAATCTGTTATAAACATATCTGGTAATTTTTCCATTTGCTTATTTGTCTCTTTTCTTTGGCATAAAAACCTTTACAGCTTTAAATACAGGGAGTTATTTTGGAAGGTGTATAAATAAGACAACGTGTTTGTTGAAAATGATCACTGTTTAGTACAACAGCTGTCGGGTAGCATCGAAACATCCTCCAATCTTTTTAGATTGGGATCTGGTCTGAATAAAAAACATGCCATCACAGTCACCCTGAATCCAGATTCGAAGGTGTTTGTATATTTGTTTCTCTCTTAGACTTGATGCAAAAAATGACATTGAAAGTGTTAGAATTTAAAGAATCCTGATCTAAAATATTCTGGCATAGTGATTGCATAATCTATAAAAAAAACTCTCTACGTCCAAGATTATATAGGGCATCTGTAATATTGAAGGATACCTTCTCTCATACTTTTCTGTACATTTGAGTGTACATATCGAGTATGTAACTGTACATATACAAGGTTGTTAGGATATATATGTTTGAATGGGTCTTCCTATGGTGAAGCAGAATTCACTAAGCGCCGAGTTGCTCACCCACTAATAGGGAATGTGAGTTGGGATTAGACCAGCGCGAGACAGGTTAGTTTAACTCTCCCTGTGCTCCTGCAGTAGTAATCCTGCTCAGTTCAGTGCTTAGCTGAGGAGCCTGTGCTGTGAAGAGACTGGCTGTGGGTTTATGACTGAGCACTATTCAGAGGATTATGTCAGAATCCTCCCTGAAAGTTTGTAATTTTAAAGAGGTGTTAGCTATTCTCACCTCCCTCCGATTAATGCACCTGAATGAGTTACGAAATCATGGGTTGATTTTAATTTATTGATAACTTGACAGTTTTATGAGTTTTCATTATAAAGGTAATACATACAGTGTAATCCTTCGGAAGCGCGGGCCTCATGTGTAAGTGGGTGATTAACATCTGGGAAAACTTGAAACAAGAAATGAAGGTTACAAATAGAATTCATTTTTAGAGCTGTTTTTTAGGACAGAGCTGCCCAGGTTGAGAGAGAAATGCATGAAACATTGTCCTGCTTTTCTGATTTGGTTTTAGTTGTAAAACCCTCTTTGACGTCTTTCCCAGTGACCAGTGACTCATTGTACATGGTGGTTTGCCTTGTTCCTCGTGACTCAGCCAGCCGACTGATCACAGGCGGGAAATGAGCTGTGTCCACCTGGACAGTGCGTCATTCTCCACTATGACCACTGCAAGCAGTGCCAAGAACAACCTCACAGGGCACATGTCCTTGTAACAGTCCGAGCTGAGGAGCTTAGGTTGGCTGTCCTCCTCTCTAATGTGCTTGCCTAACTTCTGGGAAAAACAAAAGAGAAAATCCTGTCTCCTTGACATCTCACACTGCATCTTCTCAATTTTATCTCACACTATAAAAGCAAGACAAGTTCATCTGACTCTGGTTTTGGCTTCAAAGGAAGTGTGCTGACTACTCATCTTAAGAAGCAGAGCTGCACTTTCGTTTCCCACCTTTCTGCAGAAACACTTCCCGTGTTTCTCCTCCTTATACCTTAAGGATCAGTAAATTGGTTTTAACTTTGTTTTTGACTGATGTGAAAACCTGTGTCCTTTGCAGTACTATTTAATTCTCTAGAAGGGGAGACAGCACTAGAAAACTGTAAGGATTAAGATGTGGAGAAGGTAAATTAAGGGGTTCTCTGAAATGTGCTCTGGAATCAACAGTATTTATGTTCAGATTTAGTGAACGTAGTTTAAATATTTTTTTGCAGCAGTAAATGAACAGGTTCTGCCAAGTAACCAGTTGGAATTGCTTTGTGACACTTCTTCTGGAAACATTTTAATTTGAAGTGCATCAGTGCCATCTTCTGTTGGTAAGGGATTGCACAACTATTCCTGTCGGTTCCTTATCGTAATTATGGTGAAATAGGGTCTCTATTTCCTGTTCTCTGTTATCAGGAAAGGAGTTCAGCCTCAGGCTTTTCTTTGTCAATTTGATGACAGATTGCGTTTTCACTTAGGGTAGAAACTAATTGAGGTCTGGCTCTTGAAGTGGTGTGTTTCATTGAGGGCAATTTGCGACAGCAGATCTGAAAGCAATCGTATTATACTGGGATAAGGTTATGCATCATCTACTCTATAGTTTCATTCCATTCTTTCTTTACAGCACTTCCTTGCATTTGTATAGTACTTTTCATCACGGAGAATCCCGAAGTGCTTTCTGGATAGGAAGGGGATCACTTCAGCATCCTCCAGGGGAGACATCAGCGGCACCGTTACAAAGCTGAACGGGCAGAGTGGGGGAAAAACATCACCATATGAATTAAATAGGACTTTTGGAGAGGCCCGATTGTGGAATTTAGCCTGGAGAGATTAACTCCTACTTATAAACAGTGCCACAGAATCTTTAGTGGCTAAGGTTTGCCTTTCATCCAAAGGATGACACCACCTATGACACACAGTATTGTCACCACAGTGGTGTACTGGTTTAGAAATTGTATTCTTACACCGCTGCCAGTTTAAAAATGATTAGCAGACTTGAAACTTGCAATCGTGGTTCTGGAGAGCTCCCTTGCTGTGGACAGTCCATTGCATTGCTGGACATGTTACTCTGTGAACTGTCCCAGCTCTGTGGTGGAGGAGTGCCAGTTTCCTGCACAGGCTCCTCACTTCCTTTCCTCTCTTCTCAGTCTCAGGAAGAAGTGTGTGACCTGCTGCATGCTGCTCCGTTCCAGAACATCCTTCCCAGGGTCCATGTGAAAGGTGACTCACGCCTGCGGCCTGCATTAATCGCAACCGATATTAACAGCCACTGGCCTATAAAGCCTCAGTAAATTAAATTCTCTTATTCTGTAAAGGAAAAAAGCTTCTGTTTTCAGACCTACCTACTGTATTAAAAAAATGTTTGTCCTTGTATACATAAAATGCAGCATGTTGATGTGGGAGCTAAGAATAATTGTAATTATACAGGTATAAATGTATATGTAGTATTTTATATATTGTTGGTTCCCCTTGCTGACGGTGCAGTAAGGACAGTGTTTGTTGCTTTTACGGACTTCTTTTTCTTTTTATAGAGGGTGAACGCCTGGATGCCAAGATGAAACGTCTGGAAACAAAATACACAGCGTTGCATCTTGTTCCGCTGATAGAACGTTTGGGAACCCCACAGGTAGGTTGGAGTTCATATTGAAGCATTTCTGCATTTTTCTTTAAAGTAAAAAAAAAAAAAATCATAGTTTGCATATTAAATTTGTTGGCCCTTTTAATGTTAAATACAGAATACCTGACACGAGTCGCTCTCACTTGTCAGGGTACAAAATGTTGGTTTTGCCTCGGTGGCCTTAGTATTTGTATGTAGTGTTTCCTGCAGTTAGAGTCTCTTTCCTTTTATCACGGCTTTCAAAAGGCTCTGTTGACCAGGGTGTTGCAGTTAGAGACATCTTTTCTTAGCTCTTAAGCTTTTTGATCAGTGAAAGTATTTGTTTAGAGTACAGGTTATTGCTCTGACTTCACTTGTTCAAGCACAGCATATGTCTTTATCTATCTGTGACTGGGATGCTCCAGTACCTGCAATACTGGGGCATTATTGAGTGATCTGACACTTTTTTCCAGTCAGTAATCTTTGGCATGTTGTTAGGCACTGTGGAGCAACTCGGAGAGATGAGTTTATCAGAAGAGTAAATCACATTCTTTACTGTGTGGTACAGGACTAATAGCCTTTAAGCTGTGTTAATTAAAAAGTGGCAGTTCTGAGCTTTACTGGTATAAAAGAAAATGTTTTTAAAATACACTCCCAGCTTCAGATATTGGGTATGTTTCAAATCTTATTTTGGCCTTATGTTTTTCACATTCATCTAAGTTTTTGGGCTGATTTGGTTCTGCAAATACAGTCTTAGTATTAATACAGGCATCGGTATTGCCCCTGTGCTTCAACATGGCTAGATCTTTACCACAATGGTAATTTAAATGTTTTCGTCTTGGCTAAATTAGAGGAAAAACGAACAAAAAATGTTAAACTTATAAAACTGTGATTCGTGCTGTAACGACCCATTTCCTCCTCCGTCCAGCAAATCGCCATCGCCAGGGAAGGAGACCTGCTGACCAAGGAGAGGCTGTGCTGCGGCTTGTCCATGTTCGAGGTTATCCTGACCCGTGTTCGCAGCTTCCTGGATGACCTCATCTGGCGCGGGCCCCTGCCCAGCAACGGCGTGATGCACGTGGACGAGTGTGTGGAGTTCCACCGGCTCTGGAGCGCCATGCAGTTCGTGTACTGCATCCCCGTGGGCGCCCACGAGTTCACCGTCGAGTGAGTTACTCTCAGCTGTTACCTGAGGCTGCTCTCCAGCCATTGTGGCACATTAGAAATCCCTCTTATTAAATTGGAACTCATTGTGCAAGCATGAAGGATTGTGCTTTTCAAGAATCCTCACTGTTCTGTTGAGTTGAAGTCCTTCAGTCGAGCTGCTCCGTGATGTGCAAGACCATCCACTTGCGGCGGCTCTGAAAGCTGAATCAGTTTCTCGCCGTTAGCGAGACGAGTGTTGCGGGCTTGGTTAGCGCAAAACAACTGCCGTGTCCCTTAAGGTGGCCTTGTTATTTGCAGGCAGTGCTTTGGGGATGGGCTGCACTGGGCTGGTTGTATGATCATCACTCTGCTAGGGCAGCAGAGGAGATTTGACATCCTGGATTTCTGTTACCACCTGCTGAAGGTGCAGAAGCACGATGGCAAGGATGAACTCATCAAGAGTGTGGTAAGTGTTCGCTGGCTGGTGGTGGAAACGATGGTTCTGGGAGATAGATGTGCTTCAGTCTAAAGTCCAGTCTTCTAGGATTCTTTAGCCTGAAGCATAAATATACTCAAGTAATTTTTCAGTTCAGGGCCGGCTGTCAGCTTGTAGGAGAGCTGTTAGGGCTGAGAGAAAGCTTGTGTGGTGACAGCTGGTTTTAGTAGACCAAACTTAAAATCAGTGAATTGACAAAGTAGGAACAAATTCACATGAATGCATGACTGACTTAAAGTTCTCAATGAAGGTGTATACAATGAAGTGCTATACTTTTGTATTGACTTTACTTATGGTTTAATGCGCTTTCTAAGAAACACACTGTGTCCCTGCATAGACTTGCACGTCTGAAACAACAGTAGGGGAAGGACCTCATTCATTGCTTGTTAATTCTGCTTCTCAGCCTCTGAAGAAAATGGTGGACAGGATCCGCAAGTTCCAGGTGCTGAACGACGAGATCTTTGCCATCCTAAACAAGTATCTGAAGTCTGGGGATGGGGAGAACACGCCAGTGGAGCACGTTCGCTGTTTCCAGCCACCAATCCACCAGTCTCTGGCCAGCAACTGAGGTCTCCAACTTCAATCACCACTGCCATCTGCCTCCATTTGTCAGTTGACTGGCGATGAGTCCGGACATTGCAGCTTTATAGGAGCTGAAAACATAAGCCTGTCATTCTGGCCTTAAGTCGGGTATTTTGAGGAGGATTCTGTACACAAACGCTTGTGCCTTATTAAAGAAATAAGCAAGAAACAGTAATGCTCATAGCCCATTCAAAATTTTCATATTTAGGCATTATAAAGAGTTTTTTGTATTGTGCAACCATACTAACTTTTTAGTGCTTTAGGAAGATATAAATAAATTTGTTTCCCCTTGTATCAGAACAAAAAAAAGTCAGTGTCAGCATTTACAGTTGACAGAAATCAAAAATGCTTGTCACTACAGGGGATTGTACTTATCTCGAAGAAGATTTCACTTTTCGTGAGCGGGTCATGGCAGAAGTAACACATTTCATGAATATTTCCTGACTTTTATACAATACGTTCAACAAAGAAGAGTATTCACAATCTAAATAGCTTAGAAATAAGTATAAGATTGCTGAACCTAAATCAAAATTTTACAACAGCTTTTACTATACCCTGTTCCATAACTGCAAAATTGACAGACACTGGCAGATGGTGGTATTTCTGTTGCTTGCTCATTTGCAATTAAAAAGGGGGCTTTCTTTCAGTTCAGTTTCTGGAAGCTGAACCTCTGACACAGCAACTGGCAATTAATAACTCATACATTTTGTCAGCACATGGGGAAACCACCAGCTCTTGCTAAGCTCTTTTTAAAAGTTCTGTCTTAATTTCATCATATCTGTTATTTCTTTCTTCCATTTTTCTCTGGCTCTTTTAAGCATCGAAGACACTAATTTGTTGTTGGGGTTTATTATCTGCAGTTGACTTTTTTGATTTGTGATTCTCAAGCTAAACGGCAATTGATCGGGGTTTTTCTGTGCAAATTTCACATGGGATGCAATGTTCCACCGTTCTGCTGGAAATTCCTAACAAAATTAGAGTATTGAATGCTTGATGTCTGTCAAACACTGACTTGAGCAGTCACACCGATGTATTTGTACCACGTTTGCTGGAATTTGCATGACCTTTGTTTTGCTAAAGGTTAGTCTTGGCATCCACCAGAACTGAAAAGATGAAACAGACATACCACTCCTAAGGAGGGCCTGCTCTGAGGGGAGAAATTGCATGCCTTGGAGTTGTTCAAGCTGTGTTGTATATCGTGAAAGGTCCATCACCAGGCAGGGCTCCATACAGCCTGGCTGTGCCATGCACTTGCTGGTCAAAGGTCTGTTTTTCCTGAGTGTGAGAGGCTAAATCCAGATTATTCTGACCTGATGTGGCGATTAATGAAAGTTCCTGTTTTGAGTGTTAAGAAATAAACCATTGCTACAGTATTGGCACTCGTCTATTGTAAGTGACAACAGATCAGACATAGGCAAGGAGACATCTAGTCATACTGACTTGTACATCAGAGTCATTAGTTCAAGACGGGCTTTTGTTTTTTCCCATTTGACACATACAGTTAACAGTTCTGCTTCTGCGTATAATAAAATTGTTCAGAATGGATTAGAACCTCGACGTTTAAAATGGAATTATGAAAGATAGAAAATTAAAAGGGAGAAATGTGGTTTATTTTGCTTTTCAGGTGGAATTGACTGCATTGTATGCAGAGACTTTTTAGCAGCTTGTAAGATAGAGGCTTTCAATAAGTCAGTGTTTCTAAAAAAAACCAAATGGCTTGTCATCAAGATCTGGGCAATAATAAATGCGAGCGACTTCAAATTTACAGGCATCAGCTCTAAATTTGTGTGCGAACCACATGTTAATTACACTTTTGACTCGGTTATTCGGGTTTCATCATCTAACAGTGACCTAGATAACTAGTTTATTAAGCAAAATTTGCCATTTGTCATTTTAAGAAGACCCATCATATATGTAGATTATATACTAAAGGCTATCTCCAATTCCAGAAATTAATATAACGTTTACCAAGTAATCTGAGGTCCGTTGTTTTATTTTGTAAAAAAAAACAGTATTTCTTGAATATTTTTCTACTTTTAACAATGCATTTGATTACTTTTTCTACCTTTCTCAAGCAAATATCCAAGTAAATACATTTTGGTCAGAATTCAGAAAATATAAAATGCCACCTTTGTTCCTGCACTAGTTATTTTATACCTTATTTTCTAAAAAAGGGGTAAGCTAAGAAGTCAAGGGGTTTTTATAAAAGGGTGAATGGTAAAATGGTTAGTAGTGGTGAAGTGTGAGTAGTCAATCTCAAATAAAGTGCCTTTAGAAAATACTTTGTGATATAGTACAATTGCATGCTAGGTTAAAAAAGGACTTGATCATATAACCTTAATCTGAATTACAGAACTAAACCAAGTTTACTCACTTGATTTTTTTTCTTTTAACTATAAATTGCCTTTGTTTCTATTTGAATTGTTTTAACTGCATTTGAATTCAATAAAATAATGGTGATCTGAGCTTTTTATCCTGCTTTACGGTGTGATCCTTTAACTGTTTTCAGATCCAGTGAAATAGAGTGCAAACAGCAGTTGGTAATGTCTGCGTTTCCACAGGGTTTTCACAAGTACTGCCTTCTGGGAGTGCAGGCTGGGCCCAGACCAGGGATTCTGGGTGACTGAGTGAAATTTCCCATGGGAAGTGTGCAGTATACTGAGCAAGATCAGATATTTCTGTGCTGTTGTCTGTTTTGTGAGAAGCCTGATGAGCCTTCTTGTGAACTTAAGTGTTAGTGTTTTCATACTCCATTGCTGATGATACTGGTAGTTCCTTGACAGTAGTTGTAAATTGTTCCAAATTCCAATATGTATAATAATAATACAATTTTATTAAATGATCTTTTAAAAAAACTCGAGTGCCCCGTACTGCACACAATACACAACACAAGCAAAAGGAAGACCAACTGCAAACTAGCAAATTAAATCGTTTAATTTAGATATCATAAGCTTAGACAAAAACGTTAGTCTTTAAGATGATTTTTAAAAAATCATCTTTCACAGTTCACAGTTGCAGAGTGTCTGATGAATTTGGGGAATGAGTTAAAACGCACACGAGAAAACTCTTGCTGATTGTGTGGATCCTGATCTGTACCAGAAAAGAAAGCATGATTCAGCAGACCTTGGGTTTAGATTTGGGCTACGCTCATGTAAGATGTCCTTAAGATAATCTAGAGCTAAATCTTTCAGTGCCTAATACATGATACATGACATGACGTGCACTCTAATGCACTGAGATTGTAATGCTCAGGGGACTGAGAGGTACTGATGCAGTAGTCGTTAACATTCTGAAGACTGAGTTGTTTTGAGGATACTCTAGTATGTAAGGCGGAAAATAGTCTAATCTTGATTAAATTAAGGCATGTTATCAATATTACAGATATATCAGGCAGAAGAGTAGTCTTTTCCCTTTTGTTATGTAAGTGGCTGTAAGATACGCATTTAAAATGATCATACGTGGTCAAAAGTAACACCAATGTTTTCAAGATCCATCAAGGATTTGATTGCAGCGCATTCAGCAACAACACTGAAGTCACCTATTTTTTTTAAGCTGAAGTTGTGAACCAAACGTCATAGCCTTTGCTATGCCGTAGAGAGCTGAGGTTCATTGAAATGGTTCAGGACATTAGTCTGTCCAGTGTCCACTCCCACCTCGGAGGGATGGATAGAATGACTCTGTCCCCAACAGGGGCAGGTTTCTTAACACAAACGTAAAAACAAATGAGAAGCAGCATCAGGTGATGGCTTTGCCACCACAGTGGAAAGGATAAAGCCTTTCAGATGAGATGTTAGACCGAGATCCTGACCACCTCATGAAAGATTCCATTCTGCTTTTCGTAAAAGCAGAAGTATTAACCCCAGTGTCCTGGCTCCAATCATCCTGCTGGGTTTGGACAGCCTGCCCTTCCTAAAATCCCTCCATAATGGGTGTTGTAATTTCTTTGGGTATGCAGAATGACTGGCCTACCACCTCCTAGCCTTTGGGATGAAAAAGACTATACAGTGCAAAGAATTATTATGGGATGAACAAATTCTGCACCAGGTTTCAAAACTAAAGATATGTTTCTTAATTTGAAGAGACTGATCTCCGATTTCAAAAGCTAAGAAGATTGCACCTGGTCAATACTGGGTTGCGAGACCTTAAAGGAAAACAAGGTTGGTGCTATAAATGGTGCTCATGGAACAGTATTTGCCACTCTTCCCTCTAGGCCACAGTTTTCAAACCAGCGCTCTAGTCTGGTGCTTGGGAACACCATGATGTAGAAGCGACCACAAAATGAGACGTTAAACCAAGCTGTCGACTACTTTGTTATTAAAGAACCCATAGCATTGTTTGTGAGAGTACGTAGGCATGCCACCTGCAGTATCTGGGATAAATTCCATTTGGGGATTGCACAATCTGGCTTCTCTAACCTTCCCTGTTCAGCCTGAACTTAATTTCTCTAGCTTCCCCCCTGACCTTCCCTTGCTGTATAGAGACTAATGTGTCTCATGGGTGGGTACAGCACTGGTAAAGTGGGTCTCCTCCTACAGTATATAAAAGGGCTTGGGCATCCTTTAAGTATGCAGAGGGCAGATTCAAGTTCACCTCAAGTTGGTAATGAACACTGGTGTTGCTGGCCACACTGACAAAACTATACCTCATTATCCCCAAAGTGCTAGTGGTTGAAGCTCAACACCCACCATGATCAATCAGCCCCACAAGAATAATCTTATAGGCATTGTGCAATAAAAACAATATCTGATTTCCCAGCTATTGCACAATACCTATACATGATTGATCCATATACAGTATACGTGAAGTAAGGCTATTTGATGGCTCCACTCTAACTAGGTGATGACCAAGCAAATGTGACTATTTTCTGGCATATTTCTGGAAAATGCTACAAAAAGCAATTAAATTACATTTCCCCTGCCCTATGGCCTTTACCATTTGGAAATATTTTCACTACTGTCTTTGTTGTCAGCTGTTCAGACGTTGTGATTGGTTTGAGCAAGGTTCATACAATGGAAGAGCTCCACAGACATTTGGATTAATATTTAGTTGTCGGTGTCCTTATTTCCTACACCCTCTCTGGACAAGCTTCCAAAACATTTTAACTGTTCTACAGCATGAGGTTGCTGCCATTAAGCTGTTCATCAGGAGTCTGCCGAGCTTGTTCCCCTACGTACATTTCTAATAAACAAAACATTCACTATTTGTAGTACAAACATACACTGTTGCATTTGATTTCATTGACTCAAACAACAATATTTTCAAACTTCTCCTTGATACTTGGCTGCATTTGTTAGCTACAAAAAGTGCTCCAAGTCAGCATGCTTTTTTCTGAGTTTGATTTTCTTGAATATTCCTGCAACAAACTGTGATTGCAAACAGAAAAGAAGGCAATGAGAATGATTTCTATAGGCTTAGACTAGGACTGTAGTCAACTGTTCCAACCATGCTGTGTTTGTGCTGATGAATATAATGCAGTAGTCTGTATTCTAAGGCCTTCTTAGTGAGGTCAGTGAAGGGGAAAATGAATTTATTGCTGTGCTACTAAGGATTTCAGAGATTTACATATGCATGGATCAATGGTGAAGACCATTGCCTACATAAATGTTAAAGCATTGCTATGTAACGCTCCAAACGTTATCAAAATGTTTAAAATATATCACAATAGTTAAGTCTAGCAATGCAAAAGTGGTATGATAAATATTCTCCGCAGATGTCTTATCCATTTGAAGAATACTCAATGCTGATGAAAATAATCTTATTGGAATATGTCTAGCAAAAAACATTTGCAAGATACATCTCCAGTTATTACAAAGGTGCATGTATGTACTTTCTCTGCATTACCATGTGATGTAACCATGAGTAACTGATCTGTACGGTACCATAAGATGGCAACTTTCTTGTAAAAAAACCTGACGATTTTAATTCTGCAGACCGACTTAGAAACATATTTCCATTGTAAGTTAATATTTATGAGTTACTGTCACAAATTCAGCTTCCACCTTTTTCAGCATGCTGAAATAGCATGCATCTTTTATGCAATAAACTCTACAATTAGAATATTTCCAAATGTTTTTTTTTTCTTTTTCATATGGTATGCATGTTTACTTTTAAATATTTTAACTGTATGTTAGGCAAAGAAGGCCAATAAAACTCTAGTTTTGGGAAAAAGTAACATGTTCAGCAGTATTAAAGCTACAACAGTCATTCACTAAGGACTGGATTTATTATAAAGTTAAAGCAAATCCATAAGGAAATGGCTCTTTCAGTTGTAGAAATAAACTCAGTGCATGTAAATATCGGTACAGAAAGTACTTATAACGATGCAATTTAAAAACCGTATTTACAGTACAATGCCACATGGAAATATAATGAAACTTCAACCATGTAGCCATGTTAAATTACAAAATATGAATCTTGTGATAGATAAGGCAAATAAAAATCTCAATACAATCCATTGGTCCATCCAAGTCACACTTTAAAAAGATCCGATTGTATTTTGTATTTGTTGCTGATCACCCACAAAGCTTCCACCTGTGGAATTCAGAAGTTCCCGCCATCGGTGGCAACAATAAACCTTAACCTAGAATACAGCATTCATTCGCTGTCTGCTTCTTGATGGTTTTACAAGGCTCCCACAGTGCCATTTCTCCGGGAGACACTGTCAGTGGGAAGATCAGGGCCATCGTCTTGTGCATGAACTGTAATGTCATTCTCCAGCAGTTCATAGGTGCTGTGAGTCACCATCCCATTGACACAACTGCCATCCCGAGTCTCCTTCTTCATGGACACAGGCAGGTTCGCCAGGCTAATGTTGACGTCCTTGAAGGCGTGGAGCAAAAAGATGCCTATGATAATGGTGATGAACCCGCTGATTGTGCCAATGATGTCATCAGAGCCCATGTGCTCCCACTCTTTGAAGAGAATGGCAGAACAGGACAGCACGGATGTGGTGAAGAAAACGTAATAAATAGGAGTCACGAGGGAAGTGTTGAAGATATCCAGCGCCTTGTTCAGGTAATTGATCTGCGTGCTCACACAAGCTATAAGGCTCAGTAAAAAAATCCAAGACACAGGATTTCTCAAAACGGGCTTCCCTGCAAAAAGTTCTTTGATGGTGATGCCCAGGCCCTTCACACACGACACAGACAGAGCTCCAATTACAGAACAGATGGTTATATAAACGAGAATATTGGTTTGTCCATGGCGAGGTCCCACAATACAAATGAAGATCAGTGCAACAATGACAACAAAGGTTGCAAACACCAGAAAGCCTGGAGAGGAGACAAGAGGAGCAATGAATGCATTGGTATTCCCTGAAAATTTTGTTCGTCTATATAACAAGGACTAATAAAATTGAAATGATCCTGTGCAGTGCACTTAACATTTTGCAATGTGTTTCATTTTACCTAGAATTAATGGGATATTATTAACATGTTAAGCCAAAAAAAATTACATTTGGAGAACAGATAAATTGGTGAAGCATTTTTCTTCTGTTCTGGTAAAATGGGGGTCTTTACCTGGATCTATCAGTTTTTCTGACATTTCCTCCAGGCTATTTATCTCTTCTTCTTGAGGTGCATGAATAACCATCACTGTCGACCCCAGAATACACAGCAAACATCCGATCTTCCCATGCAGATTCAATCGCTCATTCAGGAAGTATGAGGACAGGATGGCACTACAATTCATCATAACAAATAAGCCAAAGGATTATTTTAGCAAACTAATGCTATATCCTGCACACAATCTATGATTACAATCTGATAGGATGAATCAAATCATATTTACAACTGTTTTTATGATTACATGTGATCAGTCACCAGAGACTAGTATGTGTAGGTTAAAGATTTCCTTTCACATACCTACAAATACTTCAGTAATAATAATGACATTATTTGCATTAACATTTGCACAGGTTGCATTGTGTGTAGCTGGAAATAGGTTCATGGTTTAAACATCATAACATTCCTATCAGCAAAGAGGCTGTTTCAGCAGTCCTTAGGGGATACTGTTATTCCAAATGCTTTACAAAGTTGTACTTGATAGGAAATTGCCAAATAGGATGCAATTAAAAGAAGGGGATAATAAGCAATTTATCATCCACATTAAAATGACTTACCTCACAAGAACACTTAGGGCTCCCAGGGGTGTGACTAGTGTAGCTGGAGCAAAAGCATAAGCAGCAAAATTGGCTGCTTCTCCAACACCCACTGCAATAACACACAAAGCCACAACACAACACCTCATTAACCAGCTAAAGCGTCAAATAAAAAGCCATTATAAGTGTAAGGCGATGTAAACTCTTCCTACGTACTTCCAAGATTTTGCAAGGCACACATATCTTTAAAACTTTTCACGTAACAAAGCTTTTTAGAAGCTATGGCTCAAACAGATGGAATACACTGAATCTGCTAGCTGAAAAAGAAAAGCCTGACCTTCCGTACTTACTTGATAGTAAACCAGCCCACCACAGCCACTCTTTGAGATATGCATGACCACCTTGACCTATAGAGCCAAGAATATACAGTAAGAATGTATGAGACACAATAAGAACAACTCTTATGCAAATATATACATATACTTGACCTCAAACTGACTCCAAAAGTTCACAAAACACTCAGTATATCCCGCCATCAGTTGAGGAACAGGTAAATACAGGTATCATAAAAGGTATACATCATATAATCATATACAGTATACTATAGACAGTATACAGTGTACATAATGTGAAATGCATTTGTTCTGGGACAGCAAAAGTGCAGGATTTCAGCTTTTGTTTCTGGATATTTGATTACAAGTTTAGCCATGTTAGAACAATGTTGTGTTTAATCCCACCATTTCAGGTGAACAGAAGTATTGGGACAAATGGCTGACAGCTGTTTCAAATGACTTCAGTGATCCATTTTGCATTAACTGCAAGCACATAAAAGAGCTGTCAATAAGCAGCCTTGGTTCCAACCTCTGGAGCTTACTTTCTGGGTCTGCCTCTTGAGTTAGGAGGAACAAACCGAGATGAAGACCAGAGACTCGTCTGTGATGGAAAAGCAAGCAGTGTCAAGGATTTGCCGCGCATGCTAACTTCTAGAACGGGCGCACTGGCCTTTACTTATAAAGTAACTGATGGTGGCAGCAGCGGAATGAATTCTGCAGTGTACAGAAACACTGCCTGCCCTTGTCCAACAAAATAACCTCCGAACTCTTTGTGCTGCAGCAAGACAATCACCCAAAACACACTGCGCACATAGCCAGTGATGAACTCAAGAGGAAGAAGTGGAAACTGTCCAAGTCAGTCTCCCGAGCTGAATCCTATTGAACATGCATCTTATTTGGAGGAAACTTAAGCCAGCAAACCCCACCAACAATGGGAACGGTTTGTGCATTTCCCATTTTGCACTGAAAGTGGCTGAGTTAAGTTCAACAGCCTGGTGATGTCGATGGGTCGCAGACTTGCGCAGTCTCAATTAAAGGCAGTACGTTTTATATACTTTAAGTTAATCCATCCCATACCTATCAGAAGTCCATCAGAAATTGGGGGGATTGAACATAAGAACATTTTGGTTCAAATATCGTTTAACATGTTTGCAAAAAATATTTAGATATAAAAGCTGACATGTTATTCTTTTCCTGCTATTATCTTTTGAGCCGAAATATACATTTCAATAGTATGCAGCAAAAGTGACAAATATTCCTTTACTGTCCCAATACTTATACTTTTCACTGTATTACACATACTGTATGTATGTGAAACTCTTCTATATTATAACTATTACACTGAAGCACAAAGGATTTGCCTTATTTTCCTTTAAAATCCTCACACTAGTCACCTAGAATGAATATCTGCATGAGGCCCTGTATGATGCACAGTGCCAGTCTATGAGAGGATTTTTGGATTATGCCTTTCCCATTTTTGTACTGGTATTATGTTAGATACACTAAAATCATTGTGTAAAGGCTTCTCATTTGAATGTGGCAGGACTCCATACTATAACAGAAAAGGTTCTGAATCTGTCTAAACATAGAGATTCTAATTCACATGTGTCAGGAGAAACTGTATGCATGGATTAATGAGCAGCTTTTCTACTTTCCAAAAAAAACAGACCTTATCTGTAAAAAATGTATAATGCATGTACCAGAGAAGGTACTCAAGATCTACATTAATCTAAGAGGGGCTGTCATGGTACAAGTAAAGACAAAGTTCTGTAACACGTCCCCTCTCAACAGGCTGAGAGCTACTCTGACTGTTACCGCAATAGTCTACCCGCTCATACAAGCTATGAAGCTTTGATGGCAAGCAAACACACAGTACCGCTGCTGATAAAAGCGTTAGGCCTAGCAATCCGCAGAACTGCAAGGCGAAAAAAACAACACACCGGTAAAGGCAAGTTCCTGCTTTGCACATTATATCAGCACAAATGTATTGGCTAAGAACTCCCCGTCTTAGAAATTATTTTCATATCACTACTGTCTTGCAAAATATCCTGAAAATATAGGAAAGGCTACTACAAACACAAATTAACAAAACGTACCCCCACATTGTGACACATTGGGAGGGAGTTCAACAGCAGGAAACAGAATGGAAACTTAAGAATTTGCATCCTATCAGAAACGGGAAGCCAACAGAACAGGAGATGCCCAGGCCTTGCTCTTGTTTGAGCACACTCTTTTCACTGATGAGGTGATCATGGTTCAGCTCGACTTACCTGCTCTCATGGAGCCCTTCTTTGCCAAGCGGAGGAGCCCTTTTTTCTTCAGGATGAAGCTGCCTCCAATGAAAATACTGGAGCTAACGGCCAAAACCAGCCCGACATAGAAGTCATATTTCCCCCTGTCCTGGCCCATTGTGATCGCAGAGGACTGGTTAGAAATTGTTACATTGATGAGCCGACGGACGAGCTCCTGATTAGTGGGACAGGGGAGACCAACAACTGAATCTGTTGGAAGACAACACACGCCACATTAGTGTGAAAAACAAACTAGAACCATTCTAACGTTAACTTTGGTAACAGGTTGTCCTATTACGTGTATACACACTGCTGTACGAAAGTGTGAAGTCATTTTGTTTTGGCATGTTCTTTTCAAAGATTTTCCTTTTTTTTACGCGGACACAAATAAATGGACGTCATAAATTTGACATTTTGTTTCAACATAATAGTTAATCGGGACAGATCTGTATTTTTTAGTACAGATCCTAAACTTTTAGCTTCATAAATGTGCGGATTGACGACACTCAGATCGAAATGGGGACAAATAAGGAACTTGACGATGCTGTTTCTCAGAACTACACGTATTTTCCCTAATAACTTTTCTCCACGCACAGCTCGGTCCCCATTTACTGTAGTCAGTGCACGGGGTTTGAAAGTGGTGTGTGAACTCTTCCTGTATCCTATTCACACTTTAAACCGAGTCGTGACTGACTAGACCCAGGAGAGGTGCAGACTTTCCAAGCTGAACACCTTAATTCTTAATTCTAATCATGAGGCACCCACACTAATCTCATACCGTTCTGGCACGTTAAATTTACAACTGCATAGCCTCGTCCTTCCTCAAAAGCCTGGAGCTCTGCATGCCTGCTCATGCTAAACTTCAGCTCTTTACAGCTCTGCTGACTGTCCCCTGCCACTGAAGAGCAGGTCTGTCCTTCTCACTTCACTCGTGTCTTGCTTTCCTTGGGTGGGCTTGGCAGTTTGGAAGGTTTCAGCACATAGCCCTACATGTAATGAAACAACAAGGAGGGTAGCAACATTCTTTCAGGGTCAGAACCAAGGTCAAGGAATAGACCACTGTGTTTAATTAATCGTGGGTTGCTTCCACTAGTTTGTAAATATAAGTAGGGGCAGACTGTTTACTGAGCCTTTACACATGACCAGCCAAAAGGTAAATCTGAGGCGAGCGTCAGAGCAGCCTATACGAAGACACCGCTGAAACTTCACTGCAAATTCAACCGTGCATACAGCTGTAGTCTTAGCCGTCGTGCCTTTAGAAGTGCTGTAGTAACTTAATTGCCATATTAGAATACTCTATAACCACGAAAATATATTTGGCTAATGCTTGTGCACTGCTGGGCACGGAATGAGCAATCAGCTGCTTTTAGCAAAGGGTGTTTGAGCTCGATCCTCGGAACAGAAGGCGGATCCAAACGAACCAGGAAACGCGCCCACATCCTCCACGCATCTTCATCTGGATTCGTAATGATTTCAGCCTGATTTACCGATAAAACGCCTATTTTGTTTTGCGATAACGTCCTTCTGCATGATTCACTTGCCCAGACCTGGGATACTCTCTGCTACGGCGGTTTATTACAGAAAGGTTACGGGGAGCACAGTTCAATTTCTTATTCCCTCTACCGGCCACTAAAGCGTGATCATGTGGGCTTAAAACGCCACTGTAGCATTGCCAGCACGAATCCTCATTGTATGAGCGATGAATCACTGGGTAGCTCAAAAAACAGTCTTAAAACACACTAGCCTGGTCCCGGCCCGTTCACTACGTGTTTTTTTTCACTCTGCTCACTGAGGCGTCGCCTGCTGTCTAAAGCGGTACAGTCCGGCATTAGCCATTAGCTGATTCCTTCCGCGAAGATCCCTCAAGTAGCGCGACCCCCCTCCGCAGGGCCTTACTCTCGCTTTTGAGCTGTAAAACAGTCCTGCGAATCACTTCCAGTCCTTCAGTACTCACCTGCTGCGGGGAGATACTGAAGCGGAGGACGAATGTGACCCTCTCTCGAGCTTCCACATCTCGGGCTGCCCCGACCCAATGCGCTCCACAGCAACCAGAGCTGCGTCACCCGTCACCTGCGCCAGTGGGCGTGGGAGTAGCGTCACGGGAGGCGGGCCCGGAGTCTGCGGTTGCCATAGAAAACACCGGGCAAGGAGACGGACACCTGAATGTGAGCTGTACCAGGAAGTCTTCAGTAACACTGAGCTTTGCCCTCCTGCAGCTGTGTTCAACGTGAGCGCATGTTGCCTGAGGATGATTTTTTTTTTTAGTAAATGTTGCTGAAACCATTCGCTTATTGAACACCACACTGATGGGAGATCGCTGCGTTGGCTAAATTCCAAAGCAAAAACAGAGCAAAATGTTATTAATCAATATCATATTAAACTTCATATGACGCCTTTAGAAATGGCTACTCAAAGCGCTTTACAGTACAGTAAAAATAAAACGCACACAATTAGAGGAGACAGCAGAATTACATAATTTCAGTAAGGGTCTTGAATGCAGAAGTAAAGCAGATTTGATGTTTTGAAAGTGCTTGATTTCTCTCTGATATCCTTTGGGATAGAATTCCAGAGCTGTGGGATGCAGCAAGAGAAGACCAAGACCCTATCAACCATAAAGTGTAGGGGCATTTGAGGACAGACAAGAGACCAGAATTAGCTGAATGAAGTTTTGCAAGGTGGGGGGTAGGAGTCGAACACGTAGCGAGGTACCAAGCCATGTAAAGGTCTTCTGTGATGTTTAATAATTGTTTATTCCATTTACTGGCACTCTCATCATCTCATATGGTATGAAATACTTATGTTTTTGAATATTTCCATTTTAAGTTATTTTCAAAATAAAAGAATGTTTGTTGAGCAGGATACAATGTTACAGTATGTACACACCTATCCTTGGTTTCATTGACATTTGGAGAGCCTAGCGAATGAAAAATAATTTTGAAAATGGCAGAGCACTACATGTACAGTAGATAGGAACATCCTTTATTACATTATGAATTGAATAGCACTGAACTTGAAAACTAAATCTATAAAAAAGACTTAAGATACCCATATTGACGATGTAAAAATTCTAGATGTGAGGAACTAATGTTTCAATCATACGATGAGCTACACATCATTTAGAAGACTATTCAGTTTTCTTGATCATATTTCATAAAAGACATTGCTGCCCCCGGAGAAGCCAATTAAACGAATGAGGACAATTTTGGGTCTCAAATTAATGTCACATGCAGACCGGTTAAAGTAATTTAATTCTTTAATGACTTAAGGGGATTATGAAGGGGTTTAATTCAAGTATTTAAAATCCTTGGAAGATATTGAAACGTTAATCTAAGATACACACAATGTTGGGAGGATCTGGAACAAACTGCCCACACAGCTATGTAGCTGCAGCAGACTCATTACAGTCCTTCATTAAGTATTTAGATAAGCAATAGGCTGAACCAACTCTTCTTGTTTCTTACCATTTTTGTTAGTAAGAATGGCGTCATTTCTGCGCTGAAAACAGGAGGTGAATTTCCATGCTTTTTTTACATTAAGGTGGAAAAAGAGGCCTCAACTGGGAGTGGAGCTAAATAAGGCACTTTTTTTCTGTTTTTGTAACACCAAAGGCAGATACAAAACATCCATGTATGCAACATTTCTTTTCAAATCTCGCTAAATAATTTGCAAGCTCTGCCCATAGTAGATGCTTTGCTGCTGTTCAGAGATCCCTGATGTGTGGATACACACAGATGAGAGGATATATGGTGTCTTTTTGTTGGTAGTGTGGTGTCATATAACAGCTCAATGCTCAAGCTCTCTTGGGAAAAGAATGTAAAATTGTATGCTGACCTACATATGCTGTGTTACTTAATGTTTGAAAAGCTCTTTGACTCTACAGTAAAGAAAAATAATGGTGCATATTATTTAGAAAAAGTGTGAATTTTATTCTCACTTCTTTTAAATCACAAGTATTAAATTTTGGGCCTTAAGGAAAGGAAAATGCTTACATATGGTGTCAACATGATCAGTGATCATGATGGAAAATGAAATGTTAGAATAACTCTTCTCCTGGTGAGCATTACCGTATTTCTTTCCCAATAACATTAGGAACAAATATGACAAAACAGGTAGGACAGGTCTCCCTTAGTCTTCCTACACTGGGTTTGGAAAAGAAGAGTAAAAATGTGTTAACTGAAGAAAAGCATTCTTATCTTTTCAGACACATTCATTTTATTCTCTATGTACACTTTATAAAAGGTTAAAACCACATACATAACACGGTTTACACAATTCCCTGTATAAGTATGGAAACAACGGACAGAAACAATGAATTTCTGATACAGTTTAGTAACTAAGGATAATTAGATTTATAACATCAAACATCCATAAGTAATTTAAAAGAAAACACATATACAAACCAGTACAACTTGCCACAAACATGATCAAGTTTATAAATTATAAAGATATCAGTAGTTTATCACAAGTAACACATACGAGTGGAAAAATAATGGTAAACGTGTTTTAAGGGGTTGTTATACTTTATATTCTGACACCATTAACATTATGTTTATTCTGAATTTTTGCAAACCAAGCATTACAGAAGATGTTAAGTATTATAAAGAGCCACCCTAAATTTGTTTTGGGGTTTTTATATAGTTTACTGGCATAAATGAAGTAGAGACAAGAATGCCTGCATGCATAAACAAATAAAAAATATTCAAGCAGAAGTTAATCAGATAAACGGACAAATTTTGGTTTAAAAAGGTTTCTGTCCCGCAAGTAAATACAATAATGTTTTAAAAACCATTTCATAAAGTATTTTCTATTATGTTAAATTTGTTCTAGTTTTGTTTTCAGAAATTCTAGGTAACAAAGGTTTAAAGGTTAACAAGCCCCCAAAGTAAAGATTTAAATATCACCACTTACATGTAAAAGTGTATGCTATATAAACCTTGCTGGTATTGCAAAATTATTGTGCACTAGGTTGCAGTTTTATAAATATGTAAAAACATATCTCAAGAACTGCAGTCAGGTGTCTGTTACAGATAGTTATCAGCACTTTTAGCTATTCTCTTTGTGGTACTGACATCTCTCCTTCAGAACTAGAACACATGCAGTTTTTTAAGAATATTTTTTTTACAAAACACACTTGGAATCCAACATATAAATATTCATATTTAAACTTTTTCATTGGGTACTTTATCAGTTTATAGGAAATAATCCCATCTATATAACATTTTAAAGGATGGATATAATACTTTAACTTTTGTGGTACAAACATATTGAAGTGGATTTTTATGTGATATTAATAAACCGTACAGTGCCATAAATTAATCATCTGAAATTACATCCATTCAACATAATAGAAACTTACATTTTAAAATGAAAAACTTTATCTAAGAATATATCACTATTAGTATAATAACTAGAAAACATGATTAATTTGAAATAAAGATTGTGAGGAAGCATTTATTCATGATGATATCCAAAAAATGGCAATTTTCCTTAATGAGTCACCATGTGTCCTGCTGCACTACACACTACAACACAGTAGTGCCTTGACTGTACAAGTTTGCCATTTTTAGTTTACTGCATTACTGGTGCAATGGCATTAACAGGTCATGCATAGAAAAACACCCCCCCAAAAAAAGGAAGAACAGAGGCACAACAAACATGGTAATCCTCAATTAACTGACTTTCGATGAATCAGTCAAATGAGACTGTAACCAGAGAGTAGTATGAATTTTGCTTCATATTCTTGGTAGGGTGAACACGAAGAGTCTGTAGCTTTTATTTTCTCACACTTGCATCCAATTCTATTGGACGACAGATTAAAAAAATATAACATACATGTGCTGAGTATTAAAAGTAATCACTTTTAACTACGGCAAAGTCACAGGATTTTATTAGGAAAATGACAATAGCCGGTGCACCAATATTTTTCTTGAGGAGATCTGACATGGGCAAATTCATTATGCCGATTAACATTTATCATCCTCTGGGGTGATGTGTGAAATTCACCGGCTAGAAGCATATGTGGCTACCACTGCAAGCAAACAAGTATTACGTGTAGCGATACACTCATTGCATGAGCGATGCACGTTTTGCACCAGTTTGCCATATTGTCTTGTAGGATTCAATCCCATTTCCACCGATCATAGACAAGCATGCACCCTATGTCACATGTTGTCTCAGCTCATTCCACAGATTGTAGGGCTCATGTCTGAGTATGAGTCTGAGTCACTTTCTCATCTAAGAAGAGAGCTGTTGTTACATTAGCAGCATGAGGACGAATGTTGTCTTGTTGATGTCACATCAATACGGGCCAGCAGGAAGGATAGCGAGGCAGCTCCCAATGACCTGATCAATGCAGAGCCATGCAGTCAGACTGCAAGGAATGACTAGAAGTGGAGTTCTGTAGTGACTTGACACTCCTGCTAAGACCATCACACTTGATCCTCTCCACTGGCTGGTCTGCTGTACACATCTATTAGCATAATATTCTGCATGTCTGCACCAGACGATTTTATTAGGAAAATGACAACAGCAGGTGCACCAACAGTTTTCTTGAGGAGACCTGACATGGGCATATTCCCTTAGTGATGTATCAGTATACAGCATGCAAGTGTATCATGGTTATTTTTTAATAACACCTTTATCAAAATCATGGCAAAATAAAATATGCAAATCAAAATACGAATACTTTATTCGAATAAAGAGCAAAGCAATTATGAAACTACCCATGCATACTACAAGGAAGAATCAGATGGCTTTAGTCTTTCTTGGATGGTGGTGTTACATCCTTCCAAGTGAGGGTGACACCCCTGAAGATCTGCAGCAGGACGATGCCCACAGACACAGTGGTGAAGCCACACAGCATGCCCAGACAGTCAAGCACTCCCACCCTGCTCCATTCTCGGAACAGGACCGCAGAGGCCAGCGTGACCATGCTGGTGAAAGTCACGTAGTAGATGGCTCCAAACAAGTTGGAGTCAAAGTGCTCCAGGGCTCTGTTGATGAAGGCGAATTGAATGAGGATGCTGACCGCCAGCGTGCCCAGCAGTCCCGCAAAGAGGTAGAACGCACTCTGGCTGGAGGAGTCCCCGCGAAACACGTCCTGTGCTGCCAGCCCCAGGCCTTTGCTGCTGGGCACAGTGAAACTGCCGAGAAGGGAGCAGATGCTGACGTACACCATGATGTTGGAGGCTCCGCGCGATGGAGCCATCCAAAATATCAACACTATCAGCAGGAGCAGAACCACAAAGAGGTAGCCTAAGAAGACTGCAAAAGGAAAAAGCCCCTTAACACAGAGGACAGACACTAAAGGCACAGTTGCAATGACGAGGAATACTCCTGTGACCGTATCAGAAAATAAATCTCCAACAACTGTTTCTTATCACAGCCTATACAATTATAAGTTAGAGCAGATATAGAATAAGGAAAGTTTTCAGCCGAGAGACACCTCAATGCTGGTAAGGTAAACAGTGAAGATTTTAAAGCCTTACCCTTTGATTATACAACAGAATTTTATTGTGATTGTGCTCGTCTCCATATCTGTACGGAGCACAATGGAATCTGTATTTTGTCCTTATCTTGTCAAATATGCATACAAAAAGATGGAGGAGTGATAAAGAAAATAAATGATTTTTTAAAAATGAATCATTACAACATTTCCCACACACCACAACCAGCGTGTAAAAGAATCAAGTTCACTTTTAAAGGAATTTCAAATATGCTGGAACCTCACTTACCAGGATCTCCCAGCTTTTCTTCAAGCTCGGCCCTGGAGGTCACGTTCTCGGACTTCGGAGTGTGAATAATCAGGACAACTGAGCCGACACAGCTTAACAGACAGCCCAGCTTTCCCAGGACGTTGAGGTGCTCCTGGAGCACATAGGAAGCCAACAGGGCCCTAAAACACAAAAAACAAGGCTATATTATCATGACCAGGAAACAGCTATGTCACAGGATACCACATGAAATAGGGCTACAATGAATATCCCTTTTGATTTTACATAAAAACAGCTTCATCCAAGAGTTAAGTCTGAATGACTTCTAAAAACGACTGCAAAAAATAAAAAGTCTTTTCAGGATACTATTTTAAAAATCACACCTGACCCCAAATAAAGGCTTCATGTTTTCCCCATCTCCCTTCCATAAAAAAACTGTATACTTAGTAGACACTGCCAATAACAGCAGTGTAGACAGGGCTTAGTTTGCACTTTCAAGCTGGAACTGAGGTTTGTCTGACTCTGTTTCCTAGGGTTTCAAAAACATTATAGACACAAAAACATTATAAATAACAAAACTGAAATCAAACGCACATTATTTACAGTAACCCCAGACATAATAAAATTACAAGAACTAAAGGTTTGTTTTCCTGAATCAGGGAGTCAAATATTTGTAATGTAATTATTAAGCTGAATACCTTGAACTGCTATGTCCTGGTGCACTTGCATATAGAGTAAAAAATAGCATATAGTGCTTAAGAATAATAACAATTAAAGATGGTGAAAAATGGAAGAAACAATTAAGCCTCTCAGTTCTGAGTACTTCCTATGTATTTAATAAATTAATCACTTAGCTTGGCCCGCTCTTAAATTATCACAAATCAGCAGTAACACAACAGGCATAATCAATTTCTAGTATTTTGTGAGGTAACACTAACTCTTGTGAGGAAATCATTCACTTCTTTTGTAAATTTGTTATCTGGAGCAAAATCAAAATAGAAAAACAAGACTTGCTGGGTTTTCTCGACTTGTTTGCGTAAGATATGATGACAGGCTGCAATAACACGTGAGCATTCCAGGCTGGTGAGTAATTCCGGAAGAAAACCAAACTGGATATGCTACACGTAACTCAAATAAACAGGCTAGAACTTTTGACTCACCCAAAAGGCACACCCAGAGCTCCTAGTGGTGTAACCAAGACAGCAGGAGCAGCATTGTAGGCCAAGAAATTCCCTATCTGACCTATGATCACTGTTTAAACAAAAAAGCGAGAGTTTCTATAGTAGATGTCCTAGTTGGAGAATTTTGAAAAGTCCGTAAAAATTCCTATACAGTCTTATTCTGAGGCCTTCTACTACCTTACAGTCTATGATGACGTTAGGTGTCATCAGCACTCCACATACAACGAAAACGTCGTGTTCGCAGTATGTGACTACTTTCTTCAGAACAATTTGATCTTTAGCAATGAATGTGACACACGCTTCTTCTGCAACGAAAAATATTTGCCAACCAAAGCCTATTATTAAACTTACATACCTGCTAATTACAAGATCATATTAAAGAAAGTGAGAAAATAATTTTGAAAGGACTATAATATATAATAAGTGCCACATTTGGAATCTTAGCCATTCCCTTTTTTTTTTTGCAACTTCTGTTGCTGGAATGTCTACACATTACACTGAAAATAAAGTTAAACTGTATTGCCTTCTGTATATCAACCACCGTACTCCATTCTAGATTTCCATTATTTATTTAATAGTTATCACACTAAACCTGATTGAAACTTTAAGATGTACGAAATATTGGGAAATAAAACATTTTATATCGGAAATGAACGTTTTGCATCAAAGCATTGTAAACGATACAAACACTCGCAGACAGGTTTTAGAGACGGAGGCTGAGAGCAACAGTTCACACGGCTAAAGAAGGAGATGTAGCTCAGAAAATATTAGCAGCCAGAGACTTACTGCACAGTGTTCCACTCCACCATACGTATTCAGTCAAATACGAGGTGCCTGTGAAAATCAATGACAGCTTTATTCAGCCTGAAAATCAAAACAAAAATCTAGCGTGCTTAAAATCGGCATTATATAATCAAACGGAAACAGCATAACAAATATAAACAAAAACAATTCATAATACAAATAAGAAAATAATCAGCTTCTAGTACAACGAATGAGTTCAGATTTTGATTCCATTATGTATTATGTTACGGGATCTTGCTTATGCACCAATGGTGTTATTAAAATAATATTAAAAAGACAAGTGTATAATTTATACATAACTTAGCATTTATTATAAATGAACTCTTAACTATTTGGTCAAACAAAATAACATTACTTCACTAAACGTCATATACCTCGCTTTTGAGCACGCAATATTCCCTTCCTCTGCAACACAAACGTTGAACCATTAATAAAACTAGATACCACAGCTATACCTAAGCCAACGGACAGTAATGAACTTTTCTCAAGATCTAGAGTCATTTTAAAAAAGTTATTTCAACAAAACTAGCTATAATTTTAAAAAACTCTGTTCGCTTTGCTACAAAATAAAATCGAGGCAAAAAACAAACAGCATATCGTAATATCCTATAATTTAAATTCAGTCCATCTATAAATCAGTGTTAAACTGCAACTAAAGTAAACACTTTGTGTTCCGGAAGCTGAAAAAAAGGTTAAAAGTGAGAGAAAACTCAATTGTTTTCTTTTTAGCGCCCTCCCCTGGGAAAATGAATGAATTAATATTATTCAGAGTTTCTCAACCTTTTTTGATTGGGGAACTCATTCTCAAGCAATCACTGTCTGATCAAGTCCATTCATTCCAGACAAATCTTTCAGTAAATAATCTTACGTAGTAGAAATATATAAAACCTATAATGAGAGCCACATCTATGCATTTTGGGTTGTAAAGTATTATTTCTGTTGTATTGGGAGGTTTCACTGTAGGTCTATATGTTTGCATTTTTTAATAATAATTCCTCACACTTATAGAGCACTTTTCTGGACTCCACTCAAAGTGCTTTACAGCTAACAGGGACTCCCCTCCACCAGCACCAATGTGGAGCTTCACCTGGATGATACAACAACAGCCATAGTGCTCCAGTACTTTCACCATCAGGAGAACAGAGTGATGAAGACAGTTCATAGATGGGGATTATTAGGAGGCCATGATTGGTAAAGGCTAATAGGGGGAATTTGGGCAGGATGGTGGGGTAACCACCTTACTCTTTTTGAAAAACACCCTATGGAGCCTTTTTTTTACAGTATAGTGCCCCCTACTGGCCCCACTAACCCCACTTCCAGCAGCAACCTTGGTTTTTCCCAGGAGGTCTCCCATCCAGGTACTGACCACACTCAACCCTGCTTAGCTTCCATAGGAAGCCAGTTGAGAGCTGCAGGGTGATTTGAGTGAGATATTAGCAAAAACATTTGAAAGTGTTCCTTAAAGAACTTTAATGGTTTTTAACGTGCAAAGGTTGGACAGATTCACTTTTAGTTTAGAATCAGTGATATTCACTCTTGGTCCTGGTTGGGCACAGTACACTAGGTTTTAGTAGTAACTTGCCACCTTCATGAGTAAAGACCTGAAAACATGTATAATACAGGTCAATTAAGTAAATAATAGATTTAATTAAAGTCATTAATAGCCCAGCTTGGAATAAAAACAAAAAGTATTGTGACTCCTCCACCCCCAGTGTGAAAATGTTCTTTTTCATAACTATGCATTTGTACTGAACACTAAATCCTAGTTTCCTTATTCATTTGATTAGATCAAATACAATCCCTGAGAGGTTTGCACAGTAGTGTACACATTGAAACAATGCAGGACATTTAAAATGCAAATAAAAGTAGAGTAAATAGCTTTGGCATTGGGCTAAAGTAATTGCAAAAGTTATTATATAAGAAAAAAGAAAAGGAGAAGAGAAGAGTCAGGAAAAAAACTTGCTTCAGCGAAGCTGAATAAAGGAAACATGTTTTTGTACTAAGCATGAAAAAAGCTTCATAATCACTTCTTTCCTGGCATTTCAGTTTCTGTGCAAAAGCACCTTAAATTAAATCCAATACACATATTAAAGCTTCGAAGACTCAGATCTTTTAACAGGTAATAAAACATCAACACCACTCACCCTGAGCACTTGCACCCCACAAGGCTGCTGTCTGAGTCCAAGGTTGTACTTCCTATTCACTCACTACTGCACAGCAAGACACAGCAACAACCACATCATTACATTTGCGGATGACACCACTATAATAGGTCAGCGATGATGATGAGTCCACTTACAGGGATAAAGTTGTACAGCTGCCGAGCTGGTGTCGTAGCAATAACCTGGACTTGACCGTGAGTTAAACAAAAGAACTGAAATGATAAAGAACCACATACTCACAGCCCACTCAGTATTGATGGAACAGAAGTGGAAACACCAACTTTATGTTTTTGGGAATTCGTATTTCTAATGACCTTACCTGGACTGGGAACACAGACATTATCTTGAAGAAGGCTCAGCAGCGCCTCTATTTGCTGAGGTACCTCAAGCAATGGGGGATGCCAGTACCTAACATAACATCACTTTATTAGCCCTATACAACTTCTTGCATTAGGAATTCATCTTTTCACATACCCCAGCTTGCTCTCCATGAGACACAGACATACAGACAGGGAGAGAAGCTTGGGGTCAGAGCACAGGGGCAGCCATTGTACAGCACCCCTGGAACAGTTTGGGTTAAAAGCCTTGCTCAGGGGCCCACCAGAGCAGGATTCCTCTGCTAGTTGTGGGATTTGAACTGGCAACCTTCCAGCCACAGGTGCAGATCCTTAGCCACAGAGCCACCGCTCATATGTTGATGAACTGTTTGTTTGTATATTATCTTGATGCACTGTCTGCGGTTTGTGTTTTACACTTTTTTAACAATCGAGAGACTTTCTGTAAGTATGAATTCCATTGTACCAGTACATGTACTGGTTAAATATGGCAATAAAGTTCAAGTTCTACTATTTAGAATAACACATACAATATATATATATTTATTGAGTATTCCACTAACCAAAGATTGTTGTATATGAAGG